>NC_068421.1:40991651-41614776 GCF_023373465.1 Oncorhynchus keta | reverse complement strand
TCTCTTTGTAGATAGTATGGTCTACAGCTTATCATAAGGTACTCTACCTCAGACGAGCAATATCTCGAGACTTCTTTAATATTAGACATCGCACACCAGCTGTTATTGACAAAAGACACACTCCTCCACCGCTCGTCTTACCAGACGTAGCTTCTCTGTTCTGCCGGTGCATTGAAAATCCTTCCAGCTCTATATTATCCGTGACGTTGTTCAGCCACGACTCAGTGAAACATAAGATATTACAGTTCTTAATGTCCCATTGGTAGGATAATTGTAATCATAGGTCATTAATTTCATTTTCCAATGATTGCATGTTAGCAGGTAGAATTGATGGCAGTGGGAGTTTACTCACTCGCCTATGGTTTCTCAAAATGCAGCCTGATCTGCGTCTTCTTTTCCTCCATCTTTTCTTCACGCAAATAACGGGGATCTGGGCCTGTTCCCAGGAGAGCAGTATATCCTTCTCGTCTGACTCGTTAAAGGAAAAAGCTTCTTCCAGTTCGTGGTGAGTAATCCCAGTTCGGATGTCCAGAAGTTATTTTCGGTCATAAGAGAGTGTAGCAGCAACATTATGTAGAAAATAAGTTTAAAAAAATAAGTTACAAACAACGCAAAAAAACTAACAGCATAGCACAATTGGTTACGGGCATGTAAAATGTCAGCTATGCTCTTCGGCGTCATCTTAGCAAGACAAATACTACAGTGTGTGTGTGTGTGTGTGTGTGTGTGTGTGTGTGTGTGTGTGTGTGTGTGTGTGTGTGTGTGTGTGTGTGTGTGTGTGTGTGTGTGTGTGTGTGTGTGTGTGTGTGTGTGTGTGTGTGTGTGTGTGTGTGTGTGTGTGTGCGCGCGCGTGCGTGTTTGGTCCTGCCCCTCTGCACACACACAATCTTCAGCATTGGATGGCAGGCTCCAAGCAGCGTGAGAATCTTCTGACCTGCTTTGTTGTGGAAATGAAATTGAAATGGGGGGACAGTCTGTTACACTGTCGCAGGGGGCTGCTGCATTGTCCCTGTCCCTTGGGAGCTTGGGTGAAGAGAGTTGGTGTGGGGGTCTGAGGGGTATAGAGAAGGCTTAGTACTGCTCTGCCTTAATTCACAGTGTTCAGTGCAGAGACTCGTATTGGATGCAAGAATTTGTTAAAAAAAATATTGCAGGATTGAAAGGGGTATACACAAGGGAGGAGTATAGGGAGGAGTATAAGAAGATGTTAGAATAAATAGAAAGTGAGTTATTGATAGAGAAGACAAGAAGACTGGAGTGGTATGTTAACTGAACGACATATTCAGCATCAATACAACATTTCTTTGCTGAAGGAAATGCATGTGGTACAGAATACCAGATACTGATGATGAAAGCATTACAAAAATATGTATAAGCACAATTCCAAACTCTGCAAAACTCCAAACTCTGCCAAACTAGAGAACTAGAAAAGACTGATAACGCATAAAACACGAACAGCAAGTGTTGATCACATGGTGTGGGAGCAGACTGAGCAAGTGTGGGAACCCAATTGCAGGTGAAGCATCCTTCTGTAAGAGACAGATGAAGAAAATGTGAGAAAAAAGGAGGGAAGGAAAGAAAATATCAATATAAATCAGAGCTATTGTGTCTTTAATTACTCTGCAGATGCACAAAATTAACTGTTCAATCAAGCTCAGGGAAGAATTCCCATTTTAACTTCTTATGGCTGCAGGGGCAGTATTGAGTAGCTTGGATGAAAGGTGCCTAGAGGTGCCCAGAGTAAACGACCTGCTCCTCAGTCCCAGTTGCTAATATATGCATATATATTTGCATATTATTAGTATTTGATGGAAAACACTCTGAAGTTTCTGAAACTGTTTGAATGATGTCTATGAGTATAACAGAACTTATATGACAGGCAAAAACCTGAGAAGAAATCCAAACAGGAAATGGGAAATCTGAGGTTGGTCGATTTTCAACCCAGCCCCTATTGAATACATAGTGGGATATTGGTTATGTTGCACTTCCTAAGGCTTCCACTAGATGTCAACCATCTTTCGAAACTTGTTTGAGGATTCTACTGTGAAGTGGGACCGAATGAGAAGGGAATGAGTAAGGTCTGCCATGAGCTGACCATGCTCTGACCATGCATGTTCACATAAGAGGGAGCTCTGTTCCATCGCACTTCTGAAGACAATGGAATTCTCCCGTTGGAACATTATTGACGTTTTATGTGAAAAACATCCTAAAGATTGATTCCATACATCGTTTGACATGTTTCTACCGACAGGAACGGAACATTTTGACATTTCGTCTGCAATTAGGGAACGCGATCCATGACTTTGGATTTGTTTACCAAACATGCTAACAAAAGTAGCTCTTTGGACATAAATGATGTACATTATCGAACTATATCAAACATTTGTGCAACTGGGATTCCTGGGAGTGCATTCTGATGAAGATCATCAAAGGTAAGGGAATATTTATAATGCTATTTATGAATAATATTGACTACCCAATATGGCATATATTTTTGGCTGCTTTGTTGTCTGAAAGCTATACTCAGATTATTGCATGGTTTGCTTTTTCCGTAAAGTTTTTTAAAAATCTGACACAGTGGTTGCATTAAGGAGAAGTGTATCTATATTTCCATGTATAACAATTGTATTTTCATCGACATTTATAATGAGTATTTCTGTAAAATTATGTGTCACTCTGCAATATCACCGGATGTTTTTGGAACTAGTGAACATAACGCGCCAATGTATACTGAGATGTTTTTATATAAATATGCACTTTATCGATCAAAACATATATGTATTGTGTAACATGAAGTCCTATGAGTGTCATTTCATTAAGATCATCAAAGGTTAGTGATTCATTTTATCTCTATTTATGAATTTTGTGACTCCTCTCTTTGGCTGGAAAAATGGCAGAATTTTTCTGTGACTTGGTGGTGACCTAACATAATCGTTTGTAGTACTTTTGCTGTAAAGTGTATTGGAAATCCGACATTTTGGTGCGATTAACAACAAGATTCCCTTTAAAACGGTATAAGATACATGTATATTTGAGGAATTTTAACCCTTTCACACGTACCATCACACTGGGTGTGATCGTTCTACAGTGGTCCCTGAAGCGTACGATCACACCCCGTGTGATTAGAACACTCATTTAGAATGCTAGTTTAGAACGGCAGTTTCGAATGACGCAACAATCAGCGTTTGAGCTGGCCAGACTTTTGACGGAAACTATTTACACAAACACAGTCCTTACAAAGTTATGTCCAGAATGTCAGCAGTTTATTTTTGGATGCATTGTTCAGATATTCACAGAAGTAAATATAGCATAACACAATCATCCTAACCGGAAAAATGTAGGCTACATTTGTCCTAGCGCTGAGGAAAGATTGACCCAACACAAGCAGTCATTTTTTCTAACTCTCGGCTGACGTAAACTACAATATGAATTAGCTAATAGCAATTACTATATATAATTAATCACATCACGGGTGAGCTCACCATTGATCGAAATAACTAGGTAAAACACTTTATAGAAATCGAAAGTAATCAGACGATTAGTTTCAGCGCGCAGCCATGTATTTTTTCCTCACAGAAACCGAAGATAATAAGAGAAGACGAGATGAGTTTGGTCTGTTTGTAGTATGCATGTTGAAGGGGTGTGTCATCTACCGTCGTTCACATCCCACCATTTTAATTTCCGGAAGTCCTCAAAAAATTTGTGAACTCTTACTCACCTCATTTTGTTATAACATCTTTGGTCAAACAGACGTGAATCCCAGAATGCATTGTAGGTCAACAAACATGGCTACACAGCTGGAATTAGCTTAGCTCATCATAATCAGTACTTTGATGGAAACGCAGCCTGGATTTGAACCTGTAGTGACACCTCTAGTACTGATGTGCTGTGCCTTTGACCGCTGCACCACTTGAGTCATAAGGCCATGGTAGCTTCAAAATGCAACACAATATAATACTTCTCTGACGCATTTAGCATTGTTTTACAGAGCTAATAGAAGAATGTGGCTACATAAGCACGATTGACTATAACACCATAAAGGTTATAAAATGAGTAACGTTACCTCAAGTGTCCGCGGTGATAAAGAATATACTCAAATATATTATGCTCCATACATACGCTACAATAGAAATGTGGAATAGAAAATGTGAACACGTGTGCAGATCCTGTTCTGACGGGAGATGAGCAAATGTCTGCAGACGTGAACTGCACAAACAATTCGGAAGTGCTTTGGGAATTTTGTCCGTGTCAGAAATGTCCCAAAAATGTAATTATCCGCAAAGTAAAAATGACTATTTTTATGTGAATGAATGAGGAGGCGGAACACACCTACATTCAAACTGTTTTTAGAAAATAAAAACTTGTTTGAAAATAATTTGAAATTGAAGTTAAAACAACCTATAAATATAAACAGGCTGCGTGCTTTAGTTTGAGGGCAGCGCGGATAAAATTTACTGTTACGTATCAATCACATTCTGGAATGGAGAGAACATTCTAACATCACGTGCATAAAAAAAACTCACGCTGGGGCGACCGTTAGAGATATTTGGAACTCACGCATGAAAGGGTTAATTATGAGATTTCTGTTGTTTTGGATTTGGTGTTTCACTGGCTGTTGTCATATCGATCCCGGTAATGGGATTGCAGCCCTAAGAAGTGTTTAATGGGCGAGACATGAATTCTACAAGAAGTGAACATGGACACATGAAAGTCAAATTAATTGCCTAGTTATTTTCTAATTACTTATTCATCTCTCCTACATTCAATAAATATTACTACAAATATTTATATTAATGAAATCACAAGTGCAATATAGGAAAACACAGTTTAGCCTTTTGATAATTCACCTGTCGTGTCAGATTTTGAAATTATGCTTTACAGCGAAAGCAATCCAAGCATTTGTGTAAATTTGTCGATCGCACGACAAAACATTAAGTGAACTTAGCATCAGGAAGCTTGGTCAAGAAAATCAGAAAAGCAATCAAATTAATAATTTACCTTTGATGATCTTCGGATGTTTTCACTCACGAGACTCCCAGTTACACAACAAATGTTCCTTTGGTTCCATAAAGATTATTTTTGTATCCAAAATACCTTCATTTGTTTGTGGCGTTATGTTCAGAAATCAATAGGAAAGAGCGGTCACGACAACGCAGACGAAAATTCCAAATAGTTTCCATAATGTCCACAGAAACATGTCAAACGTTTTTTATAATCAATCGTCAGGTTGTTTTTCAAATATATAATCAATAATATATAAACCGCAAATGTCTTTCACAGTAGGAGAGGGAAAAGCAATACCTATCCAAACTCTGTTTCGAGAGCAAAACTAATTTGACCAGTTGACGCAATGTTATCGTTCTGGCTCATTTTTCTAAATAAAAGCCTGAAACTATGTCTGAAGACTGTTGACACCTTGAGGAAGCGATAGGAAAAGGAATCTGGTTCATATCCCTTAAAATTCAGCAAAGGGAGGCTATGGAACATGGAGTTTTCAAAACAGAAGCCACTTCCTGTTTTGATTTTTCTCAGGGTTTCGCCTGCAATATCAATTATGTTATACTCACAGACAATACTTTGACCGTTTTGGAAACTTTAGAGTGTTTTCTATCCAGTACTAATAATAATCAGCATATATTAGCAACTGGGACTGAGGAGCTGGCCGTTTACAATGGGCACCTTTTCATCCAAGCTAGTTTGGACTTTGGCTAGTTTGGGACTTTGGCAATGAAGCCCTTTATCTATAGTATACTTCCCCAGCGTCAGATGAACTTCTGGATACCATTTTTATTTCTCTATGTCCAGTATGAAGGAAGTCAGAGGTAGTTTTGCGAGCCAATGCTAACTAGCTCAGCGCAAAGACTTGAAGTCTTCAGGATCTGCATGCATGCAAAATCCCAAACTATCCCTCTAACAATTCAAACTGATATAAAGAAAGAACAAAAGAATACTACTATTTCAAATGGAAAAAGTTGATGGAATCGACAGTATCAAAGTTTGAATGGAAGAGGAACTCTGAAATTATATGGACATTAACTCTCCCACTCTGCCCAAGAGGTCAAAGATGCCGAATCTCCCTGACTGTTTCTCTGTGCTTCCCTGTGAGATTGTTTGGCACAGAATGTCCGCTTTTGAGCATTCACACGCCGGCCTGGGTTTTGAGCTCTGAAGACTCAGCTCCTTGTTCTCCCCTTTCGTGACCTTCACCCCTGGAGTGAAAAGGGGGGGGGGGGATTGTGGGATAGGTGCTGGTGCAGAAAAAGCAGCTGTGATAGGTCAGGGGTCATCGCCCCCAAGGACTGCAGCGTTGCCGTGGCTCCCAGCTTTGTGCTGCCGACTCAATGCGCCACCGGACCATGAAATTCAGAGGGAGTGCAGATGTGAGAGAGGAGCAGAGAAGGGGGATAGAGATAGCTGCTCGTGAGAGGAAAAGAAGGGGGATAGATGGAGTTGTTAGAAAGGGGAATAGAGAAAGGTAATGTGGGACTATTGGGAGCAGAGAGGGGGTGGAGCAGGCTAGTATACTCTATACTGCATGTGTTCCCATCTAGAGTGAGCATGAATTGATGACCCATTTAATAAGCCAGAGCATTGATGTTAATCAAACACACAGAATAATCTTGTATAATTAAGGCAGTGTATTATTTCCGTAATCGCATAGTGCTGAAGAAATCTACTGTTGCTTGGAAACGTTTGATCATTTCTAAAAGTACAACCAACAGACAGCATTACCACAAAACCCCAGGCACTAGAGAAGTGTAGACAAAGAAAAGCATGATAAAAGAGCATAGAAGAAAGAGAGAAGTTAAAAAAAACGGAACATCAAGAACTTTTAGTCTTTTACATCAAACACCCTCTAAACATTTGTTGCTTTGCATCATAAAAACTCAACTATAACACCCATCATTCAACGAATCCCCATACATACTCTATAGCTAACACACTTAGTCACAATCCACAAACAATCTTGCCACTTTTCTCACGGTCTTCTCAGATCATGGTCCACTTTGTACCTAGTGATGGGTCAAGCTGTCCTAAAACTATAGTCCTCCTGGCACGTTAGGGCTAGAGAAAGCCATTGTAGACCTTTGTGTGGACAGAGCCAGTGGGACTGGCAGGGAGAATAGGCTGGGGAGGAGGCAATTATTGGGGGTTGGTAGAGGAGTAAAGGGTATTTCAAAAATGAGATGCCAAATCATTGGAAGAAACCTCCTAAATGAATAGCAAACTAAGGCCACAAGTCGGTTGCTATAGGGAGGAGGAGCACATGTCACCTAATGCCCATGCATACACAAACACCACAACCACCAATTGTCCCCAAGTGAGCCCTGTAGCATAGCTAGGGCCGGAGGGGCAGTGAAGAGGCTGCTGGGAAACAGACGTGCTCTGGGGCGAGTTTCTGATCAACAAACAAAGAGGGGATCCCAGGACCCAGCATTGGAGAACCCTCTGCGTTGAACACATCATTGTATGGAGCTCCTCGGTGTGACAAGGTCCTAAGAGGACACAGATAAATGGCGGGCTTTTCAGTATTCAGCATGACCCATTGGGAGAGAATGCTTGTTGTAGGGGTTGTTGTTTTTAGAGATTTATGTAAAGTCATTTTTTCCCCCAGGACAGCCCCATGCTATTGTGGAAGGGCCCTGCGGGCAATTAAGCAACAGATAGTGAACTTAATTGAAAATGAGTGGTGAATGGCGGCCTTCTTGTTGCTCTGTTCTGCTCTTGTGCTCCCCAGTCTCGTGGAAGAAGAAAAAGTGGAAGGAGAAGCGGAGACAGAGAAGAGAAAAAAAAGACAAGGGCACTCTAGAAGCATTCGCCTCTCAAGCTTTTTGTCTTCAGAACAGGAGTCCTTTCAGGGAACCCTTTTTCCTTTTCCAATACTGTTTTCATGTGATAGTCATCTGAATTAAATACAAGTTGTCAGCTCACTTACTTTGCAGGTTACATTATATTTCAAGGGGTTACTCGGCTGGGAAAGAACCAAATATGTATAAATGTGGTTTGAGAAAGAGTTCAAACCAATAACCTCCCTCCCAATTTGAACTGTCATTCAATATTATACGGAAAGAACAAGGTTTTTGTTATGCTGTTAGCCAAACAATGTGTTTGATTAAACACAATTTTGACGTGGTGAAAAATGCAGATACTGCACTTGCTATTGCGCAGTTCAGATACTGTGCTTCAGGGAGACAGAGTATATTTCATGCGCACATCATGTCAGTGCGAACCATTAAACGGTTACACACATTACTGCCAGTCATGCATTACACCAGATATGTCCGCCATGGGAGCAATCGTAGCCTACCGTTTCCCAACCTCAGATATCAAATATTTGAGCTCATTCTTGTCAGTCAGCAGCTCTGGTGTTGATAGTTCCAGCCTGAAATATGGAATGCTGCTTTGCCAGATGGGAAAGGTCCATAGTTAAGCTAACTCACAGACCTTGTAGCTGAAGCCGACTCACATTTCATTGGACATGGGCTAAATGTCAGGAAAGCAAAAGAGGCATAACCTTGTTATCATCCAACAACTCATACATACAGTATCGCCACAGCATAACATATGCCAGAATATATTCTGCCGTACAAATACCAGAAATACAAAAGATATTATTTGCTGTACCACAGACAAAAGCGTTTTCATGTCTCATCTAATTGCAAATGGAATCCCCTTTTTTTAAACCCCTTTCTTGTAGAATAGTGTAATATTATCAATGCCCAGTGTTAACATTGGTTATCTCTCCTTTTTGGGCAATCTCCCCCATACAGGCAGCAGCTGTCCACTCCACTCCGGGGGTATGTGAGGAGGGGGAGCAGAGGTTGGCATGCTACAGTTAACAGGCAGTTACACACAGACCGCACATAGAGGAACTTGGTGCAACACCACACAAATAAAAGCAGATCTCCTTAGGCAACTGTGGGAAGGGAAGGTCTGAGTCGAACCCAGAGCACGTGGGCTCGTACCATAACGTGATCAGGGTGAGGGCTGCGAACTTGGCCGGAGGCATGTTGAGTGTCAGAACAAAACCGTGCTTTACTGCAGCTCCCGCTGTGAAAGAGACAGATGTATTCCTCTCTACAACAGGCGTCACTCAGTAGGCCAATGCGCTCCCAGCCACCTTCCACAGTACTCGCTCAGCGAATTCTCTGTTCAGATGTTACACTCTTTTCTGCTGTCCTTGTACTAATCTCATTTTCTTAATTCCGGTTGTCTGTTTATACACTTCAAGCCTGTTTCTGTCATGGCAAGCATTGTTCTGTCATGGGTGTCCTCGTCTTCTGTACAAATAGCGTAATACTATTTTAGAATGTTTGGTCAGTCTATTTTGAAGATATCCTCAAAACAACGATTATTCTGTGTGTCTGATTTAAAATAAGTGATTATGCTATAAGTAATTGTAACAGGACATCTTTATGTTCATTTGGAATCACCTCAAACAGCTTTATGTGACACTGACTTTGATGTGTTCATCTCTAGTCTACACAAACATAGCGGTTAACCCACTCCCAGCGATGTTGTTGTGGAGCTAACTGACAGTGGTTGGAGCCGTTTGCCCCGAGGCATCACCCGTTACGGCTGGGCTAACCACAACACCTTGCACAGGGGATATCAATTTGAGCGAATGGAAGTGGGCATAGAGGGGAACCCGATATCAGCACCACAAGCCTTCACACTCTATAACCCCTCTACTCTAACATTCCACTACATCTCGATGACACAATTCAGAAAAATCAACATAAGTTCTCCTTTATGACAGGTTAATGGTAATATATAATCAGACAACATAGACTGTGCGTGCGTGTGTGTGTACTCATTGGAGAAAGGGTGTCTTTGTGCCTTTAACTTGTATGTATTTGCATGTGTGTTTGTGTAAAACGCTACTCCTACCAGTATGTCCACGAAGCTAGATAATACTGTATGTCGTCATTCGTACAAACCGAGAAAATTGGTTAAAGGGACATGTAAACAAAAAAAAGGAAGTGCTTGTGTTTTCTGTAAGAAAGCCATGTTTGTCTGCTCGCCTGTGTGTGTGTCTGGGCAGCCATGGGGGTGAAGCGGAGCAACCAGACCAGAGCTCCAGCCCTTAGACCGCACCATCACCCGGTCCAGCGCTCAGTCTACCCCCCAGCAATTATGTCACCAGGTGCTTGCTGCTGGGGACCTGCTGACTGGAGGCACGTGTGACTGTACAGACCACCATCCCCTATATGCCCCAAACCACTCGGACTTACAAACTATCCCACAGCCAGGCGCTCCATCATTTTACTAGCCTATTATTCTCAAATGCCGAGCTCATTTAAATGGGTCAAAGAACCCCCCCTTCCCTTCCAAACCACCCTACTTTAAAGTCCCTGCTCTGCAACTAGTGTTGAGTTACGAGGTGCCCCCCTTACCCCTCCACTTTGGGACAGTAATGACAACGTTAACAGTAAACGGCCTGTGTTGACTTTTCACTGTACGGCCCCCTTCAGAGCCCTATGAGGCAGGACCAGTGAAGGCTATGAGGGAATATGTTGACCTTGGCCTCAGCTAGAGGTGCCTGCACACGCAGGCCTCCAGGGTAGAAACAGAGAGGCCCAAAGTCAAATATGTTCCCCCACCCCACCCGGAGAGGGGGTTATACACAGTGTTTAAAAGGATAGCCATTGAGAATGTCTGGCACATGTCGAGAGCCCGCGTTTACTAACCCCACACGTTCTATCCAGTGTTTTTTTTACTTCGGATGTAATGTTGACATTCCAAACATTTGGAACGAGTACCAAGCAACGGGCCAGGCGGCCGGGGACTTTCAAAGAAAATACATATTGGAGAATATATTTTAAACCAAATATGAAGTCGCCTCGGCGGAAGCCAGAGAAAATAATAATAACTTTCATAGTGTGGTATGTCCAGGTGCACTCTCGTTAGTTTCGTATCGAATAACAATTAAATCCCCTCAAGTGTATAACTTTTCAACCATGTCCTTTCTCGTGCACTCAGGCCTCGACTGACTTGGCCCGACTTGAAGATTAAACACGTCTTCCAGACAGTCAAATGTTCCATTTGGTATTTGAGTTATGATTGTGCTTTCTCTAAACTTCCCGAATGTAATATCTAAAGGAATTCAGTATTATTCAGTTATTCAGTGTTATTCGGTTTCATTGTTCACATTTGTTAAACCCACTTTCTAGCAAGGTGCTGTTTGGAGAAGGAGAGGCGTGAAAGAGTAGCATGACGAAAATGCTGGATTAGCCTAACCAGCCGAACTACATACATGATTCTTGCTTAGCACACAGGAAAAAGGGGTCGAGAATTCTCATAGGCAACAATGCACTGTATATTAATGCAATTTAGGGTGAATGTGATGAATATTCACAACTCCACCATTCTGACAGCCTTGGTTGGCTTGTTAGTGTTCTTACACTAACTGCCTACGGTTACACTGACTAAACACATACGTGGTCTATAGGCTTTATCAGAGCACAGACATCATCCAAAGGTAAAGAACAGCATCTCTTTAGGGCAGGGTTTCTTAAACTATGGGTCGGGACCCAAAGTGGGCCCTGGGCATGATAGAGGTGGGTCGTGAGTTATGAGAATAAATCTACAATCGCACACATTCTTAATTTGGGTCAACCGGAGGATGATTTGGCTCACGGAGAAGGTCAATATCTCGTTTGGGTATCGAGCTGAAAAAGTTTAAGAGCCCCTGCTATAGAGGACACCGTTGAAAACTTCCAAATGCTATTTTAGATGTGCACTTTTCCTGAGATGAGGCGTTTCCTCCAGTAGTACGAGCAGATTCATAACTGCCACTGCTGCGATACAGTCACTTCGAAAACCACAGGGGACTGCTCTGCTAGCAAGTTGTACCTTATTCTGTTGTCTGTTATTTATTTGAATTACGGTCATTGCTATGTCCCAAATAGTCAGACACCAAATGACGCTGGATTACTCGTGCGTCTGTTCGTGAATGTATAACTACCAAATAGAATACTGAGAGGTCAAGTAACCTTTATCAACATCATAACAAAATCCTCAGTGGTGTTAAAAGGGCAAACTGAAATCTCTCTGATTTGCACCATTTGGGCAGTCTGCTATTTGACTCTGAAGTCACAGTGTCCAACTCCCGAAAGCACATCACATGGCCATCTGACAAACTTGGCCTGTCACTTTGGGGCCTTAACAGGAAAGGGAACTTGCTATCAACAGCTGAGGGCGGTGAAAGAACAGACTGGCACAGACAGAGAGGCAGGCCACCATTAGAATAACAGCAACAGCTGCTCAGGAGAAGGAGACTGGTCTCCTTTAGCACCAAACAACACCTCACTGATTCTCACACCCAGGGAACCCAGTCTCTGTGTGAGCGCTCCAGACAGCACCAGTCGTCAATAATGGCGCGAGCACAGAGTGCCTTAGCTGAAGTACACCACTTGCAGAAAGCAACTGCTTAGAAACCCAGGGTCCCTGTGCAGATGGACATTTGCTGGTTTAGGGGCATGATTAAAAAATATTTTTTGCCAATCTTGTGGCTGATGTCTTGTGTTTCCCTTGTGTTGCTGTTTCCATTGCTAATTTTGATGTTACAGAATTGTCTGCCAAAAATGCCTGCATAGTGAACAGTTTGTCTCAATAATGCAGACAGATATGTGGGAAAGCAATTGCTTATTTAAAATGTTTGTTTTTATTCAATCAAATCTGCAATTCCACCACCACAACAAGCACATTGTAAAAAAACAACCAGAGTCGTCTCGGGCCTCCATGGTCAGCAGTGTTGTGTCACAGCAAGCAGCAGAATACGGCAGGGAGACCCAAAAAACTGAGTCCAGCCAGGCTGGAAATGTGTCCTGGAAACGGGAAAGGGTCTGGCGGGAAAGAGACGAGAGAGGATGAGGGGGTGGCACTTTGGTGCCTATAAACTTCTGTGTGTGTGTGTGTGTGTGTGTGCGTGTGTGCGTGCGTGCGTGCCAGCTCCTCGGCTCTTGTCCAAACACATTCCACAGTGCCTTGTCACACTTTTACTGGAAATAGAGGAAGCTAGGGCTACTGTGATGGGAGGGGCTGTCATTATTCTTAATGGGGGGGTTGGAAAACACTTTAGGAAGTGGAGTGGATGAAGGGGGCTGAAAGTAAAGAATCTGGGCAACTGTGAAAGAGGGCCTGGAGAATAGGAGAGAAAATGGAGAGCGAGATGGAAGAAGGGTAGTGTTGTGTAGCAAAAGCCAGAGGAGCTTTGTAGGGCTTCACATCATCGAAGGTCAGTGTGTTACTGTATGTTAGCAGGTGAGAGTTTTTTGTCATGAATCTTGTTTTGGATGCAGCTCTGCAGAGTGGTCACTAGCAGGCACAGCCACAAACCTAACCTTAACCACACTGCTAACCATAACATCTAGCCCTAACCATAAGTTAAGACCAAAAAAACAAATGTTCGCTTTCATGAACTTTTATAATATACAGCAGCCAATTGTGACTTTGCAGCTTGCCTATCGAAGGGAAAATCACTCAGTTCTGCCTCCAGGACAAGACTCGTCACCCTGCTGTATGTTTGTGGTGTGAAAAGTGTGACAGGGTGACATGATTGAGTGGACTGTTGAATAAATCTGTTGATCCAGTTCATATTGTTAATGTGTAAAAAAAATATGATACAACATAGTATTCAATAATATTAAAATGATAATATAACGTTTCAAATTGACAACATACCACAAAGCACAGGACAATAGTAGGATGACTCTGTGCAAGGGTTCACACATACCATTGGCACATGATTGCCACCCCATTGGCTGATCCTCAAAGTTCAGTGCCTTTGTCATGTTTAACACACCACTAAAACACTGATACGAGGAGGACCGCCATCTGAAACCTCAAAATAAAATATTTGCATGTTTAGTAACTGTTTTTATACCTTAAGTTACAATAATGACTGCAATGTACTAGTTACATTTACATATTTGGAGGGGAGGGACTTCCCTTAACAATAAGGAGCTGGCAAAAATTATAGCCTATTGACTGCCAGGAAATATTTGTAGGAGAGTTTGTTTTGCGGTGTAGGGATAACAATAATTATTTCACAATTTACCTTCTATGCATTGCTGTTAAATCCCACATAGGCCCATGCTTACATACAGTGCATAGAGTGAGATAGCCTTCTGTGATCCCTACTGGGACCACCACGCAACACTGGGTGACAACAATAGGCACTACCTATGCAAACAGAGCCATTCACATCCATTCAAGTCCACCTGAATATGGAAATGCCCTAATTGACACACAATCCATGAGAAAGGCCAGGTATGGAAGGCTCAGGAAGGGTTCGCTATGCTAAATCGTCAGTGTGGCCCATCTATTGCCTAAAAATGTGCATATGCGTGGTGTCATGCAAAGCCCTACTCCCTTACCAGTATCTCCATATTGTTTCCCTAGGGTGGACTTGCCATTCTGAGTCTCATACACTTATTACATTCAATAATTGAATGGAGGCTTTCATCTAAAGGGATGCTTGGCGCACATAAGTTGCTATTGATTAGTGGTTTTCAATACCAGTAGAGGGAGTAACACATAACTTGTGGTGCAGCAATACTCCCCCAACTCTCAAACTTTATCACTGGTTTGTTTGGGTCTTCTCAAAGTCAACATGTTGGGGCAGATACTAGTCCACATTGGCTAAGCTTAAAATGTAACACCCACACGTGCAGTAGACAGGGGTTGTCGCTCTGGTTAAAGGAGTTAAGTTCTTACACTAACAAGAGGTTTAACGTACCGCCTGATGCTCTCTCTGACCTAACCTCAATGTTGCCATTGGTTCCCCTTTCAAATGTACCATGGAGCATACCCAAACCTAGTGCATCCAGAAACCAAACACATGTGTGTATGTACACAGAAGAGAATAGGGACCCAGACAGGGAAGTCAATTCCAGGGAAGTTCCTGTCTGTCTATGTGTTCTGGACATCCCTGACACATGTTAAATAGGGAACCTCCAACAACGTCAGGGTGTTTTACAATGTTGCTGCTCTGTTGACATTGTTGTTTGTATGAGCTAATCCTTCACCTGTGTGTGAGTGTCTGACTGTTTGCTGTGAAACTGTGCCCCTGCGTTAAATGAGGGGCTTGTTTGTCCCCGAGCGGATGTCTGTGGGAACCTCACATTATCTGTCCCCCAGAACAACACAGACAGGGACACATCTCCGAGGACTTTACACACAGGAAAGAGCCCTCATCCTACAGGTATATGTGCCTGTTCCTGTAGCTATTGACTCTGCTGAGAAGGTGAACTATCTCCCGAGCCGGGCCGGCATCTGAGCCCTGGCATGGTCCTCCTTCCCCATCCCGCCTGGCCCTCCGGAGCTCCAGACGTGTTAACAGCCAGGCCACTGCCAGGGACATGTTTGTCTGAGCCGCATAGCGTATTTCTGGCCTGGCATATGTAGGGCCACAACAAAGGGCCTCTTGTGAGGGCCGCACAATGAGGGCAGGCCCGGGTCGTTTGGGGGGCGAAGGCTGTGGGCGCGGGGTTTGGAGCTACAACAGAGGCTCTGGGGCTGTCAAGGGGGGGACTGGAACCTCCAGTGAAAGGGGGAAGAAAAAGGAGGAGAGGGAGAAGGAAAGGGAAGGGCAGCAGGAGAGTTTGTGCATTACTAATACATGACACCGTGGATGACATCTCAGACACAAGCAGTAAAAGGCTTCCCTTTGTAACAACAAGAAAGCTAGCTAGTAATGCTAGACTTTTTAACCATTTCTTCATTATCATCATATACAATGATGTTATTTAAACCTGTTTTAAATGTACAGAATCATGTCAAAACGTCAAGATTATATTATGTGTAATGGAGAAGTAGCGTGTCAAGACAACATGTGCCAAGATGTCTCCCTGTCATAAAAACCATTTTATTTATAGTTTCAACAGTTTCTCTTTTGCAATGTGACCGTTCTCTGTCGCCCACAACTGCTAAAGTTTGAAAACCAATTCACAGAATCAGTTAACTGTATTGCCTGTATAAAACTGCCCATCAGGCTTTTCCCACTTGTGTGGGGAGTGGGTCCTGTTCAGGTCCAAAACCTCACTGCTACCGTTTACCTCTCTCAGCCCTGATAGCCAGGCAGTGGGTTATGTAACAGCCACCACACAACGGAATCAGTTTCTAAGTCATTCCTTCCTGCAAGAAAACCAATACATCAACCAGTCATGATTATGGGCAGATAAGGGCTGAGACCAAACAGCTACAGCAACAGACCACAAACGCTGTAGGGCAACCACTGAGAATCGCAGTTATTTAACTGTGCCCCGACTTTAATTCTCATGGAACACTCACCGCGGTCATAAATGTCATAAATAATTACTGAAGAAAACACACGGCTTTGCATTAGAGTATGCCTATTGTTTAGCAGCTTGGAGACGCATCAGTGGGCTGCTTTACTAAGACAAAAAAAGTCCTAGGAGTCAGACACAAAAAAAGAAGCTGAGACTTTGAGGGTTTTGAGGGTCAAAGGCAAATGTGAGACATTTATGTGATGCTTACTTTAACAGCTATTGCACCCCCTCTTCTGTGATGGCTCTGCCATTGTGACCTGATTGTCTAATCATTAACAAGGCCCTTTCCCTCCATCCACCACTATAGATCCATGCACAGGAATCTGTGACAGAGGCCTGCTGGTTTGGCTCACATACAGCAGGGCCAATCAGAGGGAGAAGGTCCAAGCTGTCATCTGCATAATCCCATTGTTGCCCCAGTTAGCACCATCGCTCAAGCATAATTGGTGAAACCATCCTCCAGGAGGACATTGATTGTGCCTTGATAATTGTCACTTTTCAGAGTTGGGCCATCCTTGTCTCTTTTCTCTCTGTCTGGGAGGCTATGGATGCCCCTGCATCTTTCCCTCCACCTCCACAGCCTCACAAAAACAACACAAGATCAAATAAACCGTGTCAGGAGAGTGGTAGAGTGCACAATGTCTAGTAGACAGATACCGACATGAGATAAAGCTATAAAATGGCATTTAAAACAGACATATACTGTCACCTGGCAGTATAGTGAGTTTTTTCACTCACTGTTGTCGCTAAAGACAATTGACACGGTCTCTTCATTGTGTAGATAGACTTTAATCTGGTTTACCGACACTGTGACTCGACAAACAGCAACCCTGGATTCAGTTGCTTGTCTTTTCATGCCCTAATTAAACAACCCTCCTCCTTATCACCTTCGAAACGACAAGTGTCATCGTGGGATAGCAGACTTTTTTTGCTGGGCCCTATCTCTGTTCTTACAGAATGGTATTGAAGTGTTGACTCTACTGTTGACGATAAGGCATCGTAGTGGTTTAAAGGGACAGTGCTGTCTGCTGACCGAAAGGCTCTACGTAAATGTTTACAGAGCGTTTTAGATGTTTTTACTCGGGCACTATGCATAATGATGTGGGTGTTAGGGTGGTTGTCAGTCCGCACCATCAAATGCATCATCAAATGTCAGGTAGGGAGGGAGAGAGAGAGAGGCTTACGTTCATGTAATGACAGATCAGGAGACATACAGATGTAGGATCTTCATTTGAGGCAGTTTTCTCGAGCAGGGAAATATTCCTGCAGCAACAGGAAACGTGGATTATTATGTGGATTCAAATTAACGGTCATGTTTTTTCGAAAGGAAACATCAAGTCTGAAATGTCAAAGTGGCCTTTTAAACCTCAAAGACACAACAAGTTGTAAATGGGATTCCTGCACTGCGGGAAAGTTCTCCTGCAAAAGGGTGATCAAATGAAGGTCGTACATCTGTAGTGAACTAAACACCAAATTAATTACGTTGCCGTTCAAAGTGTTGGAGTTTGTAAGCTTTTCCCATCCTTTGTAAGAATTTGCCCTTGGATTTGCCTTCACTATCTTTTAAACGTTTGAGTATGCTCTCCCACCTACTGTGAACATAACAAACCTGTCTAGTTGGACTTTTCTCCAAGGTCTCTGGTAGAATGTGTTCTGTTCTGTGCATAAGGTTTAGAAAAAGAGGACATAAGCCTGTAGTCAGTCACCAGGGTTTGGATAGTTAGGGAGCATATTGCATTTCATACAACCACCTCTGTTGTCTGCCAGACATGTGAATGTGTGTGTGTCATCTGCCCTCTATCTTCCTGTAAACAGTAAAAACAATACTTCCATCCCTTTACCTCCAAATCCCAACAGTTCAACTGCTTCCTCTCCCTCACCCCAACCCCTCCCCGATATACTCAAACAATAACGTTTGACAGCAGGCCCTTTGTGTTAAGGGTGGGGCACTTGTTGTGGTTTGTGCTTGTGTTATGGCATCCATTTACAACTGAATACCTGAAATAACATCATGGGTGAAAGGCATTGTAGACTTCCTCTCTCCTGCAGATATGGTTTCATATTCAAATCTGGGCTTTTGACATGCCAAGCAAGCCACAAAATACATCCCCATATTATATTAGACCATAATGGCCCACAGTTCAATGGTTGGAAGAGATGAAAGTGATTGCATGCTGCAGCAGTCACATCCAATCAAAACCAACCAATAATTCTATTGGTGCTTCACTTTCCCATGACTTACAGCCACATCAGAGTGGCTTATAATGAATTCATGAATAGCATATATCAATTTATTTACACCAACATAACTAACCCCACTAATCGACCGCTAGTAAAAATATGTGGCTTTTTGGAATTAGGTTTAAACTATGAGTTACAGGCTATAGGAGATGCATGTGTTCAACTTCGACATGTTTGTTTCATGTTTCCGCATTAGAATATCAAAGTGAATGGGGGGAGAGAAGCCTACTACTACAACTCAAGAGGAGTCCCCATCCACGCAAGACACGCCTTGTCACCAAAATGTGGGTGGAGCTAGGCCTCCTCAACTATTTATTGGGATTCCAACAGATGGCTGAGAAACTTCAGAAGCGCTTGATTAGAGCGTCTTCCTTGCACCAACACAGAACACACTCTACTGTGAAGTGGGATAACCTGCCAGAGGCATAAGCACAATGCCGTCCGACTTCCTTACGCCGTTTTTGGAGCTGGGGGATGAGTTCTGCAAGGTAAGAAGAAGTTTTTTAAATGTGTATTAATACATTAGGCTATGTGGGATATGTCTGAAAGTTATACTGTGGATTTGAAAATGGTAAATAGTCATTTTAACTTGGATTTGTATGCGCATCCTTTAATCAGTTTTGCCTAAAAAGAAAAGGATTCAAACTTTGTCATTCACGTGCGTAACGGTGTCCATTCATTCCTTGGCAAACGCATTATAGTCAACTTTCGGGCTATTGAGTTTGCTTGCAGTTTACAGTTTATTTGGTTCAGCATATATGTACATTTTATTATCTTGACCATGGCTTGAATCCCCAGTCTTGGAATGTGACTTCATTCCTCTCTTGTGTTATAGAATTTCCGTGGTCTGGACATGCCAGATGGCGCACCAGCCACCACGCAGATGCAGCGCATTGTGGGATTTCAGCGCAGACACTCACTATGCCCGGTCACCCTGCCCAACTCAAAGTTTAACAGCAGCATTGTTGACCCAATCGGCGAGCCAGCCTGCTGGGCCCTTACTAACACTGCTAACCAGCAGTGGAGCCTGAAACATCAGCAACAGTTGCCCCGCTCCTCTCTCAACAGCATCCCATTTCGTGTAGACCGTTCGATCAGTATGATAGAGGGCCGTGTTGGCAGCTTCGGGTCCAGCGAGCAGCAGCTCCCCACCACCCCTCCTCTGATGCCCCCACCCGGTCTAAGTATCAGCACATGCTCCCTGTCATCTCCAAAGTCTCTCGCCCCCTCCCCTCCCATCTCCACCCGGTACAAAACCGAAATGTGCCGCACTTACGAGGAGAGTGGCACCTGCAAATATGGAGCCAAGTGTCAGTTTGCCCACGGCATGGATGAGCAGCGTGGCTTGAGCAGGCACCCAAAGTACAAAACCGAGCCATGCCGCACGTTCCACACCATTGGCTTTTGCCCCTACGGCGCGCGATGTCACTTCATCCATAACGCGGACGAGCAGCTCGGGCCCGATGGAGGAACGCCACCTCAGCGGCTAAAGATAAGAGAACGCCCACAGCTGCTGCGTCACAGCATCAGTTTCGCTGGTTTCTCCTCCCCCCAAGCACTGACGGGATTCCATCCTGTTCCAGAGCCCATGCTGTTCTCTAGGGCTTCCTCGGTATCATCCCCGCCCTCCACAGGTAGTCCAGAACTGCTGTCCCCATTGTTTCCAGAACCTGCTACACTGAAGCACAACTATCCGTTCTCGTCTGACTGCGCAAACGACCAGATTAATAACAACCCTCACTTTTATACTATCACTGACTCTAAGTGCCAAACTGTCTGTGCGCAAAAGTCAGCCGCACAGAACTCTCACCGCAATGCCTTCTCATTCACCGGACTGCCTGCCCTGCAGCGGTGTGCTTCACCTGACTCTCTCTCCGACCAGGAAGGCTACACCAGCTCCAGTAGCCTGAGTGGTTGTGAGTCCCCTGGACTTGAGGGCAGACGTCTCCCCATCTTTAGCCGCCTCTCTGTCTCAGATGACTGACCTTTAACTGCATATTACTGTCTCATCATAGCAGGAGTTCTGCCCAATGTTTTAAAGCTATAGCCGACATATTAAAAACAATATATCATAACGTGCATGTATACTGTTGTATACCCGTATTAGCTACTATGGGTGGCTCAACTAGCTTTACCGTATCCGTGATGTCTTTGCTGAGAGTTCTGTTGAGGAATTTTCTGTACCCATTTCGGGAAAACAAAAGCATGCAGGTAATGATCATTTTGGGCTCGGTATAGGGACAAAACTATTGTCTCCACGTGTGCTTTTTACAACTTCAATGGTTCTTCTTATAGCCTTGCCCTTTTAGTGTGTAACCAAAGCTGAACATAGTACCTTGTCTTGTAGGCAGAGTAAATGTTGAAATGTATCCGAAAATGTAGCTAGGCCTACAGTAAACAAAATGTAGCCTTTAGTAAAGGCGACTAATTGACAGTATTATCAAGTAGTCTAACCATAGGGCTTTTGGATATTTATTTATTTTGTATGTTTTGCAGAGTTTGTTTGCGATTGTGTTATGCATTTGAATATGATGCAGAAGAATATGCTTCACTCTTCGCTTTGTTTGAGCTATAGCTTTAGAACTTTGAATTGCTTGAGTGTAGACACTGCCAGGTCCATGTCCACCAGCATCTCCTTATGCCAGTGAAAGCAATACTTGTGTTACAAGCTACCTTGTTCAATCAGTAAATACACGTATTGCCCTCACCGGGCATAATAAGTCACATGTTCTTACCCAACAAGTGCATTTCAGCGTTTAGTCTGGGTTCAACGTTTCAACATTCAAGTTCAAGCTCCTGATACATTCATCCAGTTTTGTTTACTCGGCGAGACAAGATTCTCATACACAATTTTGTGTGACTTGTTTATATCATATTATAAACATGATTTGTGGTGTTACATGCTAATAACGAAGGCAAGCAATGTTGCCACAGCGACAATGTATGAGTAATATGCGTTACGTCAAATATGTTGGCCTCTTGCACACTAACTGTTATTAGACAAAGTGGCATGAATTACTATTTGTATTTTATCTTACAATGAACGTGTCTTTCGTGCGCCAAGAGTGTTTTTTTGTAGCTCATTTGCCGCGAGGAAGGACTGTGATTGTCTTTACTATTAGCCTTAACTGTGATGGAAAAACAAACAAGGCTTTGCATTTGTTAAATTAAAACTTATTTATTTTGTCTTTCAGAGCAAAAATGATACTTTCGGTTTTGTTGGTTTCTATATAATTTAAGTGTATTGTTTACATTCTATGGGATATGAATCCCTATCTCTATCTTAATATATTTTTACCTGTTTGGTTCAAAATAAAACTCTGTTGGAAATCACTGTCTCACTGACTTGTTTCACTTAGAGGCACACTGCACTTCCTACCATCACTGTTAAGCAATAAAGTGATATTATTACTCATCTTAGAAAGTGACGAAAACATACGTTTTACAATTATGTATGCTTTCTAAGAGGGGAAAATATTAGGATGTAATGTTTATAATGGAGATTGAACAAGAATGGCTCTCCGCACAAAAATGAGAACATGATACAAAAATTATATTTTATTTGGACACTCACAAAGACAGAAGGGAACAGAAGTTGGGTTTTATGTGTGTATTGTTTGGCTTTGTTCTGGTATTCTGGTGTTAGCATACTGAGAACATCCCACTGCTAAATAATCCCAGACAATAGCGATTGGCCGTTCTATTGAAAAAAAAATGGGGTGGAGGGGGTTTACTGCAAGACATGAAAAGGCATGGGGCTTTTGTGAGACTGCTCTCTCTCTTTCTCACTAACATCTGTATGCTAATGCTAGCCCATGGAAATGGACTGAAGCAGAGGAGGGAGATTTGCAAGTCCATTGAGGAGTCACAGGTCCAGGGAGTAGATTTATTGGGGACTACGAGAAGGGGGAGGGGAGGAGGTGTAGAGGCTTTCAGTAGAATTGTTTACCACGAGGAGGAGGAGGTGTAGCAGAGATGGGTGTTTGCATTTGTCTGAGTTATAAGCAATACTTGAGACTTCGAATAGAATAACTCAAAAACCACTGCAAAATGTCCCACCTGTAATCCATAAGAGGATTCTAATGCACTGTCTTCAACAATACACCTTGTGATAATATGCATTATAAATATATGGACCTAGACCGATACATGTATTCACATTATTTGTTAGCCCTTTGACTTACTTGCATATGGATCAATATGGAGGTGTTGTTGTTACCAATAGTTCTGGTATTATATGACATAATCAAAGTGATGTTGTTTGGCATATATGAGGCTTACGTTAAAGTGCAATTTGCTCATTCTTCAACCCCCTGGTTTATTGCAGAGGTGCTGCCCTCTAGTGGCAAAGCTAATTAAGCATTTACCTTCAGAAATTAGTAAGATTTCCACTTTATGCAAAGTGATTGATGATTTAAACTTATATTGATAAATTTATTCAAGTCATAATTGCAACATATTAAGGGTCTATATTCATCTATTTCACCATCACCCTAACAAGGCACTCAAAAAAGTGTGATCCTTACCACATATGCACATATGCAACGTAGCCTTTGTCACCCTATATTTGCTAAATTATTTGTGAAAGGCAGAGAGGGGGCATAATATTGTCCTGGCAGCATATCAATTCAAAACAGACTGACTGCACAGAGGGTTCTGGAGTGAAGGATTTCCGTCGGGGACTAGTGTGTATGTGTATGGGGGGGGGTATCCGAGTTCCATCAGCCAGGACTAGATATTGGGCCCATCCATCCTTGTGCAAAGGGGCACACCGCTCCAACGGTTGCAACTGTATGCACAAGCATATGGCAAGTTAGATTTTTTCAGGCATGTATAAATGACTGTGTGTATTTTGTATTTGTTTTGCATGCATGAGTATGCATTATCTTACATGCATGAGCCTGAGGGTGGATACTCTGAACCTGAAGCAACACCACCACACAGGGTGCTCACTATTTGTTGTTCCTATTTTTTATTTCATATTTACTTTGTTTTCTATGTGTCCTACTTACAATACATACTGACTGTCTACTGTTTGACGAACAGTGTAACAATATATCCATAGCACTTACAGTACACTAAAACATATCTCTCTAAGAAGCGTTGAAACAATCCAAGCATGACAATTTCATTCACACAGTAAGATACATTTGGTGGATTTCATATGTCTTCCCGCAACCAATATGTCCACGCTCTCAACTTGTTCGTGCTCTCAACTTGTCCACGCTTTGTCATCATCAACAGGGCACAAGGTAGCCTACTGGTTAGAGTGTTGGTCCAAAAACCGAAAGGTTGCTAGATCTAATCCCTGAGCTGATAATGTAAAAAATCTGTCGTTCTGCCCCGGAACAAGGCAATTAACCCACTGTTCCTAGGCTGTCATTGTAAATAAGACTTTATTTCTTAACAGACTTAAATAAAGGTTCCATTTTCCCACTACGCTAATAGCTCTGACCCAATGAGAATGTAGGGGGGGGGGTGTACTAATGATATTTCAGGTGGGGCCAATGCCACCCCTATGACAACACCCCTGGAGCTAAAAGCCCCTATTATTCAAGCATGTCATCACAATAACAAAGAGAAGAACAACAAAAACGTATTTCGTTCAACCGTGAGAGCTCAAGAAAGGGATGAAGCCACAATAGGGAGAGAAGAAGTGATAGGCACGACGTGTGGGAAAAACACTATGAAAGGTAATGTGTCAGCCTACCAATGATAAAAAATAATCATTTAAAATGTCATTCATATTGACTAGCCTATAATTGGTAACTTTGTAGGCTGCATGTCCTGCACAAATCAATGAACCAGCAGCATCACATGTTCTCTTCCAGCCTCATTGATTAAAAGGGGTGCTTAATTCCAGTCCGTATAATAAAGTATAATATAATGGTGCACATTAATACATTCCACACTCGAAGAAGAAGATTACTAGAACGTCTTAATGTATTTACCCCCAAGAGAGCATACATCCATGGGCTTTTATGTTTTTCTGTCGCGCTTAATTTATAGTATAGCTTATCATATGTATTGGATAACGGCACAATAATTTGGGCTTTTTAAAGCTTGGGATCATAATATGTTTTTGATGTAAGGCTTATCGAGCTCAGGTAGCATCAGTCTTGATTTTTCAGCCCGATCATAGCTCCAAAAAAAAGGACATATTTAAGAGTACATATAACAGTACACTAGCTGCATTTTTGTTTGTTTTGAGTTTTTTTTCTAGTAGCCTTTACTCGGATAAATCCATAATAATGATGTTGATGCGCGACTGCTTTGCTAGCACTGACTGGAATACGTTTCAGGGCTCTGCCAATATCATCGACGAGCTAACCACCTCCATCTCGGGCAATGAAGGTTCGCTGCTTCCCAATCAAAAGCCCTCGATTAACACTGAGACATGTAATAAACGAAATGACAAAGCTACCGCACAGAGGACTAACGCAGCCATCCCGAGGCTACGGAGGAGGACACAAACGCGTATTTGAAGTCCCGTTATGACCTCCTCAGAGTCATCAAACCGGCAAAAGACAAATATAGGAACCAGTTGGAATCCTATTATACCGGCTCCGACTCTCGTCGCATGGTGTCTACAGTCCATTATGGATTACAAAGGTAGGCCTAGGCATGATCTATCCAACGATGCCTCTCTATAAGATGAGCTCAATGCATTTTATGCACGTTTCAACAAAAACAACACAGAGCTGTGCATGAGGGCCCCCGGCGTCCCAGAGGACTGGACTGGAGAAGCTCACTCGCAGAGGCCGACGTCAACACTCGCAAGGCCATGGGCCGGACGATATTCCAGGGCGGGGTATCAGAGAATGTGCAGAACAGGTGGCAGGCATATTCGCAGTCATTTTCAACCTCTCCTTGTCTCAGTCTACACCATAGTTTCCTCCAAGCTCGTCACCAAGCTCGGGATCCTGGGACTGAACACCTCCCTCTGCAACTGGATCCTGGACTTCCTGACTGGCTGGCCCCAGGTGGTGAGACTAGACAGCAACACCTCCACCACGCTGTCCCTGAAAAAGGGGGCCTTCCAGCCCCCTCCTGTACTCCCTGTTGTCTCACGACTCAACTTTGCTGACAACACAACGGTGGTAGGCCTGATCGTCAACGGCGATGAGAAAGCCTACAGGGAGGATGTCAGAGAACTGGCAGTGTGGTGCCATGACAACAACCTCACCCTCAACGTCAGCAACACCAAGGAGCTGATCATGGAGTACAGAAAAGATGGGGATGGGGGGGAGTCAAGAGCTTCATGTTCCTCTGTGTCCACATCAATGAGTGCTTAACATGGTCTTCTCCCACCAGAACAGTTGTGAAGATGGCACAGCAATGCCTCTCCTCCCTTAAGAGGCTGAAACGATTTGGCAAGGCTCCTCAGATCCTAAGGAACCTTTACAGCTGCACCATTAAGAGCATTCTGACTGGTTTTGTACCGCCTGGTACGGTAACTGCACCGCCCACAACTGGAAGTCTCTAAAGATGATAGTGCAGATGGCCAAGCTCATCACTGGAGGCGAGCTCCCAGCCATCCAGGACGTACATGCCAGGCGGTGTCCGGCAGTAGGAACCGGTACATCTGTACCCACTCAGACACAACCTACGCTGCTACTAAAAGTATTATTGATTAGATGTATTACTCCATTACACTGTTGTCCATTGATTATTGATTTCCATTACCATTTGTATTTATCTATTTATCCTGCTACTGGTCACTATTACTCCTGTTTACATGTACAGTACCTTGCGAAAGTATTCGGCCCCCTTGAACTTTGCGACCTTTTGCCACATTTCAGGCTTCAAACATAAAGATATAAAACTGTATTTTATTTGTGAAGAATCAACAACAAGTGGGACACAATCATGACGTGGAACGACATTTATTGGATATTTCAAACTTTTTTAACAAATCAAAAACGGAAAAATTGGGCGTGCAAAATTATTCAGCCCCTTTCGCAAGGCATATTACCATTAGTATTTTACCATAGGTATTTATATATTCCTGCTACCAGTAATTTTTCAGCCCTGTTCACATGTACTTTATATCCTACTACCAGTCATTGTCTATGTATAAACCCACCTCAACCACTCCAGAACCCATGCACATTGAATAAGGTACAGGCACTGAGCTGTATATAAATGTACTTACATTCTCATTTCTAACTCACATCGTAGTTCTGTGTGGTTTTTATTTAAAAAACAAACGTATTTTATAATAGTATGTGTTATTATTATATTCACTGCATTGTTGGCAAAGTGCTCTCAATAAAAAACATTTCACTGTATTGTTTTACACCTGTTCTATCCTGTGCACGTGGCGAATAACCTTTGAAACGTATAACTTACTTAAACATACTTAACTCCTCTTCCTTCTCCAAGGGAATGTATATGTCTGTGTCTTCCCACTCATACAATCATGTTTGTTAGAAATCAATCCACATAAAAAGTAAATCAATTACAAACATTTATCAAATAATTTCCTGTTACACAATAATATATCAGGAAAGGTCTATACCCTATTACAACAGGAAAAGTATACTGCTACTGTCGCAATACATGGGAGCGTTACAGGTTATTTTCCCACTACATACAGTGCATTGGGAAAGTATCCAGAACCCCCCTTTTCCCACATTTTTGTTACGTTACATCCTTATTCTAAAATTGATTAAATTGTATTTTCTCCATAATGACAAGGCAAAAACAGTCACATTTACATAAGTATTCAGACCCTTTACTCAGTACTTTGTTGAAGCACCTTTGGTAGCGATTACAGCCCTGAGTCTTCTTGGGTATGAGCTTGGCTCACCTGTAATTGGGGAGTTTCTCTCATTCTTCTCTGCAGATCCTCTCAAGTTCTGTCAGGTTGGATGGGGAGCGTCACTACACAGCTATTTTCAGGTCTCTCCAGAGATGTTCAATGGGGTTCAAATCCGGCCTCAGGATGGGCCACTCAAGGACATTCACAGACTTGTCACGAAGCCACTCCTGCATTGTCTTGGAAGTGTGCTTAGCGTCATTGTCCTGTTGGAAGGTGAAACTTCGTCCCCAGTCTGAGGTCCTGGGCGCTCTGGAGCAGGTCAAGGATCTTTCTGTACTTTGCTCTGTTCATCTTTCCCTCAATCCTGACTAGTCTCCCAATCCCTCCCATCGAAAAACATCCCCACAGCATGATGCTGCCACCACCATGATTCACCGTCGGGATGGTGCCAGGTTTCCCCCAGATGTGACGCTTGGCATTCAGGCCAAAGAGTTCAATCTTGGTTTCATCAGACCAGAGAATCTTGTGTCTTATGGTCTGAGAGTCCTTTAGGTGTCTTTTGGCAAACTCCAAGTGAGCTGTCATGTGCCTTTTACTGAAGAGTGGCTTGCATCTGGCCACTCTACTATAAAGGCCTGATTGGTGAAGTGCTGCAGAGATGGTTGTCCTTCTGGAAGGTTCTCCCATCTCCACAGAGGATCTCTGGAGCTCTGTCAGAGTGACCATCTGGTTCTTCGTCACTTCCCTTACCAAGGCCCTTCTCCCCCAATGGCTCAGTTTGGCCAGGCGGCCAGCTCTAGGAAGAGTCTTGGTGGTTCCAAACTTCTTCCATGTAAGAATGATGGAGGCCACTGTATTCTTGGGGACCTTCAATGATGCAGAAATGTTTTGGTATCCTCCCCAGTCTGTGCCTCTACACATTCCTGTCTCTGAGCTCTACGGACAATTCCTTTGACCTAATGGCTTGTTTTTTGCTCTGGCATGCACTGTTAACTGTGGGACCTTATATAGACAGGTCTATGCCTTTCCAAATCATGTCCAATCAATTGAATTTACTACAAGTGGACACCAGTCAAGTTGTAGAAACATCTCAAGGATGATGAATGGAAACAGAATGCACATGAGCTCAATTTCGAGTCTCATAGCAAAGGGTCTGAATACTTATGTAAATAAGTGGGGGGAAATTATAATACATTTGAAAACATTTCTAAAAATCTGTTTCGCTTTGTCATTATGGGGTATTGTGTGAAGATTGATGAGGATTTAAAAAACATTTAAATTCATTTTAGAATTACGGCTGTAATGTAACAAAATTTGGAAAAAGTGAAGGGGTCTGAATACTTTCCGAATGCACTGTATCTGTATCATGCGAGGCAAATATATGTTTTAATGGTTTTAGTGGTGCTAAAAAAGACATGGCTCAAATAAAGACAAATGTAATTTTTACAGAATAAAAGGATGTTGTTACAACGAGGAAATGGAAGTACTATCATCTCATCAACAGGTACTCTATAATGTTACTCTATAATGGCCACTTGTTAGGATTTTGACTGCCTTGACATCAGTGTTAAACTTCTCAGGGCTAGGCGTCCCGCTAGCAGGGCAACTTCCGGTGAAACTGGAGGGCGCACAATTCAAATAGGTAATCATAAAAATGATATGAAGCTCCTTTTCATCTGTTTTGTCCAATCATAGGCATGCATGCCTTTGCATAGCATTTCATGCAGTCCTCTCATTGGAAAATGTACATAATTCAGTTGCACGGTCTGATTGAGCTGATCTGCCCGGCTCCCTGACACAGGTTCCGGGCGGTCACTTCAGTCACTTGTCAATCTTTTGAAATGATGTGCAAACAGCAAGCCAGCCTATATGGTAAATCATGATTGGCATTGGTTACGATCTGCCACAATAGCCAAGTGCCAGCTATATGAGGGGATAGTAGTCCTAATTGGACAAGGCTGGTGTCCATGGTGGAAGTTAAAGGGAAATATTGGTTATTTACTGGGGAAAAAATACAGTGGCTAATATGTGACTAAAATGACAGTGACTAAATCTACACAAAAACTGTCCAGAGTTTGAAAGATGAAATGACTGCAATGTGACTGAGCCTAAAAGGCATTTTAGTCAAAAGACTAAGACAAAATGTTTATCTAAAATAGCAGCCAAAATGAACACTGCTTGACATACAGGGCTCTATTTTAACAAACCTAAAGCAATGGTAAACCTTAGCACTGGCGTTCGTGCTATAGGCTCTGGGGTGTGCCAGAAATATTTGAGCTATTTTCACAACCGGAATTATGGCCGCAGTAGCTGGTGGTGGCGCGAAACGGCAGGGTTTTGAGAAATAAACAAGTTGAAGGTGTGTCAAGGCTTGACCCCTCACAGGCCAATTAAAACCTGCTTCATGGCTACATTTGTGGTTTCTCCAAGTTGCGTATTTACTGTCTTCAACTGCAATTTGAAAGTTTGTCTGTTAAAGCCTAGTTTGTAAAATAGTCTACATAAAAAAAATAACAAAATCTAGGCCGATCCCATATTTGTTATGTAGTATTATCTAAAATAAGGAGGCACGACAACGAGGTTCTAGCTTCAGCATGTTTACTAACCTAGTCTGCATACATGTCATACATACAGTTGAAGTCGGAAGTTTACATACACATGTCATTAAAACTCGTTTTTCAACCACTCCACAAATTTCTTGTTAACAAACTATAGTTTTGGCAAGTCAGTTAGGACATCTACTTTGTGCATGACACAAGTAATTTTTCCAACAATTATTTACAGACAGATTATTTAACTTATAATTCACTTTATCACAATTCCAGTGGGTCAGAAGTTTACATACACTAGGTTGACAGCTTGGAAAATTCCATAAAATGATATTATGGCTTTAGAAGCTTCTGATAGGCTAATTGACATCATTTGAGTCAATTGGAGTTGTACCTGTGGATGTATTTCAAGGCCTACCTTCAAACTCAGCGCCTCTTTAATTAACATCATGGGAAAATCAAACGAAATCAGCCAAGACCTCATCTGTACAAACAATAGTATGCAAGTATAAACAGCATGGGACCACGCAGCCGTCATACCGCTCAGGAAGGAGATGCGTTCTGTCTCCTAGAGATGAACGTACTTTGGTGCGAAAAGTGCAAATCAATCCCAGAACAACAGCAAAGGACCTTGTAAAGATGCTGGAGGAAACAGGTACAAATGTATTCCCAATAAAAAGAGTCCTATATCAACATAACCTGAAAGGCCACTCAGCAAGGAAGAAGCCACTGCTCCAAAACTGCCATAAAAAAGCCAGACTACGGTTTGCAACTGCACATGGGGACAAAGAATGTACTTTTTGGAGAAATGTCCTCTGGTCTGATGAAACAGAAATAGAACTGTTTGGCCATAATGACCAAATTTTCTATAGGTTTGAGGTCAGGAGGAAAATGCGGAGACTTCCAAGCCGAAGAACACCATCCCAACCGTGAAGCACGGGGGTGGCATTATCAAGTTGTGGGGCTTCTTTGCTGCAGGAGGGACTGGTGCACTTCACAAAATACATGGCATCATGAGGAAAGAAAATTATGTGGATATATTGAAGCAACATCTCAAGACATCAGTCACAAAGTTAAAGCTTGGTCGCAAATGCGTCTTCCAAAGCAAACTTCCAAAGTTGTGGTAAAATGGCTTGAGGACAACAAAGTCAAGGTATTGGAGTGGCCATCACAAAGCCCCGACCTCAAACCTATAGAAAATGTATTGGCAGAACTGAAAATGCGTGTGCGAGCAAGGAGGCCTTACAAACCTAACTCAGTTACACCAGCTCTGTCAGGAGGAATGGGCAAAAATTCACCCGACTTATTGTGGGAAGCTTGTGGAAGGCTACCCGAAACATTTGACCCAAGTTAAACAATTTAAAGGCAATGCTATCATATACTAATTGAGTGTATGTAAACTTCTGCCCCACTGGGAATGTGATGAAATAAATAACAGCTGAAATAAATAATTATCTCCACTATTATTCTGACATTTCACATTCTTAAAATAAAGTGGTGATCCTAACTGACCTAAGACAGAGAATTTGTACTAGGATGAAATGTCAGGAATTGTGAAAAACAGAGTTTAAATGTATTTGGCTAAGGTGTATGTAAACTTCCGACTTCAACTATAGGTACTACATCTTCCTCTCTCCAATGAACAAGAACTCAACATGCATAACCACTGAAGCATAACTGAAATGCAATTAGGAAACCAGTGTTATTCTCTAACATTCTACTTCACATCCTGAAACAGTCTGAACCTTAACTTAGGTACAGTCTCTTTTTGTTGGGTATGGTCCCCAACAGTATGTATTCTCTTCATGTAACATAGTCTTTCAGCCACTCTGGTGACATCACATCCCTTTTTTGGGCGAGCTTGTGGCTCTTTGACCATTACTCTGTACTGTACTCTGTACTGGTCACATGTGTGAAGACATATTCTGTGGCAAAAGAAGAAAAGGAGCTCGCGGGGAACTGGGGAGCGTTATCTGTAACCAGGACCTTAGCAAACCCTTAGCAATGTACTTTAATCCATTGATAACACCAGCTGATGTGATTATGGGTGTCTTTGCTTCTTCAGTGTATCTTGAATAGTAATCTACCATTAGCAGATAAGAGTCATTTTTCCAAAAGAACATATCTGCCCCTACCTTTTGCCATAGACGTTTTGGCAGTTCTGTTGCCATCATTGGCTCCGGATGACAAGGTTGACATTATGTACACATCTGTTGAGCCCTCAGTCTGCATTTGGTTATCCCAATGTGTCTCTCATGCACTCTGTCTAGCATTTCTAGTTGTAGAGTCTCTGAGATAGCTATCTGTTGACCTTTCATGAGAAGGTCTCCATTACAGTGGAAGTCACGTTGGTGCACCCAATAGGGCTTCAGCAGCTGATGCAGTTCCTGCTGCCTGGGCCATCCCTTTTTGCACTGCTGCGCTATCTGTCGGCAGATGGGGTCTCGTTGTTGCTCCTCTGCAATCTGCTGCAGTTTGGTCTGAAATGCAGGTAGGCTGTCTCTTACTGCATTAATGGACACCTGTAGCCCACCCTCTAGACATTGTCTTAGCGTGGGGACGGTACTGGGGACGGTACTGGGCCAGCACTCTCTGTGAGACCAGGTCTCCTTTGATTTTTTCAAAAGCCACCTGTTGCACATGACCCCATGACCAGTCATTCTCTTTGGCTGGTAAGTCTCTCAGGGGTTTGGTTAAATCTGAAAACTGTGGGAGGAACTTACCCACATAAGTGGCCATGGCTGAGAAGGTCCTGACTTCAGCCACATTCTGGGGTCTGGGCATATCTGTGATGGCGCTGATCTTCTCCGGGTCCGGCTCTATTCCAGCTGCACTGATTTTGTGTCCCAAGAGGAACACCTCTGACTGTGCAAAAGTGCATTTTTCAGTGAATGTCAGGCCAGTCGCCTGGAGTCGGGTCAGAACTGCTGTGAGCCTTACATCATGTCTCTGTCCCTTCTGCACACGAGCACATCGTCCGCGTGGACCATGACGCCACTCAGCCCATCCAACAGCTGGGACATGCGTCTTTGGAAATGCTCAGGACCGGAAGCGATTCCAAATGGCAAAACGTTAAAACAGTACCGGCCAAGCGGTGTTATAAACTTTGTGAGTGTCCTACTCAATTCAATTCAATTCAAGGGCTTTATTGGCATGGGAAACATGTGTTAACATTGCCAAAGCAAGTGAGGTAGACAACATACAAAGTGAATATATAAAGTGAAAAACAACAAAAATTAACAGTAAACATTACACATACAACAGTTTCAAAACAGTAAAGACATTACAAATGTCATATTATAAATATATATATACACAATGTACAAATAGATAAAGGACACAAGATACTCTCTGGTCTCTCTCTTCACTCTGCAAGGAGCTGCTGCTGTCTTTTTACTGTCTCACTCTGCCTAACCTGGTTTACAGCTTTGGAAGGTAAGCTTGGAATCCAACTGTAACTTTTCAGAAAGTTATGTATTTCTTATTCCCACTACAATCCGATCTCGGATCAGCTCTTCCCTGAGCGCGCCAAACTGACAATGTTCAGCTATCTTGTGAACAGCTGTGATAAAACTGTCGGTGGTTTCACCCTGCTCCTGTTTTGTGCACATTAAACCTAGCCCTCTCAAATATAATGTTGTGTCTCCCTACCAAATGCGTTTCAAAACAGTCTTTAACGGCACTGTAGTTAAGTGTCTCTTCCTCAGTCAACAGTGAAGCATTTCATATATCCTCGGCTTCATCACCCATAGAGTAGATCAGTGTATTAATAACTTGAAATGCCTCATTGTTCACGTTTAAGCGTGAGGCTACTCTATACCTTTCAGAGCGCCTGATCCATTTCAGACAGTTTTGAATGTCCATACAATCAAAATTCTCCAGGGGACTAACACGAAATCCCTCAGCACCAGCCACTGGCCTATCTATGTTGCACGAAAACCTGTTGAACTTGGAGTCGCAAACCCTGAAATCCCGCCAGTTTCTTTCTCTTGCAACATCAAATCAAATCAAATTTATTTATATAGCCCTTCGTACATCAGCTGATATCTCAAAGTGCTGTACAGAAACCCAGCCTAAAACCCCAAACAGCAAACAATGCAGGTGTAAAAGCACGGTGGCTAGGAAAAACTCCCTAGAAAGGCCAAAACCTAGGAAGAAACCTAGAGAGGAACCGGGCTATGTGGGGTGGCCAGTCCTCTTCTGGCTGTGCCGGGTAGAGATTATAACAGAACATGACCAAGATGTTCAAATGTTCATAAATGACCAGCATGGTCGAATAATAATAAGGCAGAACAGTTGAAACTGGAGCAGCAGCAGTCAGGTGGACTGGGGACAGCAAGGAGCCATCATGTCAGGTAGTCCTGGGGCACGGTCCTAGGGCTCAGGTCCTCCGAGAGAGAGAAAGAAAGAGAGAATTAGAGAGAGCATATGTGGGGTGGCCAGTCCTCTTCTGGCTGTGCCGGGTGGAGATTATAACAGAACGTGGCCAAGATGTTCAAATGTTCATAAATGACCAGCATGGTTGAATAATAGTAAGGCAGAACAGTTGAAACTGGAGCAGGAGCATGGCCAGGTGGACTGGGGACAGCAAGGAGTCCTCATGTCAGGTAGTCCTGGGACATGGTCCTAGGGCCCAGGCCAGTTGAAACTGGAGCAGCAGCATGGCCAGGTGGACTGGGGACAGCAAGGAGTCATCATGTCAGGTAGTCCTGGGGCATGGTCCTAGGGCTCAGGTCCTCCGAGAGAGAGAAAGAAAGAGAGAAGGAGAGAATTAGAGAACGCACACTTAGATTCACACAGGACACCGAATAGGACAGGAGAAGTACTCCAGATATAACAAACTGACCCTAGCCCCCGACACATAAACTACTGCAGCATAAATACTGGAGGCTGAGACAGGAGGGGTCAGGAGACACTGTGGCCCCATCCGAGGACACCCCGGACAGGGCCAAACAGGAAGGATATAACCCCACCCACTTTGCCAAAGCACAGCCCCCACACCACTAGAGGGATATCTTCAACCACCAACTTACCATCCTGAGACAAGGCCGAGTACATGTTGCTTAGCAGTAACTTAGTCCTTGCTCGTTAGCTAGCACAATAATGATCTGCGCTGTTTATCTACAACACTGTGCCCGCCCTGCTTTGAAACAGCCTGTCGGCCCGAACGTATGATTTACTTGGTACGTCCTTCACGTTTATGTGATTATTACAACCATTTCTGACACCATGTAGTATTATCTAAGATAAGGAGGCAAGACAACGAGGTTCTAGCTTCAGCATGTTTGCAAACCTAGTCTGTGCATGTCATACATAGTTATGGATACCCCCAAGGGACATCCTACTACAGCTAAATACTGTAACTTTGTTATAACCTGTCAGAATATGGTCATAACACTATCCTGACCCATATATTTACACCTGTTGTGACATACTGTTTATTGCATTATTTTGTGGCTGTGAGTATAAGTAAAGATAAAAACACCAATAAAAAATGGCTCAAGTAAAAGTAAAAGTCACCCAGCAAAATACTACTTGAATAAAAATCCCCCCAAAAATCTGTTTTTAAATGAACATAAGTACAGTGGTGGGAAAAGTACAATATTTTCATACTTTAGTAAAAGTACAATGTAAATGCTATACAATTCCTCATATTTAGCAAACCAGACGGCACAATTAATATACTGTTTAAAAAAATATATATATATATATATATATATATGAACAGACATGGGAACATTCCAACACTCATCATTTACAAACGATGACAGCAGTATTTGTGTTTATTGAGTCTGCCAGATCAGAGGCAGTACATATGACAACACATTACAATGATTTATAATGATAGGTGTGTGAATTGGACCATAACTCTGTCCTGCCTGAGCATTAAAAATGTAACAAGTTCTTTTTGATGTCAGAGAAAATGTATGGGAGTAAAAAGTACCTACTTCGTTTTGGAATGTAGTGAAGTAAAAGTAAAAGTTGTAAAAAAATATAAATTGTAAAGTATAGATACCCCAAAAAGCTGTAGTACTTTAAAGTACTTTTACTGAAGTACTTTACACCACTGTAAGCCAGATAGGCCTATCACGTACATGCCCTTATGTCAATCATCAGTCAAAAAGAGGGTGTCTTGTCCTGCTCCTGATATCTGCTCCTGCATTCATCCCAGTCAAAGCATTCGGAGAGGTGCGTGTCTGACATCAATGTGTGCGCAATTCATTTAATATGGTCAATTTCAGAAAATGTTATATAACGTAAACAAACTGTTGACCATTAGTCTATGGTTTCATTGGATGTTTGCTTTGCGTGCTAGGTTTTGGGGTTTTGGCACTCTTACGTAGGTGTCATAACCAGATATTTAAAAAAAAAAATAGTAATAATTTCACCTTTAAATAACCAGGTAGGCTAGTTGAGAACACATTCTCATTTGCAACTGCCACCTGGCCAAGATAAAGCAAAGCAGTGTGACACAGACAACAACACAGAGCTACACATGGAATAAACAATGAACAAGCCAATAACACAATAAACAAGTCAATGACACAGTAGTAAAAAGAAAGTCTATATACAGTGTGTGCAAAAGGCATGAGGAGAACAAACACATTGGGAGGGATCTTAGACCATTCCTACATACAGCATCCTTCCAGATCTTTGATATCCTTCCAATGGAAGCTAAAGACAACCATAACATCAAAGATCCACCACCATATTTTATAATAGGAATGGGGTTCTTTTCTCCTCATGCATTCTTATTGACAAAAAAGCCCACCATCATGTCATCCATAAAATTTAAACAACTGTAGTTTGCTAAACAGCATTTGGTACTTGGATTGGAGCCAGTGCTTTGGTCAGATGACATGAAAACAGAGCTCCTTGGCCATGCACACCAGTGGTGGGTTTGGCATCAACATAAGAAAGCATGAGCAGAAAAGCACCCCATACCTACTGTAAAATATGGTAGTGGACCTATGATGTTATGGGGCTATTTTACTTCCACTGGTTCTGTGGCCTTTGTTAAAGAGCCACTGAACACGCCAATTGGCACGTGTGTTTATCTGTTGCTAATGGAGGTGTGTTTCCTGACCGATTTCACATTTGGTTAATGATGTTTGTCCCCCATGAGACACTTTAGACGAGGAAGCATACAGTGGGGCAAAAAAAGTATTTAGTCAGCCACCAATTGTGCAAGTTCTCCTACTTAAAAAGACGAGAGAGGCCTGTAATTTTCATCATAGGTACACTTCAACTATGGCAGACAAAATGAGAAAAAAAAATCCTGAAAATCAAATGGTAGGATTTTTTATGAATTTATTTGCAAATTATGGTGGAAAATAAGTATTTGGTCAATAACAAAAGTTTATCTCAATACTTTGTTATATACCCTTTGTTGGCAATGACAGAGGTCAAACATTTTCTGTAAGTCTTCACAAGGTTTTCACACACTGTTGCTGATATTTAGGCCCATTCCTCCATGCAGATCTCCTCTAGAGCAGTGATGTTTTGGGGCTGTTGCTGGGCAACACGGACTTTCAACTCCCTCCAAAGATTTTCTAGGGCGTTGAGATCTGGAGACTGGCTAGGCCACTCCAGGACCTTGAAATGCTTCTTACGAAGCCACTCCTTTGTTGCCCGGGCGGTGTGTTTGGGATCATTGTCAGACCCAGCCACGTTTCATCTTCAATGCCCTTGCTGATGGTAGGCTTTGTTACTTTGATCCTAGATCTCTGCAGATCATTCACTAGGTCCCCTTGTGTGGTTCTGGGATTTTTACTCACCGTTCTTGTGATCATTTTGACCCCAAGGGGTGAGATCTTGCGTGGAGCCCCATATCGAGGGAGATTATCAGTGGTCTTGTAAGTCTTCCATTTCCTAATAATTGCTCCCACAGTTGATTTCTTCAAACCAAGCTGCTTACCTATTGCAGATTCAGTCTTCCCAGCCTAGTGCAGGTCTACAATTTTGTTTCTGGTGTCCTTTGAAGCTCTTTGGTCTTGGCCATAGTGAAATTTGGAGTGTGACTGTTTGAGGTTGTGGACAGGTGTCTTTTATACTGATAACAAGTTCAAACAGGTGACATTAATACAGGTAACGAGTGGAAGACAGAGGAGCCTCTTAAAGAAATTACAGGTCTATGTGAGCCAGAAATCCTACAATGTAATTTTCTGGATTTTTTTTCTAATTTTGTCTGTCATAGTTGAAGTGTACATATGATGAAAATTACAGGCCTCTCTTATCTTTTTACGTGGGAGAACTTGCACAATTGGTGGCTGACTAAATACTTTTTTGCCCCACTGTATTTCACTGCCTCAAAATCTCCAGAATGAATCTAAGATAACTCAAGTAATCTGTAAATAATTTTTAAGTTTTTGCCAAGGATGTTTTAGTTGGGCAATTATACATCTAACTGGGGTGTTTGGTGCAGCATTTTTCAAGTTAAAAATAAGTGTGACTTGTTGTTTTATGTAAAAAAAAAAGTCAGAGCTGTTGGGCAGGTCTGGACATTGGTGGTTCCATTCTTCTTCCATTTAAGAATGATGGAAGCCACTGTGTTCCCTTCCCCAGATCTGTGCCTCGACACAATCCTGTCTCGGAGCTCCACGGACAATTCCTTTGACCACATGGCTTGGTTTTTGACATGTTGACATGCACTGTCAACGTTGGGACCTTATATAGACAGGCCTTTCCAAATCATGAAAAGCAGAACTGGTTTGTTTAAATTCTTGTATTGAACACAGATTGCCCCGTCTACAATTTGATCGATTATTAACGGTTAAAAATTCCTAAGGTTGTATTACAAAAGTAGTTTGAAATATTTTGGCAAAGTTTATAGGCAACCTTTGAAATATTTTGTAGTGACGTTGCGTTTTTTGCAAGCTGTTTTTTCTGGATCAAACGCGCTTTATATATGGACATTTTGGATATATATGGACGGAATTAATCGAACAAAAGGACTAATTGTGATGTTTATGGGACATATTGGAGTGCCAACAAAAGAAGCTCGTCAAAGGTAATGCATGTTTTATATTTTATTTCAATGTTTTGTGTAGCGCCTGCAGGGTTGAAATATGCTAACCCCTTTGTTTACTGCTGGTGCTATCATCAGATAATAGCTTTCGCCGAAAAGCATTTTTAAAATCTGACATGTTGGCTGGATTCACAACGAGTGTAGATTTAATTGTGTGTCTTACATGTGTGATTTAATGAAAGTTTGAATTTTATAGTATTTTATTTGAATCTGGCGCTCTGCATTTTCCCTGGCTATTGGCGTCCCGCCTATCCCTTAAGAATAAGACTGTAACATAACAACATGTGGAAAAAATGAAGGGGTCTGAATAGTTTACAAATGCATTTTAACATCAAATCAAATCAAATCAAATTTATTTATATAGCCCTTCGTACATCAGCTGATATCTCAAAGTGCTGTACAGAAACCCAGCCTAAAACCCCAAACAGCAAACAATGCAGGTGTAAAAGCACGGTGGCTAGGAAAAACTCCCTAGAAAGGCCAAAACCTAGGAAGAAACCTAGAGAGGAACCGGGCTATGTGGGGTGGCCAGTCCTCTTCTGGCTGTGCCGGGTAGAGATTATAACAGAACATGACCAAGATGTTCAAATGTTCATAAATGACCAGCATGGTCGACAGAACAGTTGAAACTGGAGCAGCAGCACAGTCAGGTGGACTGGGGACAGCAAGGAGCCTTCATGTCAGGTAGTCCTGGGGCACGGTCCTAGGGCTCAGGTCAGTTGAAACTGGAGCAGGAGCATGGCCAGGTGGACTGGGGACAGCAAGGAGTCCTCATGTCAGGTAGTCCTGGGACATGGTCCTAGGGCTCAGGTCCTCCGAGAGAGAGAAAGAAAGAGAGAAGGAGAGAATTAGAGAACGCACACTTAGATTCACACAGGACACCGAATAGGACAGGAGAAGTACTCCAGATATAACAAACTGACCCTAGCCCCGACACATAAACTACTGCAGCATAAATACTGGAGGCTGAGACAGGAGGGGTCAGGAGACACTGTGACCCCATCCGAGGACACCCCCCGGACAGGGCCAAACAGGAAGGATATAACCCCACCCACTTTGCCAAAGCACATCCCCCACACCACTAGAGGGATATCTTCAACCACCAACTTACCATCCTGAGACAAGGCCGAGTATAGCCCACAAAGATCTCCGCCACGGTACAACCCAAGGGGGGGGGGCCCAGGGACGGCACGAGAGAGCCCCAGCAAGCCAGTGACTCAGCCCCCGTAACAGGGTTAGAGGCAGAGAATCCCAGTGGAAAGAGGGGAACCGGCCAGGCAGAGACAGCAAGGGCGGTTCCTTGCTCCAGATACCTTCCCACTCCTGGGCCAGACTACACTCAATCATATGACCCACTGAAGAGATGAGTCTTCAGTAAAGACTTAAAGGTTGAGACCGAGTTTGCGTCTCTGACATGGGTAGGGCAGACCGTTCCATAAAAATGGAGCTCTATAGGATGCCTCCAGCTGTTTGCTTAGAAATTCTAGGGACAATTAGGAGGCCTGCGTCTTGTGACCGTAGCGTTGTAGGTATGTGTCAGAGAGGTAGGTAGGAGCAAGCCCATGTAATGCTTTGTAGGTTAGCAGTAAAACCTTGAAATCAGCCCTTGCTTTGACAGGAAGCCAGTGTAGAAGGCTAGCACTGGAGTAATATGATAAAATTTTTTGGTTCTAGTCAGGATTCTAGCAGCCGTATTTAGCACTAACTGAAGTTTATTTAGTGCTTTATCCGGGTAGCCGGAAAATAGAGCATTGCAGTAGTCTAACCTTGGATTAATTTTTCTGCATCATTTTTGGACAGAAAGTTTCTGATTTTTGCAATGTTACGTAGATGGAAAAAAGCTGTCCTCGAAATGGTCTTGATATGTTCTTCAAAAGAGAGATCAGGGTCCAGAGTAACGCCGAGGTCCTTCACAGTTTTATTTGAGACGACTGTACAGCCATTAAGATTAATTGTCAGATTCAACAGAAGATCTCTTTGTTTCTTGGGACCTAGAACAAGCATCTCTGTTTTGTCCGAGTTTAATAGTAGAAAGTTTGCAGCCATCCACTTCCTTATGTCTGAAACACATGCTTCTAGCGAGGGCAATTTTGGGGCTTCACCATGTTTCATTGAAATGTACAGCTGTGTGTCATCCGCATAGCAGTGAAAGTTTACATTATGTTTTCGAATAACATCCCCAAGAGGTAAAATATATAGTGAAAACAATAGTGGTCCTAAACAGAACCTTGAGGAACACCGAAATGTACAGTTGATTTGTCAGAGGACAAACCATTCACAGAGACAAACTGATATCTTTCCGACAGATAAGATCTAAACCAGGCCAGAACATGCATTTGACACTTATCACCAGCCGAAAATAGATCCCACAGTGTCAATTCAGCTTGAATGACAAATTGCCTTGAGTGTTTCCACTTTCCAGACTAAAATTCAATGATGAATGAAAAATTATAATGATTCACCTATTTCACTTAATCCCAGCACGGATGAACTCATTAATCCAGGATTTATTTTAGCAAGGGAGTGTCTGAACAGTGAAAATAAAAAAGAATATCAACTTTTATTAGTGATAATGGATCATTGATAACAGAATCGGATTATATGCGTTACTTGGAGAGGAGTTGGATGTGTGTGAGGCAGAAATGGAGGAGCTGTGCCTGGTACAACACTACAACTCCTGGCTCTTCCTTACAGGGAGTCAAACATGGACCTTGGCCAAAGATTGATAGGTCAGCAAATATTCACAACTATTTGCATGCTTTGCAGAAACTGTACACTAAATAACCAAATAAGCTTTCGATTGCCATTATGTATTATATAAAAAATGGATTGTATTTCATTTTTTATAAACAATACAAACCATACACATACAAATATCATACAAACATCAACTACATCACACATGCCCAGACCCACTAGCTCACACCCCATCTCCAGCCCCCGCATCACTCTCCGCCACATGGCCTCAAACTGCACCATTTTGTTTCACTCCACCACCCAAGCACATTTCACTTTTTTGACCTTTCCATTGCGTTAATGGCTGAGTTGAGTGTGTAAAGCTGTCATCAAGGCAAAGTGTGGCTACTTTGAAGAAAATAAAATATAAAATATATTTTGATTTGTTTTACACTTGTTTGGTTATTACATGATTCCATATGTTTTATTTCATAGTGTTGATGTATTGACTATTATTCTACAATGTATAACATTGTAAAAATAAAGAAAAAGTCTTGAATGAGTAGGTGTGTGTCAAGAGGTGAGTGTAGCTGGTGCATTGAAGTCAGGCGCAGGAGAGCAGAGATGAGTGGACAAAGCACTTTACTAAGGCAATCATTTGCACAGAACGTAACTGCGTTACAAAACAAATGCCCAACGAACAAGTGAGGCAGCACAAAGTACAAAAAACACAAGTACAAAGTACAGGCTGCCACAAAGCACGGGTAATAAAATAAACCCGGTGCAAACCAGCCAGAAGCATGCCAACCTCAACAATAAACAATTACACACACAGACATGGGGGGAACAGAGGGTTAAATACACAACATGTAATGAGGGAATGAATACCAGGTGTGTGGGAAAACAAGACAACAAATGGAAAATGAAAGGTGGATCTGCGATGGCTAGAAGACCGGTGACGTCGACCGCCGAACGCCGCCCGAACAAGGAGAGGGACTGACTTCGGCGGAAGTCGTGACAGTGTGTCTAAACTTTTGAGTGGGACTGTATATATACATATGTGTTGTTTGTAGTCATTTATTAAGCATCCTTGTCTAAATATTTGATATTTTTTGTGGTCCACTTAAACAATTGCTGTAGATCATGAGTTATTATTCTGTATGCTCTGGTTTGAGTCACGTTGTACAAACTAGCAAGAGCTTTCTGAGCTAAAGGTTAGCTGATGACCGCTAGCAGTGATTAGCTGACTGCTAGCTAGTAGCTAGTGAGCTGGCTAGCTTCTGTTGTGGGATTCCTTATTTGAGGTGAATAATACTTTAGAAAAAAAACAGATCCGCACCACATTGGGTGAGGCGGGTTGCAGAAGAATGTTTTGAAGTAGAGTTTTTAGAAAAAAATATTTTTTTAAATATGTGAAGAAAAATATATAAAAAGATATATACACGGAACACGATAAGACGAGGACAAAGGATGTCTGACTGCTACGCCATCTTGGATATACAGATGTATGTGCCACTGCATTCATTCACAATTGTAGTAAAGTGTGTGTTGCTTCTCAAGGCAGGCACGTGAACAGATTTTGCCCTCTTGCCCTCCTATGAAAAAAGTGCCGTTTTGATTGGTTGCATTTTTAAAAAACAAATGACTTTTAATTGTATTTTTTGTCTTCTTTCTTTCTTGTAACGTCAACAGCAAAAAATTGCCTATAAAACAAGTTAATTTTTCATGAACTCATTAAATCTTGAAAAAAGTCCACTCTTCCGCCCTTTTGCCGGGTTCTAACAAAGAAGTACTTTGAACGTCTGCGGTTGAAAGCTACCTGGAATTTAAGAAAGCACAGCAAAATGTTTATTTTTATTTCCCCTTAATTTAACCAGGAAGGCTAGTTGAGAACAAGTTCCCATTTACAACTGCGACCTGGAAATCAGTGTGACGCTTCTGACGTCATTGATCACGTGACAATGTTACTTTGAAACGAGCATCGGTGCATTGTATCGTATCAGTAGAGCTTAGAAAACAGCATCCGAGCTCTGGTAATCAATCGTCCCATCACTACAAGAGCGGGAAGTGTTTTTCTTACGAGACTACCATGGCCCCTCTCTGTGGCTATTCGCAGTAGTTTGTCTAAATGTTCAGGTGATTTGTGACTTGGTAATTGGTTAACACCACAAAGTTTTTTATAAGTAGCAAAACTTAAGGGTCAATCATTTATATTAGGAGATATTGCATCATCGACAAAGACCAAAAACTAAATTCCCTTACATTGATGTCAGTTTTCCATGTTGATTCAACTTCATCACATTTATTTTTGGGATTGAAATTACGTGGGAACAACGTTGATTCAACGAGTTTTTGCCCAATGGGATTTGACCAAACGGGTATGGTGCCTTTTATTTGCCTGCCCCGAATGATTTAACAGAGGAGTGTTGAATTTAATATTTGAATAGAGAATTATACCTAGCCTTTTTAAAGTAGAATTAAGCCAATGCAAAATTGAATATTTGTCTCTTTGTTAGAACTGCCCTTTTCATCCTTTCAACATCAGTACCGTATATATATATATATATATATATATATATATATATATATATATATATATATATATATATATATATATATTTTGAACGTAGGCTGATACAGAATAGTAGCCTACATGATAAATTGTTTTTATCCTATGACCACAAGATAATTAGTTTTGACCACATGCAAATTAGTTTAGACCAAAAGCGAGGTTTTGAAATAACTATTGAGATCAGTTATGGCCTATAACATATTGCCTAGTCTAGGGCAATATGTAGCCCAATAATGGACAAAAGGAACCCAACTTTACTACTTAAAGTCCAAGGAGCGAATACTCCCATCTAAACGTGAATCGATTCTCAATTGCGGTACTGTTCTAGAAACATAAAGCCCTCTTGCTTTCACATGACATCAAAATATTTTACAAATTCAACACACTGCTTCCACGTTTTTTCAACCCAAAAAAGAAATGTGATGAAGTTGAATCATCATGGAAAACTGACATCAATGTTATTGAATTTAGTATTTTTTTCATGTTGAATTCACGTTAGTTGACAACTCAACCAATGTAAATCAAAACTTTGTATACTTGTTGTATATCAGTAGTTGAACTGACACATGTGCCCAGTGGGATGGTCCCAACTTCAGTATTTTTCAGAGGTAACACGTTTGTGGTGTCCGTCTTCCAGAGACACAGAAAGATAGCTAATTACCACAGGTTCCCCTCTGTCTTCCGTCTGTTTTCTGTATACAAGCGCTGTGACATGCCATGTGGGAAACCTAACCCTATAAAGGTGTGTAAAAATGTAACTTTTTTTGAATTATTATTTCTCGCTGATATGAATGATACATTTCTTGTTTCCAAAACTACCACAAGCAATGTGTTTCAATGTACATAACGAGCATTGGGGATCTTAACAAAACTCCCCTGGCCAGAATATACAACTGTCAATAGGTGCTGAAGCCAAGGTAGTTAGGGTCTGTGAATGGATTAGGGCAATATACTGCTTAAAGTTAGTATTTGCCTTGCATAATTTCCCAATTGAGCGGTGATATAGCTATTCATTTGCATTAACTACTGATATACACTGAGTGTACTTAACCTCTTGAACCTCTGGGGGCAGTATTTCATTTTTGGATGAAAAGCGTTCCTGTTTTAAACAAGATATTTTGTCACGAAAAGATGCTTGACTATGCATATAATTGACAGCTTTGGAAAGAAAACACTCTGACGTTTCCAGAACTGAAAAGATATTGTCTGTGAGTGCCACAGAACTAATGCTACAGGCGAAACCAAGATGAAATTTCATACAGGAAGTGAGACAGATTTTGGAGGCGCTGTGTTCCAATGTCTCCTTATATGGCTGTGAATGCGCAAGGAATGAGCCTACACTTTCTGTCGTTTCCCCAAGGTGTTTGCAGCATTGTGACGTATTTGTAGGCATATCATTGGAAAATTGACCATAAGAGACTACATATACCAGGTGTCCGCTCAGTGTCCTCCGTCGAAACTATTGCGTAATCTCCAGGTGTGTGCATTTTTCCATTTTGAACAGAGGAGAAACCAAACTGCAACGAGTGATTTATCATCGAATAGATATGTGAAAAACACCTTGAGGATTGATTCTAAACTACGTTTGCCATGTTTCTGTCGATATTATGGAGTTAATTTGGAAATAAGTTTGCGTTGTAATGACAGAATTTTCGTTTTTTTTTCTTAGCCAAACGTGATGAACAAAACGGAGCGATTTCTACTACACAAATAATATTTTTGGAAAAACTGAACATTTGCTGTCTAACTGAGAGTCTCCTCATTGAAAACATCCGAAGTTCTTCAAAGATAAATTATTTTATTTGAATGCTTTTCTTGTTTTTGTGAAAATGTTGCCTGCTGAATGCTAGGCTTAATGCTATCCTAGGCATCAATACTATATATATAATAATAATACTCTTACACAAATGCTTTTTTAGCTATAGTAGGACACAGCCCATAGCCATGGTATATTGGCCATATATCACAAACCCCTGAGGTGCCTTATTGCTATTACAAACTGGTTACCAACGTAATTAAAGCAGTACAAATAAATGTTTTGTTATTCCTATGGTACATTGTCTGATATACCATGGCTTTCAGCCAATCAGCATTCAGGGCTCGAACCACACAGTTTATAATAAATATTAAGAACACCTGGGCCCTGTTTCAGAAAGCAGGTTTAACTAACTCTGAGTTTAAACCTGAACTCTGGGTTGACTAACTCTGAGCTGTCAAACTCTGAGTTTTCAGTTTCAGAGCATGTGATAACAATTAGTTCAATCAACTCTGAGTTAAGTTAACCCTAAGTAAAGCGCGTGCATGAGGAGATAAAAAGCCCTCATCATTGGAACGCAGATAACATGATTCATCATGGTAACAGGGAAAAAAGGGCTCGAATGAAAGTGTATGCAGAATATGAATATATATTTAAGAAAAAAAGCAATACAGCAGCAGCAGAAAAATAATATGAGCTGACATGGCAGAAAATTGCTTAAAGAGTCAATACGTGAGTATTAATTGAATAAAAAGAGTTTTATCTTGTGTTCAACTTATTCAACATTTAGTGTGTGTGTGTGTGTGTGTGTGTGTGTGTGTGTGTGTGTGTGTGTGTGTGTGTGTGTGTGTGTGTGTGTGTGTGTGTGTGTGTGTGTGTGTGTGTGTGTGTGTGTGCGTGCGTGCGTGCGTGCGTGCGTGCGTGCGTGCGTGCGTGCGTGTGTGCATGCATGTTTAATATTTATGCAGGTTCAACCCAACAGGCATAAAACGTACTTGGCAGCAACTGAAGATGAAACATAAAAATATACTTCAAACAGGTTAGGTATAATTTAATTACAAGCAATTGTGATGTTATTTAGCCTACCCTACCTAATTAAACAGCATTCAGTGGCTACATTCAACATGTGATATATTTATGTAATTAGTGAAATCTTCTAAGCAATTTTTATTTTTCAGCCATCCCAACACTGCCAGTATTTAATATTGTCTATTTGAAAGTGTGTGCTAACTGGACATGTTCAAATTTGACCTCCATTATAGCCAATAGAAAAAAAAGTCTGAGGGCCGAAAAACAGGTGGGGGTCCACTACCACCACTCACAGAGGCTGAAGAGATGGCCCTCAGTCAAAACAGTGGGTGACCTACTGCTGAATGCATCTACTGCTGAATGCATCTCTGGACACTGAAATCGTTTTGCCCATGCTCAGCCTCTAAAGAAACGGAGCACTGTCTCCTCTAAAACATATTCTGGGCGTTCTGCCAATTGGTTTGAGAAGGAGAAGGTCATGATACCCAGTCACCTGAACGAACCAAGGATGCATACAGTTTATACGATTCAATGCCATCTCTTCACAGACATCGACAAGCAAATATTTAAAGCACAAAGCAGTGCATGTAAGCAATAATTCATAATGCCAGCCAATTGTGTGATAATCTAAGCAGAACTTCAACCAAGCGGAATATGAAACATTGTAGGAGAGGGCTTTCTTACATCAGCATATTATCTTTGTAAATGACTCCTGGTGTGCCACTGAGTTTTTACCTCTTCTACACATATCATATACAGTTCTAACTTGCTAATGTCTGCTGATGATTAGGTATAACAAAGATTGCCAAGTGAATATTTTCTCAGCAAAGCGTTCGCTCCCAGAGGGTGGCTGCTTAGGAGAGAACACCTGGCAATCACAGAGTCTGGGCGTTCAGCCAATATTCCACTCCCACTGAGCCGACTTTGTGAGAACAAACCTCTGTCTACAACAGGCGCATTTCTAAATATGCAACAGATCAAACATCACTGTCTTCAGCAGTAAAGGGTGGCTCAGCTAATCCTTCACATCCTGCATTCTGGTCCTGGTCATGGCAACAGTTAACATTACATTTGGCCTTGCATTTGTTACCAGTTTTAAACACATAATACAGCAACACTTCAACATGAGGATGAGCAGCAAAATCAATACAATGACTAGAAACAACAGTCAGACACAGTTGCATGATCCATCCTCCAAACCTTATACTATCTGGCCTAGCAAACGATGGTGGGCCTGTGTGGTTCTGTCATACAGAGAACGTCATGGGGTCAGGGTTACTTGGTATCTCCACTAAGAAGGGTAAGGCCATTTGCATAGTCAGACTTACCCCTATGGGAACTCCCGCAAGCGGTTAATCTGCTTCTGCCTTAACTTAATTGTATCCCATAAGGTAATTCAAGGAATAGTAAAATTGATTTAGAGACAGCTGTCCCTCAACCAGGGGCAGTGCACTCTCTCTGTCCTTGTCATGGTCTGAATCAAACATAGGACTGTTGCTAAATTATTAACTTTTTAGTGTCTACCCTGGACCCTCAAAAATTATTTAAAAGACATTTTAAACATTTTGTAATTTACATGAGTTTCTGGCAATAGAAACTTCAGAAAATGCCAATTGTGTGCCCTTTAAGGTGTATAATTTCTAACCTTTGAATAATCCACTAACACCAAAATAAAAAAGACCCCACACAATAAATCAAACACGGTATTAACACCATTAACAAATATACATAACAAACATTTCATTCGTTTTCACCTTGCTAAATCTTAATCAGTCCAAACCACTTCAAATTTGAATTCTTACTTTCTAATTAACTTTCCAATTAACTTCACCATGCAAAACATTCTTAAGGGAATCATTTCAACAATTAAAACGGTTACACAGAAGTACACTATTCATCTGTACAAAGAGGACAATCATCACATTGATGTATCGATCTCTGTCTTCTTAAACAATGGGGCGGCTATTGCTTGCTGGACTCCCGTCCTGAGCCTGCCGTTGGCTCGTGCTGGAGCGGCTGTAAATAAAGTCCTACCGTGGTACTATGCTGGTGTTCTTCAGTTGCATTGCGGCCACTTCTCTCAAGGCCCATACAACAGCTGCAATGAGAAGACTGACCACGAAAGCAACGACATGATGCACAGGAAGCGGCGCAGGTCCTAATCCAGGCATTTGTCATCTCCCGTCTGGATTACTGCAACTCGCTGTTGGCTGGGCTCCCTGCCTGTGCCATTAAACCCATACAAATCATCCAGAACGCCGCAGCCCGTCTGGTGTTCAACCTTCCCAAGTTCTCTCACGTCACCCCGCTCCTCCGCTCTCTCCACTGGCTTCCAGTTGAAGCTCGCATCCGCTACAAGACCATGGTGCTTGCCTACGGAGCTGTGAGGGGAACGGCACCTCAGTACCTCCAGGCTCTGATCAGGCCCTACACCCAAACAAGGGCACTGCGTTCATCCACCTCTGGCCTGCTCGCCTCCCTACCACTGAGGAAGTACAGTTCCCGCTCAGCCCAGTCAAAACTGTTCGCTGCTCTGGCCTCCCAATGGTGGAACAAACTCCCTCACGACGCCAGGACAGCGGAGTCAATCACCACCTTCCGGAGACACCTGAAACCCCACCTCTTTAAGGAATACCTAGGATAGGATAAAGTAATCCTTCTCACCCCCCTTAAAAGATTTAGATGCACTATTGTAAAGTGGCTGTTCCACTGGATGTCATAAGGTGAATGCACCAATTTGTAAGTCGCTCTGGATAAGAGCGTCTGCTAAATGACTTAAATGTAAATGTAATGCATTGGGTCCGGTCCTCGTCCTCCCATGGCCACTGGGGTCGCCTATCATCTGGGTTGTGGGGCACCCTCCTGCAGTGGTTGGCGTGAACCCACGTCGACCTCTCTGCAACCGTCAGGAGCACCTGGAATGGATCGTCTTTCTGCGGAGGTCCTTGATGACCACCCAATCTCCTGGCTACAATTTATGGAGCTGTCCTCCCTTTGGTTCAGGCAAAGCCACTTTTATCCTGGGGAAAATAGACTTCAGAACATTGTTAAGTGCAGCACAATAGGTTAGCATTTGGTCTTCACAGCCCATCAGGGTCAATCTTTTCTGTGGAAAAGGGGTTTACACATTTGGCACAAAATTGCTCCTCAAATACAATTTCTACAACTCCCCCCTTTGACACATGGTCTTGGCCTTCTTTCGACAATCTCACTTCCCCAGGCCCTGCACCTGATTGCAGATCAGAAACATCCTGCAGGGAAAAACATGTTTTTAACAGAGACAGGAAGTGCAACAAAATAGCCTCCAAGTTTTCAACCAATGTGAAATAGAATGTGAATAGAATGTGAAATTGTCTTACCAGACGAGGTGAGGAACCCACATTCCTTCCAGAGTGTGCCAAAGGCATGCACAACCCCAAATGCATACCTGCTATCAGCATAAATCATACAATTTTTCTTCCTAGCCTAATCTGACAGGTGGGTTGGTAGTTTAGCACTTTCTAAGGTAGTGGCAGCCGAAGTTACTCCATAAGCCACTAATGGTTCGCCTTGAGGTGATTTTTGAGCACAACCATCAACAAATAGTTCCAAATCAGCATTCATTAAAGGTATGTCAGATAAATCAGAGTGTGGCTTACAGACCTGGTCAACTAGGAGAGCACAATCATAGGGCTCACCATCATCATCAGTTGGTAAAGAGTGGCAGCGTTAAGAATGGTACAGCGGTTCATGTGACATGAGACATTGTTAACAGCACATTCTGGTAATGGAGCAGCCTTGGAGTGATCAGGCAATCCTAAACACGGTGAAGAGGTTAGCAACTGTTGCAATTTGTCAACTGCCTGCAAACCCTCAGGAGTCCACCTTATCTTGCCATTCATCGCCATCTAGTGGGTGAGATCCGTGTTAAACGTTCATTCACAATCATTCTGGTATTGTGTGCGTCCACACCGTAATTCATGATGTACCCCTCTTTATTTGTGCAGTTCTTTAACAGCAGTCAACTCTTAGATCAATCAGTTAACTAATTCCAGGCCTATTTTAAATTAAATTCCAAAGATCAGTCAACTCAATTCTCACTACTTAAATTCAGTTCCCGAGAGTTCAGGTATTCTTACTACACGTGTCAACTTACATCAAGAGCACCTTTTCAAATTGTGTACACAGACCTTCTCTACACACGGCTCAAAGCATTAACTGTTAAAACATTGACCTCTAAAGTCTTCACTGGTAGTGCTGTGAAAGCAAAGGTTAGAGGTTACAATACTGTTACAACTAGCAGGCGGACAGGAAATGGTGTTGTTGGAAATCAGTCACAACTCCTTCAATCAGTAGCTTAGTTATAATTTTGTAAAACTACAGTATACAGCAATTGTAGACCTTCTCAAATTTAGGAATGTCTAAATGAGTCTACTGAGTTACAACAGTACTCGTATTGATTCCTATACCAAATGAATTCGCCTTAAACAAATTTCATATAGTTCGAAGCAAATTTTCTAATCGTCTTCAAACCTATAATTTCAAGACAATTCGGGAAAATAAGTATAACTTTCCATTAATCTTGTATAAAACAGCAGGAAATGCTTTTCAAGCAGTACATCTCCCTTACAAAACAGTCATCAAAATAAATCACATCTGAAGCAACCTTAAACAGCTATAACCCGCTAACATCAGTAAATGCATTTAAAGCAGTACATTTCCCTTACAAAAACAATCATCAAATGAAATCACATCGAAAGCAAATTTTCTAAATACTTTCGTATTTTTTGGTCAGGAACTTGGCGAAGGATTGTCACAACACCCACACATTTCCTAAATTTCACTTAGTCAAGCCAATTCAGTCTGTCATCTTGTAATTGTAAATGGAAGTCCACACGCAAGCCTCGTTAATGAGATATTCGTCTTCAGCTTTAAGCCTCATGTCCTTGTCTTGTTAATTATCCAAAGTCCATCTTTCTCTCTGCAACTTCCACTGCCAGCCCAGTGTAGTTTCTTATTTTCCATGTATTAGGCTAACCAGCCCTCTTCCTCGCTCATCATGCAACAGTATATCCCAAATGATTATATTTTCTCGCTTTGTGTGTTCTCGCTTTGTGTGTCTTGCTGTCTCTGTCTGTCCCCTCTCTCCACTGGGATTCTCTGCCATAAACCCTGTTACAGGGGCTGGGTCACTGGCTTACTGGTGCTCTTCCATGCCTTCCCTAGGAGGGGTGCGTCAATTGAGTGGGTTGAGTCACTGACGTGATCTCCCTGTCCTGGTTGACGACCCCCCTTGGGTTTGTGCCATGGGGGAGATCTTTGTGGGCTATACTCGGCCTTGTCTCAGGATGGTAAGTTGGTGGTTGAAGATATCCCTCTCGTGATGTGGGGGCTGTGCTTTAGCAAAATGGGTGGGGTTATACCCTGCCTGTTTGGCCCTGTCTAGGGATATTGTCGGACGGGGCCACAGTGTCTCCCGACCCCTCCTGTCTCAGCCTCCAGTATTTATGCTGCAATCTCTCTCTTTCTTTCTTTCTTTCTTTCTTTCTTTCTTTCTTTCTTTCTCTCTCGGAGGACCTGAGGACATGCCTCAGGACAACCTGGCCTGATGACTCCTTGCTGTCTCCAGTCCACCTGGTTGTGCTGCTGCTCCAGTTTCAACTGTTCTGGCTGCGGCTATGGAACCCTGACCTGTTCACCGGATGTGCTACCTGTCCCAGACCTGCTGTTTTCAACTCTCTAGAGACAGCAGGAGCGGTAAAGGTACTCTGAATGATCGGCTATGAAAAGCCAACTGACATTTACTCCTGAGTTGCTGACCTGTTGCACCCTCTACAACAACTGTGATTATTATTATTTGACCCTGCTGGTCATCTATGAACATTTGAACATCTTGGCTATGTTCTGTTATAATCTCTACCCGGCACAACCAGAAGAGGACTGGCCACCCCTCATAGCCTGGTTCCTCTCTTGGTTTCTTCCTAGGTTCTGGCCTTTCTAAGGAGTTTTTTCTAGCGACTGTGCTTCTTCATCTGTATTGCTTGCTGTTTGGGATTTTAGGCCGGGTTTCTGTACAGCACTTTGTGACATCAGCTGATGTAAAAGGGCTTTAAAAATACATTTGATTGATGATTGATAGTTTTAATTTCGTCGCAATTTATGTCAGTCCTTCATACTTTTAGAATCTCCTTCAACCAATTTCCACTTATCATCAGTGTCATTATTTTTCATTCGTCCAGTAGTCTTCAGGCTTCGTGTTCTAAGAGTTCAGTTATCCTTCACCTTTTCTCACAGACATGATTTTAGTTGTTTTTTTTCAACCCGAAAACGTTGGAGTCTTACTACGACGTTCTTCCATTCTTACTCAAGTTCCTTTACAATCATTCAATTTCATTGTATTTGTATGTTGTTCAAACCTATTTTAACATCTTACCGAAATCCTATCTACCTTGTTCTATGACACAAAAACCCTCCACTTAATCACCAACCTATCGCATTCATTTACTTAGTTGCCCTCCTATTTTCACCTATATATATATATATATTTTTTTTTTTTTCTTTTTAAATTTGGGGGCGGTCCAGAGTGAATCATCTCCTACCTAGACACATTGCAGTATAACTTTTATAATAAGTTCTCCAACTATGTCCCACTATTATTCCTGTTCACTAATCTATTAGGGCTGTCTGTTGGCTGTGGGCTTAATTCTACAGAAGTGTTTTCTTACTACTAAAATGGGGTTTGGTTTAAAACAATTACAGGTGCAGCTTACTATCTTATACCATATAATTTTATACCACGCAGGACTTCATAGCTCTTATGGCAGTGCCACGCAGGACTCTGTCTTGGCAGTGCCACGCAGGACTCTGTCTTGGCAGTGCCACGCAGGACTCTGTCTTGGCAGTGCCACGCAGGACTCTGTCTTGGCAGTGCCACGCAGGACTCTGTCTTGGCAGTACCACGCAGGACTCCAAATAACTATTTACACTTTTCTATAATGCACTCTCTTTTATTTCATTGGCGCTCTCTGTCCACACGAGGACTTTGAATTCCATCAGAATTCTTTGCTTTATAAAGTCAAACTAGTTCACACAGATCCTGGTTTCATCCAATCCACAGATTTGGATGCTAGTGACACAAATATTTGTCAATGGCAGTTCCCTCAGAACCCCATTATAAACTTTTCAACTTTAACAAACACAGACGGAGCTCCATTTTTCTCCAATCCACAAATTTGGATGCTGGTAACACAAATATTTGTGTTACCAGCATTATAAACCCCATTATAAACGTGTATTTTCAAGTCTAACAAACACAGACATCACCAAATGGCAGTTCCCTCAGAACTCAATTTTCCTTGAAAAATATATGTATATACACACACACACACACAGACCAGCTGCGGGGAGCTAGAGAGGAACCATCCATTTACAGAAGCACAGTATTAGTAGTTGTAAAAATCTATTGCTATTGTTAAGCATATAATTGGTACCTATCAATATTCAACAAAGAAGCTAAATACGTAATTTTCCCTGTACAGCTCATCGGACCAAAGAACAGATTTCCACCGGTCTAATGTCCATTGCTAGTATTTCTTGGCCCAAGTAAGTCTCTTCTTATTATTGATATCCTTTAATAGTGATTTCTTTGCAGCATATCGACCATGAAGGACTGATTCAAGCAGTCTCTTCTGAACAGTTGATGTTGAGATGTGTCTGTTACTTGAACTTTGTGAATAATTTATTTGGCCTGCAATTTCTGAGGCTGGTAACTCTATTCAAATCAAATCTAATGTATTTATATAGCCCTTCGTACATCAGCTGATATCTCAAAGTGCTGTACAGAAACCCAGCCTAAAACCCCAAACAGCAAGCAACGCAGGTGTAGAAGCACGGTGGCAAGGAAAAACTCCCTAGAAAGGCCAAAACCTAGGAAGAAACCTAGAGAGGAACCAGGCTATGAGGGGTGGCCAGTCCTCTTCTGGCTGTGCAGGGTGGAGATTATAACAGAAGATGGCCAAGATGTTCAAATTTTCATAATAATTTTCAGCAGCACGGCCAGGTGCACTGGGGACAGCAAGGAGTCATCGTGCCAGGTAGTCCTGAGGCATGGTCCTAAGGCTCAGGTCCTCCGAGAGAGAGAAAGAAAGAGAGACTTAGAGAGAGCATACTTAAATTCACACCGGACACCGGATAAGACAGTAGAAGTACTCCAGATATAACAAACTGACCCTAGCCCTTCGACACAAACTACTGCAGCATAAATACTGGAGGCTGAGACAGGAGGGGTCAGGAGACACTGTGGCCCCATCCAATGATACCCCCGGACAGGGCCAAAACAGGAAGGATTTAACCCCACCCACTTTGCCAAAGCACAGCCCCCACACCACTAGAGGAATATCTTCAACCACCAACTTACCATCCTGAGACAAGGCCGAGTATAGCCCACAAAGATCTCCGCCACGGCACAACCCAAGGAGGGGGCGCCAACCCAGACAGGAAGATCACATCAGTGACTCAACCCACTCAAGTGACGCACCCCTCCTAGGGACGGCATGAAAGAGCACCAGTAAGCCAGTGACTCAGCCCCTGTAATAGGGTTAGAGGCAGAGAATCCCAGTGGAAAGAGGGGAACCGGCCAGGCAGAGACAGCAAGGGCGGTTCGTTGCTCCAGAGCCTTTCCGTTCACCTTCACACTCCTGGGCCAGACTACACTCAATCATATGACCCACTGAAGAGATGAGTCTTCAGTAAAGACTTAAAGGTTGAGACCGAGTTTGTATCTCTCACATGGGTAGGCAGACTATTCCATAAAAATTTAGCTTTATAGGAGAAAGCCCTGCGTCCAGCTGTTTGCTTAGAAATTCTAGGGACAATTGGGAGGCCTGCCTCTTGTGATCATAGCGTACGTGTACGTATCTACGGCAGGATCAAATCAGAGAGATAGGTAGGAGCAAGCCCATGTAATGCTTTGTAGGTTAGCAGTAAAAACTTGAAATCAGCCCTTGCCTTGACAGGAAACCAGTGTAGGGAGGCTAGCAGTGGAGTAAAATGATCAAATGTTTTGGTTCTAGTCAGGATTCTAGCAGCCGTATTTAGCACTAACTGAAGATTATTTAGTGCTTTATCTGGGTAGCCGGAAAGTAGAGCATTGCAGTAGTCTAACCTAGAAGTTACAAAAGCATGGATTAATTTTTCTGCATCATTTTTCGACAGAAAGATTCAGATTTTTGCAATGTTATGTAGATGGAAGAAAGCGGTCCTTGAAACAGTCTTGATATGTTCGTCAAAAGAGAGATCAGGGTCCAGAGTAACGCCGAGGTCCTTCACAGTTTTATTTGAGACGACTGTACAACTCTTTGTTTCTTGGGACCTAGAACAAGCATCTCTGTTTTGTCCGAACAAGCATCTCTGTTTTGTACTTCTCCACAACTTGATCCCTGACCTCTTTGGAGAGCTCCTTGGTCTTCATGGTGCCACTTTCTTGGTGGCCCTCCATGCTTAGTAGTGTTGCAGACCTTGCAGGCCTTTCAGAACAGGTGTATATATCCTGAGATCATGTGACAGATCATGTGACATTTAGATTGCACACAGGTGGACTTTATTTAACTAATTATGTGACTTTGAAAGTAATTGGTTGCACCAGATCTTATTTAGGGGCTTCAAAGCAAAGGGGTGAATAATATGCACACACCACTTTTCCGCTTTTTTGTGTGTATGTCTATTACATGAAATCCACATAAAAATTCATTTAAATCATAGGTTGTAATGCAACAAAATAGGAAAAACACCAAGGGTGATAAATACTTTTGCAAGGCACTGTAGCTCCGCAGGATTGAGGGAACTACGTTGAAACGCCTCAGTCTCCATAGCAGGTAAATGTAAAATGTACTGTGTTTTCAGTAAAGTTGAGGCTTCTACCTGTAATAGTACCTAAGTAATTGAAACTGCTGAACTTCTACCTGTTCACAATTGAGGGTCAGCTGTGGTAATAAAAACATACTTTTTTTATGAAGTCACTGAGGACCTCCTTTGCTTTCTCCACACAGGGATTTGCAATGTTTCATAATGTCTTTTTTTGTGTCTTATGTGAATTATGTATAACTCTTTAATGGAAGCTATTTGTTATTACATGTCTATTACGCATTTATTATCAATTTGTCATGCATCTTTATTTCTTACTTTATTCTATGTTTCCAGACACTATGCTGATGATCACCCATTTACCATGTCTACTACTAGTTTCCAAATATAGCTTCAATCTCTAGCTACAGTGCCTTCAGAAAGTATTCATACCCCTTGAGTTATTCAACATTTCTTGTTAGAGCCTGAATTAAAAATGTATTTAATATTTTTTTTCTCACCCATCTACACAGAATACCTACGATTTTTTGTTGTTGATATTTTTGCAATTTTCTTGAAAATGAATTACAGAAATATCTAATTTACATAAGTATTCACACCCCTGGGTGAATACTTTGTAGAAGCAGCGATTACAGCTGTGAATCTTTCTGGGTAAGAGTAGATTGTGCAACATTTGTCCATTATTCCTTTTTTAATTCTTCAAGCTCTTTCAATTTGGTTGTTTGTTCATTGCTAGACATCCGTTTTCAGGTCTTGCCAAAGTTTATGTAGACTGGGCTCCTGAATGGCGCTGCGGTCAAAGGCACTGCATCTCAGTGCAAGAGATTGAATCCAGGCTGTATCACACCTGGCCGTGCTTTGGAGTCCCATAGGGACGGGGTAGGCCGTCATTGTAAATAATAATTTGTTCTTAACTGATCTGCCTAGTAAAATAAAGGTTAAATACAAATAAAACATTTAACAAGTAGATTTAAGTCAAAATTGTAACTAGGCCATTCAGGAACATTCACAGTTGTCTTGGTAAGCATCTCCAGTGTAGATTTGGCCTTATGTTTTAGGTTATTGTTTTAGGTGAATTCATCTCCCAGTGTCTGGTGGAAAGCAGACCAAAGAAGGTTTTCCTCTAGGATTTTTCCTATGCTTAGCTCCATTACATTAATTTTTTTATCCTGAAAAACTCCCTACTCCCTAAGAATACCCATAACATGATGCAGCAACCACTATGCCTGAAAATATGGAGAGTAGTACTCAGTAATGTGTCGTATTGGATTTGCCCCAAGCATAAGTATTTTTATTCAGGACAAAAATGTAATTGTTTTGACAGATTTTTTGCAGTATTACTTTAGGATGCATGTTTAGTAATATTTTTATTCTGTTATTTAGGTTAGTATTGTGGAATAACTACAATATCGTTGATCCATCCTCAGTTTTCTCCTATCACAGCAATTAAACTCTGCAACTGTTTTAAAGTCACCATTGGCCTCATGGTAAAATCCCTGAGTGGTTTCCTTCCTCTCCGGCAACTGGGTTAGGAAGAACTCCTGTATCTTTGTTTGGAAAGGGTGTATTGATACACCACCCAAAGTGTTATTAAAAACTTGCTCAAAGGGATATTCAATGTATTTTTTTTTATCATCTATCTTCCAATAGGTGCCATTCTTTGTGAGGCATTGGAAAAACTCCATTGTCTTTGTGATTGAATCTCTGTTTGAAATTCCCTGCTCGACTGAGGGACCTTACAGATAATTGTTTGTGTGGGGTACAGAGATCATGTTAAACATGGTTATTGCACAGTGTGTCCAAGCAACTTATTGTGAGTTATTAAGCAAATCTTTACTCCTGAACTTATTTAGGCTTGACACAACAAAGGGGTTGAAAACTTATTGAATCAAGACATTTAATTACATTTTTTTTAATTAATTAGCACATATATATATATTTGACATTATGTGATATTGTGTGTAGGCCAGTTTTAAAAAATCTAAATTTCATCCATTTTAAGTTCAGGCTGTAACACAACAAAATCTGGAAAAGGTCAAGAGGTGTGAATACTTTCTGATGCCACTGATATCTCCAGGAGTGATAAGTACAATTGTTGTCTTCATCAGTTGTTGTCTAGTTCTGCCTTTTTGCTACTACTTCAATGACCTGAAAGCAAGTCAGTTAAGAACAAATTCTTATTTGCAATGACGGCCTACACTGGCCAAACCCGGGCCAATTGTGAGCCTCCCTACGGGACTCCCAATCATGGCCTGTTGTGATACAGCCTGGATTCGAGGGTGTCTGTAGTGACACCTCTAGCACTGAGATGCAGTGCCTAGGAACGCTGCACCACTCGGGAGCCCAATGTAGCAAGAGGGCAACATTTGATTAATGTCATAGTTTTCAACCTATATGATCTAGTACACAATAAAAGTATAATAAATAAAAACATTAAACAATATAAAAAAAATATATATATATATATTGTGAAAAGTAAAATAAAAAATGGGGGGGAAAGTATTTTCATACTTTATAATATGTCCATATGTAGTAATAAAATGTTTTAGGAACATCTACCCTAAATATTTCACCTTCTTTATTACTTTACCAAATTTATCATTACATTTGTACGTCAAAATCTGTGAACATCGGGATCGATTTGGCGGTTCCGGCTCGGGACGTGGACCCCACTCCATTAAAGTCATAGTTCCTCCCCTTCGCGTCCTGGGATAATCCACCCTCGCCGCCGACCATGGCCTAATAGTCCTCACCCAGAACCCCACAGAACTGAGGAGCAGCTCGTGACTGAGGGGCATCTCGGGACTGAGGGGCAGCTCGGGACTGAGGGGCAGCTCGGGACTGAGGGGCAGCTCGGGACTGGGGCAGCTCGGGACTGAGGTGCAGCTCGGGACTGAGGGGCAGCTCGGGACTGAGGGGCAGCCCGGAACTGAGGGGCAGCCCGGAACTGAGAGAAAGCCCAGCACTGAGAGGAAGCCCAGCACTGAGAGGAAGCCCAGTACTGAGAGGAAGCCCAGTACTGAGATGAAGCTCAGGCAGGTAGTAGGCTCCGGTAGATCCTGGCTGGCTGGCGGATCTGGAAGATTCTGGTTGACTAGCAGATCTGGAAGAGACTGGTTGACTGGCAGAGCTGGAAAAGACTGGTTGACTGGCAGATCTGGAAGAGACTGGTTGACTGGCAGATCTGAAAGAGACTGGTTGACTGGCAGATCTGGAAGAGACTGGTTGACTGGCAGATCTGGAAGAATCTGGTTGACTGGCAGATCTAGAAGATCATGGCTGACTGGCGGATCTAGCTGCTCTATGCAGACTGACCGCTCCTTGCAGACTGACAGCTCTGGCAGCTCCATGCAGGCTGACAGCTCTGACTGCTTCATACAGACTCACACTGAGTCTGAGGACGCCGTGGAGAACGTTCTGCTGCCTGCAACATCCTCTAGCATGACCGGTTTGGCGGTGGGTCAATCATGGTGTGGGGTGGCATTTCTTTGGAGGGCCGCACAGCCCTCCATGTGCTCGCCAGAGGTAGCCTGACTGCAATTAGGTACCAAGATGAGATCGTCTGACCCCTTGTGAGACCATATGCTGGTGTGGTTGGCCCTGGGTTCCTCCTAATGCAAGACAATGCTAGACCTTATGTGGCTGGAGTGTGTCAGCAGTTCCTGCAAGAGGAAGGCATTGATGCTATGGACTGGCCCGCCTGTTCCCCAGACCTGAATCCAATTGAGCACATCTGGGACATCATGTCTCGCTCCATCCACCAACGCCACGTTGCACCACAGACTGTCCAGGAGTTGGCGGATGCTTTAGTCCAGGTCTGGGAGGAGATCCCTCAGGAGACCATCCGCCACCTCAGCAGGAGCATGCCCAGGCGTTGTAGGGAGGTCATACAGGCACGTGGAGGCCACACACACTACTGAGCCTCATTTTGACTTGTTTTAAGGACATTACATCAAAGTTGGATCAGCCTGTAGTGTGGTTTTCCACTTTAATTTTGAGTGTGACTCCAAATCCAGACCTCCATGGGTTGATAAATTTGAATTCCATTGATAATTTTTGTTTGATTTTGTTGTCAGCACATTCAACTATGTAAATTATAAAGTATTTAATAAGAATATTTCATTCATGCAGATCTAGGATGTGTTATTTTAGTGTTCCCAGTGTATATACACACACACATAGATATATAAGGAATAATGGACAGTTGACATGAGACTGCTAAGTTACATGGTTGAAGAGATAATTATATTTTAAAGTCTCATATATTTATATTAATCGTGTAACTGCTTTATGGGAAAACCAAAGGGTGTGCAATGTGTGTCCGTAACCTTTGAACAAAAAAAGTTGGCTTAAGGTGCCTAGGTCATGTGATCAAAGATTTATTAAAATTCTAAGTACAAAATGTAACTAATGAAGTAAGATAAAATACCATTAAACCATTTCTCAGCAAACCAAAGGGTGTGTGATATGTGTCTCTATCCTGTGAATAGGCTGCATCACATCCGGCCTTGATTGGGAGTCCCATAGGGTGGCGCACAATTGGCCCAGCATCGTCCGGGTTTGGCATATAATTGTAAAATAAGAATTTGTTCTTAACTGGCTTGCCTTGTTAAATAAAGGTTAATCAAAAAATATATATAATAATATTCCAAAGTTGGTTTGAGGTGTCTAGGTCACATGGTCAAAGAGCTATTGAACTTTAAATTATTTATAAATTCAACTTGCCTCTCTGTGTCAGGAATAATGGACCGTTGAAATGAGGTTGCTAAGTCACATTTTACATTTGAATATTGTGATTATGCAGTTTGTTGATGATCCCTAACTAGTTACGTTGACTGCATCAGGCTGCCTTTTAAGTTACCATGTAATTATGAAACGGGTTGGAATCGGAAAAATAAGACCTGTGTAACGCTGTACACTTTTTACCGCCATAAAGAGCCTAATTTAAGGTATGTAAGCACAAATCGTTCGTGAGCTATTGAAGTTTGAAGGTCTGAATGTCTGTCGAATCTCAAACTACCATGGTTCATTACTGTACCTTATCATTTGATTAGCTAGGAAGACATGTGAATCGCTTTGCTAGCTAGTTAGCTATGCTGAACTTGAACGACTGTCTTATTTGCACGTCTTATTTGTCAAATTGGTGAGCAGGCAAGTTCCCATTCAGATGTCATTATCTATTAGTCCAATTTTGACGGCCAACTACAAGCTGTTCCCTCGTTTTATTTTTAGCTTATCTTGCTCTAGCTCAGTGATTCCCAAATGTTTTATAGTCCCGTACCACCTCAAACATTCAACCTCCAGCTGCGTACCCCCTCTAGCACCAGGGTCAACCACTCTCAAATGTAGTTTTTTTGCCATCATTGTCAGCCTGCAACACACACACACAATAGATACATTTATTAAACATACGAATGTGTGTGAGTTTGTCACAACCCAGCTCGTGGGAAGTGACAAAGCTCTTATACGACCAGGGCACAAATAATAATAATCAATGATGTTGCTCTTAATTTACATATAAAACTTTATTTGTTAATTGAAAATTATGAATGACTCACCATAGGTTAATGAGAAGGGTGTGCTTGAAAGGATGCACATAACTCTGCAATGTTGGGTTGTATTGGAGAGAGTCTGTTATAAATAATTTCCCACACAGTCTGTGCCTGTATTTAGTTTTCATGCTAGTGAGGGCCAAGAATCCACTCTCACATAGGTATGTGGTTGCAAAGCGCATCAGTGTCTTAACAGTGGATTTACCAAGGCAGGATACTCTGTGTGCAGCCCAATCCAGAAATCTGTCAGTGGCTTCTGATTAAATTCAATTTTCACAGAACCGCTTGTTGCAATTTCGATGAGGCTCTCTTGTTAAGATATCGGTCAGTGGACTGGAGGCAGGGCATGAAAGGGATAACGAATCCAGTTGTTTGTGTCATTCTTTTCGGGAAAGTACCTGCGTAATTGCGCACCCAACTCACTCAGGTGCTTCGCTATATCACATTTGACATGGTCTGTAAGTTTCAGTTCATTTGCACACAAAAAAATCATACAATGATGGAATGACCTGTGTGTTGTTTTTGTTAATGCAGACAGAGTAGAGCTCCAACTTCTTAATCATAGCCTCAATTTTGTCCCGCACATTGAATATAGTTGCGGGGGGTCCCTAGAGTCCTAGCTTCAGATAATTCAGGTAGGCCAGTCGTGTGAGAAACTAGTCATCATGCAATCGATCAGACAAGTGAAAATGATGGTCAGTAAAGAAAACGTGTCAGTACTTTGCCCCTTGATAACCAGCGCATTTCTTATGTTGTAAAAGTGTTACATGGTCGCTGCCCATATTATTGCATAGTGCAGAAAATACACAAGTTCAGGGGCTTTTCTTTAACAACTGTAGTGTAGTGTCCACAACGTCTTTCAAGATGTCAGGCAGTCCTTAGGCAGCAAGAGCCTCTCGGTGGATGCTGCAGTGTACCCAAGTTGTCGGGAGCAACTGCTTGCACGCATGTTACAACTCCCCCTAAACATAAAGGACATATACCAGGAGCTGTGCCGAGCCCGCCACGTCTGTTGACTCATCCAACTGTAACGCATAGAATTCACTGGCTTGTATGCAAAGCAGTAATTGTTTCAAAACATCTCCTGCCATGTCACTGATGCGTTGTGAAACAGTGTTGTTTGAAGGCATTGTCTGTATAGTTTTTGGGGCCTTTTCCCCCAGCATTGTCCCAGCCGTATCTGCGGCAGAATTAAGTCCTACACAATAGTATGGGCTTGTCCAAGCCACTCTGTAGCTCACCATATAAGACGCTTCTAGCTCCTTATTAATGGTATCTGTTGCTTTTATACATGTCTTACTACTCGAAAGTCGTCTAAATTTTCGCTCAAAAACTGCCTTTGCTTATTTTTCAAATGGCCATGTTTTGTTTCGAAATGTCTTCGTAAGAGTGAAGGTTTCATGCACATATAACACACTCTTGCTGAGGAAAGGCACTACTCCCAAAATATGTGAACCCCAAATCAATGTAGTTCTTATCATATTTCCGCCTCTTCGATGGTCCAACGTCCCTGTCTGTTGTAAGGTCTTTTCCCAGGTAAGGGGGCAGTAGCTCTTCGGCTGCATCAGAGCCAACTGTCAGTTTCCATGCTAGCTGGACTAACAACAAATTTAGAATTACTGATGCTAGCATTGGATGTGCTCGTGGAAGCAGAACAACTTGTGTCGTCGACAGATGCGGGTGTAGTACTGCTGGTAGTAGCAGTACTACCAGTAGAGGTGGTATGTGTCTCTATGGACGCGGGCCTTACTTTTTTTAACCATTTATTCCTTTTGCTGAAATAATTGATGAGCAGCTGCTACGTTTGGCTTCATACAGACCATTAGTGGAATTCAAATTTTATTAGTCACATGCGCCAAATACAACAGTACAGTGAAATGCTTACTTACGAGCCCCTAACCAACAATGCAATTTTAAAAGATACAGATAGGAATAAGAAATTAAAGGAACAAGTTAATTAAAAAGCAGCAGTAAAATAACAATAGCGAGACTATATACAGGGGGGGGTACCGGTAAAGGATCAATGTGTGGTGGCACCGGTTAGTTCAGGTAATATGTACATGAAGGTAGTCATTAAAGTGATAATGCATGAATGATAACAGAGAGTAGCAGCAGTGTAAAAGGGGGGAGCAATGCAAATAGTCTGGGTAGCAATTAGGTGTTCAGGAGTCTTATGGCTTGGGGGTAGAAGCTGTTTAGAAGCCTCTTGGACCTAGACTTGGCGCTCCGGTACCTCTTGCCATGCGGTAGCAGAGAGAACAGTCTGACTAGGGTGGCGGAGTCTTTGACAAATTTTAGGGTCTGACACCGCCTGGTATAGAGGTCCTGGATGGCAGGGAGCTTCGCCCTAGTGATGTACTGGGCCGTTCGCAATACCCTCTGTAGTGCCTTGCGGTCAGAGGGTGAGCAGTTGCCATACCAGGCAGTGATTCAACCAGTCAGGAAGCTCTCGAAGGTGCAGCTGTAGAACCTTTTGAGGATCTGAGGACACATGCCAAATATTTTCAGTCTACTGAGGGGGAATAGGTTTTGTCGTGCCCTCTTCATGACTGTCTTGGTGTTATTGGACCATGTTTGTTTGTTTGTTTGTTTGTTGGTGATGTGGACACCAAGGAACTTGAAGCTCTCAACCTGCTCCACTGCAGCCCCTTCGATGAGAATGGGGGTGTGCTCGGTCCTCTTTCCAGTAGTCCACAATCATCTCCTTTTTCTTGATCACGTTGAGGGAGAGGTTGTTGTCCTGGCACCACATGGCCAGGTCTCTGACCTCCTCCCTAAAGGCTGTCTCGTCGTTGTCGGTGATCAGGCCTACGACTGTTGTGTCATCGGCAAACTTAATGATGGTGTTGGAGTCGTACCTGGCCGTGCACCCCTGAGGGTGCGTGTGGTGGATATGTTGTTACCTACACTTACCACCTGGGGGCAGCCTGTCAGGAAGTCCAGGGCTCAGTCGCAGAGGGAGGTGTTTAGTCCCAGGGTCCTTAGCTTATTGATGAGCTTTGAGGGCACTATGGTGTTGAATGCTGAGCTGTCGTCAATGAATAGCATTCTCACATAGGTGTTCCTTTTGTCCAGGTGGGAATGGGCAGTGTAGAGTGCAATCAAGATTGCATCATCTGTCGATCTGTTGTGGCTGTATGCAAATTGGAATGGGTCTAGGGTTTCTGGGACAATGGTGTTGATGTGAGCCATGACCAGCCTTTCAAAACACTTCATGACTGCAGACGTGAGTGCTACGGGTCGGTAGTCATTTAGGCAGGTTACCTTTGTGTTCTTGGACACAGGCACCATTATGGTCTGCTTAAAACATGTTGGTATTACAGACTTGGACAGGGAGAGGTTGAAAATGTCAGTGAAGACACTTGCCAGTTGGTCAGCGCATGCTCACAGTACACGTCCTGGTAATCCGTCTGGCCCTGCGGCCTTGTAAATGAATGTTGACCTGTTTAAAGGTCTTACTTATATCGGCTGCGGAGACCGTGATCACAGTCTTCCAGAACAGCTGGCGCTCTCGTGCATGTGTCAGTGCCATTTGCCTCTAAACAGTTCAGCTTGTCCGGTAGACTCGTGTCAGCTCTCAGCTGTGCTTCCCTTTGTAGTCTGTAATGGTTTGCAAGTCCTGCCACATCTGAAGAGCGTCAGAACCGGTGTAGTACGATTTGATCTTAGTCCTGTATTGATGCTTTGCCTGTTTGATGGTTCGTCGGAGGGCATAGTGGGATGTCTTATAAGCTTGCGGGATAGAGTCCCGCTCCTTGAAAGCGGCAGCTCTAGCCTTTAGCTCAGTGCGGATGTTGCCTGTAATCCATGGCTTCTGGTTGGGGTATACGGTCACTGTGGGGTCGACGTCATCAATGCACTTTTTGATGAAGCCAAAGACTGATGTGGTGTTCTCCTCAATGCCTTCGGATGAATCCCGGAACATATTCCAGTCTGTGCTAGTAAAACAGTCCTGTAGTTTAGCATCTGCTTCGTCTGACCACTTTTTTATTGATCTCGTCACTGGTGCTTCCTGCTTTAATTTTTGCTTGGAAGCAGGAATCAGGAGGATAGAATTATGGTCAGATTTGCCAAATGAAGGGTGAGGGACAGCTTGTAGGCGTCTCTGTGTTATGGAGTAAAGGTGGTCCAGAGTTTTTTTTTTCTTCTCCTTCTAGTTGCACATGTAACATGCTGATAGAAATTTGGTAAAATGGATATGTTTCCCTGCATTGAAGTCCCCGGCTACTAGGAGCCGCCTCTGGGTGAGCGTTTTCTTGTTTGCTTATGGCGGATTACAGCTCATTCAATGCGTTCTGACTGTGATGGTATGTAAACAGCTACGGAAATCGGTAATTTAAAAAATATATAAATATATTATATATTATTATATATTTTTTACACAGTCTGGGCACTGATGGAGGGATTATGTGTTCCTGGTGTAACTCGGCAGTTGTTGTTGGTTGTTGCCATGTTCGGTTGTACCGATCCTGTGCAGGTGTTGTTACACGTGGTTTGCCACTGCGAGGACGATCAGCTGTCCGTCCTGTCTCCCTGGAGCTCTGTCTTAGGCGTCTCAGTACAGACATGGCAATTTATTGACCTGGCCACATCTCCAGTCCTCATGCCTCCTTGCAGCATGCCTAAGGCACGTTCACACAGATGAGCAGGGACCCTGGGCATCTTTCTTTTGGTGTTTTTCAGAGTCCATAGACAGGCCTCTTTAGTGTCCTAAGTTTTCATAACTGTGGCCTTCATTGTTCTTTTATTTTTTTAATTTTACCTTTATTTAACTAGGCAAGTCAGTTAAGAATACTGACTCACTGTTCCTAGGCCGTCAACTTGCCTGTTCAGGGGCAGAACGACAGATTTGTACCTTGTCAGCTCGGGGGTTTGAACTTGCAACCTTCCGGTTACTAGACCAACGCTCTAACCACTAGGCTACCCTGCCGCCCCAATGTTTATGGGTCATTGAAGAAGCATGGGAAATAGTGTTTAAACCCTTTACAATGAGGATCTGTGAAGTTAATTCGTAAAAATCAAAATATCGTTGAAAGACAGGGTCCTGAAAAAGGATGTTTCTTTTTTTGCTGAGTTATATATAATTCATTGGTACATCCATTTTTGACGTTGAAATCTCATATTGCGTCTTTAAATATTTTTTTTTGTTTGCACACTGCTTTCTGACCCTTGACATCAAAATATTTATATTTGTGTTTATTGTACAGGAAAACTGAAAGGTGGTATTGCTATTTGTGTTCTGCAGCTTTCTTCAGAGAGACCCTCATCAGCCCCTCATAACCATGACAAAGAAGAATTTGATGAAGATATTTCTTGGTTTGACTCTGTTCACCATGGGATGTATCATTTTTATTACTCAGAAATGGTCTGTAGAGCAATTGTTTAGGAGGAAGGACTGGGAAATGGACACCTGCTTTCCAAATTTGAGCACTGACCCCTTCATCCCGATCCAAGGGTCCAAAACATTTGTGCTGAATGCTTTCTTTGAGCACCGGACCCATAACATGAGCCTTCGTCTCATCTCCATCGTGTGGCGACCAGAAAAGACCATCCATCACTGCTTACTCTGCTGCCAAGACCGTCTGTTCACCTCTTTGGCCAAGCGGACTATCCACAATTCCCACTTCGGGTTCCCTTACGGCACGGGGGACTTCCTGTGTGACATCCCGGAGGACTGTGAGCCCACACACGCTGGCTTGGTGTCTGAGGACTTTGATCCTGAGCACGTCACCTTTGTCCCAATCTTGAACAGGGTACCAAGGGAGTCCAGCTTTCCTGTCAACTTCACTGTGTGCCTCTCTACCATGTTCGGGGGGTACAACAACGTGCTGCAGTTTGTGCAGGCCATGGAGATGTATCGCCTGCTGGGGGCCCAGAGGGTGGTGGTCTATAAGACCAACTGCAGCCGTGACATGGAGGAGGTACTGTATTACTATAAAGACGAAGTTGGTCTGGTGGAAGTAGTTCCCTGGCCAATTGACACCCACATCAAGGTGTCCTCCAGCTGGCTTGCCATCAAGTCGCCCGGTGACCTGCACTACTATGGCCAGATCCCTGCGCTCAACGACTGTCTGTACAGGAACATGTACCAGACTAAGTATCTCCTCCTCCATGACCCTGATGAGATCATCCTCCCCGTGGACAACAACACCTGGGGGGAGCTCCTGAGCACTCTGGAGATCAAATACGGCAACAAGGCCAACTTCTACTTTGAAAACAATGTTTTCCCAATCGAGAAGACTGACAAAAGCAGCAGATTCAACTTGTCAGAGTGGGCCACCATTCCTGGCATTAACTTCCTTCTGCATGTCCTGCGAGAACCCATTCTCAAATCCCACTACAAAACGGGGAAGCTGATCATCAACCCCAGGACTGTGTTTGAGATCTCAGTGCATGGCGTGAAGAGGCAGAACAGCCGGACAGTAGAAGTGTCTTCCCATCTCGGCAGGCTATATCATATCCGCCGGCGGAAGAACGCCAAGCTGAAAAGCAGAGACTTTGTCAGGGATGAGGGACTGTTGAGGTTCGCCCCACAAATGATCAGAAAGGTAGCACACTCCCTCAGAAAAATGAACCTGCCCTCCCAGAAACAGTAAACTCTCTCGTCTAGTGTCTCTACATCTAATCATGGTTTCTCTTCAGTTCTTCATTTAGGTGTTTAAAGCTGATTCATTGCATGATATCTGATTGCTAAATCATAAACCTCACTGTGCAACGTGACTGGCAGCAATTAGACTTTTCTTAAGATATCCCATTCACCATAGCCCAAAGTACCGTCATTGGTTGTGCCTCTTATCAGGAAATAAATATAATGCTGTTGTGAGAAAAGGAAAATTGTCTAATCCAGTCATGAATCTGCACAATAGAGATTTACAGACGCCACATTCGTCAGAGGTGCTGAATTATTTGATGTTGTTGAATGGAAAAAGTTCAGACACCTGCTGTGACTTACCTTACTCAACATTTTTGAAGTGATGCTTAGTCTGACTTGATGATAAACTCGTATGTACTGCATAAGATACTGGAAGTCATTTTTACCAAGCACTGTATGTATTCGATTATTCAGCTTGTTTTAAGAAAATTGGTCTTGAGTTGTCTAATTTAGATGTTAGATCGAATTCTAGGTACTTCATGTGAAACTAGCACAGCTATGCAATCAACAAGTTATCATGTAATGCCGTCAATTTTGATGATATTTAAATCAGGATTGTTTCTCTTGTTTTTTAAGAACCAGACCCAAGGAAATCCCTCACTTTTGCTTGCAGATATTGCATATTCTTCACCTCTGACATTGGTCCCAACTCTCGCTCATTGGAAAAAAATAGGGTATTGTGACCCGTCTAGCATTCTGACAACATTCAAACATTTGATTATGTTTTATCAAAGACTTTCATAAATTTCTGAAATTCACCATTGAGGACCGTCATACACAAACAGTGCATTTGGAAAGTATTCAGACCCCTTCACTTTTTCCACATTTTATGTTACAGCCTTATTCTAAAATGGATTAAATCGTTTTCTTCCCCTTATCAATCAACACAGAATACCCCATAATGACAAAGCAAAAACTGTTTTTTTTTGTCTTGTTGGAAGGACAAACCTTCGCCCCAGTCTGGGGTCCCGAGCAGGTTTTCATGAAGGATCTCTTTGTACTTTGCTCAGTTAATCTTTCCCCCAATCCTGACAAGTCTCCCAGTCCCTGCTGCTGAAAAACATCCCCACGGCATGATGCTGCCAACATCATGCTTCACGTTGGGATGGTGCAAGGTTTCCTCCAGACGTGATGCTTGGCATTCAGGCCAAAAAGTTCAATCTTGGTTTCATCAGACCAGAGAATCTTGTTTCTCATGGTATGAGGGTCCTTCAGGTGGCATTGGGCATACTCCAAAAGTGCTATCATGTGCCTTTTACTGAGGAGTGGCTTCCCTCTGGCCATTTTACCATAAAGCACTGATTGGTGGAGTGCTGCAGAGATGGTTGTCTTTCTGGAAGGTTCTCCCATGTCCCCAGAGGAACTCTGGAGCTCTGTCAAAGTGACCATTAGGTTCTTGGTGACCTCCCTTCTCCCCCAATTGCTCAGTTTGGCCGGGCGGACAGCTCTAGGAAGAGTCTTGGTAGTTCCAAACTTCTTCCATGTAAGAATGACGGAGGCCACTGTGTTCTTGGGGACCTTCAATGCTGCTGAAACAAGCCTGTCTCGGAGTGCTACGGACAATTCCTTCGACCTCATGGCTTGGTTTTTGCTCTGACATGCACTGTCAACTGTGGGACATTATATAGACAGGTGTGAGCCTTTCCAAATCATTTACCACAGGTGGACTCCAAGTTGTGGAAACATCTCAAGGATGATAAATGGAAACAGGATGCACCTGAGCTCAATTTTGAGTCTCATAGCAAAGGGTCTGAATACTTATGTAATACTTCTGTTCTTTATTTGTAAAAAATATATATATTCTAACAACCTGTTTTCACTTTGTCATAATAGGATATTGTAAGTAAAAAAATATATAATTTTAGCCATTTTAAAAAGTCTGTAACGTAACAAAATGTGGAAAAAGTGAAGGGGTCTGAATACTTTCCGAATGCACCGTATTTTGACCATTGGAACCAATAATTTAATCTGAGATGGACCATGAATCAAATAATGTTGCTTTGATGTAATATTGTTTTCAGGGAAAAGCTTTTTCACATACTTCAAATACTGCTCAACAAGGCATTTCAAATCTGATACAGTTTGAGTAATAACAGGATAATATGAACCATCTCAATCAAAGTACATTCACATTGTCTATATTTGTTAAACCCCACCCCCTCTTTAAATCCCCACAGCTCATGTTGGGCTAAATTGTCTCAGCGGAGAGAAACCAATGCACTCTCTCCCCATTGGAATTTGAACTCCATTGTACCAGGTCCTCTTGATATCTTTCAATATCGCATCAACCCCACACTGAGAAAGGTCACGTGATGTTGCTATAGCAACAAGTTGGATAGCAGACAGCTTCGATCTTTATTTATGGTTGATATTTCCCAACATAATAAACCATGAGTAATTTGTTCTTTGGGGCATGGGAGCCTAAAGGATTACACAGCTAAATTTAGTCTGTGTATATAAAATCTGTAAAGCAGTGGGTTTCATGAAAACAATGGATGTGATCTTATAAGGTCCCCATCTACAATGTAATTTAAGAGTCCATATGTGCATTTCTGAGGTCCATCTTCAATCTTGGCTAGTATTTTCGGGTGACACTAACTGTGCCAACCTTTTCACTAAAGAGGCCACAACCTTTCACCCTGCATGTCTTTTGCCCAGTCTTAGCTTCTCCTTTGATATCAGGGATCTCTTACTGGGTCTAGAACATTTCATAAGGAGTAAAGCTATATGGCAAGTTGCTCATCAGGATCATGAGGTAGGATTTCAGTTTACACTAGCTAGTACATGTAATATTGGTGTAAATGTTTGCAGCTCTTAATTTGATATTTTTCAAATTGCGAACAAAGTAGAAATGGGCATTTATTGCCTAGAAAGCAATGTCTATCTGATGCATGTGTTTACAGGAACAAGATTCAGATCAGCTAAATTTGAGACCTTGTGCACAAGGCAGGCACCTCCAGTACCAGATCATGTGACCCCAGCACTCTCCGGTCCAGTAATCCCAGCACCTACAGAACTAATGGCAGTGACCCCAGTAGTCCCTGATCCAGTAACCCAAATACCTTCACCAGAGCAAATGGCTGGAACCCGAGTGTCTCCAAGCCCAGGTTCTGTATTGCATCTAGGCTCAGTGATCACGAAAGGAGTCCCTCCAACATCATGAAGTTACCCAGCACATACAGTGGGGCAAATAAGTATTTAGTCAGCCACCAATTGTGCAAGTTCTCCCACATAAAAAGATGAGAGGCCTGTAATTTATCATAGGAACTTGCTGACTAAATACTTTTTTGCCCCACTGTAATATGTCATCTTCACAGAAAGTGAGTTAGAACAGAATATATTATTTTAAAAAGCAGCTCGTTGGGCAAGAGCAAGATTACACACTCTCAAAATAACTTCGCTGTCAACTACTCCATAACACGATGACCAACATGAGATCCATAATGAGAGCCACAATGGAGGACTTAAAGTGTCCATTGAAGCGTGAAGTAAATTCTATGGCCAAACGACTGGTAGAATATTACCATATGCTGCGGGACAATTCGGTGCATTATAAATATGAATGGGTGAGTGATCATCTTGTTCACTTCCTTTTAGTCTAACCATTGTGGCTTTAGCTATTCAGTAATTAACCGTGGTAATCTCTGCATTGTTGTGTCATGTGCATTTAAAGGGATACTTTGGAATTTTGGCAATGAGGCCCTTTATCTACTTCCCCTGAGTTAGATTAACTATTGGATACGATTAAATTATCCACAAGTTCATTTGACTCTGGGGAAGTAGATTAAGGGCCTCATTGCCAAAATCCCAAAGTATCCCTTTAAAGGGAGACATTACATATGTGTCCTAACAGGAAACTGTCTCCAGACTACTGATGAAGAGATTACAGAATGTGCGGACCCCTCAAAAGACCAAGGGCAGAAAGCCCAAGGATGCTGAATGGGAGAAGAGAAGGCGCCTTGAGTTTGGATCTGGACCGAACGACAGCATCCGTGATGCATTAACTGATGACTATCACTGCAGTTCTAGTGGCTCCACGGTGTTTCTTGACGAGTCCCAATTTAGATCCAGCACCCCAGAGAGTGAAGAGCAGGTTGATGGTAATGAAGCATGTAAGTAGGCTTTATATTCTGTTTACAAACAACACATTTAAATCTTGTCAAACATTAACTTACACTGTCACTGTTTTGGCATATGCCTTTATCGGGCTGTTGCACTGTCCACTAATTTAAAAATAGTTCAAACTCGCATTTTCTGGCGGAAGGCTAAATCTGATTGCTGTGCTCTCAGCACCAGGGTTTAGGGCTTATTTCCAAACTAGTCCCTAGACCCTACCACTTCAATTCAATCAAATGTATTTCTAAAGCCCTTTTTACATCAGTCAATGTCACAAAGTGCTGTACAGAAACCCAGCCTAAAACACCAAACAGCAAGCAATGCAGATGTAGAAACACTGTGGCTAGGAAAAACTGTCTAGGAAGGTAAGATCCTAGGAAGAAACCTAGAGAGGAACCAGGCTCTGAGGGGTGGCCAGTCCTCTTCTGGCTGTGCCGGGTGGAGATGGTACATGGCCATTAAGGCCAGATTATTCTTCAAGATGTTCAGTGCATAGATGACCAGCATGGTCATTCAGAGGTCGGGACAGCAGGTGCAGTAGAGAGTCAAAAACAGCAGGTCCGGGACAAAGTAGCATGTCCAGTTAACAGTTCAGGGTTCCATAGCCGCTGGCAGAGCAGTTGAGACTGGAGCAGCAGCATGACCAGGTGGACTGGGGACAGCCAGGAGTCATCAGGCCAGGTCGTCTTGATGACTGAGAATTAGAGGGAGCGTACTTAAATTCACACAGGACGGGATAAGACAGGAGAATTACACCAGATTTAACAGACTGGCCCTAGCCCCTTGCACATAGACTATTGCAGCATAGATACTGGAGGCTGAGACTTGGGGGGCAACCAGGCTGGATATAATCCCACGCACTTTGCCAAAGCACAGCCCCCACACCACTAGAGGGATATCAACAGACCACCAACTTACTACCCTGAGACAAGGCTGAGTATAGCCCACGAAGATCTCCTCCACTGCACGAGCCGGAGGGGACTCAAAACCGGACAGGAAGATCTATTCTGTGACTCAACCCACTCAAGTGAACTACCCCTCCTAGGGACGGCATGGAAGAGCACTAGTAAGCCAGTGACTCAGACCCGTAATAGGGTCAGAGGCAGAGAATCCCAGTGGAGAGAGGGGAGCCAGCCAGGCAGAGACGGCAAGGGTGGTTCGTCGTGCCAGTTCTTTGCCATTCAACTTTGCACCCTTGGGTAATACTATACTCAATCATAGGACCTTACTGAAGAGATGAGTCTTCAGTAAAGGCTTAAAGGTCGAGGCGGAGGGACAATACGGAGGCTTGCGTCTTGTGACCGTAGCGTATGTACAGCAGGACCAAATCGGAGAGATAGTTAGGAGCAAGCCCATGTAATGCTTGTAGGTTAGCAGTAAAACCTGAAATCAGCCCTAGCCTTAACAAGAAGCCAGTGTAGAGAGGCTAGCACTGGAGTAATATGATCAATTTCTAGTCAAGATTCTAGCAGCAGTGTTTGGCACTAACTGAAGTTTATTTAGTGCTTTATCCGGGTAGAGCATTGCAGTAGTCTAATCTAGAAGTGACAAAAGCATGGATTAGCTTTTCTGTATCATTTTAGGACAAAAAGTTTCCGATTTGTTTTAGTCAGAAGAGAGATCAGGGTCCAGAGTAACGCCGAGGTCCTTCAGTTTTATTTGAGATGACTGTACAACCATCAAGATTAATTGTAAGATCCAACAGCATATCTCTTTGTTTCTTGGGAACTACAGTAGAACTAGCATCTCTGTTTTGTCAGAGTTTAAAAGTAAAACCATTTGCCGCCATCCACTTCACTATGTCTGAAACACAGGCTTCCAAGGTAGTTGGAAACACAGGCTTCCAAGGTAGTTGGAAGACTTCCAGTTTGGTAGAGCGCCATATCCATCCCAATTTTATGGAAGCTTGCTCTGGTATTTTCTGTGTACCAGGGACCAAATGTCTAGTGACAACTGTTTTTATGGGTGCGACTGCCACTAGGGTAATATTCCAGGTTAAATTGACATCCTCAGTTAGGTGGTTAACTGATTTTTGTACTCCGACGTCCTTGGGTAGGTGGAGGGAGTCTGGAAGGGCATCTAGGAATCTTTGGGTTGTCCAAGAATTTATAGCACGGCTTTTGATGATCCTTGGTTGGGGTTTGAGCAGATTATTTGTTGTGGTTGCAAATGTTATAAGATGGCGGTTTGATAGTCTAGGATTGAGGAAAAACATTTAAATCCACAATATTTATTCCACGGGACAAAACTAGATCAAGGGTGTGACAGTGGCAAAGAGTTGATTCGGAGACATTTATTTTTAACCTTTTATTTAACTAGGCAAGTCAGTTAACAAATTCTTATTTTCAATTACGGCCTAGGAACAGTGGGTTAACTGCCTGTTCAGGGGCAGAACGACAGATTTGTACCTTGTCAGCTCGGGGATTTGAACTTGCAACCTTTCGGTTACTAGTCCAACGCTCTAACCACTAGGCTACCCTTGGACAAAACACACTGAGAAAATGATGGAGTGGACTGTTCTATGGGAATATTAAAGTCATAAAAAATGTCAATATTATCTGCCATGACTACAAGGTCCGATAAGAATTCAGGGAACTCGGTGAGGAGCACTGTATACGGCCCAGGAGGCCTGAAAACAGTAGCTATAAAAGTGATTGAGTTGGCTGCATAGATTTCATGACTAGAAGCTAAAAAGACAAAAACGCGGTTAATAAAAAATAAATTGCTGTCGGAAATGTTAGCAACACCTCTGCCTTTTGCGGGATGCGCAGGGATATGGACATTAGTGTAACCTTGGGGAGAAGCCTCATTTAACACAGTACATTCATCAGGCTTGAGCCATGTTTCAGTCAGGCCATCACATCAAGATTATGGTCAGTGATTAGTTCATTGACTATGACTGCCTTGGGAAGTGAGGGATCTAACGTTAAGTAGCCCTATTGAGATGTGAGATCACAACCTCTTTCAATAATGACAGAACTGGAGGAGATCTTTATTCCAATGAGATTGCTAAAGCGAATACCGCCGTGTTTTGCTCAAGCTAGATCGAAGCACAGACACTGTCTCAATGGGGATAGCTGAGCGGACTACACTGACTGTGCTAGTGGCAGACTCCACTAAGCTGCACCCTATCTCATTGTGGAGCTAGAGGAGCGAGAGCACCCCTCCAGCTAGGATGGAGTCCGTCACTCCTCAGCAGGCCAGGCTTGGTCCTGTTTGTGGGTGAGTTCCAGAAAGAGGGCCAATTATCTCCAAATTCTGTCTTTTTGGAGTGGCAGAAAACCGTTTTCAATCAGCAATTGAGTTGAGACTCGGCTTTTGAGCTCTTCACTGGGAGGGGCCAGAGATAATTACTCGATGCCGACACATTGTTCTATTTGATTTACACACTGAAGCTATATTGCACTTGGTGACCTGTGACTGTTTCATTCTAACATCGTTGGTGCCGACATGGATAACAATATCCCTATCTCTACACTCTACAGTTTTAGCCTTAGCCAGCACCGTCTTCAGATTAGCCTTTATGTCAGTAGCCCTGCCCCCTGGTAAACAGTGCATGATCGCTGGATGATTCGTTTTAAGTCTAATACTGCAGGTAATGGAGTTGCAAATGACTAGGGTTTTCAATTTGTCAGGGCTAATGGTGGGAGGATTTGGCGGCTCAGACCCCGTAACGGGTGGAGGAGAGATGTGAGAATGCTCAGCCTCTGACTCCGACTCGTTGTTTAATGGGGAGAACTGGTTGAAAGTTTCTGTCGGCTGAATGAGCGACACCAGTTGAGCATTCCGACAGCATTTTCTTCCAGAAGCCATGAGAAAATGTACTACTATCTGTACTTATTGGTGGCACAGACGCTGTTTCATCCTTTCCTACACTTAAATTAAATTTCATACACCCTTGCCTAACGATGGCGTCTGAAGGTGGGCTTGGAGCACGGTTATTGTCACATTTTACATTACATTTAAGTCATTTAGCGACTTACAAATTGGTGCATCCACCTTATGACATCCAGTGGAACAGCCACTTTACAATAGTGCATCTAAATCTTTTAAGGGGGTGAGAAGGATTACTTTATCCTATCCTAGGTATTCCTTAAAGAGGTGGGGTTTCAGGTGTCTCCGGAAGGTGGTGATTGACTCCGCTGTCCTGGCGTCGTGAGGGAGTTTGTTCCACCATTGGGGGGCCATAAGGCGATAGTTCTCCTGTATATTATGAATACAGCAACTGCAATTAGATGGCATAATGTTACTACTTAGCTTCGTCTGGTGGAGGTCCTGTAGAACCACGTCCAGATATAGCATCCAAGTTGAAAAAGTTGAATGAAAAAAGTTGTACGAGGGGAAAAAATATAAAACGGTTATTAAACATTTTGAAAGTAAAAACCTTAAAGTTGACACGGAGCAAAGTAACGTTAGCGTTTTACAGCACATTGGTTGACTGTCATTCATATTCCATTCAGCCAGTTAAATGTAACAACGATAGGTTTAGGTTACAACATGATACTAACATTTTCCCTATACCCATCATAAAGTTGCTTCAACCTAGCCTATGAATGAACGTTTACAACGTGCACACAGGTCGAGAGACAAATTTGATGTGATAGACAGTGACACATGGACAGACAGTGACATTCAATACCGCCTTGCACACTCTTGCCTGCATCTAGCTGATAATGTTAGTCCAACAGTTGCAAACAAGAGTTTCTATACCTGGACAAATTCAGGTATGTTTATCCCCGTTTTGTTCAGTTTGCTTCTGTTTAAGAAACGTTTTTCAACAGAATGGGCAGATTGAATACACCACTGATCATACGTAAACACAGTTCAGTTTCAAGGCAAAAAATCCTTTCCAAGTTACACACAGCCTACATCATTGTCACCATATTAGCAAAATTAACATCATAATCAGCATAGCTAATAAAACTAACACGTTAGTAAACCCGCTAAATCATGCGGTAACGTTAGTGTCCATCAGCAAGCAGTTGCACTGGTGGCAATACATTTGTAAAACCAAAAGCTCACCTTTTACTTGGAAGAGTTCCAGTGTTGTTGGATAGTAATTACCAGCTAGCCAACATAGCTAGCTGGCTGTTTGAGCAGGGTCTTTCAGTAGGCTAAACTAGCTAGCTGCATTTGCTAGCTAAGTAGGTCAAACTGAAAGCAAAAAGAAATGACACTCTCGCTCTTTCTTCTCCTTTATTTAGGAAGAAATTAATTTGTTCAACTGTTCAACTATTTTCTTTATCTTGAGTCAACTACTCACCACATTGTATACACTGCAGTGCTAGCTAGCTGTAGTTTATGCTTTCAGTACTAGATTAATTCTCTGATCCTCTGATTGGATGAACAACATGTCAATTCATGCTGCAAGAGCTCTGATATGTTGGAGGACGTCCTCCTGAAGTTGTTGTATTACTGTGTAAGTCTATGGAAGGGGGTGAGAACCGTGAGCCTCCTAGGTTTTGTATTGAAGTAAATTGTTGAGTGGCAGCTCTCAGGGAACTGTGGGGGGATCTTGGAGGGTTGGTGGCCCGGCGGTTGGGAGCTTGTGCCCGGTGGTCGATAGGTCGCTGGTTCGGGTCCCTGTTTTGACCTGTTGGGAGACCTGTCAACGTGCCCTTGGACAGGATGATTATCCTGGTTGCTTCTATTGGTCACTCTGGATGGGAGTCTGTTAGATGACTGAATGTAATGTAAATGTTGTGGCTTCACTGCAAATAGATTTTATGTTTGAATATTTTTTGTAAAGAATACACAAAAAAAAGTCATAACTATTTAAAAAAACTTAAAGCATTGTATTTGAGACAGACCCCCAAAACCAATTCTTCCTCTGGCCGCCTCTCCTCCAGTTCTCTGCTGCCAATGACTGGAACGAACTACAAAAATATCTGAAACTGGAAACACGTATCTCCCTCACTAGCTTTAAGCACCAGCTGTCAGAGCAGCTCACAGATTACTGCACCTGTACATAGCCCATCTATAATTTAGCCCAAACAACTACCTCTTCCCCTACTGTATTTATTTATTTTGCACCCCATTATTTGTATTTCTACTTTGCACATTATTCCACTGCAAATCTACCATTTCAGTGTTTACTTGCTATATTGTATTTACTTCGCCACCATGGCCTTTTTTTTTGCCTTTACCTCCTTTATCTCACCTCATTTACTCACATAGTATATAGACTTATTTTTCTACTGTATGTTTGTTTTACTCCATGTGTAACTCTGTCGTTGTATGTGTCGAACTACTTTGATTTATCTTGACCAGGTCGCAATTGTAAATGAGAACTTGTTCTCAACTTGCCTCCGTGGTTGAATAAAGGTGGAATAAATCAAATCATTCACTAAACCTCAACTAAGTCTTGTAATGAATGTGGAAATTGAGCAAGTTGAGGAGACTAAACTGCAGGAGTAACCCTGGATTGTAAACTTATGGTCAAAACATATTGATTCAACAGTAGCTAAGACTGGGAGAGGTCTGTCCATAATAAAGTGGTACTCTGCCTCCTTGACAACAATATCAACAAGGCAGGTCCTACAGGCCCTAGTTTTGTAGCACCTGGACTACTGCCCAGTCATGTGGTCAGCTGCCACAAAGAGGGACTTGGGAAAATTACAACTGGCCCAGAACACGGTGGCACGGATGGCCCTTAAATGTACATTAATAATATGCATGTCAATATCTCATGGCTCAAAGTAAAGCAGGGATTGACTTCATTACTACTTGTTTTTGTAAGAAGTGTTGACATGTTAAATGCACCAAGCTGTTTAAACTACTAGCACACAGCTCGGACGCCTATGCATACCCCACAAGACATGCCACCAGAGGTCTCTTCACCGTTCCAAGTCCAGAACAGAAAGTCCACTTAAAAAGCTGTTATAGTTAGTCTTCAACTTCACTCTTGTTTTGAGGATTCTTCTGGGCTACCCGACTCAGGACAGGGAGAGGCCACTACTTATACAGGTGAGTGTACAACAGAGTCTTTTGTGTTGTGATGATATGTGTGTATTTTCTTGACAATGTTGATTGTGTGTGTGTGACTGCGTGTGTGTCCAGGTGCTGCGGTTGCTGTGCCAGGCCTGAGCCAACCCCCAAAAGCAGCAGCTCTATCTAAACAAAACTGCTGCTGTGTGTTACTGTGGGTAGTGAGACAGACAGCGGTAAGTCAGGCTGCAATGAAGGAGGCAAAGGAAGGAAGTGTTGAAGCAAACAGGGACGGAGGACAGTATTACAGTTGTACCCAAACTTGGGGTCCCAAAAATTTTAAATAGGGTCCCCCTGAGTTCTTAATCTTATTAAACACATTAATAACATGCATCTCTTCAAATGGGTATAGAATGCAACATTTTAGAGTCAACTAAAGGAAGGGCATTTTACATGGTCAGAATTCATGTCATTGTGTTGGGACAGCTTGTGGGACCCAACATGTCGACTTATAAAGACAATTTAAATATTATTATCATTGTACACTGAACAAAAATATAAATGCAACATGCAAAAATGTCAAAGATTATACTGGGTTAGTTCATATGAGAAAATCAGTCAACATCATCAGTACTGACTTACCACTCTTGTGTATAGTAAAAATAAGTAGTGAAACGTATTATTGAGTAGAACTTGTAAGGTAGTGATGAATAGTACGTATTTTTTTTTCATGTGGTTGATATACTGTAATCTTTTGGCGACAAAACATTTGCATAATAGGAACTATTACAAATTGATGATCCTTGAAAATAAATATTAGTGCTTAAGACTGCAGCATTGCAATTCTTGACACAAACCGGTGCGCCTGGCACCTACTACCATACCCCGTTCAAAGGCACTCTAATCTTTTGCCTTGGCCATTCACCCTCTGAATGGCACACATACACAATCCATGTCTCAAGGATTTAACATCAATAAGGGATCATAGCGTTCACCTGGTCAGTCTGTCGTGGTGTCCACAACGTTTTGTACACTTATACCATGCACAGTTTTGACAATGTGGATGATACGTACTGAATTTATACTGTTTTTCATACTAAGATGTGTTGCTTTTTCACATATTTGTTCATTGGTTTTGCAAGAGTTGGTTGATGGGTCAGTTGGTTTTTGAATATGTTGATGCCATTGACTAAGAATAGGATGCAATGTCCACCCCAAAATATAAGCTTGTTTTACTCCATTGTTCGTAAACCAATATAATTGTACAAATAAATTGTTGGTTGCATAAATAATGACTAAATGTTACATGAAATGTAATTAAGAAATATTTAAACCGAATGAAAACCCCTATGTTTAATATGTATTGGCAATAATTCACTTAATGGTGAGGCATAGAATAATACAACATGTCTTTTCTCACACTGGATGTTTGAAATATGAGCAGGTGATTTTAGTCATGCTTCTTTAGTAGTGGAATAAAGACCATTAGCACTTGAATGTTCTTAATACTGTGTACTTACTGAATTGATGTGTGATTATTAATACAATTGTTCATTGACCAATTTGATACGGTTTCCATTTGAATGAAACTACATTGAAATTACTTTATTTTTAAGTCATTGAAACGACCTGAAACTTTCAACCGAAAGTAGGATATTAAGGAAGGTGTTCTTGATGTTTTGTACACAATGTATATTGTCCAAAATGTATCCTTGCCATAAGTGTCCCCATGGTATACTACAAACAGTGCCTTCCGGAAAGTATTCAGACCCCTTGACGTTTTCCACATTTTGTTACGTTACAGCCTTATTCTGAAATTAAATGGTCCCCCCCCTCAAACTACACACAGTACCCCATAATGACAAAGCAAAAGCAGGTTTAGAAAGTTTGTTATTTGCAAAACATTCACATTTACATAAGTATTCAGTACTTTGTTGAAGGGCCTTTTGGCAGCGATTACAGCATCAAGTCTTGGGTATGACGTTACAAGCACCTCCTGCATTGTCTTGGCTGTGTGCTTAGGGTTGTTGTCCCGTTGAAAGGTGAACCTTCACCCCAGTCGGAGGTCCTGAGCGCTCTGGAGCAGGTCTTCACCAAGGATCTCTGTACTTTGCACCGTTCATCTTTACCTCGATCCTGACTAGTCTCCCAGTTCACGCCACTGAAAAACATCCCCACAGCATGATGCTGCCACCACCATGCTTCAACATAGGGATGGTTTTGGCCAGGTGATGAGCGGTGCCTGGTCTCCAGACGTGATGCTTGGCATTTGAGGCCAAAGAGTTCAATCTTGGTTTCATCAGACTAGAGTCTTGTTTCTCATGGTCTTAGAGTCCTTTTGGTGCCTTTTGGCAAACTCCAAGCGGGCTGTCATGTGCCTTCTACTGAGGAGTGGCTTCCGTCTGGTCACTACCATAAAGGCTTGATAGGTGGAGTGCTGCATAGATGGTTGTCCTTCTAGAAGGTTCTCCCATCTCCACAGAGGAACTCTGGAGTGCTGTCAGAGTGACCATCTGGTTATTGGTCACCTCCCGGACCAAGGCCCTTCTCCCCTAATTGCTCAGTTTAGCAGGGAGGCCAGCTCTAGAAGAGTCTTGGTGGTTCTAAACTTCCATTTAAGAATGATCACTGTGTTCTTGAGGGACCTACAATGCTGCATAATCTTTTTGGTACCCTTCCCCAGTTCTGTGCCTCGTCACAATCCTGTCTCAGGAACTCTACGGAGAATTACTTCCACCTCAGCTTGGTTTTTGCTCTGACATGCACTGTCAACTGTGGGACATTTATATTAGACAGGTCATGCCCTTCCAAATCATGTCCAATCAATCAAATTTCTCAGGTGGACTCCAATAAAGTTTATTAAAGGATGATCAATGGGAAACAGGATGCATCTGAGCTCAATTTCGAGTCTCCTAGCAAAGCGTCTGAATCGTTATGTCAATAAGGTATTGCAAACATTTTTGAACCTGTTTTCACTTTGTTATTATGGTGTAATGTGTAGATTAGTTTTTAAATGCATGTTAGAATAAGGCTACAACAAAATGTGGAAAAAGTTAAGGGGTCGTCTATGGAGTTTGTCGACAGCCATATAGAGAATAATATTTGTCTGCGAAGTAAAACCACACCTGTGTCTTCTATATTGTCGCTACCCAATCAGACTACGGACAGCCATCTTCATGAGACATAACTGACCTCATTTTACACATTTAATTGTGAACATAATACCAAATAATAGTTTTATACAGAGATCACCTGAAATATGTAGATTGGTCTTTCTCAGAACATTGTCAGAAACCCATGTAGTAGTGCAAGTAGATTTTATTGGTTTCTCGCATTCAAAGACTAAATTGTAAATAAATGTTCAATCATCGATTATTAACAAATAGTAAAATCCTAAAGTAGCAGTTTAAATATAACACAATGTTGAAAGATTAATACAACTACAATCTTTGGGTCGCAGCAGAAAAGCTCAGCGCATGACAAGAACTGTGTATGGCAAAGTGTAATGTGTAGGCCAAATTTTCCCACCTGTACATTTAAATCTAGCCAGGATGAAAGGTTAGCGGGTAGTGAAGTCCATTTCAGTTGCTATTGGCCTATCAGATATGAAAATAATACATTGGTATTACAATCCAATCCTTTTTGATTTTATTATTTATAAGTAACATTAGCTTTCTGTAAGCATGAACAAGGCCACTGTCCAATATATCGATTGCAGCTTTTATCTAAGCATTTTCATAATTTGACCACGTCTCTCTATAGGTTATCATATTCAGGTTCCCATTTATTTGGAGGGAACTAAACCACAGTTGTACTCCCAGCCTGTCGCTTTTTTTGTTGTGCTTTTTAGGCCTATATAGGGGTTATTTTCAATACAAGATTACAATAATATAAAGACAACATCCATGCGTAAAGAACAACCCTGTCCAAACCTGTTTGGATAATGCTTTGCGCCACTCAGATGCACTTTAACCTACTTTAACTTGTTTTGGTTTTTACCGTGGGCATTAGGGCCTATGTGTCATTTCTATTTATACTGTTCAATATATTTTGTACACACATCCAGATACTCAGCTCGTTTGCGTGGTGACTTTTTTTAGGGATTGGAGAGATTCTCAGAATATTTATTTGTACGGCCGTGGACAGGTCAAGGATAATTGGGACAGTAGGCTATTATGGCCAGTCTTATATCATTGGATAAAAAAAAAGTAGTCTAATGAGTATTAAACAAAACGTGCCATTTCCTTTCAATTTATACAGCTTGTTTCATAATGGGAGGTCCAAGACAGGTTGAATTAATTTACATACAGGGAGGGACCATGGCATCTGGGCACAATGTGGAAGCAGCGGTGGATAAGACACATTTTATTACCATGTGTAACGCAACACATTTCGATTAGATAGTGATCCGATCAAGAACGGACGACAACCACATGTTAATCCAAGGTGTAAACCACAACTTCTGTTATCTGATTGTGCCATGTGACAGTGCGGACAGAGCAGGAGTGTTGGATCAAGATTGACAGGAATATCTGACATACATCTGCTAATGTCAAGGTAAGCAGGCTTTATCATACACACCGGCTTTCCTTATTAATTACCATATCATCCTAACCTGGGGCAGAGGGGGAAAAGGGCTAAGGTGTTAATCTTACATAGATACAATGTAGCCATTGTCCATTAAAGCTTATTTCCTGTTGGGAAAAAAATTGTAGCAATAGGAAGCAAAGTTTGAGTGTATGTTAGTGATACCGGACAAGACATATTCAAATTTGTACTCCAGTTTCAGTTTATTTATCAAGTTGAAGAGAGCATTAGAGGATCCATGTTATTCCGCCTCTGTATATCAAATATTCATAAAAGCAACTGAGGCATGGCAAGCAACACCATTTTAGCGTGATATCTCTAGTAATTAGGCCTACATTTGAAGTGGAGGCTAGTATTTGAACATCTTAAACCATTAAATATTTTTTCCAGTTTGAAGCCTGAAAATCAATTACAGTGTCATATGCTCATGTAATTTTGTCAAGCTTGTTTAAAAAAGCATCAGCTGTAATTTAAGATGACTTAATGACTTTGTTACATGATTGAAAGTCTTTTGTTTGGGCTTCAGTTCGTGGCACCAAGACATGTACAAAAAGCATTTTTCGTATTTACAAACACACAGCCACAAATCTGTTTACAGACATCATCCTGTGATTAAGGACATTAAGAGCGCTTTTTTTGTGTTCACTGGACGGCGCAGGCAAATTATGCTAAAGCCTTTGAGTCAATGTAAGTATGTAACGCAAGAACACAATAAGCCACATGAAATGGTTTCCCTGCGTAGTTGTGACACATTACAAATTGTGGGCTGCAAATTCTGCAATGCAATGCCGCAGGACAGCCATTTTATGGAGCTAACTTCGTTCTTGCGTTGCCTACTTACGTAGGCTATGAATTTGCCTTAACTGTGCTTTCATCCTTGGCTCAGTCAAAGCTTTTGCGAGCTGGATTGCTAATATACAACCATATGTTCACAAATACTTAGAAAACATAACTAATTACAGTATACAAAACATGACGAGCCAGTCAATTATCCTTCTTAGACAATTACATTTTAAAAAAACAATACAAAAAGACAGGTCAACACTACTGTTACACTTGTACTGTGAGACTTCGCAATGCTAATTCTACAATGCCATTTGTGTGTGGTTTTATTTATCCGTGCATGTGTCCCGCACCTCTGCAGCGAATGGTGGGGAGAAGTGATGGTCAGTGAACAGTCTTATTTTTCCATAGAGAGGTAGTGTCTTGTCAGATGAAACACTCCTGATCAGCTCGTGGTCTTACCTGACCAGGTGATAGGTCAACCAGTACATAAAAATGGGCTGGGCAGCTGCGATGGACATGGTCAGGTACATCCTCAGCTGGTTCCTGGCCCCGTGAACCAACACGCCTTGGGCTGCTGCCTCAGACAGGAGCTTGAGTCTCAACGTGCGGATCTGAAGAGAGGACCAAGACAGAGGGAGCCAAAATCAAGCTTGTGAACCTACGTACAGTAGTCAAGGCGCTAGCAGGGGACATTGGGTGGAGTAAATCCGATTCTAATCGTCCGCTCTTCCTGCTACTCACCATGAAGACGAAGATGGATATACAGCACCACAGCAGCGTTAGGTAATATCCCGTTCGACCAAATAGTAACCCTGCCACGACCCCTACAATCATCCTGCACACACACAAGGGAATCTTTCACAATTCATCCGCGTAGTTGATGTGTCATCATGTCTTTACAACTTTAGTATATACTTAAGACAACTTCCATGTTGAAAGACGGGGAAATCCAGAAACACAAACCGCAATGTCATACTAATCATGTCAGAGAGAGCAAGAGAGAGAGAGAGACCAGCCATACCCCACATATTTGTATCCGGAGAAGGCCACAAGATCGATAGTGGTGAGGTCTGTGTTGACTGTGACCAGGTAGAGACTGAGGAGGACAACCAGCACCTCCATGATGAGCCACACCAGGGCTGAGCTGGCCTGCATGCCCAGGATCTCAGGGGTAAACCTAGAGGGGAGATTAGGGTAGATATACATTTCAGGATACTCTTTATACAGAAAACTGGGAAGAAAGGTGCAAAGTGGACCAGTTTACCTGTTCTGTGTTCCGAGCGCTAACCCAGCCACCAGGATGTATGTGATGAAACCCATTGCTGCAAAATAATATAAAGCAATGTTAAAACAATAATAGGCTAGTTGCAGGTTTTATTTGTTTAGTTTCAGTCAGGGTGGTAGACCTGACCAAATCTCCTTTACCTGGAATGTACAAGTCAGGAGCGTTGATATCAAAGCGTGGAGCCACTGGGGTGTCCTGTTGGTAGCTCACTTCCCAGTTCTAATCAAAAGCAAAACAAAAACATACACCTTCTTCAGTCACCTATTCAATGAGAGTCATCCTAGGGCATAAGTTCAGTATCAGCTTGGTAGCTCTGAGTCTGGACATGGACACAAGCAATACCAACAGATGGTGACCATAGTAACACAGGGTGACATGGCATCAGTACCTGGTGCATGTAGGGGAAGACGAGCAGGCTGAGTTTCTTGCCCACGTAAACTGTGTCCACGGCAAAGTAATATTTCAGCTTAGAGATGGGGAGGAAACGATCCAGCTGTAGATGAAACGGAGCAAAACTAAGACAATTTAGGCCCACTTAATGACACATCATGTTGCTACTTACTAACTGGTACCACAGCTATGTACTGTCACTACCATGAGTCTTACATTTTTGTCCACCAAGTCTTTGCCCTGGCTGGCCAGGCTGCTCCCGTAAGCCATGGCCAAGTTGGACATGGGGTCTGAGAGGAGGGTCCGGCCGGGGTGGCCCATCGTCCCAACACCCTGGCCCTGGAACCCAGTGGGCTGCCCCCCCGGCGCTGCACTGGTGTCATCAAACAGCTGACTGGGGTCTGTCCTGTCCATTGACGTGCTCATCGTTTCGGGATCTGTCACACCAGAGGTGGATGAAAGCACATTCTGGTCAGTGGAGTGGGGAATACAGGCTGCAAGTACTGTGCAACACAAGCATGCATCGTTAATACCTGTGATGTTACGTGAAGCTGTAAGGTGGCGAACGGCAAACGTCCAATGCATTTTGAAGGACAACCCAAAATGTAGCTGCAAAAGGAGGAGCTATGCAGTGCACATTGACACAATTCAACAAATAGCCTGGCCTAAGCAGACAGTGCCTATAAAGGGGTCTCTTCACTCCATGTGTAAGATAAACCCTGTTCTCAGTCATCAATTCTGGGTGTGTTTTATCCCGAGTGCAGAATCACATCGCCCACTAAGCAGATGGACACCCTTATGTCACCCCAGCCACTTCCTATCAATGTATACTTTGTTCTTTCACAGACATCCATTGGCCTGCACCGTAGACTAATCTTAATATTAATACTTAACAACGAGATCAATTGAGATTAGGAACCTCTTTCTCAAAGAGAGAGAGGTCAACCAGGACAAGTAGGCTCAATTTCAAAATTAAACTTCAAAAACAGACACACTTATAGATCTCCACTCGTGGTCTACTGTAGAACCGGGACGATAAACCAAAAATGATCGGTACCAACCAAACCGAGGATTTTACAGATATCAATAACTTTAAGTATAGGAATGTGAAGTTTGAAATGAAATACGTCTGCTAATATGGGCTATTGCTAACTGGACAAATGGTACAATATTACAAGTAGCAGTAGTAGTTAAGCTCCATATAACAAAAGTAACTGGTGCACACTGTTTTAAAGTTATTCAATTTCTCATTATCGTGCCAATTTATCGCGATATAGATGTTTGTCCATATCGTGCAGCTCTAGTCTGTCTCAAAAAAGCCTATAGGCCTAAATAATGAAATACAATGTTTGTCATTCATTAGAAGCACATCTCTGATTCTCTATTTCTGACCTATTGAAATGGGTAGCCCTAATGTTTCATATCCTTTACCAAATCAGTAAGTTTACCATGGTACTCTTAGCCGTTCTCATGACTGCAATTCCATTCCATTAAGTGGAGCCAATCCATGTCCCATTTTGTCTTGTGAGTGAAATGGCCCATAGCTCTGACGCTTTCTGTTATAGTCACAGACATGATTGAAACAGGTTTAGAAACTTCAGTGTTTTCTATCCACACCTACTAATCATATGCATATCATATATTTCTGGCATGAGTAGCAGGAAGTTGAAATTGGGCACGCTATTTATCCAAAAGTGAAAATGCTGCCCCCTATTCCAAAGAGGTTAAGCAATGGCTTTTTTTCTGGCCACTTTTCCGTAAAGCCCAGCTCTGTGGAGTGTACGGCTTAAAGTGGTCCTATGGACAGATACTCCAATCTCCGCTGTGGAGCTTTGCAGCTCCTTCAGAGTTACCTTCGGTCACTTTGTTGTCTCTCTGATTAATGCCCTCCTTGCCTAGTCCGTGAGTTTTGGTGGGCGGCCCTCTCTTTGCAGGTTTGTTGTGGTGCCATATTCTTTCCAGTTTTTAATAATGGATTTAACTTCAAGGGTAGGGGGCAGCATTTGGAATTTTGGATATAAAGCATGCCCAAAATAAACTTCCTTCTACTCAGGCCCAGAAGAAAGCGTATGCACTCTAAAGTTTCCAAAACTGTTAAAATAATGTCTGAGTATAACAGAACTGATTTGGTAGGCAAAAACCTGAGAAAAATCCATTCAGGAAGTAGGATTTTTTTTTCTTCGTTTTCTACTCAATGCCATTACAGTACCCATTGACTTAGGACTCAAATTGCAGTTCCTATGCCTTCCACTAGATGTCAACAGTCTTTAGAAATAGTTTCAGACTTGTATTCTGAAAAATGAGGGAGTAAGAGCAGTCTGAATGAGTGGACCCTGCCATGTCAAAGAGCTTTTACATGCGCGCGACCAGAGAGTGCCTTTCTTGTTTACCTTTTATATTGACAACGTTATTGTCCGGTTTAAATATTATCGATAATTTAGGCTAAAAACAACCTGAGGATTGAATATAAACATCGTTTGACATGTTTCTATGAACTTTACAGATACAATTTGGATTTTTTTGTCTGCCTGTTGTGACTGTGGATTACTGAAGAAAATGTGCAGACAAAACGGAGGTTTTCGGATATAAAGAGATTTTGGACTGATCTTTGTGGGCTATACTGAGCCTTGTCTCAGGATGGTAAGTTGGTGGTTGAAGATATCCCTCTAGTGGTGTGGGGGCTGTGCTTTGGCAAAGTGGGTGGGGTTACATCCTTCCTGTTTGGCCCTGTCCGGGGGTATCATCGGATGGGGCCACAGTATCTCTCGACCCCTCCTGTCTCAGCCTCCAGTATTTATGCTGCAGTAGTTTATGTGTCGGGGGGCAAGGGTCAGTTTGTTATATCTGGAGTACTTCTACTGTCTTATCCGGTGTCCTGTGTGAATTTAAGTATGCTCTCTCTAATTCTCTCTCTCTCTCTCTCTCTCTCTCTGAGGACCTGAGCCCTAGGACCATGCCTCAGGACTACCTGGCATGATGACTCCTTGCTGTCCCCATTCCACCTGGTCCGGCTGCTGCTCCAGTTTCAACTATTCTGCCTGCAGCTATGGAACCCTGACCTGTTCACCGGACGTGCTACCTGTCCCAGACCTGCTATTTTCAACTCTCTAGAGACAACAGGAGCGGTAGAGATACTCCTAATGATCGGCTATGAAAAGCCAACTGACATTTACTCCTAAGGTGCTGACTTGTTGCACCCTCGACAACTACTGTGATTATTATTATTATTTGACCATGCTGATCATTTATGAACATCTTGGCCACGTTCTGTTATAATCTCCACCCGGCACAGCCAGAAGAGGACTGGCCACCCCTCATAGCCTGGTTCCTCTAGGTTTATTCCTAGGTTTTGGCCTTTCTAGGGAGTTTTTCCTAGCCACCGTGCTTCTAGGCTGGGTTTCTGTACAGCACTTTGAGATATCAGCTGATGTAAGAAGGGCTATATAAATACATTTGATTTGATTGAGGAGTTCACCACATCAGTCATTGGCTTCTTCAATAAGTGCATCGATGATGTCATCCCCACAGTTACCGTACGTACATACATACTCCAACCAGAAGCCATGGATTACAGGCAACATCCGCACAGAGCTAAAGGCTAGAGCTGCCAGTTTCAGGGATCGGTACTCTAACCCAGAGGCTTATAAGAAATCCCGCTGTGCCCTCTGGCGAACCATCAAACAGGCAAAGCATCAATACAGGACTAAGATCGAATTGCACTACACTGGTTCTGATGCTCATCGGTTGTGTCAGGGCTTGCAAACCATTACAGACTACAAAGGGAAGCACAGCCGAGAGCTGCCCAGTGACACGAGCCTACCAGATGAGCTAAACTACTTCTATGCTCGCTTCAAGGCAAATAACACTGAAACATGCATGAGAGCACCAACTGTTCCGGAAGACTGTGTGATCCCGCTCTCCACAGCCAATGTGAGTAAGACCTTTAAACAGGTCAACATTCACAAGGCCGTAGGTCCAGACGGATTACCAGGACGTGTACTGCGAGCATGTGCTGACCAACTGGCAAGTGTCTTTACTGACATTTTGAACCTCTCCGAGTCTGTAATACCATCATGTTTAAAGCAGACCCCCATGGTCCCTGTGCCCAAGAACACTAAGGTAATCTGCCTAAATGACTACCGACCCGTAGCACTCACGTTTGGCATGGGTCCTCAGATCCTCAAAAGGTTCTACAGCTGCACCATCGAGAGGATCTCGACCGCTCAGCCTCCGACCGCAAGGCAAATCAAATCAAATCAAATTTGAGTGTTGTGCGTACGGCCCAGTACATCCCTGGGGCCAAGCTCCCTGCCACCCAGGACCTCTATACCAGGCGGTGTCAGAGGAAGGCCCTAAAAGGAAGCCCCCCTTCTAGAATACTGCTGCTACTCTCCGTTATTATCTATGTATAGTCACTTTAATAACTCTACCTACATGTGCATATTACCACAACTAACGGTACACCCACACATCGACTCTGTACCGGTACCCCCATGTGTATAGTCTCGCTATTGTTATTTTACTGCTGCTCTTTAATTACTTGTTACTTTTATTTTATTTTACATTTTTTTAACTGCATTGTTGGTTAGGGGCTCGTAAGTAAGCATTTCACTGTAAGGACGGTCTACACCGGTTGTATTTGGTGCATGTGACTAATACAATTTGACTTGAATGTCCCCGAGCGGCCTAGTTACAGTTTTGGCAAGACTTGAACATGTCTGTCTAGCAACAATCTACTTGACAGAGCTTGAAGAATTTAACAATTAATAAATGGGCAAATATTGTACAATCCAGGTGTGCAAAGCTCTTAGAGACTTACCCCAAAACTCACTGCTGTAAATCACCGCCAAAGGTGCTTATTTGAAACATGTATTAATTTTGTCATTATGGAGTATTGTGTGTAGATGGGTGGGAAAGAAATATTGAATCCATTTTGAATTCAGGATGTAACGCAACAAAATATGGAACAGAATACTGTGTATTGGGAACAAGTACTGATTGAACACTGGGCGGAGACCAACAAGAAGCTAACAAAACAAGAGGCACAGTCCCATGTCCCAATTTAGGAGCAAGGTAATACGTGAAGGATTGAAATCGTAACTCTTGAGAGCGAATAGCGCGACCTTCTAACCTACACCTGAATAATGTGGCCCGAAACTGATCAGACATGTTTCAGATTCGCTGTCTACATGGAATATGACAACGTCACCAGATAGTTTACCTAATGACGTGCCTAACAACCAGCCAGCTAGCTAACTCAGTATTGTGCAATATGGCGTTAGCTAGCCATATTAGTAAGAAATTAGCTGTCATGATTGATAACACACCGCATATGACACACAAAAAGCAAGTTAGCTAGGAACATTTTCCAGATAGTTAGTTTAGCTTTGGCTTGAAGAGCAGCCATCGAGTGAGTTAGCTTGTTAGCTAGCTATTACTATTAGTATTAGCATGCCGGTTAGATACATTTCTAGGCCAAAAAGTTCAGACATCTTACCAATAGTTTGATCAACGTACGTTAACTTACGCTGTCTGGACACACTTTGGGTTGCGGTGTAATCCATGTCCATCAATTATTACAGGTAGTTTCGGATATCGTCTATAAAAACGCTGATATGAAACCATTCAATATGCTTCCTACAAAATGTGTACACAGCCACACCCATGTGTCAACTGGCCAATGATAGAATCGTAAAAGACAAGACGAAGTTGTTCCAGGAAAAATGTGGACCAATCGAAATAATCCACTATAATTCATTTATTTCTACGTCTACCATTTACCATCACTTCTTGGACAGACCATACATAGTCTTAGATATGCAGTTTTAGACACGTATTTGTCATTACATGGCCATTTTGATAGCGCACAGGGCTGCGGGCCAAACCGTTGTGGGTTTGCAGACTACCATAGACAAGAGTAGGGGTGGAAAGATCTCCTATATAGTAACATGAAAAATAGCCTTTTATAAACATTTCATGCAATTCTACTTTATGTTATATAATAGCGGAAACTGTTTTTAATACCACACGTTACCTGAAATTACAAGATAAGAATGGACAGAGAGGTTAGGCATCTGTTCATTTTATCATATTTCTCCAACGCCAAATCAGTGTGTCTTGTTTGCAATTAAACTGTCCCTGTTTGCAAATAATACAATCTGAGCATGGTGCTGTACTTTCAAAAGTTAGGCCTACCTTTCCACCCCAGACAGAGTAGGCATACCAACGCAGAACAAATATAAGCTTTAATTGCGGGCTACTCTTCTTCCATGGCTTAACCCAATGAGAGGTCACAAGTAAACCCAGCTCTCTTGGTTTAAACAGTTTAGTCAATTGATAGTGACAGAATTTGATTAATTCTCAAGCAAAGTAAATGTATTGTCTCCTCGGCTATTGAAGGTTGTAGCTCAGCCTCTGAATATCCAAGAAACGGAACAATGATATCCCCATATGTATCGGATTCATGTCTTTCATGGGTATTTTACAGCTTGTTCCTATTTAAAAAGCATCGGACCAAAGCGATGTTACATATCACTTTATTTAATCTCATTCATTTTATTTTCTTCAAAATCTTAAACTAGTAAAATCTTGTTAGTAAAATCTAAAATGAAGATGGATTAAATGAATTATGCCCACTCAGTTGCCTACTTTCAGCATCATGAGCTGTCCATTTCTGACTGATTGTGCCACGGCTTCTGCTTCAGCACCACAATGTAAATTACTCAAATATGGCTTATTGTGAGGTCAATAACTCTGATAAATAGGCTGACATGGGCAAGAAACATATTGCTTTTAATGAAATCAATTATAGTAGTAGCAAGCTATCAAAGTTGACCTCAGGTCCTCCTCATCTTCCTGCTCTCTTTCTCAAACTGAACGGAACATAGGCTATAGGCTTGTCCATGCGCAAGATGGACTAGGCCTCATTTTTTTGAAAGCCTTTGACTCTCCTGGACTGCCACTATATGCCTACACAGGACAGCCATTGGTAAGGCAAAACACAACAACTTTTTGATCAGCAAGAGCAGAGCAGACATTGGACTCAGTGTTGGAATATCCATTGCAGTGTGTAATGCACCCCAGTTTTATTTACACAATCCCAGCAGCCATCTTAGAAATATAACTTTGCTCTGTGCTTCTCCAGGCATGCATTTCGTAGCCTATAGTTTACAGGCTATGGATAATTTGGTTGAGACCACACTTAGCCTATAGGCGCACTTGATATAGCCCACCCAGCAGAGAATCAGAGATGAGGGGCAGCATTGGGCACAGCATTGGGCACCCAAAAGTACTCTTTACATTTTGAATGCTTAGCAGGACAGAACAATTGTCAAAGTTAAGCACTTATCAAGAGAACATCCATGGTCATCCCTAATGCTTCTGTTCTTGCCGGCTCTTACAAATGCTTAATTTGTAAATGATTGTCTGAGTGTTGGAGTGTGCCCCTGGCTAGCCGTAAATAAAAACAAGAAAATGGTGCTTTCATGTCGGATTTAGACTTCCAGTTTTCCATTTACCATGAGCACATGAAACCACCCTTCTCCCTTATCGTCCAGCATTATGCCTCGTTCAAGTGCTAGTCGGAAACATGTATAACTACAACCTATTAGCAAGTTGAGTTTCCTAGTTCCGACTAGCATGTGAACGCAGCCATTAGTCCTCTGAATAACAGTATCGTTTTATCGGGTTGTCCATGGGTATGCTTGCTTAGAAATAGTAGAAATGAGAAGCAAGAATTCAATTGAAATCTCTATTTATTCATCTCAATGGCCTTAAACAGTTTACATACTGTATATAATCAATAATAAAGCACACATTGTCCAGCATTTTCCTTTTCATTATCATTATTATTTTGACATCACTTCTTCACATGTAGAATTTTGTTTTATGAAAAAGAAAACACACACACACACATATATATATATATGTGTGTGTGTGTAATTATCAATTCCTACAATGTAAAAAAATATAATTTCAACAAAATATATGCCATTTCTTCCAGCAGAGGACAGTATTGTAAAGTGATACACTTTTTTTCTGGAAGAGAGGCAAGGAAGGAAAGGGATTCTGCCTCTGAAGTAAAGTATCAGGATGTCTAGTCTACAATCAACAATTGTTGTTAATCATCTTGAATTCGCAGTGTGTGTGAGTATGTGTGGGGGAGTAGAAGGGTGAGATGTGTCTGACCACAATTTGTGCCCTGATGTACAGTACATAGAGGAAGATTCTGTTCATGCACAGGAGAGTAAGCAATGATCCCCCAGTTAGACGTCTTTTGGCTCATTATTTATCCTCGTCGTGGTGGTAGCCACACACCACCCCCACATCCTCATCGTGTGCACAGTTGTGCTTGCCCACCTTTGCCCGTTTGCAGTCCAGTAACGTCCTCTCTGTGCCTTCACACTCCACATCATCTAGCAGGATACTGCCACTGCCGCCCCCCAACTCCGCCCGTTTAGCCACACGCAGGGCTACAGGGAATCCTAGTTGCTGGCAGACCACCGTAGCCGCTTTACTATTAAACAAGTCATCACACACTGTACCCCACTCCCCCCGTATGTAAATCTCCACCCTCCCACGGTCCGATAGCTGCTCTGCACTGATCAGCCTCACAGACCCGGCCCGGTGCTTCCGGCGCCGCTGCTTCCCAGGTTGGGAGCCCCGGTCCTTCTTGTTGAACCGGTTCCTTGTGGAACGGTCTATCTTGTCACTCTGGCCTTTCAGGAGCTTGTCCTGGACCTTTGAGAGGGTGAAGTTAGGCCTCTGGGTGGTGGGCTTTGTTGAAGCTGTACAGTACATGGGCCTTGGTGTGGTCTGGGGCCGGTTGGTCGTATCCCCTAGTGGTGGGGGTCTGACCGTGTCGTGTGGTTGTGGTCGGGTCAAGGGTCGTGCTGTTGGTGGAGAGGGCCTTCTGGCTTCAGTTGTCAACCGTGGTCGGGGCTTCGGGGTAACAGTGGGCCTGGTGTAGGACAACGACATTCTCTGCCGGGAAAGAGTGGTGGCATGACCTGGCCTGGCCGTCACTACCTGCCTCCATGAGGTGGTCAGGGCAGGTGTAGCGGTACCAGTAGGCCTCTGCTGCATTGAGGTGGGGTTGGAAGGTGTTGCTGCAGGTTTAATAGTAGCCCTCATCGTTGAAGGTTTAACTGTAACCCGCGTCGTCAGAGGTTTAATAGTTGCCCTCATCGTTGAAGGTTTCACTGTAACCCGCGTCGTCAGAGGTTTAATAGTAGCCCTCATCGTTGAAGGTTTAACTGTAGCCCGCGTCGTTGCAGGTTTAGCGGTAGCCTTCAGGGTTGCAGTTGGCGGTCTGTAGGTAGGTCTTGTCGTCGTAGAACGCATGGTGGTCGGAGGAGTACGGAGAGTGGTAGTAGCTGTTGTTCTAGCCGTAGTAGTGGGCACAGCGGTGGTCATCGGCTTCTTGTCAATGACAAACTCTGTAGAGAGGAAGTCAAGCGAGAGAAACAGCCCTTTAGAGCACTGATCGAGATGTGTTGCACTATGACTCATGATAGCCCGCAAACACAGAGCAACTCGTGTTTGTTTATGGTGTCACTTACCCTCCGTCGGGTGGAAGTGAATCAGCTTGCCCTTAATCTTGACAAGAGTGGGCTTGAAGCTGCACTTGCCTGGAGGTGCTCTCCTAGATGGTGAGAGAAATCCATTGATTCCAAAGCTGCTCATGATAACTCTCCTAATAATACAGTATTGTGTGATTTTAATCATACGTTATCATAACCACATGAAAAAAAAACTATTATATCATAGATAAGCACATTATATTCAGTAAATTGCATTTCAGGGTAAAGGATTTAGCAGATATTCCCTTTAGCGTGACACAGAGCGATTACATTTGTGATTACATAGTTAAAGTAAGATATGTACTAAACAAACACAGGGGGATTGAAGACCACATAAATAATTGGATGGACAATAGACATTAGTATATCTGGCAAAGGTATATCTGTTTTGGGAATCTTTAATTAATTCAAGATTAATTCCCAGAGCCCCCTGGCTGTTGGGACATTGGGACCCTAGTTTAATACCTGGATGGATCTACTATCTTATAGATCACCCCCGCTCTGGCAGACGCACTGGGAGCTCCCGTTGCCAGGAAGTACAGCTCCCCTAGAAACAAGAGGGGAAAAGGATCTAAGACCCAGCACAAAGATATGCAACACTTTCAAAGTGAAATGAAGACAGACCGTTTCTTTTGAACCTCTTCCCACTCTAATCAGCTTTGAAGTCAGGAATTCTGAACAAGATTGCTTTTTGAAACGTATCTGAAGTTAAAGAGCATGCACTAAGTTGTGCACCACTGGGTTTGAACTGGGTGTTTTTATTTCTTTATTGCTGTTCAAAAGCAGCAGGCGCCCATCATGAAATAACTCAGAGAAGCAATTTATCATGGTTGCCTTGGGTGAGTGAATTCACAAGCAGCATGCATCCCCTAATGGCCTTTTTATGTACGGATCAGTACGAACAAAACACAAAGAGACACAAAAACATGCAAAGCTAGTTGTCAAGGTTACCTGCCTCATCTTCAGCAAAGGAGATTATGTATTTGTAATAGCTGTTGATGAGTTTGGGGAATCGGCACGTCTGGCCTTTTCCCATACAGATCTCCTTGTACTCCCACTTCCCAGTGCTTTGGTTCTCCTTCAGTGACATTAGGCGCCTAGGCAGACAAGTAGTCACTCAGATTGTGCATGTGTCAAGTGAGTGTTAGGGCAAAAAAACTATTGTAATGCTATTGTTTTCATGCATTTGAAACATTTGGAAATGATCTTTCAATGTTAAGAACATTTGTCTATCAACTTCTTTTCGAGGCATGACAATCTATGGAACATTTTAAGCATATTAATCGGTATAACATTGGATAAATGTAGGTTATGTTGTATAAACACACACCCACTCATAAAATCCCCGAATATGTAGAGGCCATTGAGATTAGGCATCTGGCAGCCTCGGTATATGTAGCCTCCAGTGACCGACTTCCCCAGTTTGTGGGGGTAAGCGAAAATAGGTAGAATGTCATCTGAGGAGAAAAAAATTTAATACAACAATACATCTCGCTTTGGAAACATGCTGCAAGAATGTTTTCACCGCTTAAGGGATTTAATAGATATCTGAACTTAAAATGAACTGATGCTTGATAGAGAATCAGCCTGCCACTTCTACCAAGCCTGTAGGAGGAGTAGCCTACTTACCAAGAGAGGAGTTGCGACACAGCCTGTTGTCATAGCAGGAGAAGCCCTCCTTGGCTCTCCAGCCATAGTTGCCACCCTTGACGATGAGGTCCACCTCTTCAAACTTGTTCTGCCCCACGTCCCCGCAGAACAGTCGGCCACGGCCCTGCCCGGTGATGGGGTCGCCCCGGTCGATGGAGCAGCGCCACATGTTACGCACCCCGTAGGCATAGATCTCAGGCAGTGAGTCCTTCTCCCCCAGGAAAGGATTGTCCGACGGGATACTGTAGGGGTCCATGTCATCATTGTTGTCCACATCGAGACGCAGCACCTTGCCCAACAGAGTGGACCTACGCACACATGGGGTGCAGTTTATTCATATGAAAATGTGCGAGCGTTTTAGTGTGTGCTTCTGTCGTTGTTTTTCATTTGTGTTTGTGTATCCAACCTGGTCTCAGACCATTTTATAAATCTGAGACACTCTAGTATGATACAGTGGCTTGCAAAAGTATTCGCAACCCATGTCATTTTTCCAATTTTGTTGCCTTACAACCTGGAATTAAAATAGATTTTTTGAGGGGTTTGTATCATTTGATTTACACAACATTCCGCTGGTGTACAGCAATCTTTAAGTCATACCACGGATTCTCAATTGGAATGAGGTCTGGGCTTTGACTAGGCCATTGCAAGACATTTAAATGTTTCTCCTCAAACCACTCGAGTGTTGCTTTAGAAGTATGCTTAGGTTCATTGTCCCGCTGGAAGATGAACCTCCGTCCCAGTCTCAAAACTCTTGAAGACTGAAACAGGTTTCCCTCAAGATGAAAAACATACCCACAGCATGATGCTGCCACCACCATGCTTCACTGTGGGGATGATGTTCTCGGGGTGATGAGAGATGTTGGGTTTGCTCCAGACATAGCGTTTTCCTTGATGGCCAAAAAGCTACATTTTAGTCTCATCTGACCAGAATACCTTCTTCCATGTGTTTGGGGAGTCTCCCAAATGCCTTTTGGAGAACACCAATGTGTTTTTGTCTTAAAGCAATGGCTTTTGTCTGGACACTCTTTCATAAAGCCCAGCTCTGTGGAGTGTACGGCTTAAAGTGGTCCTATGGACAGACACTCCAATCTCTGCTGTGGAGCTTTGCAACTCCTTCAGGGTTATCTTGGTCTCTTTGTTGCCTCTCTGATTAATGCCCTCCTTGACTGATCCGTGAGTTCTGGTGAGCTAAAAGGTTTGTTGTGGTGCCATATTCTTTCCATTTTTTAATAATGGATTTAATGGTGCTCCGTGGGATGTTCAAAGTCTCTAATATTTTTTTATAACCCAACCCTGATCTGTACTTCTCCACAACTTTGTCCCTGACGTGTTTGGAGAGCTCATTGGTCTTCATGGTGCTGCTCGCTTGGTGGTGCTCCTTTCTTACTTGTGTTGCAGACTCTGGGGCCTTTCAGAACAGGTGTATCCATAATGAGATCATGTGACCGATCATGTGACACTTAGAGTGCACACAGGTGGACTTTATTTAACTAATTATGTGACTTGTGAACGTAATTGGTTGCACCAGGTCTTATTTATGGGCTTCATAGTAAAGGGGGTTGAATACATATGCACACATCACTTTTCCTTTTAAAATTTAGATTTTTTTTTTAAAACAATTTCAACAATTTGGACTATTTTGTGTTTGTCCATTACATGAAATCCAAATAAAAATCAATTTAATCTCCAGGTTGTAATGCAACAAAATAGGAAAAATGCCAAGGGGGTGAATACTTTTAAGGCACTGTATGTTACAATTCATATGACATGTATTAATTTGTTCATCACTCATTTCGTATGGTATGTCACAATTTACAATTTGCATTATATGTTATGAATTTGCAAAATGTACCATATGTTGTGAATTTGCTAAATGTACAATATGTTGTGAATTTGCTAAATGTACAATATGTTACGAATTTGCAAAATGTATGATATAATGAATTCTAGCTAGCTGGCTAACATTAGCTAGGCTATGGGTTAGGGTTATGTTTAGGAGTTAGGTTAAAGGGTTAGGGTCAGGGGAAGAGTTAGCTAACATGCTAAGTAGTTGCAAAGTAGAAAGAAATGTAGTCTTTGAAAAGTTGCTAATTAGCTAAAATGCTGAAGTTATCCAGGATGAGATTCAAATTCATTACGGACAAGGATTAAGGTTAGTGTTAGGGGAAGGGTTCGTTAAAAGGTTTAAGGTTAGGGTTAGTGAAAGGGTTAGCTAACATGCTAAGTAGTTGCAAAGTAGCTGAAAAGGTAGTAAGTAGTTGAAAAGTTGCTAATTAGCAAAAATGCTAAAGTTGTCCATGATGAGATTCAAACTCACAACCTTTGTTGCTAGACTTTCGCATCATACATACTGCCATACTTTCATTCTTGCTTTAAGTAACCATCTGTCTTATGTAACCATACGAAACGTAACATATCATGCTAATTTGAGTGTCTCGGATTTCTGTTTACTATGTTGCGTCTAGTCTACGAGACCAGGCTAGTGTAATGATGAGTTATAGATGCACAAAGGTCATGACCCTAAAGCATTTTTGGGGGAATGATATTTATGCCTCCGTGACTTTCTCACTCATCATTATTCACAATTCCTTCATGATTATCCGTAATCATGGTAACATCAACATTAATGTAGAAGTATCCAGAAACATGTTCTATTCTTATTTACAATAATTATTTTTGTATTATTTACCATTCATTTCTATTGACCACAACATCATCTGAAACACAACCAAAACAAACTGCAAATGCATCCAACAAGGTTGTAGAGTAGACAAGTATGATGTAGTCATTGTGTGCTAGGAAAATGGAACCTAATTTTAAACTTTTGACTATATTTAACACTATAAGTGGATGTATCCAAATACTTATGACTAAATACATAAAGTGCTTGCATTTCTAAACGATAAAACAGATATGTATGAAAATACCCTCAAATAAAAGTCGACATTCTGTACTGTCACCTCATATAAAACATTTAATCTCAAATCCAACATTCTGTAGTATAGAGCCAAATTAATCATTTTAGCTTCACTGTCCAAATAAATAGTGGAATTTCTCTCTCAATTCAATTCAAATTCAATTCAAGGGGCTTCATTAACATGGGAAACAGATGTTAACATTGCCAAAGCAAGTGAAGTAAATAATATACAAAAGGGAAATAAACAATCAAAATGAACAGAAAACATTGCACTCACAGAAGTTCCAAAATAATAAAGATATTACAAATATCATATTATATATATATACAGTGTTGTAACAATGACTTTCTCTCTCTCTCTCTGTCTCTCTCTCTCTTTCTCTCTCTCTCTCTCTCTCTCTCTCTCATATACACATACTATTATGCGGCCCACAGCGTCGCGTCTTGTGTAAATATTAGCCTTGGCAGGTTCCACAACCCTCATATCCCTGGCCTCCCATTCATTGGCTGTCAAGGAACCCTCTGCTCATCTTTCTTCTCCTGCGATGAACTGAAAGGGATGTTTCCACCCAATGGAACTCAATAGAATGCCTTTACCGTAAGTACCGCCCCCCGTGGTAAAGCTGTGATGTAAAGATCCCCTTATTTCCGCATGCATGCATTCTGCTATACACTAGAGCTACCCAACTATAAACTAGACATTACCCTCTTCTGAGAATAACACATAACAAGGTTTGATTTAGAGCACCTGCTCTTACTGTACGTCTTGCTGCTGTTGAAGATAGGAGGATGAGCTCATTGTTATGGCTGGAATCAATCATGCGTTTTCCATATTTTTTGTGATTTGTTTGATACTGTTCCATTTATTCCATTCCAGCCATTACAATGAGCCCCTTCCTCCTATAGCTCCTCTCACCAGCCTCCTCTGCACCACATTTACATATACGTTGTAATATTCTGAACAGAGCAGCAGATATTTTACCTCCACTCAGGTCTTTAAAAGGAGAGGTAAACGTCCCTTTTAAAGCTCAACTACACAAGACTTTAGTGATTATCACATGGTACGAAAAGGCCAGACATCGTCTGACAACATTCCCCATAAGTATTACTTTTGGCCTGGCACTGCAGGTCCAGACACTGGCCACTGACCAATACTCTGTGGGGGTGGCACTCCCTTAGGACCTGACTGGCAATGCTATGCCCTGTCCTTGCCCATGGTTCAAAATAAAAATGCATTCTAAGACACACTGTCCAAAGCTCAGTGATGTTTTTTTTCATAATATCACTGTGTGTACAATTCTGCCATTGTGTTATAACTATAGAGGCTTTGAGTCATTTCTGAATGGCCCTGCGACACTCTGTAGACTCTGGGCACTGCCAACCCCTGCCCTTGCCAGGAGAAAGCTAAACCTACAAGGCTAATATTTTGAACAACTGTACCGTCTCTGTCTGCATAAATGCACACATAACGTTGAGCTGAATGTTTGTCATGTCAAATGCTCGGGGGTTTAGGTCATACATGGCGATTCTCTCCCAATTTTGCCAAAGCGTTGGCACCACTGACAAGTAGCGTCATAAAATCGCACTTCCATGAATAGCTGCTGAGTGGCATTGCTGAAGGTCCTGTATAAATGTAATTGGAAAACGTTGAGCTTAAATCCATAAATGTGTCACTCCCTCAAGGCCTAGAGAAATGTCTCGTCAAAGTTTCTAGTAAAATATTCTTCTACCCTCTGGAGTCAATTAATATTCTGTAATATTAAACTTGTGACAACTCAGACATAAAGTTAATCTATGATGTGTATTAGTCAACCATAAATATAATAATTACTAGACATTTACCATGGCAACAGGATTTTCCATTCTTTTAAAAACTTCTTTGGGCTAGGCCCCTTTTTTCTCCACTTCCTGTCTGAATGATGTGTCCAAAGTAAACTGCCTGTTGCTCAGGTCCTGAAGCCAGGATATGCATATAATTGGTACCATTGGAAAGAAAACACTTCGGAGTTTGTAGAAATGTTAAAATAATGTAAGAGAATATAACACAATAGATACGAGAATCCTTTTTGTTTTTGAGAGATCATGCTCTTACAATGGAAAGTATAGGGGCATACTAAATTCTAGCTCCCATTATGCAATTCCTATTGCTTCCACAGGATGTCAGCAGTCTATGTTCAAGGTTTCAGGCTTGTAACTTCCAAAACGAATAAGAAATATCAGTTTTAGTACAGGGACACAATCCTGGAAATTCGTGTTTGGGTGAGCCATGAAGACAAGACACACCTGCTAAAATTGATTTCCTATTGAACATACTTCTTTCTGTAAGAAATATTATAGTTGGATTACATTTTAGAGTATCTGAGGAGTAAATAGAAATGTATTTTGACTTGTTGAAACAAAGTTCAGGGGTAGATTTTCGGATTCCTTTCTCTGCAGGTTGAACGAGTGGATTACTCAAATCGATGGCGCCAACTAAACTGACTTTTTGGGATATAAATAAGGATTTAATCAAAATGACACTACATGTTATAGCTGGGACCCTTTGGATGACAAATCAGAGGAAATTTTTCAAAAAGTTAGTGAATATTTCATCGCTATTTGTGAATTTATGAAACCTGTGCCTGTGGAAAAATATTTTGATATGGGGCGCCATCCTCAAACAATCGCATGGCATGCTTTCGCTGTAATAGCTACTGTATATCGGACAGTGCAGTTAGATTAACAAGAATTCAAGACTTAAACCGATATAAGACACTTGTATGTACCTAAATGTTTAAAATCCATGATTTTTATGATTACTTATTTGAATTGCGCCGTCCTCCAGTTTCACCGGAAGTTGTCCGGCTAGCGGGACGCCTAGCCCTAATTATAGAATCATGTATCACTGTAGTATCATATGAGAAGGTCACATAGTGTGAGAGTTGAGTACTACAGTTTACAAACACACTAAAATACTAACTGTGCCCTATGGTCCCCTTTACTGTAGCTTTAGAACTCTCCTGGCATAAAAAAAATATGTCACGCTATAGGTTGAATGTTTTGAACCCTTATTTTTCCCGTAATTTCTTGTCTGTAAATAAGTATACTTTAAAGAGCCAGCACATCACATTAAGCGTTTCCATCCACTTACTATCTCTAATACTCCAACACTACTGTTTAGGTGTCCTTAGTTGAATGATAACTGTACCTTCAACACTTGAAAAATGGACGTCTCTGAAGCAAACATATCATTCTGACCTTCCAAAAACATCAACATGGGGTGAAGGCTAGAAATACACTAAATTACTAAATGTCATCCACTAATTTGTTTCCCCTGAATGTGTTTGAAATGTATAGAGCACAGTGACTCACTTATTCTGGGAGTTCCCAAACTTGCCAAAGGGGTCCCCTGCTCTTCCGCCATCACCGATGAAGATATAGAGGTAGCCATCGTGCCCGAAGAGAAGTTGGCCCCCGTTGTGGTTCGAGGCAGGTTCCACCACTTCCAAAATAGTTCTACAAAGAAAACCACTCATGACTAAACATCACTAAATTAGAAATCTGATGGGATGAGTGTAGTTGCAGATCTCTATTTCAAATCTGCTGGTTCGTTCAGATTTGTTTCAAAATGTCAAATGCATTCATGTGAATGGAGCCGATGACACCACAGGTTCTGATTCAGTCCATGCCATTTGGTGATACTTCTCTTACCTCTCTGAGGAGTGGTCTAGTTGGTTCATATCATCAGCGGACAGTGTAAACTCACTAATGCGGATCCTCTCCTCCTTCTTCACAGACACAGAGTAGTAGACATAGGCCTTCCGCACCACCGTGAAGCGCGGGTGGAGGGCCATGCAGAGGAAGCCTCTCTCATCCCCCGCCCAGGGCGAGGTGAGCACTGCCTTGGTCAGGTTGAGGAAGGGCCGGTCAATACGGGAACCGTTGGCCAGGTACGCCCACACGTAGCCCAGCTGCTCGGCCACAAAGAAGCGGTGGGTCCCGTCGTCGGCATGGACCATTGCCACCGGGTTCCTCAGGCCGTTGGCCACCTCCTGCAGACACAGCTGCAGACAGCCCTCGGGGTCCGCCCGAACATCTCCCAGGTTGGCATTGAGCTTGTCGTCGGAGAGCACGTTGGGGTAGCAGTACTCCCTGTCTTTGAGTTCCAGGAAGTTACAGAACTTATTGCGGTCCTCCTCTATGCCCACCGTGGCGTTGTTATCGGTGAGCAGGCTAATGGTGTAGCGGCACTGGTGCCAGAACTCAGAGCAGTAACCTCCGCACAGGCCTGGCAGCTCCCTCATGGGCGTGTTGGCATCCTCAGCATCATACAGGTGGGCAGAGTAGGGAGAGCACTCCTGCAAGGATAAGGAAACCTTGTTTGAAAGTGGCAGAGCTTTTGGGGCTTGGACGACACACGCTTTTGAGCAAAACTTCATGATCAGTAGACCTACCTTATCGGCTGATAACTTTCATAATGAGCTACCGCTTACGCTGTAGTATATAGCCACTTGATTTGTGTAATGTCGTATATAATCTTCAAAAGTATAGTCCACAGGTTAATACTATGCCATGTCTGTTCGTGATACTGTGCAGCTATTTTCATGATGTACTCTCCCTAAGCTTGAAAACATTTGTAATTCAGCATGTCCTCTTCTCATCCCAGTACTAACCAGATCAGCTAGTAATAACTATTCTCGAAATAAATAAGGCCTGTTTAAATGCATCTTGGAACGTCCAATCCCTTATTACGTCAAAGACACAAAATTACACTCATTTTAACACTGGTAAACCGTTGGGACAATTATGCAAAACATATAAACCACCTTAAAGACTGGTACTGAAAAAGACAGTTCTGTTACAAAGACTCTGATGAATGATATATCATATGATTCTAAGGCAAAGTGGGCATAATGTGTTCTGGAGTTCTGCTGAGTATTTATTTACTTCTTTATATTTAAATCTGGGATATGCTCTCTCAAAAGGTACCCTCAAACCACTGCTCAAAAACTCAATATCAAAGCTTTTAAAATCAACAGCACTGGCCAACTCTGGGCTGAAATCTGTTGCTGACCATAAATTGTTTAGGTGGATTATGCAGTCACATGATGTCAGGCAGTGACGTCAACAAAAGGGGGCAATCTGGAGGTGGTATGTGTGTTATGCACGGCCACACTGTGTGTTTGAGTTGGGGGTACAGTAAAAACTAGTAGGTAAGAGCTGACAAATGTGGGGATATAGCCACTAAAAATAACATAAAAGCATGCATGAAATGCCTTGATTATATACAAAATGTATGATATATCCCATCATAGCACCTTGTGGTAAATGTTTTTTTTTATTATTACTTACATCATTTCTGTTAGATCTTAAAATATCTAGATTTGGCTCTTGTTGAGGGGTTCATTTTGTTTCTGCAGATCTGAAATAGTTTCCCAGCTATCTCCCAGCAGGGTGCAATCCCTTTCATGTCTTTACAAACAAACCCGGCCATGGTGAGTCCCATTTCCTTTGTACATGTTTTGGAACTATCCAGAGAAATTGTATCAAAAGAGCCCAGTGTTCAGTGAAGCTAAGCAAAGCAGGGTTAATATCATGCCATGCTTATTTGGTTCAATTTCAAACCAAGGTGAAAAAAGGGAATCTCTGAGTCTGAATCTAAGATGCTATTGAACTACGCCAAACATACAGTGGCTTACGAATTTATTCATCCCCCTTGGCATTTTTCCTATTTTGTTGCCTTACAACCTGGAATTTAAAAAAAAGAGCAAGAAATAAGACACAAAACTGAAAATTTGAGCATGCATAACTATTCACCACCCCCAAAAGTCACAACTTTGTAGAGCCACCTTTTGCCTCAACTATAGTTGCAAGTCTCTTGGGGTAGGTCTCTATAAAAGCTTGGCACATCGAGCCACTGGAATTTTTGCCATTCTTCAAGGCAAAACTGCTCCAGCTTCTTCAAGTTGGATGGGTTCCGCTGGTATACAGCAATCTTTAAGTCATACCACAGAGTCTCAATTGGAGTGAGGTCTGGGCTTTATTGCCTCTCTGATTAATGCCCTCCTTGCTTGGTTCGTGAGTTTTGGTGGGCAGCCCTCTCATGGCAGGTTTGTTGTGGTACCATATTCTTTCCATTTTTGAATAATGAATTTAATGGTGCTCTGTGGGATATTCAAAGCTTCAGATATTTTTTTATAACCCAACTCTCATTTGTACTTCTCCACAACTTTGTCCCTGACCTGTTTGGCGAGCTCCTTGGTCTTCATGGTGCCGCTTGCTTGATGGTGTTGCAGACTCTGGGGTCTTTCAGAACAGGTGTATATATACTGAGATCATGTGACACTTAGATTGCACACAGGTGGACTTTATTTAATTATGTGACTTCTGAAGGTAATTGGTTGCACCAGATCTTATTTAGGGGCTTCATAGCAAAGGTGTGATACATATGCACCACCACTTTTCTGTTTTTTAAGTAATTTTTTTAATTTCACTTCACCAATTTGGACTATTTTGTGTATGTCCATTACATAAAATAAAAATACAAATACATTTAAATTGCAGATTGTAATGCAACAATATAGGAAAAACGCCAACGGGGATGAATACTTTTTCAAGGCACTGGAGACACAAACCTCTAGGTGGCAATTACCCTTCTATGACTCTGTGTAATAAACATACCAGCGCTACCCTTAACCATATAATTTATTGTGTAATTCAGCCCAAAATCAACAGGGCCAAGTTTAAAAAAAATGTTAAATGCATATAAAAAAAATCTATGCATATAAAATAGAATGAGCAGAATTGGAGTCCACATTCAAGTCAATGATTTGACAGTTCTAGCCATTATATTTCTATGCATGTAATCCTAATCCAGATAGATAACTTTTGAAGAACTGCACCCTGGTCATTGTTCTTTGCCCTGTTTCATCTCGTTTCATCAAATGGGTGTTGACTCCTCTGGCCTCTACTGTAGGCAGCCCTGATAATGCAGAACTATAACGTTCTGTTTAAATCCTTCGGAAATACTGTAAATTAGGCCGGTGTTGGATGGGATAGGGAGTTCTGACAACAGCAATCCGTCAAACTTAAATCCACGTGCCTTTTGTTCACAGAGATGACAACCAGATGTGGCATTAGAATTTGTACAGTTTAGCATGGGGAAAAAACCTAGATTAGCACACTCACAAACACTGTGATTGTAAAGAAGGTTAACTGCACAGTGCAGGATGAGCTGGTAGGGTTAATGCTGTGTGTGTTGGTTTCCTTTCCTCCATAAGTCACCAAAAGTCAACATAAATACACTCAAAGAACACTCTAAACTCTAAAAAGGCCCTCCTTCCAAAAGAGGTGGGCGGTAATGAGAGAGTGCACATGTGCCACATCGTATAGGACAAACCTTCAGAGTTCCACGTTGCCACGATCACGGTAAATGTGAGACTTCTCAGCTTCCAACGTTGGGAAGGAGGTATAGGATAGGCTATATTGAGTTAAATGGTTGACGTCAATGTTACTAATTGTTTTGTATCCCAATAGTCAGCCTTAATCACACCACAAGTAGAAGTTGTAGTTCCTTCAACTACTTCAGCTGGATTCAACTCCTCACCTGCTTCTCCCTCCTGCGCTCCCTCCCTCCCTCCCTCCAGTGAAAATTTGATACTGTATATCCTGTTCAGTGGCCAGACAGGAAATCAATGTTTCGCTGGTGGTCAGTGGACCTCTTGACAGATCACAAGCAGCCCCCTGTATCTATGATAACTGTTCGGACAAAGGGCATCATTGAGCAGAGTTTACCCTGGCTAAGTGGCCCTAGGCATTGGGTCTCCAGCCACTGACCACACTGCCTGTATCTCAGCATGGCTGATAGGAGAGCTGAGAGCCAAGCACAACAGCTCACTTCCACCAATGGAGGCTGCTGAGGGGAGGACGGCTCATAATAATGGCTGGAACGGAGTACATGGAATGGCGTCAAACACATGGAAACCATGTATTTGATACCATTCCACTAATTCCAGCCATTCCCACAATCCCGTCCTCCCCAGCTAAGGTGCCACCGACCTCCTGTGAGGGGCTGTGATTCTCATCATTGGAGAGGAGAAACAAGTCATCCGTTTACAGTAGTGATGTTGTGCTACTGTGGTTCAGGACCCTAAATCCACCATTGTTAACAGTGCTGTCGTTTCTCATGCTCGAACAGTCAACTCAAGGTCTTACATAATACCTCCAACTATAATTTGTTCCAATCTACAGCGTGCACATTTGGAAAGGCCTGGGGTATGTTATTATCATGATGTCCACATACATTTCACTAGCGCAGGGTTGTACAAATCTGAATGAAATATAGTTTCATGAAATGCGATAGCTTAATCTGTATACATTGTTCATGTCCTGTGATGAATTTTATAACAAGTGAAAAGGTTTTAAAACCGTGCAAGAAGGTAATCCATTCTACAAATATCCTGCAATTTTGTGGACTGTTTCAGAGAAGGAGTCATTAGCTAACATCTGACTACTGACAGACTTCAATTTACCTGACAGAGGATGGTGCGTATGTATTTCGCACAGGTCACGTAACCCAAGTAGTCAAAGTAGTCCATGATCTTGTAGAAGTTCTGGGAGATCTTGTCATCTTTCTCCAGGTCACAGCAACCAAACTTGGCATACTCCTTACAGAAGACCAGAGGCTCCCGTGGCTGGAAGGGGGGCTTGTAATCCAAGCACTGGGGGTGTGTGTTCCCATGTCGGGGTGCGAGTAGGACCAGTAGGACCAACAGCCACCGGGACATCAGCTCAACTCCCTTTACACTTACCCCGCTCATAGCAATGGTAGTTCACCCTGCCACCTGTAGGGCTAAGTAATGGAGTGATGCAGAATTCCAAAAGGTCTGTGTATAGTGGTGATTCTGTCCCTTCCCCCTGGTGCCTGACTGTTGGAGAGCCTTCCTATGTTTGCTCTGGACATGTGCTCTTTTGTGGGACAAAAAAAAACGAACGGTGGTGGAGAGCAACAGGCCCTTTCATTCAGCAGTCAGCCCCGGCCAGCCACGCTGCTTCCACTCTCCACTCAGATCCTATTCCCATCCCTCCCTCTGCCCCCTCCCTCTGCTCCCTCCTCCCCTTACTCTCCCTCACTCGCTCTCTGTCTGTCCTCCACAGACACATGGCATTCTTTCCCATTGCAGCCTATCTTTATCACCCTGCTGTAGCTTCCCTCCCCCTCTACATACTCCGCCTTTTCTCTACTTCCCACACACCTCTCTCCCCTGCCTCACTGAGGGGAATAGACTTGGGGTGTGTGTGGTTGAATGACTCGGGACCTTGTGCTGAAAGAGGAGAGCAATGGTTCCTCCACACACCACAAACAAGCCTATACGAAACTGTATGTATACGATGGAGTACACATGGATAACGCTGTCTGATATAGGCTTCTGCCGTTATTCAACAGGCATTTGTGAACCACTTGGTTCCAACTGAAACTGAAAATCCACCCTAAAGTGAATTGAGGCGAGCGATAAGGGGCAAGACAGCATTTGAATTGACTTGCTACAGTTCCTAAGGGTTGTGTCCTAGACCTACAGAGTATACAAATACCACTGTTGTATGTCTTTCATTTTGACTCAGCCACCTCCCTCCCATGTACTTGGCTTCAGATGTGACACATTTGCAGAGCACACTCTGGTAACAACTTAGGAACTGTTTATATTTCCTCTTTCAATTACACATTTTGAACATGTGGATATTAAACCATATGCATCCCAAGATATAAATACAGCCCCATATAATTAGAGGACAAGCTCATTAATCAAATATTGGTTATTCAAATCGGTATCATCATTTTTAATTCCTTCTAGGATGTTTTCAGACCTTGCATTGTCGTCCGTGTTTAGTGCTTTATTGAGGTGAAATGGTTGCGAGACAGAGTAAGTGAGTTCATCTGCTTTCTGGGAATTAGTTAAATACCACAGAATGCTATTTTTAGAGAAAAAGTTATGTCTCATCCTTATTTGTTTCAAAATGATTCAAGCTCTGTCAAATTGGTTGTTAATCTTTGCTAGACAACCATTTTCAGGTCTCGCCATATATTTTCAAGCAGATTTAAGTCAAAACTGTAACTCTTCCACTCAGGAACATTCACTGTCTTCTTGGTACACAACTCCAGTGTAGATTTGGCCTTGTGTTTTAGGTTATTGTCCTGCTGAAAGGTGAATGAATCTCCCAGTGTCTGGTGGAAAGCAGACTGAACCAGGTTTTCCTCTAGGATTTTGCCTGTGCTTAGCTCCATTCTGTTTCTTTTTTATCCTGAAAAACTCCCCAGTTCTTAACAATTACAAGCTTACCCATAACATGATGCAGCCACCACTATTAATACAAATATGGAGAGTGGTACTCAGTAATGTGTTGTATTGGATTTGCCCCAAACATAACACTTTGTATTTGCTTTGCCACATTTATTTTAGCAGTATTACTTTAGTGCTTTGTTGCATACAGGATGTATGTTTTAGAATATTTTTACTCTGTACAAGCTTCCTCCGTTTCACTCTGTCAATTAGGTTAGTATTGTGCAGTGGCGGAAAAAGTAGCTAATTGCCAAACTTGAGTAAAAGTAAAGATAGATAGAAGATAGAAAATGACTCAAGTAAAAGTGAAAGTCACCCAGTAAAATACTACTTGAGTAAAAGTCTAAAAGTATTATATACTTAAGTATCAAATGTAAAAGTATAAATCATTTAAAAGTCCTCATACCAAGCAAATGTCATGCCCTGGTCGTAGTATTTTGTGCTTACCGGGGGGCTAGAAAGACCGGGCAGGCACTGTGTTATGCAGTGGTGCGCATGGTGTCCCCAGTGCAGGTGCATAGCCCGGTGCGGTATATTCCAGCTCCACATATCGGCCGGGCTAGAGTGGGCATCGAGCCAAATGCCATGAAGCCGGCTCTACGCATCTGGTCCCCAGTGCGTCTCCTTGGGCCGGCTTACATGGCACCAGCCTTGCGCTCGGTGTCTCCGGTTCGCCTACATAGCCCAGTGCAGGCTATTCCACCTCGCCGCACTGGCAGGGCGACCAAGAGTATTCAACCAGGTAAGGTTGGGCAGGCTCGGTGCTCAAGAGCTCCAGTGCGCCTGCACGGTCCGGTCTATCCAGTACCACCTCCACACCCCAGCCCTCCGGTAGCAGCTCCCCGCACCAGGCTTCCTGTGCGTGTCCTCGGCCCAGTACCACCAGTGCCAGCACCACGCATCAGGCCTACAGTGCGCCTCGCCTCTCCTGAGCTGCCGGAGTCTCCCGCCTGTCCGGCTCTGCTGCCGGAGTCTCCCGCCTGTCCAGCGCTGCTGCCGGAGTCTCCCGCCTGTCCAGCGCTGCTGCCGGAGTCTCCCGCCTGTCCGGCGCTGCTGCCGGAGTCTCCCGCCTGTCCAGCGCTGCTGCCGGAGTCTCCCGCCTGTCCAGCGCTGCTGCCGGAGTCTCCCGCCTGTCCGGCTCTGCTGCCGGAGTCTCCCGCCTGTCCAGCGCTGCTGCCGGAGTCTCCCGCCTGTCCAGCGCTGCTGCCGGAGTCTCCCGCCTGTCCGGCGCTGCTGCCGGAGTCTCCCGCCTGTCCGGCGCTGCTGCCGGAGTCTCCCGCCTGTCCGGCGCCAGAGCCCCTCTGTCCAGACCTTCTGCCCCTCTGTCCAGAGCTTCTGCCCCTCTGTCCAGAGCTTCTGCCCCTCTGTCCAGAGCTTCTGCCCCTCTGACCAGAGCTTCTGCCCCTCTGTCCAGTGGGGTCATTGATAAGGGTGGCCATGGTGAGAAAGTCATGGAGGCGGACAATAAGGCGGACTAAGCCAATTGTGAAGTGGGGTCCATGTCCCGCGCCGCCACCATGGACAGACGCCCACCCGGACCCTCCCTATTGATTTGAGGTGCGTTCGGGAGTCCGCACCTTAGGGAGGGGGTTCTGTCACGCCCTGGTCATAGTATTTTGTGTTTTTCTTCATGTATTTGGTCAGGCCAGGGTGTGACATGGGTTTTTGTATGTGGTGTGTCGATAGTGGGATTGTAGCTTAGTGGGGTGTTCTAGGTTAGTCTATGGCTGTCTGAAGTGGTTCTCAATCAGAGGCAGGTGTTTATCGTTGTCTCTGATTGGGAACCATATTTAGGCAGCCATATTCTTTGGTTGTATTGTGGGTGATTGTCCTGAGTGTCTTGATGTCCTTGTTCGATGTTAGTTGACACAAGTATAGGCTGTTTTCGGTTTTCGTTTAGTTTATTTGTTTTGTAGCATTTGTGTTTAGTCGTGTTCACGTTTATTTTCAATAAACATGGATCGCAATCGACACGCTGCAGTTTGGTCCGACTCTCCTTCACCATATGAAAACCGTGACAGCAAACCAGGCGGCATCATCTTCTTGTTTTTTTTAAATGTATGGATAGCCATGGGCATAATTTACAAACGAAGCATGTGTTTAGTGAGTTCGCTAAATAATTGGTTGTAGGGATGACTAGGGATGTTCTTTTGACAAGTGTGTGAATTAGACCATTTTATTGTCCAACTATGCATTCAAAATGTATTGAGTACTTTTGAGTGTCAGGGAAAATATATGGAGTAAAAAGTACATCTGTAACGATGTACGCAGAGAGTCAGGAAGCAAGTTCAGGGAGTGAATACATTTAATAAAAAAATGAACAAAACAGTGCACCGACATGGAACAGGAACAGAAACAATGACGACTGGGGAAGAAACCAAATGGAGTGACATGTAAAGGGCAGGTAATCAATGAGGTGATGGAGTCCAGGTGAGTGTCATTATGCGCAAATGGACGTGGCGCTGGTGACAGGTTTGCGCCATAAACGAGCAGCCTGGTGACCTAGAGGCCGGAGAGGGAGCACACCTGACATTTAGGAATGTAGTGAAGTAAAAGTTGTCCAAAATATAAATATTAAATTAGTAGTATGTAGTATTTTCAATTATTTTTACTTATGTACTTTAAACTACTGGTATTGTGGAGTAACTACAATGTTGTTGATCCATCCTCAGTTTTCTCTTATCACAAACATTAAACTCTGTAACTGTTTTAAAGTCACCATTGGCCTCATGGCGTAATCTATGAGCGGTTTCCTTCCTCTCCGGCAAATCAGTTTGAAAGAACGCCTGTATCTTTGTAGGGACTGGGTGTATTGATCCACCACCCAGAGTGTAAATAATAACTCCACCATGCTCAAAGGCATATTCAATATCTTTTATTTTTTAGATAATTGTATGTGTTGGGTACAAGGATGAGGTAGTCCTTCAAGAACCATGTTAAACCCTATTATTGCAATTTATTATGTGACTCGTTAAGCACATTTTTACTCCTGAATTTATTTAGGCTTGCCATAACGAAGGGCTTTAATGAGTATTGACTCAAGACATTTCAGCTTTTCATTTTTTAGTATTTTTTTTTTAAATGACATTATGGGGTATTGTGTGTAGGCCAGTGACAAAAAAATATACATTTATTTGATTTTAATTTCAGGCTGTAACACAACCAAATCCAGGGGTTGTAAATACTTTATGAAGGCACTGTACATAGTCATTGAACACTTGTCGCTTTAAGTGCTCAGCATATGTGGGAACTCCTTCAAGACTGTTGGAAAAGCATTTCAGGTGAAGCTGCTTGAGAGAATGCCACTGATTTCTTCCAAACCACTCATTGAATTTTCCATTTCCAACTTGTGTAATGTTCATGTTCAATGGGCGATAAGCACGGATACGTTTAATCTATCATTTAACTTAATTATTTCTCGTCATATGAAAATGATTTGCCAGTAGATTGTTGACTTGATTCGTGATGACTGCTAGCTTGCTAGCTAAGATTTTGAAAGTATGATGTTGACATGATTATTCCAATCAAAGCTACTGTAGATATGTGATTTGACATCATTTTACCTGTGGCCATTGACCTTGAGCCTTCTTGGATGGACACTTCTAATGTAACTCTATAACAGCATCCAAGGGGCTTGAATTTGTTTAGGTCTACACATAGATTTTGCGGTGACGTAGTGTCCCCATGAGTGACAGAATACTGAGCCAATCACGGCGCAAGTAGAGAACATTACCAACCCCTACACTACATATTTTCCGCTGGCTGCCCCAGGACCACAGAAAGCACTGAGCTCGGCTGACACACCGGCATTTTGGAGCAGCTTTCCTCAATAAAGCAAAGAAGAGACTGAGTTTGTATGCGGCTTTAATAACTCAATGTTCATTGTTTGCACACTGATATGTGACACGTATTAATGCCAAAATAACAGGCAAACAATTATTAGTTGTGTTTTTTTGTTGTTGCTATAAACAGGTGGGGCTCTAGACTGCCCTGAAGTGTACAAAACATCAAGAACACCTGCTCTTTCCATGACATAGACTGACCAGCTGAATCCAAGTGAAAGCTGTGATCCCTTATTGTCACTTATTAAATCTACTTCAATCAGTGTATTTTTTTTTTTGGCCGGTAATCTATTGGAAAATAATGAACATATTATAAAAAATGTTTTTTTTTAAATATAATTTTTAAGCCTCGAGACAATTGGGACATGGATGGTGTATGTGTGCCATTCAGAGGGTGAATGGGCAAGACAAAATATTTAAGTGCCTTTGAATGGGATATGGTAGAAGGTGCCAGGTGCACCAGTTTGTGTTAAGAATTGTAACACTGCTGGATTTTTCATACCCAACAGTTTCCAGTGTGTATCAAGAATAGTCCACAACCCAAAGCACATCCAGACAACTTGACACAACTGTGGGAAGCATTGGAGTCAAAATGGGCCAGCATCCCTGTGGAACACTTTCAACACATTCTAGAGTCCATGCACCGATGAATTGAGGCTGATCTGAGGCCAAAAGGGTGTGCAACTCAATATTAGGAAGGTGTTCCTAATGTTTTGTACACTCAGTGTATATCTTGCTATCGTCCTCTTCCTCTCCTTGCCTGCCTGCCTCAGAGTATCATCTCAGGGTTGAGTATCCATTAACTCCAGAGACAACGCTGGAGCAGTGCATTTCATGCTCTGACGCTTCCCTCCATCTCCAACCTAAGAGCCAGACCGTGTGAGTGAAGGAGGGAGAGGGTGCATTCGGCTCGCACAGGAAAGTCATGTGTCTGGGGTCGTTCAGGGGAAACCAGTATACTGCGCTGCTTTTTCAGAATGATACACAGCCAAATCCACCCTTTAGTTTAGCATCACTAACAATTATTTCTAATGAAGTTACATTTTGGTTTGATTAACAGTGACTGCATGATTGTTACGCAATTCCAACACTTGATAAAAGTGGTGATAAAAAGGTATGAGACGACTGACTGTATTAACCTTTAGAGTTCATTTGTGTGTCTCGATCAATCATACTACACTACCCCCACTTCCTTCGAGAGACTGTGTCCCCAAGCTTCTCTATACCAAGTTCCTCACGTGAACACGCCTCTGCGATGGCCTCCCAGGCACCATCCCGACTTCTGACGTCAATGTAGCGAATTCGGGAGTAGCTCCGACAGGGTCTCGAACCCGGCTCCAGCGACTGAACATTTTTAGCTACGTATGGTTTTACTGTGTCTGTGTAGACTGTAGCAATCCAGATACTCTGACCTGAATTACAAGGTACCTTTCAGTGGTAAAATCAACAAAAGGACAGATATTTCATTGTGGACCAGTGACCAGTGGAGGCTGTATTGAGGGTTGAGGATGGCACTTTACAGTACATTGCTGTGACATCATGGGGATGGCAGCAAATGAACATGTTTTGTTAAGCTTTAGAATGCCCAGTGGACGAACAGAGAAGGGTATTCCCAATGTGTGCATATTCTCTCCCCAAAGACACATCATGGCGTGACTACACATATATCATGGATTGCCAGGAGCCAAAACATCCCAAACAGTACAAAACACACACCCAGTGTCTCTTACGTATACACATCAATTGCTTACCGTACTATAAAACTAACCAAGCATGCATTTCAAATCTAATATACCAATACTTTTGGCATTAATATTCCTAATTCCTATGTAAATCCATTTCCTGACCTATTATGTAACCTATCAGCCAAGCAAAGTTAGTTCCCACAATCCAAGGTGGTTCCAGCTCTAAAGCCTGAGTTGGATGTAGTGCTTTTACCTCGTGATTTACCCCAGTTGCTCTCAGAGAAAAAATATTTGACAAAATGCTCAAATGGCCATGAAAAAGCCCAGGATTAAATTTTCAGTCAAATTGCTACTGACACTAATTGATTGCCGTTTTTAATTGTATATATGAGAAATCGAAAAAGCCACATTAATTTCATATTGCATTATAACACTCCATATCTCCAGATGGCCACTTGAGTGTGGATGTGCCAGAATGAATAAGCTGATTTCAGTTTTGAACTGGAGTTGCCATTTCAGAGCTAATTCTGAAAGAACAAGAAAATGTCCCCTCTTTAAATTCTGATGAGTAATCCATTACAAGGAGTTTGGGGGAAAACATTTGTTCAGAGGATGAAATTAGTCCACTGTGGATTCAACCCGATATGAGCATGACATTGACAGAATTTGTGATATTATTCACATTCATATGAAGAATAACCGAACAGGACAGCCCATCATTTTCACATTCCTATCAATTTAATGGAATTATAAAGGATGGTAAAACCATGAGGTTAACGGACAATATAGATTTTGAATTATGCAGGTAAAAACACATCTCCTTCTAACGCTTTTCTGTTCGCTTGCAAGTGTGTAAAAATAAAAAATAAAAACATCAAGGCTTTTAGCAGCAATGTTTCTGCACGGACTGAATTACTAAAACATTGGGGGAAAAAATACACGATCGATAAAAAGTTTACAAAAAAAATATTCCTCAAAAGGAATAAACATTAGTTGTACATATTTGTTCATGTACAAAGTAATTCATCATTCAATCAATATTCCATCAAATAAGATCATGATTTTTTACATATCCCTTACTGGAACGCAGCTTGCAGAGTAGTCAACGAACATAATGTTGGGATGGAAATAACCCAACACGTGCAAACAAGCTAGGTGAGTAAAAGCTTATACTAAATCAAAATATCACAATAGAAATTGAAAACACAAAAAAATGATCATTGTTGAACTGTCACGTGGTCTCGCACCAGCTGCATTTAAGTGTTTTCCATATTAAGATGTCTTTCCAATGAGCATGCACACATGGCTTGGATGTTGGGACTAATGAGGAGCATATGAACAACAGAGCTGGTCTAATTTACTGACGTGCACACAACCATTATCCTTATAAAAAGGTACACGTATTGAATCCTGGCTCATGTAATGCAAGCCACAATGTGTGTGTGTGTGTGTGTTTTGGTTAATCTAGCATGGGAACAAAATAATAACGAGCCTCAAATATCAGGTTTCAAATAAAACTGGTTTCAATAACTCTCATAGTGCTTATACTGTACACTGCAATCATGATTACACACTGAAATTAAAGAAATCCCTAAATGTTTCATTTCCTTTTTTATACAAGGAATGTAGGTCATATATTTATGGGAAGTCCCCCCCCCGGGAAATATCATTTAAAACACATTGCAGTAATGTGACTCTGCAGTATTTTGTATGAAGTAATTGTTATAGAATGCTTTTGTGAATGAACATTGTGAATGAATTTAACAAACACAGTGACTGTATTAGGCCAATAGCCTTTTGATAATCAGTATTTCATAGTGGTAACCCTGACACCTACAGGGAGGTAATCAGAACGTACAACCCTGCAACTGGATGCACAGAAAAGTAGAATTCAACTGTTCAGAGTCGACAAAGTCGATGTATATCCATCTCCATTCATTGTAATGAATGTGTGAATCGCTGTCAGGTATCCATTTCTAAAACAAGACGTATAGGACTCCAGAAGGTTCTTGCTCTTTTCCTACTGTGGTTTCACTTTCTACGTTCTTTTGAGTGTTATGAGTCACAGCACATTCTAAAAGAAAGTCAACTACTAAGTAACCTTGGATAAGATATGCTATTATTTGCTGAAGTCATGAATATGATGTCCGTCACCTCTCAAGTCCCACCTCCTCCAAAATATCCCTCCTAGCCCCCATGTAGTCTTTATGGGTTCCCTGTATGTGCTTTAAAAAAAGTCACAGCCCCTAGTCACCCATACTGTCTCTGCTGTACTGAGGATACAGGAAGTCTGCTTTTAATGAGCCTATGTGTTCCTGGGGGCAGAGGAAGGATGGACAATTCCTGGGAGTCTGCAGAGACAAAACACAAACAAGCCACGGGTTAAGGGAGCCGCTGTGAATCAGGAGGGAAGGGAGTGCATATGATATCCGGCAGCATTCAAGGCAAGAAGCATTCTCATACCTCCGACTGAATAAAAACATGCAGCGTAGCCTCGTTGCATAATGCAACACTCCGCCGAGGATGAGAGGCCGGGATGCTTAGGACCCCAGAGCAATAGAACACCACAAAAGTGAGGTGATCTATGGAGGGCGTTACCATAGCAACAACATATTTTCATTACCCCCCGCTAGCTAGGTCATTTGTCAATTCATACATGGGTAAATCACGATATGTGAACGGTTGTATTCATAAGCTATTAAATATTTACAAAGACTATCATGCTTATGAATTATAGAACTTCCAAGTTAGTGTGGGGCAGCATATTTATGCAACATAGTCTAGGGCTATACCTCAGCAGTAAGCATGTTTGACTGTGTGTGAATAACTATGACATTAGACAATACAGTGCTTATTAATTAAAGCGAAATTATAACTCGTGTAATTGGAGAGAATATTCGCCTCAGGCCTCTATTCAATCCGTATCGGGGAAATTCAGTGTAGCAGTGTGCTTGAAATTTAAAGGCAATGTTAGTGGCGACTGTATTCTTGGTAAAGGCTGCATACGTTGGCTCATATGGAAATGACCTTTACATTTCTGTTGCGCAATCTGTACCGCTTCAGAGATAAAGATTGAATTAGAGCCCAAAATTGAAGCGTAACTCATTTAGCCCAGGAAGACTAGCTCCACTTTTAATGGCCCCTATAAAATGTTCTCATTGCTAATTAGGACCATGGTGAGAAAAATTAGGACCATGGTGAGAAAAATGGTGTAAAACATTTCAAGTCTATTGAAAGATACGAACAAATACAAACCCTGAGAGCACATAATGACATCATAGCATTGTATGTGTGTTCGCTTATATACCCAGCTGCTCCCTTGCTCCTACAATTCTCCTCTCGTAGGAGTGACTCGTCCATATCCCCAGAAACGGCCGGACTATTTCTTGCTGCCTGGGAAGGAAGAGAGAGGCATGTGGGCATAAGGTGCCCTGCCTTGAGTTAGAGGTCAGTGCCAACGCAGACACCACGGTCTAGTGCTCTGCATGGATGGATGGATGGATGGATGGATGGAGGGGTGGAAGAAGAGAGAACAGAGGGGAAAGGAGAAGGAGGATGGAACGTGCAGTGCTCTTTGGGCTGTAATTAAGCAGTCCCCTCTGGGCCTATGGAGGGAGGAAGTCAAACGTGGTGAAATGCATCTGTTGGTGGAGGGAGCACCCTATGGCCACGTCTCCCCCATTTAACAGCTGTAACTACATGAGTTTTGTCATAGTAGTATTTCTTTACGAATGTGACATTTATCATATAATGCAGTAGAGGATACATGATGACAAGTCTACACATGCTCTCAGTTAACACCGCATTGAGATGCACTACTAATCCATTAGAAGGAATAAGAATGTTTAAACTCAAGATCTACAGTAGGCTTAGTACAACTGAAGTAATGTTGACTTATAGAAATAAAGAAACAGTACATGAAAACAAATGTGATTATGAATGAAGCATCACTCCAAGTTCCCCAACACTAAAAAAAAGAACTGTTCCCTTTAACAGGCAGATGCATACTGTATTGCTCAACAATTCACTTTTTTACCTGGAGGCGGTAATTAAAAGTAAATCTTAAAAACAGTAAAAGGGCAGTTTCCCGGACACTATTTAAGCCTAGTGTTGGAATTAAACATTAGGCTCAATAGAGAATCTCCATCGGAATGTTTTTTGGAGTACAGGATTAGCTTTTATTCGCCTGTGTCCGGTGAACCGTGCCTACGTGGTGTTGCAAACGGGGTCACGCGGTACCTGGGCTTGAGGCTGTGATGACGTCTCGTCGTGTGGAGGAGGACCATCGTCCCATGGTGGTCAAGTGGCGTCCATGGTCAATAAGCAGTTGACGGGGAGGTGTTGTGTTAGTCAGCTCAGACACATAATTCGAGCCGTAGACAGTGGGCACCTGAGCCTTAACCAGTCCCATGTCAAAGCACACAGCCGACACAAGGGTAGAAGAAATTCATATTATAGCTAACTTGGGATTCCTCACCTAGTTCATATGCATGTTGTTTCAGAATAGTTACGGTATTAAAGTAACTACATATAGTGGGGATGTATAATACTAACTTGTTAGCGTCATCTTGAGTTATTGCCAGCAGATACTTATGACGCCCCATGCTGTGCAATAGAGAAAGTAGCGGTTTTTTGGTTTGTTGTTGTTTATGGTTAAGAGACGATGCATTACTGTTCCCTCGGGTTTCTTCAGACTAAGCTCTCTAAGGAACCTGAAAAGGACCGCTCAGAGACGCCATGATGAATCTGTCTCTTGTTTTCATTAACTCTACTGTACAGTGAGATCAGGGCAATTAGCTGTGATGAGTGATGTCTCAGCCTGACCTTTGATCCTAAATCTCTCCATCTTAAAACCTTTTATTCCACTTCGTTGGTTTCAATAAAAAAAAAGATCTATTTTCCATTGTACTTCAAAAAAAGTCCTGTAATTCAAAGCGATGACATGGAAGTTACAAATCCAATCCCATGCGGCCACTCCTCTCTTCTCCTCCTCTCCCTTTCAATCACAACGAGTGCTGATTAAATGAGGAAGTCACACACTAAAAATGCACTTTGAAGCACTATCCTTGTTCAGCGCAGCCGAGTGCAGCAGGGATCAGATCTGCTCTGATCACCGCAGCGCAACTGAGAGGTCAGTGTTCGCTTTAGGAAAGAGATAGAGAGAGAGAGAGAAAGGCATTTACGTCTCATTACAGCCCTGCCGCTTGACAAGTCTGTGGCCCCACTCCGCTGGGTGCATGGGAGACAGCACAGCACAGAACTACTGGGGAGGCTGCCACCTACACACACTAGTCTACTGAGAGACAATCTGAGGTGAATGTGAGATTCTGCCTGCCTGGCACAACAACAACAAAAAACTAACGTTAACAGCAATGGGGTTTCTTATGACAGGAGCGAAACCATTTCATTGCTAGCTCAACAGCGTGGGGCCTTCGTAGCGGCGGTCTGGTCATTTGGGATAGTCTGGTTATGGTGGGCGGCTCAGTGATTTAGTGCGATGTAATTGGTGGCTCCGTAAATGCAGATAATGTCAGCAGGGGTGGTATAACATAAGATGTGTGCTGACAACTTAATTCCCTCATTTTGGCTTGTGGGTGATACTGTGTTTGTGTACATCGGTCTCACTTATAAAACATTATCCACAGCTATCCCACGGGGAACATTTCATTGAAATGACGTGCCATATTCAACCAGTGTGTGCCCAGTGGGATGCCATCACTGCATAGTTCAACTGGCACAGGTCTACAGCCACTGCAGAGATGCAACAGGTGAGCCCAGAACACTGCAGTTAAAATGGAAGAAAACTCCCCAGTTTATTGGGTTTTTATAAAGTGCTTCGGGAGATTTCTATCACAGAGGCCGATGAGGACAGGACAGAGCAGTAATGGTGAATGGTAGTGCAGTGGTGCAGCAGTCACAGGAAAGAACACCGAGTACTGGGGGTACTGCCAAGTCTGCCCTGGGCCCCTCTGCTGTCCCCTCAGCACTCCTACCGGCCACCATCTGTCACATATCTCTCCACTGGTCTCCGAGACAGTGGCCAACCACAACGGGAACTGCTGATACCGTGTTTATTTATATCACCCTTATTTAACCAGGTTGGTCTCATTGAGATCCCCCCCCAAAAAAAATATATATATATTTTCAAGAGAGACCTGGACCAAGACAGCAGTATCAACACATTCATTTCAGACAAACAGGCACATGACATCAACCAGACAAAGATATATGGGGTGGTGTTCTGTTCAGAATCATAGGCAGAGGGGATCTCACAGCTGTACACGTTCCCTGTGCACTTCCCACTTCCCTACACTTCCACTTCCCTTCCTTTAGGCTGACCTCTGGTGATCCCTCCGATTGGAAAGCAGAAGGGAGGCCGCTTTATACAATGCCCATTTCCATAAATCATTTACAAAATGTTCATTATACAAAGGCACAGCCCACATCAGCTCACTTCCCCGTTTATCATAAAAATACCCCAAAAAAACACAGTGGGAGACATAGGCTTTAGGTAAGATACGGTATGGTAACTCCAGAGGATTGTCTCTCTCTCTCATTCCCAGACTTACAAACGCATTCATAGTCCTACAGAACATCAGTTAAATCAATCCCTATATTTCCGCGATCATACTCCGTCGACCCTCAGAACAGGCCCTTGGCTTTAATATTACGGATGGACACATACCAGATGAAAACGAATACAGGGGACAGGTTAAAGAGGAGGGGGAAAAGGTGGCAAGAGGGAGGTTCGGCTGTGTGCTTGTAACTAACGGGTCTTAGAAGGCACAGGCGCAAACCACTGCTACCACTACTATGTTGCCGATGGTTGCAATGACGGCCACCCAAAGCCAGATGGCGTCGCTGGAGTACTTGCCCTCCTCTTCCGCCTCGGTCGGCCGGGAGAAGTTGGCGTTGAGGTTGGAGGTGGAGGTCTGGAGGGACGTGTTGCCATTGTACGGGGAATCCATGAAGGCCCCACTCACAGCCGGAAAATGCTGAGGGACAAAAAAAAGAGCGAGATGAGAAGATGACTTGGATCGAGGCCAGGATAATAGCATATCAGAGACAGGCTATATGTACAGTAGCTCTCTAAACCCTTTGTCCAAAAATAGCATCTGGAGGGTAACAGGTTGACAAAATGAGGTCCACCACTCAGTTAATGAAGTACTGAACACTAAATGTGTTTTAAAAGGGTATATCAAGTGGAATCGATAGAGGGAGATGAGAATAGAAACACGTGTCGGAGAGACATGTGCATGTAGCTACTATGGGAACATGCCATGTACAATGTGAACTGTATGATGTGAACGGGAATACCCTGAGTGCTGTGAGGGCAGACAGGGGTACAAGAACAATCCAGAGCATCTGGTTAGTCACTGTGGCATTTCTACCCTGTGTCCTATTCTGACGATCACAGCTGCATGACCTATATTGTACAACACAGTCAGGCATCGTCTCCCTCTCTCCTATGGGACTCACCAATGTTTGTACGGAAGACGTCCTCAAATAACTTACCGAGTTTAAACTATACCACTCGCGATTAAAATCCATGAACAATTTTAAAAAGGTGCAGTAAACCACCTACGGGATTTCATAACCATATACAATATGAAAGGAAAATATATTTGCTGTGGCTTTTTCTTTGTGATCCTTGCAAATGTGCAGCCTTGAACTAGCTAAATGATTCACCAGACAAGAGTGTTCCTGTTGTTATTCTGAGGAACGTTCGGAGGACACGGCCAGGTTTGTTTTCTTCACCCCTCTTCACCTTGCCTGGCTTAAAACACACACCCATTTATCAGCTAAAGTCTGACTTGGCCCACCCAGCTCTAACATATGGCTGGACCAGCCAGACGGGACAACTGCACGTAGTGATGGCTCAATCATTTAGCTGTTCCTTGTCCCCGCGCCTCATTGCCCCCACAGTCTCCACAGGGACAGGCTCAATCCATCAGGAGGGGACACGGTCATCATTCTCTTACTCCCATCTGCCACTGATAAGAAGAGAGAGGAACCAGGAGGAACCACCGGGCTCCCTCCACTACACCTCCTATCATGACGAGTGATCAGGGAGAACTTGGTGTCCACCAAAGTTTCAATTGATCAACAGTTAAAGTTGTGTAGAGTTGTCACAAACTGTCAGAAACCGGATCAGGGAAGCTCATCTGCATGCTCGTCGTCCTCACCAGGATCTTGACTTGACTGCAGTTTGGTGTCGTAACTGACTTCAGTGTGCAAATGCTCACCTTCGATTGCCACTGGCACGCTAGTGAAGTGTGCTTTTTACGGATGACTCAACTTTGTGAACAGAGTACCCCATGATGGCGATGGGGTTATGGTATGGGCAGGTATAAGCTAGGGACAAAGTACACAATAGCATTTTATCGATGGCAATTTGAATGCACAGAGATACCGTGACGAGATCCTGAGGCCCATCAGTCGTGCCATTCATCTGTCGCCATCACCTCAGCATGATAAAGCATTGCCCCATGTCGCAAGGATGTGTACACAATTCCTGGTAGCTCAAAATGTCCCAGTTCTTACATGGCCTGTATACAGTGCCTTGCAAATGTATTAATCCCCCTTGGTGTTTTTCCTATTTTGTTGCATTACAAACTGTATTTAAATGGATTTTTATTATGTAAATGGACATACACAAAATAGTCCCCTTTGCTATGACGCCCCTAAATACGATCTGGTGAAACCAATTACCTTCAGAAGTCACATAATTACTTAAATAAAGTCCACCTGTGTGCAATCTACGTGTCACATGATCTGTCACACGATCTCAGTATATATACACCTGTTCTGAAAGGCCCGAGAGTCTGCAACACCACTAAGCAAGGGGCACCATGAAGACAAAAGGAACTCTCCAAACAGGTCAGGGACAAAGTTGTGGAGAAGTACAGATCAGGGTTTGCTTATAAAAAAAAGATCCAAAACTTTGAACATCCCACGGAGCAACATTAAATCCATTATTAAAAAATGTAAAGAATATGGCACCACAACAAACCTGCCATGAGAGGGCCACCCACCAAAACTTACGGACTAGGCAAGGAGGGCATTAATCAGAGAGGCAACAAAGAGACCAAAGATAACTCTGAAGGAGCTGCAAAGCGCCACAGCGGAGGTTGGAGTATCTGTCCATAGGACCACTTTAAGCCGTACACTCCACAGAGCTGGGCTTAACAGAAGAGTGGCCAGAAAAAAAGCCATTGCTTAAAGAAAGAAATAAGCAAACACGTATGTTGTTCGCCAAAAGGCATGTGGGAGACTCCTCAAACATATGGAAGAAGGTACTCTGGTCAGATGAGACTAAAATTGAGCTTTTTGGCCATCAAGGAAAACGCTATGTCTGGATCAAACCCAACACCTCTCATCACTCCGAGAATTCCATCCCCACAGTGAAGCATGGTGGTTGCAGCACCATGTGGTGGGTATATTTTTCATCTGCAGGGACTGGGAAACTGGTCAGAATTGAAAGAATGATGGATGATGCTAAATACATGGAAATTCTTGGGGGAAACCTGTTTCAGTCTAGAGACTCATACCCCAAGAGACTTGCAGCTGTAATTGCCGCAAAAGGTGGCTCTACAAAGTGTTGACTTTTGGGGCGGTGAATAGTTATGGACGCTCAAGTTCAGTTTTTTTGGGGCTTATTTTTTGTTTGTTTCACAATACAAAATATTTTGCATCTTCAAAGCTGTAGGCATGTTGTGTAAATTAAATGATACAAAGCTCCCAAAAATACATTTTAATTCCAGGTTGTAAGGCAACAAAAAAGGAAAAATGCCAAGGGGGGATATTTTCGCAAGCCACTGTACTCACTGGACATGTCACTCATTGAGTAAGTTTGGGATGCTCTGGATCAACGTGTACAACAGCGTGTTCCAGTTCCCGCCAATATCCAGCAACTTCGCATAGCCATTGAAGCGGAGTGGGACAACGTTCCACAGGCCATGATCAACAGCCTGATCAACTCTATGCAAAGGATATGAGTCGTGCTGCATAAGGCAAATGTTGGTCACACCAGTTATAGACTGGTTTTCAATATCTGGTAAATTTGCTAATAATTATGTTATGACATCACATGCCTAACCTACCTTCAAAAGTATTTGATAATCATAATGTATTCGAAAAACAGTTTCCATTATAATTTGTCACAATAAATAGTTAAGACAACAAATGTCGTCAATCTTTAGAAAATGTCTCCTATATCTGCCGTTTCCATTACACGGGTTGCAATGATTGCTTCTGTCAAATAAACCCGGGTTAATGGAAACCTGCCCAATGCCTCTCAATGGTGAGGATGTGTCTAAGGCCCTGAGCTACTGTGAAAGACTGTTAGAGACACAGGCCCAGTGAGGGAATGACACAAATTACTTTGATTGGCTCACAATGAGCTCTGTCTGTCCCTAGAGGCCAATGAGAAACCCATTGAAACAGACAGACGGAAGGAGCAAATTAAGACTTGAGGTTCATCAATAGCGATCGCTGTTAGGAGTTGTAATTAATACTCTGTAACAAGGCAATGGGAAAAGAGCCAAGCATTCACTGGCAGGCTGGGGAGCCTAACTGACAAGCTTCTGCTTCCTGTCACAACACGAGAGGAGATCCCAGCTAAATAAAAATCATGTCTTTGATTATGTCATCCCATTTCAGTGTGCTATTAAACCCTGGGAGGAACACACAGGTAAGGGCACCCCAGGGCCACCAGAGATGTGTGTTGTCATGTAGAGGTCGACCGATTAATCGGAATGGCCGATTAATTAGGGCCGTTTTCATAACAATCGGAAATTGGTATTTTTGGACACCGATTTGGCCAATTTAAAAATGTTTTTATTATATATTTGTTTACACCTTTATTTAACTAGGCAAGTCAGTTAAGAACACATTCTTATTTTCAATGACGACCATGGAACGGTGGGTTAACTTCCTTGTTCAGGGGCAGAACGAAAGATTTTTACCTTGTCAGCTCGGGGATTCAATTTTGCAACCTTACAGTGAACTAGTCCAACGCTCTAACCACCTGCCTCTCATTGCACTCCACGAGGAGCCTGCCTGTTACGCGAATGCAGTAAGCCAAGGTAAGTTGCTAGCTAGCATTAAACTTATCTTATAAAAAACAATCAACCAATTAATCATAATCTCTAGTTAACTACATATGGTTGATGATATTACTAGTTTATCTAGCGTGTCCTGTGTTGCATATAATCGATGCGGTGCGTATTTGCGAAAAAGGACTGTCCTTGCTCCAATGTGTACCTAACCATGAACATCAATGCCATTCTTAAAATCAATACACAGAAGTATATATTTTTAAACCTGCATATTTAGCTAAAATAAATCCAGGTTAGCAGGCAATATTAACCAGGTGAAATCGTGTCACTTCTCTTGCGTTCATTGCACGCAGAATCAGGGTATATGCAACAGTTTGGGCCACCTAATTTGCCAGAATTTTACGTAATTATGACATAACATTGAAGGTTGTGCAATGTAACAGGAATATTTAGACTTATGGATGCCACCCATTAGATAAAATACGTAACGGTTCCGTATTTCACTGAAAGAATAAACGTCTTGTTTTCGAGATGATAGTTTCCAGATTTGACCATATTAATGACGTAAGGCTCGTATTTCTGTGTGTTATTATGTTATAATTAAGTCTATGATTTGATAGAGCAGTCTGACTGAGCGATGGTCGGCACCAGCAGGCTCGTAAGCATTCATTCAAACAGCACTTTCGTGCGTTTTGCCAGCAGCTCTTTGCTGTGCTTCAAGCATTACGCTGTTTATGATTTCAAGCCCATCAATTTCCGAGCTTAGGCTGGTGTAACAGATGTGAAATGGCTAGCTTGTTAGCGGGGTGCACGCTAATAGCGTTTCAAACGTCACTCGCTCTGAGACTTGGAGTAGGTATTCCCCTTGCTCTGCATGGGTAACGCTGCTTCGAGGGTGGCTGTTGTCGATGTGTTCCTGGTTCGAGCCCAGGTAGGGGCGAGGAGAGGGACAGAAACTATACTGTTACACTGGCAATACTAAAGTGCCTATAAGAACATCCAATAGTCAAAGGTATTTGAAATACAAATGGTATAGAGAGAAATAGTCCTATAATTCCTATAATAACTACAACCTAAAACTTCTTACCTGGGAATATTGAAGACTCATGTTAAAAGGAACCACCAGCTTTCATATGTTCTCATGTTCTGAGCAAGGAACTTTTACTTTCTTCTCCAACACTTTGTTTTTGCATTATTTTAACCAAATTGAACATGTTTGATTATTTATTTGAGGCTAAATTGATTTTATTGATGTATTATATTAAGTTCAAATAAGTGTTCATTCAGTATTGTTGTAATTGTCATTATTACAAATAAATAAAAGAAATCAGCCGATTAATCGTATCGGCATTTTTTGGTCCTCCAATAAATCGGTAGCGGTAGCGGCGTTAAATCATAATCGGTCTACCTCTAGTGTCATGACAGGGACAATAAATGTTGAAGTTAATAACATACAGGCTCCACGACTGTGTTGTTTTGCATGATTTTACTTAACTTCTTGGTGACAGGGGGTAGTATTTTCACGTCCGGATGAATCCCCAGAAGGTAAGATATGCATATTATTATTAGTATTGGATGGGAAACACTCTGAAGTTTTTAAAACTGTTTGAATCATGTCTGTGAGTATAACAGAACTTATTTAACAGGCGAAACCCCGAGGACAAACCATTCAGATTTCTTTTTTGAGGTCACTCTCTTTCATTGGGAATCCAGATTTCTAATGGACGTTCTTGCAGTTCCTATCGGTTCCACTGGATGTCAACAGTCATTAGAAATTGGTTGAGGTTATTCCTTTGTGTAATGAAGAAGTACGGCCATCTTAAATGAGGGTCACTTGAAGTGTACTGTTAGATAGAGGCGCGTGACCAGAAAGCATGCTTCAGTTTGTTCTTCCTGTATTGAACACAGATCATCCCGTCTTCAATTGTATCGATTATTTACGTTAAAAAATACCTAAAGTTGTATTAAAAAAGTAGTTTGAAATGTTTTGGCAAAGTTTCCAGGTAACTTTTGAGATATTTTGTAGTCACGTTGCTCAAGTTTGAACCAGTGTTTTTCTGGATCAAACGCGCCAAATAAATGGACATTTTGGATATATATTGACGGAATTAATCGAACAAAAGGACCATTTGTGATGTTTAAGGGACATATTGGAGTGCCAACAAAAGAAGCTCGTCAAAGGTAAGGCATGAATTATATTTTGTATTTCTGCGTTTTGTGTCGCGCCTGCAGGGTTGAAATAAAGTCTCCCTCACCTCACCAATTATCAGTGCAGATAACGAAACCTAATCTAAGGCTCGGGTACAGCCCATGGTGTCAAAGCGAAATTTCTAAACAAGGACCTTTCTCACAGTGGAAAATTATTTGTATTATGGAAGACAATATCCAGATGGTTTAGGTATCATCTTCTAAGAGAGAATAGAAAATATCAACTCACATGGTCACACAGAGGAGGCCTGTGTGAAGGATGAAAGAACATATCTATGAAACATCCTGAACGTCATAGTTATTCACGTATGCATAGCAGCACTTAAGTGATCTCTTACAACAGAGGTTCATCATCTGTCTCCACTCAATTGCTGTGCTCCAGATACTCTTTATTCCAATAGCGATGACAGGGAAGAAGAAGAACTAAAATGCAATTTAGACTAGGGACAATCATTTCTAAGCAACCTTTACAGGAGACGTTTGCTTTTTCACTACCACATCTCTATTTTTGTTGTGACTCGAGCAATACCTCTCCGTTCAGCGCTACAGCTACATCCCTGTCGATTGCCCCTTGTGCAGGGCTAGGCAACAGAAGGCTACCACACTAACTTGTATTCTCACTGCCAAAATAAAGGAAACAATTGAGTGAATGAGGGGGTCCAGCCACTTTTTGTTGTTGTTGCTTTCACTTGTTTTTCAGGAACTTACCCTAACCAGCGATTAATTTTCTCATAAACGGAGGCTCTGAAAAGAAATGAACAAATGCTCCAAAAACACCCAAATATGTCATTTTAGAAACGGAAACACTCTCAGTATAGTGATGCAGGTCTTTAGATGTTGTACACATGAAATTGTGTGATTACAAACTTTATCCGCGACGTTATATTCAATTTAGTTGCGACTCGAGTGATACCTCTCTGTCCGGTCTACAGGTTACTGCCAAAATAAAGGAAACTCTTGAGTAAATGAGGGATACAAAGTATATGAAAAGCAGACGCATCCACACAGGAAGTTCCAGACATTTGTAGAATCGATGCCAAGGCACATTGAAGCTGTTCTGGTAGCCCAACGCCACCATGAGCTCATGGTGGCCCAAAGTATTAAGATACTTCATGTTGGTGTTTCCTTTATTTTGGCAGTTACCTGTAGCAGCAGGTTACTCTGAGAATGGACAGCTGGTAACGGCTTGCGTCGAACAAAATGGATATAACTCTACTCAGCAAACTGGATGCAGTCTACCACAGTGCCATCCGTTTTGTCACTAAAGCACCTTATACCACCCACCACTGCGACTTGTATGCTCTAGTCGGCTGGCCCTCACTACATATTCGTCGCCAGACCCACTGGCTCCAGGTCATCTACAAGTCCATGCTAGGTAAAGCTCCGCCCTATCTCAGTTCACTGGTCACGATGGCAACACCCATCCGTAGCACGCGCTCCAGCAGGTGTATCTCACTGATCATCCCTAAAGCCAACACCTCATTTGGCCGCCTTTCGTTCCAGTACTCTGCTGCCTGTGACTGGAACGAATTGCAAAAATCGCTGAAGTTGGAGACTTTTATCTCCCTCTCCAACTTCAAACATCAGCTATCCGAGCAGCTAACCGATCGCTGCAGCTGTACATAGTCTATAGGTAAATAGCTCACCCTTTTTCACCTACCTCATTCCCATACTGTTTTTATACTGTTTTTATTTATTTACTTTTCTGCTCTTTTGCACACCAATATCTCTACCTGTACATGCCCATCTGATCATTTATCACTCCAGTGTTAATCTGCAAAATTGTATTATTCGCCTACCTCCTCATGCCTTTTGCACACATTGTATATAGACTGCCCATTTTTTGTTCTACTGTGTTATTGACTTGCTAATTGTTTTACTCCATGTGTAACTCTGTGTTGTCTGTTCACACTGCTATGCTTTATCTTGGCCAGGTCGCAGTTGCAAATGAGAACTTGTTCTCAACTAGCCTACCTGGTTAAATAAAGGTGAAATAAATAAAATAAAAATAACGTTGCGGAAAATGTTTGGAACGACACAATTTGATGTGAACAACATGTAAAGACCTGCATCACTATATTGAGAGCTTTTTTGAGTGAGGTGTATTTTCGTGTTTTTAGAGCCTTTGTTCATGTTTTTTCAGAGCCCCCATAACGCACAACGACGATGAGAAAATGTATTGCTGGTTGTGTTTAAGATTCTTAAAAACAAGTGAAATTGCAAAAAAAAAAACATTTCTGGGCCCTTGTATAACATTCCATTTTCATAAAAATGTTTGAAAAAAAAAAAGCTAATAAATCTCCATAAACCTCTTAAAATGTATTTTTTTTATTAGTGCCAAGATTTTACAGAGAATAAAGGAAGGCCGTTTAAGAGATTTGAGTGCCTGTAGTTCCCCTTTTTGGTTTCGTAGTCAAGACAGAGACAGAAATAACTAAATATCTATATATGGTTGAAGTTTAACTATCTATCCTCATTACCCCTGTATCGCAACATCAATGAGTAAGACAACTAGCAGTTATGACCTATTGGTCTTGTTTGTTGACATTTTGTATGCAAAGTCATGCTTCCAATTCCAAAACATCTTAAGACATAGGGATGTGTCAGAATAATTCTGAGAACAACATTTAATCCCTGGTCTAATGATTTATTTACCACGTCTCCACTCACACGGGAGAGAAACGACTGACATAAATGGGGCTGTTGTCAACCCAGCAAAAATGAAAGTGACGGTTATATCAGCTTAAATGTTAATACCACCATGTAAAGTCCGTCATGAGAGTCAGTCAACTAGCTCAGAATGCTAAAAGCCTAGGTCATTTTGCCATGCACTATTAACTTTTTAATGCATTTCACAAGTCACATGCACCAATCGTACTTTGTTTAGCATGTCCCAAACAATCTCTGCCCATGTGTTCGTTCTTCGATGTGCATTACAATCACTAGGCAAGGTGATTGAAAGCACAAGAGCCGCTTCAAGTGAAACTGACTGCACCGTGAACCGCATTCGCCACACTGTCAGCCAAACAAGCAAAGTGCAAAGTTGAGCTACGTTAGAGGATGCAGGGACAACGAAAGACACACACAAAGTCGAGAGTCGACCCAGGGGAACGGGTGATGGGGACGAGACGTAATATTTGAGGAGGGGGAGAGAGTGGGGAAAAAGGAAGAGAGAGAAGGTGTGAGTACCTACTGTAGGCTGTTTCAGTAGACTCCTCTACCACCTGCTGTATCACCGGAGGGCTGTGCTGCGAGTGCTGATTCACCACAGAGAGGGGGATTTAAAAGGAGAGCGCTCTACTCAGACGGCACTGAGCAGCGATTGGACCAGTGCAGAGAGACTAAGTCATGGTTGTGTTGGTCTGGTCTGCATGAGGGAGGGGCAAGGGATGCAGAGAAACAGGGGTGAGTCTATCATTTAGCAGTGGGACTTCAGTAAACAGATTAAGGTCAATCTAGAATGATGCGGTCGCTTAGAGCTAACTCTCTGGGAATCTAAAGCCCCAACAAACAAAGTCCACCTGGTCCCAGTCCCAACCTTGGATCTGACCTGGGTACAGCCACACTAAGTCACCATTTCCCCAGCAGCCTCCCCCTTTGCAAATAATATCATTATTACACTAATGTGCAAAGCCCTGCAAAGACAGTTGACACGATGGACTCCTGACATGCACAGTAGACATCCTGACATTGCTGTGGGCCTTGGCTCTGATGGACTAATAAGTTTAAACTCTCGGTTCCATTCAGGGAAGGGGAGAGAAGGTGGCTAATCAGGCAATGGAGCGGTAGTTGCATTATGATCTTATGTAATATTACTTGGTTGAGAGGAGATGGAGACACATGAAAAGAGCCGATCGTGAATCGAGGGATGAAGGGAGCTCATCTTGCAGAAGGTGTGGGGTCATACTAATCAGAGATGGGGAGTATTATGCTACGTATTTGAATGTTATGTATTTGAAATACGTATTTAAATAACTTGAGTATTTTGCCATTTTTAATTCACTGGCTTGAACTACAGTTCAGTTTATTTTGTAACAATATACACTAGAGAACTGTATTTTGTATTTTCTAAATACTTTTCAGCAGTCCTGATAAAAAAAATATGGTCTATTTCTAAAATTAGTTGAAATTGAAAAAACGGTGTTCACACATGTATTTGTTCCATTGACAACTGCAGAGGATATTTTACTTAAATAGTCTATTATTTTTATACATTTTTATGCCTACTTTAAATATATTTTCTGTATTTTAAAAATGTATTGTTGACAACAATATTTAGTATTTTATTTTTATAATTTCTTTATGGTATTTTATAAGATACATTTTGATTTATCTTTGCCCATCTCTAGTCATTCAAATGTATACTTATTTGGGGGTGGAGCTCATTAGAACAATAATACCCAGCATGCTTTGAAAGTGGTAATTTCAAATCAAATCAAATTTTATTGGTCATATACACATGGTTAGCAGATGTTAATGCGAGTGTAGCGAAATGCTTGTGCTTCTAGTTCCGACAATGCAGTAATAACCAATGAGTAATCTAACCTAACAATTTCACCACAGCTACCTTATGCAAACAAGTGTAAAGGGATGAAGAATATGTACATAAAGATATATGAATGAGTGATGGTACAGAACGGCATAGGCAAGATGCAGTAGATGGTATCGAGTACAGTATATACATATGAGATGAGTCATGTAGGATATGTAAACATTATATTAAGTGGCATTGTTTAAAGTGGCTAGTGATACATGTTTTACATGTATGGCAGCAGCCACTCAATGTTAGTGGTGGCTGTTTAACAGTCTGATGGCCTTGAGATAGAAGCTATTTTTCAGTCTCTCGGACCCTGCTTTGATGCACCTGTACTGACATCGCCTTCTGGATGATAACGGGGTGAACAGGCAGTGGTGGTTGTTGTCCTTGATGATCATAAAGATCCTGTGACATCGGGTGGTGTAGGTGTCCTGGAGGGCAGGTAGTTTGCCCCCAGTGATGGTTGTGCAGACCTTACTACCCTCTAGAAAGCCTTACGGTTGTGGGTGGAGAAGCTGCCGTACCAGGCGTTGATACAGCTCGACAGGATGCTCTCGATTGTGCATCTGTAAAAGTTTGTGAGTGCTTTTGGTGACAAGCCAAATTTCTTCAGCCTCCTGAGGTTGAAGAGGCACTGCTGCGCCTTCTTCACCACGCTGTCTGTGTGGGTGGACCAATTCAGTTTGTCGGTGATGTGTACGCCGAGGAACTTAAAACTTTCCACCCTCTCCACTACTGTCCCGTCGATGTGGATAGGGGGTGCTCCCTCTGTTGTTTCCTGAAGTCCACGATCATCAACCTTGTTTTGTTGACATTGAGTGTGAGGTTATTTTCCTGACACCTCACTCTGAGGACCCTCACCACCTCCCTGTAGGCCGTCTCGTCGTTGTTGGTAATCAAGCCAACCACATTTGGTGTCAACTGCAAACTTGATGATTGAGTTGGAGGCGTGCATGGCCACGCAGTCGTGGGTGAACAGGGAGTACAGGAAAGGGCTCAGAACGCACCCTTGTGGGGCCCCAGTGTTGAGGATCAGCAGGGTGGAGATGTTGTTATCTACCCTCACCACCTGGGGGGCGGCCCGTCAGGAAGTCCAGTACCCAGTTGCACAGGGCGGGGTCGAAACCCAGGGTCTCAAGCTTGATGACGAGTTTGGAGGGTACTGTGGTGTTAAATTCTGAGCTGTAGTCGATGAAAAGCATTCTCACGTAGGTATTTTGTCCAGATGGGTTAGGGCCGTGTGCAGTGTGGCTGAGATTGCGTCGTCTGTGGACCTATGGGGGCGGTAAGCAAATTGGAGTGGATCTAGGGTGTCAGGTAGGGTGGAGGTGATATGGTCCTTGACTAGTCTCTCAAAGCATTTCATGATGACGGAAGTGAGTGCTACGGGGCGGTAGTCGTTTAGCTCAGTTACCTTAGCTTTCTTGGGAACAGGAACAATGGTGGCCCTCTTGAAGCATGTGGGAACAGCAGCCTTGCGAGGGTTAACACGTTTAAATGTTTTACTCACGTCGGCTACAGTGAAGGAGAGTCCGCAGATTTTGGTAGCGGGACATGTCAGTGGCACTGTATTGTCCTCAAAGAGAACGAAGAAGTTGTTTAGTCTGTATCGGAGCAAGACATCCTGGTCCGCGATGGGGCTGGTTTTCTTTTTGTAATCCGTGATTGACTGTAGACCCTGCCACATACACATACCTCTTGTGTCTGAGCCGTTGAATTGCGACTCTACTTTGTCTCTATGCTGACGCTTAGCTTGGTCATTTTTACATTTAGGTCATTTAGCATCCAGAGCGGTTTACATCCAGTGCATTCAACTAAAGTAGATAAACAACCACAGATCACAGTCATAGCAAGTCAAACATTTTTGCTACCATTACTGGGAATATTTTTGAGGTTAAGGGGGAAAATTGCAAATGTATTTTGAAAATAGATACTGTACTTGCAAAAGTATTTAGTATTTTATTTTGATACATTTGGCTTTAGGGTACATTGTAATTGTATTTTGTAAATCTTTTACTATTATTTAGTAAAAGATTGTGTTTAAAAGAGGGAGAGAAGCAAAACAAGAAAATAAGGACTTGTATATATGTAACCACCAGCCTGTTGCGCCTGCATTAACATGAATTATGGATGCCATCACAAAGAAGCTAAAATATTCAAAAGGTACCAATTATGTAATGACATTCTACGCTGGGGAAACAATGGACCGACTCTCTCACATGAACAGCATCATCACAGCTCCTTCTACCCCTCGTACATTTATGACGGGTGTTAAAAATACATTGACAACCACAAAAACAAGCCCAATTTGCTACAGTACAGAGCCCTTTGACCGAAACCAGACAGTTTACAGTGTAATTAGCCAGCTCTAAAGTGCTGTTATATAGAAGAAATTGAAGGGGCTGTGGCTTGTCTCCCCTGCCCCTTCTGAGAAGCGAGGGGAAAAGGCTGCAGAGCAAGCAGATGTTTCTCCCCTCTGTAACATCAGTCTCAGCGATAGGTAATCTGTTCCAGAAATTTACTGTTTGTCCCATTTTAGTAGTTTGCCTCAAAACAAAGTGGTGGACACATTTTAAAGGTAAGAGCATCAGCAAGAGAAAAGGCATCAGTCTACAATAGAGTCTTGGGCATATTTATTGTTGAAAAATGTGGAATATAAATATTGTATGTTTCAAGCAGCTTCAGCTAGAAAGAGATGAGCTGTGGGGCGAATAGTGTGGCATTCTGTTGTCTAAACTGTCAATGTGACAGAAAGTATACACAAAACAAATAGGGAAAAGCGCAGACCCAGTTTTCTACAGATAGATTACCCCAATGACAAGTGTAAAGTACTATATGTAGTGATGAGTTTCCAACATTGACCTAAACAGATTTTGTGGGGGATTATAATTGTCCATCTAAATGTCAGTGAGGGTGTCCTCATTTGCTTTGGCAATGTTAACACGTTTCCCATGCCAATAAAGCCCCTTGAATTGAATTGAAAGGATGTCTTCATGAAGTGACAGAGACAACAGTGGACTTTTCTACATCACACCAGTCTATCCACCCACTTAAAGTCCAATCTCACTGATTTGGCATGTCTCGGTGTGTAGCCTACTCTTGAGGTGAGCTATATTGTCCACAATTTGTTTTCAGAACATTCACTGGCAAAAACGTACAGGAAAAATAAATGGGCGTGTGTTATCTTTTATTGAAGAGCCCCTGACCAGGGAAATACACTCGGAACATGACAAGTGGCTGGATTTGGCCTGGAGCGAGGGCAGAAAGGACGGGGTACACAGACTTGTTTTACCTCACTTCTAAAAATGTCAACTGCACACTCATATACACACACACACACACACACACACACACACACACACACACACACACACACACACACACACACACACACACACACACACACACACACACACACACACACACACACACACACACACACACACACACAAAGTCAGTGGTGTAATGTACTAAAGTGAAAATACTTTAAAGTACTACTTACAGTTGAATTCAGAGGTTTACATACACCTGAAACAAATACATTTAAACTCAGTATTTCACAATTCATGACATTTAATCCTAGTAAAAATTCCCTGTCTTAGGTCAGTTAGGATCACTACTTTAGTTTACGAATGTGAAATGTCAGAATAATAGTAGAGAGAATGATTTATTTCAACTTTGAATTATTTCATTACATTCCCAGTGGGTCAGAAGTTTACGTACACTCAATTAGTATTTGGTAGCATTGCCTTTAAATAGTTTAACTCGGGTCAAACGTTTCAGGTAGCCTTCCACAAGCTTACCACAATAAGTTGGGTGAATTTTGGCTCCTGACAGAGCTGGTGTAACTGAGTCAGGTTTTATAGGCCTCCTTGCTTGCACACGCTTTTTTCATTTCTGCCCACAACTTTTCTATAGGATTTAGGTCAGGGCTTTGTGATGGCCACTCCAATACCTTGACTTTGTTGTCCTTAAGCCACAACTTTGGAAGTATGCTTGGGGGTCATTGTCCATTCGAAAGACCCATTTGTGACCAAGTTTTAACTTCCTGACTGATGTCTTGAGATGTTGCTTCAATATATCCACATAATTTTCTTTCCTCATGATGCCATCTATTTTGAAGTGCACCAGTCCCTCCTGCAGCAAAGCACCCACACAACATAATGCTGCCACCCCCCATGCTTCACGGTTGGGATGGTGTTCTTCCGCTTTTTCCTCCAAACATAACAATGGTCATTATGGCCAAACAGTTCTATTTTTGTTTCATCAGACCAGAGGACATTTCTCCAAAAAGTACATTCTTTGTCCCCATGTGCAGTTGCAAACCGTAGTCTGGCTTTTTTTTATGGCGGTTTTAGAGCAGTGGCTTCTTCCTTGCTGAGCGGCCTTTTGTGGTTATGTCTATATAGGACTCGTTTTACTGTGGATATAGATGCTTTTGTACCGGTTTCCTCCAGCATCGTCACAAGGTCCTTTGCTGTCGTTCTGGGATTGATTTGCACTTTTCGCACCAAAGTACATTAATCTCTAGGAGAGAGAAAGCATCTCCTTCCTGAGTGGTATGATGGCTGCGTGGTCCCATGGTGTTTATACTTACGTACTATTGTTTGTACAGATGAACGTGGTACCTTCAAGCGTTTGGAAATTGCTCCCAAGGATGAACCAGACTTGTGGAGGTCTACAAGTTGTTTTTCTTAGGCCTTAGCTGATTTCTTTTGATGTCAAGCAAAGAAGCACTAAGTTTGAAGGTAGGCCTTGAAATACATCCACATGTACACCTCCAATTGATTCAAATTATGTCAAAAAGCCATGACATCATTTTCTGGAATTTTCCAAGCTGTTTAAATCACAGTCAACTTAGTGTATGTCAACTTCTGACCCACTGGAATTGTGATACAGCAAATTATAAGTGAAATAATATGTCTGTAAACAATTGTTGGAAAAAATGACTTGTGTCATGCACAAAGTAGACGTCCTAACCGACCTTCCAAAACTATAGTTTGTTAACAAGAAATGTGTGGTATTTTGTTGAGGTGTCTGTACTTTACTATTTATATTTTGGACAACTTTTACTTCCCCACATTCCTAAAGAGAATAAATGTACTTTTCACTGCATATTTTCCCCGACACTTAAAAGTGCTCGTTACATTTTGAATGCTTAACAGGACAGGACAATGGTCCAATTTACCACTTATCAAGTGAACACCCCTGCTCATCCATACTGCCTCTGATCTGGTGGACTCACTAAACACAAATGCTTTGTTTGTAAATTATGTCTGAGTGTTGGAGTGTGTCGTTGTAAATAAATAAAGAACAAGAAAATTGTGCCGTCTGATTTGCTTAAAATTAGCAATTTGAAATTATTTATACTTTTATGTTTACTTTTGATACCTAAATATATTTTTGCAATTACATTTACTTTTAATACTTACTTAAGTATATTTAAAACCAAATAGTTTTAGACTTCTTATTGGATTACCTTCACTTGTACTTGAGTCATTTTCTATTAAGGTATCTTTACTTCCACTCAAGTATGACAACTGGGTACTTTTTCAACCATTGCTCACATACTCGCTCTTACACACACACACACACACACACACACACACACACACACACACACACACACACACACACACACACACACACACACACACACACACACACACACACACACACACACACACACACACACACACACACACACACACACACACACACACTTTGATCACTCTTTCCCTGGACATGGTCTATCCAGCTCAATTTGCTTACACCCTCCTCTGTTGAACTGATATACCAGCACTGTTAAGCTTTTCTACACATGCATGTTCATCATGCTTAAGAGAACGGCTGAGTTGAGAGCATCGCATGAGATGTATTTGTATACATGTATACATTTCATTGGTGGGAGATGAGGCCGCTACACAAGCATTGTTTTGAGTTTCATCTAGTCATAATTGAACGGAACACTACGGTCCCTTGATTTCCAGGTCAGGAGACGTTGTGCGTTCAAAAGGAGGATGTGATGATGTCCTATTGTTGTTCCATGTGATGGTGGATAACCATGGTGATTCTCTTGTACTAAAGTAGCATGGAACGATTATTGGTGTGTATGTAAACCTATGGTCAGTATTAAGCACTGGGATAGAATGTCCATTCTGAGGGCATCAGATTCCGCTAATGCACCCTCATCTTTTCAACGCCTGAATAGCTCTTAAATCCTCCATCTCTTCTCTCATCCCAGTGAGCAGCACAAAGCAGTGTGTCCATTGCTCCGCCACTGTCAGATTATCTGGTGTGTGTGTGGATGGACGATCCCTTTTTTTTCGTGAGGGAATTAACCGTAGATTATTTTTGTTAACACAGGGGTTTGTCATCGCCTCAAAACAGGGCTCTGGGTTATATAAGTAACTTCATCTGCTCCTCTATGTTATCCCCTATTAATTGGACTGGTTTGCCATGCTACTGGTGGGCCGGGGCCATGTCCCCCTTTTGTAGGCCGGCCAATCAATTCCCCTCACCAAAAAAAAAAGAAATATACAGTATACAGTACCAGTTAAAAGTTTGGACATAACCACTGAGTCAAGACTTTTCTTTAATTTTACTATTTTCAACATTGTAGAATAATAGTGAAGACATCAACACTATGAGATATCACAAATGGAATCATGTAGTAACCAAAACAGTGTTAAACAAATCATAATATATTTTAGATTCTGGCCACACTTTGCCTTGATGACAGCTTTGCACACTCTTTGCATTCTCTCAATCAGCTTCACGTGGAATGCTTTTCCAACAGTCTTGAAGTAGTTCCACATTTGCTGAGCACTTGTCGGCTGCTTTTCCTTCACTCTGCGGTCCAACTCATCCCAAACCATCTCAGTTGGTTTGAGGTTGAGGTCGGGTAATTGTGGAGGCCAGGTCATCTGATGCAGCACTCCCGTCACTTTCCTTCTTGGTCATTGTCCTTTTGAAAAACAAATGATAGTCCCACTAAACGCAAACCAGATGGGATGGCGTATTGCTGCAGAATGCTGTGGTAGCCATGCTGGTTAAGTGTGCCTTGAATTCTAAATAAATCACAGACAGTGTCACCAGCAAATTACCCCCACCACTCTTCCATGTTTTATGGTGGAAACTACACATGTGTAGATATTCCGTACACCTACATTTACATTTACATTTAAGTCATTTAGCAGACGCTCTTATCCAGAGCGACTTACAAATTGGTGCATTCACCTTATGACATCCAGTGGAACAGCCACTTTACAATAGTGCATCTAAGTCTTTTAAGGGGGGGGGGGGTGAGAAGGATTACTTTATCGTATCCTAGGTATTCCTTAAAGAGGTGGGGTTTCAGGTGTCTCCAGAAGGTGGTGATTGACTCCGCTGTCCTGGCGTCGTGAGGGAGTTTGTTCCACCATTGGGGGGCCAGAGCAGCGAACAGTTTTGACTGGGCTGAGCGGGAACTGTACTTCCTCAGTGGTAGGGAGGCGAGCAGGCCAGAGGTGGATGAACGCAGTGCCCTTGTTTGGGTGTAGGGCCTGATCAGAGCCTGGAGGTACTGAGGTGCCGTTGCCCTCACAGCTCCGTAGGCAAGCACCATGGTCTTGTAGCGGATGCGAGCTTCAACTGGAAGCCAGTGGAGAGAGCGGAGGAGCGGGGTGACGTGAGAGAACTTGGGAAGGTTGAACACCAGACAGGCTGCGGCGTTCTGGATGAGTTGTAGGGGTTTAATGGCACAGGCAGGGAGCCCAGCCAACAGCGAGTTGCAGTAATCCAGACGGGAGATGACAAGTTCCTGGATTAGGACCTGCGCCGCTTCCTGTGTGAGGCAGGGTCGTACTCTGCGGATGTTGTAGAGCATGAACCTACAGGAACGGGCCACCGACTTGATGTTAGTTGAGAACGACAGGGTGTTGTCCAGGATCACGCCAAGGTTCTTAGCGCTCTGGGAGGAGGACACAATGGAGTTGTCAACCGTGATGGCGAGATCACCTACTCTGCATCTCACAAAGAAATGGAGGTTGGAACCAAAAATCAAAAATTTGGACTCATCAGACCAAAAGACAGATTTTCACCGGTCTAATGTCATTGCTTGTGTTCTTATCGGTGTCCTTTTGTAGTGGTTTCTTTGCAGAAATTCGACCATGAAGGCCTGATTCACGCAGTCTCCTCTGAACAGTTGATGTTGAGATGTGTCTGCTACATGAACTCTGTGAAGCATTTATTGGGCTGCAATTTCTGAGGCTGGTAACTCTAATAAACTTATCTTCTGCAGCAAAGGTAAATCAGGGTCTTCCTTTCCTGTGGCGGTCCTCATCAGAGGCAGTTTCATCATAGCGCTTGATGGTTTTTGCGACTGCACTTGAAGAAACTTTAAAGGGTTTTAAATTTTACGGATTGACTGATCTTCATGTCTTAAAGTAATGATGGACTGTCATTTTTCTTTGCTTATTTGAACTGTTCTTGCCATAATATGGACTTGGTCTTTTACCAAATAGGGCTATCTTCTGTATACCAACCCTACCTTGTCACAACACAGCTGATTGGCTCAAATGCATTAAGAAGAAAGGAAATTCCACAAATTAACTTTTAACAAGGCATGCCTGCAGGACGTTTGGCATTTGCCAGAGAACACCAAGATTGGCAAATTCGCCACTGGTGCCCTGTGCCTTCACAGATGAAGGCAGGTTCACACTGAGCACATGTGACAGAGTCTGGAGACGCCGTGGAGAACGTTCTGCTGCCTGCAACATCCTTCAGCATGACCGGTTTGGCGTTGGGTCAGTCATGGTGTGGGGTGGCATTTCTTTGGGGGGCCGCACAGCCCTCCATGTGCTCGCCAGAGGTAGCCTGACTGCCATTAGGTACCGAGATGAGATCCTCAGACCCCTTGTGAGACCATATGCTGGGACGATTGGCCCTGGGTTCCTCCTAATGCAAGACAATGCTAGATCTCATGTGGCTGGAGTGTGTCAGCAGTTCCTGCAAGAGGAAGGCATTGATGCTATGGACTGGCCCGTCTGTTCCCCAGACCTGAATCCAATTGAGCACATCTGGGACATCATGTCTCGCTCCATCCACCAACGCCACGTTGCACCACAGACTGTCCAGGAGTTGGCGGATGCTTTAGTCCAGGTCTGGGAGGAGAACCCTCAGGAGACCATCCGCCACCTCATCAGGAGCATGCCCAGGCGTTGTAGGGAGGTCATACAGGCACGTGGAGGCCACACACACTACCGAGCCTCATTTTGACTTGTTTCAAGGACTTTACAGTAACGTTGGATCAGCCTGTAGTGTGGTTTTCCACTTTAATTTTGAGTGTGACTCCAAATCCAGACCTCCATGGGTTGATAAATTTGATTTCCATTGATCATTTTTGTGTGATTTTGTTGTCAGCACATTCAACTATGTAAAGAAAAAAAGTATTTAATAAGAATATTTCATTCATTAAGATCTAGGATGTGTTATTTTAGTGTTCCCTTTATTTTTTTGAGCAGTGTATATAAGTGGTGCACGTTTGAGGGTTGGTGTTACGTAAAAGGCGTTTCTCATTTTCAGAGCACTTTGGTGGTAATGTTGATGTTCTTGCGAGAGCTTTTTGAGCAAGGCCTTTCTTTTTCCACATTGAAGTTTTATATGGCAGCCATCTCGACGTGTCATGCTGGGCTTGATGGCTCTACCCCAGGGACTCATCCTCTGGTGGTCCGGTTTCTGAAAGGTGTTCGTCGGCTCAGACCAGTGTCTCAGCCTATGGCACTGACCTTGACCTTGGTGCTGGACGCTCTGTGTGAGCCTCCGTTTGAACCATTGGAGTCTGTGGACCTAAAGGACATTCCTTCAAAACTGCCCTGCTCATGGCCTTGGTGTCAGCCAAGAACGTAGGGAATCTCCATATATCTCAACACTATCAGTACACCCTTCCTGTTTGGAGTTCGCGCCTGGCAACTTCAAAGTGATGTTACTTCTGAATCCATCTTTGTTCCCAAGTTAATAGCCATGTCTTACAGGTGTCTTACCTGACTGTCAAGATGTTCCCTTTCCCACCCCTCCGTTTGTTTCCAGTGAACAACCCGCCTGTGTCCGGTGAGCGCTTTAGGCGCGTATATGGATAGGAACAAGGATATCTACGTTTGTGCCCAGCATTTTGTCTGTTTCGCTAATCCAGCTCGGTGTAGGGCACTTTCTCATTGGATTGTGGAGGCTATCACCCTGTCACGTGACATCAAAGGACAAGGGTTGCCTAGCAGTGTGCGTGCCCACTCCACTTGGGGTGTGGCGGCTTATTGGGCATTGTTCAGATGTCTGTTTCGCAGCGAGTTGGGGTTCCCCACATTCCTTTGTGAGATTTTAATCGCTTGAATGTAACTGCTCCCAGTGTGGCTCATAGTGTTCTTATGGCTGAGTCCGGGAGTGAGTGTTAGGCAACTTCCAGGTTGCGGACTTATCTGGGTTACCACAGTTCCCTGTGGATTTGCGCCTTGGGCTGACTTGAGGTGCGGCACAGCGTAAAGTGTGCATTATCAGGGTTACCACAGTTTCCTGTGGGTTTGAGCCTCGGGCTGCCGTGGCAACGTGTGAGTACACAGTTTCTGGGTTACTGCAGGTTTCCAGTGGGTTTGAGCCTCGGGCTGCCGTGCACTTCACCAAGTCAGGAGTTCTGTTATTTTGGACTTGCAGTTCCTTGTACGAGTTCTGACATTTCAGGCTCACAAGGTAAGTAATGTTCTTGGAACAGTGGGGTCTATTGGCAGCTTGTCAGTGTGTATAGCCATGAAGTAGCAGGTTATGGTTCCCTATATGGGGCTCTGACAGTTCAGGCTTCTTGGGTGAGTATTAGGGGAAAATGTGTCTTCTGTAAAACCCTTATTGGAGCCGGTGGAATCTGTGTGTGCTTGGGCTGCTGTGGGCCTCCTAGTTTGGTAGCCTCTGAGCCATCATGGGGCATGATTGTATGTCCACATAGTATGTTATACATAGTGACCATCTGAAAGGGAACATACAGTTATGAATATAACTACTGTTCCCTGAAGGGAACGGGGTATAACACATTTTGGCCCCGCACCATCAAGGGGTTTGGCCAGGAAGGCGCGGCTTCCGAGGGCGGGCTCGGCATCCATTGGCCCATCTTCAGCTAAATATGATTGGTGGTTGACTTCCCATAACATGTTATACTGTCCCTTGCTCCCTACTTCAGAGAACAGAACGTTTCCTTCAGATAGATTATCCCAGATCACAAGTCTAAAGTACTATTCGGAGTGATGAGTTTCCAACACTGATCTAAACTGATTTTGGGGGGATTATAATTGTACATCTAATTATCCCTGGGGGTGAAAGATTGTCTTCATGAGGTGACAGACAGACACAACAATGGGCTTTTCTACATCACACCAGTCTCTCCATCCACTTAAAGTCCAAACTCACTGTTATGGCATGTCCATCTACAGTGGGGAGAACAAGTATTTTATACACTGCCGATTTTGCAGGTTTTCCTACTTATACAAAGCAAGTAGAGGTCTGTAATGTTTATCATAGGTACACTTCAACTGTGAGAGACGGAATCTAAAACAAAAATGCAGAAAATCACATTGTATGATTTTTAAGTAATTAATTTGCATTTTATTGCATGACATAAGTATTTGATCACCCACCAACCAGTAAGAATTCCAGCTCTCACAGACCTGTTAAATGTAAATGTAAATGTAAGTCATTTAGCAGACGCTCTTATCCAGAGCGACTTACAAATTGGTGCATTCACCTTATGACATCCAGTGGAACAGCCACTTTACAATAGTGCATCTAAATCTTTTAAGGGGGGGGGTGAGAAGGATTACTTTATCCTATCCTAGGTATTCCTTAAAGAGGTGGGGTTTCAGGTGTCTCCGGAAGGTGGTGATTGACTCCGCTGTCCTGGCGTCGTGAGGGAGTTTGTTCCACCATTGGGGGGCCAGAGCAGCAAACAGTTTTGACTGGGCTGAGCGGGAACTGTACTTCCTCAGTGGTAGGGAGGCGAGCAGGCCAGAGGTGGATGAACGCAGTGCCCTTGTTTGGGTGTAGGGCCTGATCAGAGCCTGGAGGTACTGAGGTGCCGTTCCCCTCACAGCTCCGTAGGCAAGCACCATGGTCTTGTAGCGGATGCGAGCTTCAACTGGAAGCCAGTGGAGAGAGCGGAGGAGCGGGGTGACGTGAGAGAACTTGGGAAGGTTGAACACCAGACGGGCTGCGGCGTTCTGGATGAGTTGTAGGGGTTTAATGGCACAGGCAGAGAGCCCAGCCAACAGCGAGTTGCAGTAATCCAGACGGGAGATGACAAGTGCCTGGATTACGACCTGCGCCACTTCCTGTGTGAGGCAGGGTCGTACTCTGCGGATGTTGTAGAGCATGAACCTACAGGAACGGGCCACCGCCTTGATGTTAGTTGAGAACGACAGGGTGTTGTCCAGGATCACGCCACGGTTCTTAGCGCTCTGGGAGGAGGACACAATGGAGTTGTCAACCGTGATGGCGAGATCATGGAACGGGCAGTCCTTCCCCGGGAGGAAGAGCAGCTCCGTCTTGCCGAGGTTCAGCTTGAGGTGGTGATCCGTCATCCACACTGATATGTCTGCCAGACATGCAGAGATGCGATTCACCACCTGGTCATCAGAAGGGGGAAAGGAGAAGATTAATTGTGTGTCGTCTGCATAGCAATTACTGTTAAAAACTGTTAGTTTTTCTTTAAGAAGCTCTCCTGTTCTCTACTCATTACCTGTATTAACTGCACCTGTTTGAACTCGTTACCTGTATAAAAGACACCTGTCCGCACACTCAATCAAACAGACCCCAACCTCTCCACAATGGCCAAGACCAGAGAGCTGTGTGAGGACATCAGGGATAAAATTGTAGACCTGCACAAGGCTGGGATGGGCTACAGGAAATAGGCAAGCAGCTTGGTGAGAAGGCAACAACTGTTGCCGCAATTATTAGAAAATGGAAGAAGTTCAAGATGACGGTCAATCACCCTCGGTCTGTGGCTCCATGCAAGATCTCACCTCGTGGGGCATCAATGATCATGAGGAAGGTGAGGGATCAGCCCAGAACTACACGGCAGGACCTGGTCAATGACCTGAAGAGAGCTGGTACCACAGTCTCAAAGAAAACCATTAGTAACACATTACGCCGTCATGGATTAAAATCCTGCAGCGCACACAAGGTCATCCTGCTCAAGCCAGCGCATGTCCAGGCCCGTCTAAAGTTTGCCAATGACCATCTGGATGATCCAGAGGAGGAATGGGAGAAGGTCATGTGGTCTGATGAGACAAAAATATAGCTTTTTGGTCTAAACTCCACTTGCCGTGTTTGGAGGAAGAAGAAGGATGAGTACAACCCCAAGAACACCATCCCAACCGTGAAGCATGGAGGTGGAAACATCATTCTTTGGGGATGCTGTTCTGCAAAGGGGACAGGACGACTGCACCGTATTGAGGGGAGGATGGATGGGGCCATGTATCGCGAGATCTTGGCCAACAACCTCCTTCCCTCAGTAAGAGCATTGAAGATGGGTCGAGGCTGGGTCTTCCAGCATGACAACGACTCGAAACACACAGCCAGGGCAACTAAGGAGTGGCTCCGTAAGAAGCATCTCAAGGTCCTGGAGTGGCCTAGCCAGTCTCCAGACCTGAACCCAATAGAAAATCTTCAGAGGGAGTTGAAAGTCTGTATTGCCCAGCGACAGCCCCAAAACCTGAAGGATCTGGAGAAGGTCTGTATGGAGGAGTGAGCCAAAATCCCTGCTGCAGTGTGTGCAAACCTGGTCATGAACTACAGGAAATGTATGATCTCTGTAATTGCAAACAAACGTTTCTGTACCAAATATTAAGTTCTGCTTTTCTGATGTATCAAATACTTATGTCATGCAATAAAATGCTAATTAATTACTTACAAATCATACAGTGTGATTTTCTGGATGTTTGTTTTAGATTCCGTCTCTCACAGTTGAAGTGTACCTATGATAAAAATTACAGACCTCTACATGCTTTGTAAGTAGGAATACCTGCAAAATCGGCAGTGTATCAAATACTTGTTCTCCCTACTGAGAACAAGTGTGTGGCCTACTCTTTGTAGTGAGCCATATTGTCTGCAATTGTTTTTCAGAACATTCATTGACAAAAACAATCAAATGGACGTGTGTTCTCTTTTATTGAAGAGCCCCTGACAAGTTGAAGAGAAATGCACTATGAACATAAAAAGTGGTTGGATTTGGCCTGGAGCGAGGGGAGAAAGGAAGGGGTACACAGTGCTAACTGTCTGACTTGCTTTACCCCGCTTCTAAAAACTCACTGTGCTATTATACCTTGGACTTCAACTGCACACCCATACACACACACACTCACAGTACGCTCTCTGCACACGCACGCACACACAGTCTTTCCTCTCACTTTGATCACGCTTGCCCTGAACATGGTCTATTCAGCTCAATTTGCTTACACCCTCCTCTGTTGAATTGACATGTCAGCACTGTTAAGCTTTTCCACACATGTATGTTGATCATGCTTGAGAGAACGGCTGAGTTGAGAGCATTGCAGGAAACTTATTTGTATACATGTATACATTTCATTGGTGGGAAATGAGGCCGCTACACAAGCATTGTTTTGAGTTTCATCTAGTCATAATTGAACGGAACACTACGGTCCCTTGATTTCCAGGTCAGGAGACGTTGTGCGTTCAAAAGGAGGATGTGATGATGTCCTATTGTTGTTCCATGTGATGGTGGATAACCAGGGTGATTATCCTGTACTAAAGTAGCTCTCCTCGATTATTGGTGTGTATGTAAACCTATGGTCAGTATTAAGCACTGGGATAGAATGTCCATTCTGAGGGCATCAGATTCCGCTAATGCACCCTCATCTTTTCAACGCCTGAATAGCTCTTAAATCCTCCATCTCTTCTCTCATCCCAGTGAGCAGCACAAAGCAGTGTGTCCATTGCTCCGCCACTGTCAGATTATCTGGTGTGTGTGTGGATGGACAATCCCTTTTTTTCGAGAGGGAATTAACCATAGATTATTTTTGTTAACACAGGGGTTTGTCATCGCCTCAAAACAGGGCTCTGGGTTATATAAGTAACTTCATCTGCTCCTCTATGTTATCCCCTATTAATTGGACAGGTTTGCCATGCTATCGTCCCAGATGACATGAGAGAGCGTATTTATTTGATTGCCATTGTTTGGATCCCAAAGTGACGGGATCCGTCAAACTCGGATGCGCCAGTGCCCCTGGAGGTAAGATGGAACAGGGCTCTTCTCACTGGGTGGCTTAGGGGAGGGAGGCACTTTGCATGTCATCTGACTGTTTTCAATAAGAGTAGAGGGATGTAAAAGTCTCCTTTGGTTCCTCTAGTGTAGGGATGGGCAACTGTCAGCCTGCGGGCCATGCTCCCCTTTTGTTTGCCCGCGGATCAATATCACAAAAAAAAAGGAAAACAATATATATTGTACATCAACACCATTATTCCAGAAACCCTACACCCACTCCAATTTACATACCGCCCTAACAGATCCACAGATGATGCAATCTCTATTGCACTCGACACTGCCCTTTCCCACCTGGACAACAAGGAACACCTACGTGAGAATGCTATTCATTGACTACAGCTCAGCCCTCAACACCATAGTGCCCACAAAGCTCATCAATAAGCTATGGACCCTGGGACTAAACACTTCCCTCTGTAACTGGATCCTGGACTTCCTGATGGGCCGCCCCCAGGTGGTGAGGGTAGACAACAACATCTGCAACGCTGATCCTCAACACCGGGGCCCCTCGGGAGTGCGTGCTCAGTCCCTTCCTGTACTCCTTGTTCACTCATGACTGCACAGCCAGGCACGACTCCAACACCATCAATAAGTTTGCCGATAACACAACAGTGGTAGGTATGATCAATGACAACACAGCCTATAGGGAGGAGGTTAGAGACCTGGCCGTGTGGTGCCAAGACAACAACCTCTCCCTCAATGTGATCAAGGCAAAGGAGATGATTGTGGACTACAGAAAAAGGAGGACCAAGCATGCCCCCATTCTCATCGATGGGGCTATAGCGTAGCAGGTTGAGAGCTTCAAGTTCCTTGGTGTCCACATCACCAACAAACTAACATGGTCAAAGCACACCAAGACAGTCAGCCATGAAGAGGGCACGACAAAACCTATTCCCCCTCAGGAGACTGAAAAGATTTGGCATGGGTCCTCAAATCCTCAAAAGGTTCTACAGCTGCACCATCGAGAGCATCCTGACTGGTTGCATCACTGCCTGGTATGGCAACTGCTCGGCCTCCGACCACAAGGCACTACAGAGGGTAGTGAATATGGCCCAGTACATCACTAGGGCCAAGCTTCGTGCCATCCAGGACCTCTATACCAGGCGGTGTCAGAGGAAGGCCCTAAGAATTGTCAAAGACTCCAGCCACCCTAGTCATAGACTGTTCTATCTGCTACAACACAGCAAGCGGAGCACCAAGTCTAGGTCCAAGAGGCTTCTAATTAGTTTCTACCCCAAATACATTAGACTCCTGAACATCTAATCAAATGGCTACCAAGACTATTTCCAGTGCCCCCCCCTCCCTCTTTTACGCAGCTGCTACGCTCTGTTATTATCTATGCATTGTCAATTTAATAACTCTACCTATATGTACATATTACCTCAATTACCTCGACTAATCGGTGCCCCCGCACATTGACTCTGTTATTTTACTACTGCTCTTTAACTACTTGTTACTTTTATTTCTAATTCTTATTAATATTTTTCAAACTGCATTGTTGGTTAGGGGCTTGTAATTAAGCATTTCACTGTAAGGTCTACAGCTATTGTATTCGGTGCATGTGACAAATAAAATTTGATTTGATTTATTGAAACTCTGAACAGAGCTAGAATAGTAGAATACACAGGTGTAATTTCATCAAGTTTCTGTTGTTATGTCAGTCACTGACAGCCACTCAATTAGCCTATGTCAGCAAAACCTTTTTTGATTGGTAAATTAGTCTAGCCAGCTATCTAAACTAGAGGTCGACCGATTAATCATAATTAGAGCCGATTTCAAGTTTTCATAACAATCGGTAATCGGACGCCGAATATGGCCTATTACATTGCAATCCACGAGGACACTGCAAGGCAGGCTGACCACCTGTTACGCGAGTGCAGCAAGGGGCCAAGGTTCATTATTTATTTGAGACTAATTAGATTTTATTTATGTATTATATAAAAACATTGTGTTCATTGTTCATTCAGTATTGTTGAAATTGTCATTATTACAAATATATATATATATAAAAATCTGCCAATTAATCGGTATAGGCTTTTTTTGGTCCTACAATAATCGGTATCGGCGTTGAAAAATCCTAAATCGGTCGACCTCTAATCTAAATTTGTAGCAATCGTGGTCGAATTACCGACTGGGGGGGGGACACTTTTTTTTTGTCACTCTTGGAGGTTAGGGCCCCCAAAAGGGTAGGGCTGGCTCCGACAGTATGTGTGGGTATGGATGTGGGTACGCAGAACCAGCAAACCACTACAGCCCTTCATGACGAGTTCAGATTTTTTGTGGCCCCCCACTCCCATCAACGTCACCCAACCCTTCTCCAGTGAGTCGGTGGATAATACACAACTTTCAGACATTATTTTTCGATTTAAGAAGTTCTCACCATTTTATCCACTACAAATTATCTGGAGACGTTAAACTCTCAGATAAAACAGTTCCCAAAAGGTAGAATATAAAAATTGTATTGGCTGATTTGTTAGATTGCCGTAAGCGGTTTACTTTTCATTATTATTCAAATTGGAAATGGCCTTGGTTCAGCTCCCAGAAAACAAAGACATTAACCAAATCGAGTTGAAAGTCGCAAAGCTCTCTTTTACTAAAGTTATTATAGGAAAATCTGAGTCATTTTGCATGAGATTAGCTTGCGGAAGCATTTAAAGTGCAACCAATTACATTTTCAATGGAGACTCTGATGTGTCGTTGTCAAACTGGACCATAAAGAATAAATTATTATTATTTAAAGTAGGACATTACCACAAGTGAACATTTCCACTGTTAATGTGGACACTAAACATTTCTATGATCTGGTAACCCCACCCCCTGATGCATTTGTATTAGCTGTTATGACTAACTCAAGAGTCCCGGTTACATGGCCATTAGGATAACAGTAGTTCAGCCACTATGTATCCCAATCCTTCTCAGCTGCAATGTGACTCATTTTGTTCCATTATTAATGCTTCATCACCCTCTCCACCCCCAGTCCCCCACCCTCTCAATTATGCCCCCCATCCAAAAGTCCATGGAACATAGAGGAATGACAGTCTGGACAGAGGATGTATATGGTACAAAAAAGAAAACTTACAAAAACAGGGATGTCTGGTCCAATGCTTGTAAGCCACAATAATTGACTCCATCTGCTGTGATGGCCAGAGGACTGAGAACTAAGGACAGACGAAGCTGACCAGAAGTTCACATAAACCCGAGAGATAACGGCACACTGAAACATACACATCCTCGCTGTTGCCTTCTTATTTACTCAACCTCATTCACATACGCTCTGCACTCTCATGCACTTATTTGGTCACGTGCATGTACATGCACGCAAATGCAAGCATCTGTGCACGCAAGCACATTCTGAAGGGGATTGTTGGCCTGTGACAGTAAATCTCTTGAAAGAGGATGACCTAGTGCAGCGACTCCACTGTGTCTGTCAGCTACCATCATCCTCCACCTTTATCTACTGTGTGTCTTGTTGTGCCACAGACGTTATGGTGAAACTCTTTGGCTCAACTTTATTCCTTCCTTCCTTCCATCACACTTTGGCATGATCTGTCAATACAAAAACAATGCCACTGTTCCTCGTGTGCGCACACGTGGAGAAAAACATATTGAAAAAAAACAAAACGAAACATTTCCTCACTTCCAGGTCAAGAATGAGGACTACATACTAAAATCAGTTAGAAATTGTGTCTATGGACATTTAAATAAGCATAGCCCTCGGTGGCTTTTACTGTCAAACATTGTGTGTTTCTACAGTATAACTATACCAGCTTGGCAATGGAGCAGATGCTCAGTACATGCAAGCCTGTGCCCTACTTCAAGCATCTCATTGACATTCTGCCACTTGATTTAAAAAAAAGAAGCAAAATAAAGAAGTTAATTAAACTATTACCAGCTGCTTATGCCCTTCCATCAAGTTTACTCAGCTGTAAAATAATCAAAATAATGGAGGAGATTGTTTGAGCTAATATGCCTTAACTTTTGAAAATTCAAAACTTTTACAAAACGTTTATCAAAGCAAGAAATTATTTTGAAAGAAGAAGCAAAGTTCTTTAAGCATATGTTCTCTTTTCAGCCTCCTCCATTTCCACTAGCTATAGTTAACTGTAAGGATGTTTTTCCTAATAATAGACCTGTACACAAAGATTTGTGTGAGGGCCAAATTGCAGGGGAGGAACTTCTTGATGCAATTAAAGCCTTTAGGCCAGGGGCAAATCCAGGGCTGGATGGCATACCAGCGGAGGTATATGAACCCTTTTTTTAAACTACTCAAAGATCCATTATTAGCATGATTTAACCACTGCTATAAAAATGCTAAACTATCAGGTACTCAGCAAGAAGGTTTGATTTCACTATTACTGAAACAGGACAGAGGTGGTAAGTATAAAGATCCAGTCCAAAAAAAACTGGAGACCACTTGAGTGTTGTAATGCAGACATCCTCGCAAAATGCACAGCACATACAATTTAAAAAAGGTGTTGTCGGATATTATTCATCCTGATCAGACAGGTTTTATTTTTACGTGGAAGATACATTGACGATAATATAAGACAAGTCCTTGAAACAATAGATCACTCTAGGAAACCAGGTCTGGTATTCAGAGTGAAGACATCAAAACTATGGAGTGCTGCATTAGATGACCTGGCCTCAACAATCACTCAACCTCAACCCAAACGAGATTGTTTGGAATGAGTTGAAGCGCAGAGAGAAGGAAAAGCAGCCAACAAGTGCTCAGCATGTGTGGGAACTCCTTCAAGACTATTGGAAAAGCATTCCAAGTGAAGCTGGTTGAGAGAATGCCAAGAGTGTGCAAAGCTGTCATCAAGGCAAAGGGTGGCTACTTTGAAGGATCTCATATCAAATATATTGTGATTTGTTTAACACTTTTTTGGAGTTAAACCAAGGTGTATCCTGTTTCCATTGATCATCCTTGAGATGTTTCTACAACTGTATTGGAGTCCACCTGTAGTAAATTCAATTAATTGGGCATGATTTGGAAAAGCAAACAGCTGTTGTCTGTATTAGGTCCCACAGTTGACAGTGCATGTCAGAGCAAAAACCAAGACATGAGGTTGAAGTAATTGTCCGTAGAGCTCCGAGACAGGATTGTGTGGAGGAACAGATCTGGGGAAGGGTACCAAAAAATATTTGGCAGCATTGAATGTCCCCAAGAGCACAGTGGCCTTCATCATTCTTGAATGGAAAAACCTTGGAACCACCAAGACTCGTCCATGAGCGGTCCGCCAAGCCAAACTGAGCAATCGGGCGAGAAAGGCAGGGAGGTGACCAAGAAACTCGATGGTCACTCTGACAGAGCTCCAGAGTTCCTCTGTGGAGATGGGAGAACCTTCCACAAGGACACCATCTCTGCAGCACTCCACCAATCAGGCCTTTATGGTAGAGTGGCCAGATGAAAGCCACTCCTAAGTAAAAGGAACCTTGACAGCCCACTTGGAGATTGCCAAAAAGTATCTAGTCTGAAGAAACCAGGATTGGACATTTTGGCCTTGTTTTTTTTTTGGTCACTTGTTTTTTTTTTTTTTACCTTTATTTAACCAGGCAAGTCAGTTAGGAACATATTCTTATTTTCAATGACGGCCTGGGAACAGTGGATTAACTGCCTGTTCAGGGGCAGAATGACACATTTGTACCTTGTCAGCTCGGGGGTTTGAACTCACAACCTTCCGGTTGCTAGTCCAACACTCTAACCACTAGGCTACGCTGCCGCCATAGCGGAGGAAGCCTGACAGTGAAGCATGGTGGTGGCATCATCATGCTGTGAGGATGTTTTTCAGTTGCAAGGACTTAGAGACTAGTCAGGATCAAGGGAAAGATTAATGGAGCAAAGTACAGAGAGATCCTTGATGAAAACCTGCTCCAGAGCGCTCAGGACCTCAGACTGGGGAGAGGTTTCACCTTCCAAAAGGACAATGACCCTAAGCACACAGCCAAGACAATGCAGGAGTGGCTTTGGGACAAGTCTTTGAATGTCACTGAGTGGCCCAGCCAGAGCCCGGACTTGAACCCGATCGAACTTCTCTGGGGAGCCCTGAAAATAGCTGTGCAGCGACGCTCCCCATCCAACCTGACAGAGCTTGAGAGGATCTGCAGAGAAGAATGGGAGAAACTCCCCAAATACAGGTGTGCCAAGCCTGTAGCGCCATACCGAAGAAGACTCGAGGCTGTAATTGCTTCAACAAAGTACTGAGTAAAGGGTCTGAATACATACTTATGTGAAAGTGATTTCATTTTTTGTTTATACATTTATAAAAATGTTTTCACTTTGTCATTATGGAGTATGGAGTATTGTGTGTAGATTGATGATGAAAAAAATATTTAATCAATTTTAGAATAAGGCTGTAATGTAACTGTATAATAGTAAGTACTTATACATTATAAATCATGTTTTCAGTCATATCTTGATGTACATTACATCAAAACATCAAATACTTTATTTTTGCTGTAACTTCTGTAAAATCAAAAAAGTGCCATGAATGTAAAAATGTGTGTAGAATGTACATGTACAAACAAAAGAAGAAGCTGTAAAAACAAAGTGTTTTTAAATGACGTGCCTTTCTATCGGTTTTGGATCTTAGCATCTAACATGAAATGTGATTCAAAGTAAATAATTGAGAATGCTATAGGCCTAAGTATGAGCAGTGCAGTCAATGTTTTTTTAATGATATTTCCACACTGGGAGGTTGAAATAACACTGAAATTGCTAAAATTATGAAAATGTCCTTTGAGTGTAGGACATTTTATTACCTTTTTTTGCCTGGAATTTCAGACTGTTTAGGTGGGAGTGAAGTTTTTGACCCATAGCATGATATCCCAATCAGATCGGATTATTCTGACCAATGACCAGTCATCTTTTATTTGCTTATGTATTCTCCTACGTTGAAGGAGTTAACATTTTTATCAACACGCCCACACAATAACAATGAGCATGTCAATGAGAAAAGGGAGCTCAGGAAAATAAATGATAACTGGCAGCTTCATTAAAAATAGTACCAGCAAAACACCAGTCTCAACGTCAACAGTGAAGAGGCGACTCCGGGATGCTGGCCTTCTAGGCAGAGTTCCTCTGTCCAGTGTCTGTGTTCTTTTACCCATCTAAATATTTTCTTTTACTGAACAGTCTGAGATATGTCTTTACCTTTGCAACGGTGCCTAGAAGGGCCAGCATCCCGGAGTCGCCTGTTCACTGTTGACGTTGTGTCATGACTTCCGCCGAAGTTGGTCCCTCTCCTTGTTCGGTCGGCGTTCGACGTCACCGGTTTTCTAGCCGACACCGATCCACTTTTCATTTTCCATTTGTTTTGCCTTCATTGTACCCACCTGGTTTCCATTCCTATAACTACATGTTCCTTATTTAACCTTCTGTGTCCCCCATGGTTTTGTGCGTGTTTGTTCATTGTAAGTTGGTCTCATTTGTGAGCTTGAATATGTTCCTTCTTGGCATATTTGTTTTTTTGAGTAAAGTTACATTTAATACTCATCTCTGTGTCCTGCGTCTGACTCTACCTTACCTGCTACACCTAGACTCCTTACAAGTTGAGAATGGTGTTTTGCAGGTACTACTTAATGAAGCTGCCAACTGCCAGACTTGAGAGGCATCTGTTTCTCAAACTAGACACTCTAATGTACTTGTACTCTTGCTCAGTTGTGCACCAGGGCCTCCCACTCCTCTTTCTATTCTTGTTAGAGACAGTTTGCGCTGTTCTGTTCTGTGAGTACTACACAGCGTTGTATGAGCTCTTCAGTTTCTTTGCAATTTCTCGCACGGGATAGCCTTCATTTCTCAGAACAAGAATAGACTGACGAGTTTCAGAAGAAAGGTCTATATTTCTGGCCATTTTGAGCCTGTAATCGAACCCACAAATGCTGAAGCTCCAGATACTCAACTAGTTCAAAGAAGGCCGGTTTTATTGCTTCTTTAATCAGAACAACAGTTGTCAGCTGTGCTAACATAATTGCAACAGGGTTTTATAATTATCAACGTGGATTAGCTAACACAACGTGCCATTGAAACACAGGAGTGATGGTTGCTGATAATGGGCCTCTGTACGTCTATGTAGATATTCCATTAAAAATCAGCCATTTCCAGCTTCAACAGTAATTTACAACATTGACAATGTCTACACTGTATTTCTGATCAATTTGATGTTATTTTAATGGATACATCTTTTCACATTTCTTTCAAAAGTTCATTTCTCTACCATAAGCCACCTACAATGTCATTTTAAAGAATTTGGCAGTACATCCAACTGGCCTTAAAAGTGCAGACCACTTGTAACCACGCCAGCCCAGGACGTCCACATCCAGCTTCTTCACCTGCGGGATCGTCTGAGACCAGCCACCCAGACAGCTGATAAAACTGTGGGTTTGCACAACTGAAGAATTTCTGCACAAGCTGTCAGAAACTGTCGCAGTGAAGTGCATCTGCCTGCTTGTCGTCCTCACCAGGGTCTTGACCTGACTGCAGTTCGACGTCGTAAGAGACTTCAGTGGGAAAATGCTCACCTTCAATGGCCAATGGTATGCTGGAGATGTGTGTTCTTCACGGATTAATCCAGGTTTTAACTGTACCGGGCAGACGACAGACTTGTGTGGGCGAGCGGTTTGCAGATAATGTTGTGAACAGAGTGCCCCATGCTGACGGTGGGGTTATGGTATGGGCAGGCAGGCAGGCATAAGCAATTTGAATGCACAGAGATACTGTGACGAGATCCTGAGGCCCATTGTCGTACCATTCATCCGCCATCATCACCTCATGTTTCAGCATGATAATGCACGGCCCATGTCGCAAAGATCTGTACACATTTCCTGGAAACTGAAAATGTCCCAGTTCTTCCATGGCCATACTCACTAGATATGTAACCCATTGATTGAGCATGTTTGGGATGCTCTGGATTGACGTGTACAACAGTGTGTTCGAGTTCCCACCAATAACTTCACACAGCCATTGAGGAGGAGTGGGACAACATTCCACAATCAACAGCCTGATCAACTCTATGCAAAGATGTGTCACAGGTGGTCACATCATTTACATTTACATTTTACATTTAAGTCATTTAGCAGATGCTCTTATCCAGAGCGACTTACAAATTGGTGCATTCACCTTATGACATCCAGTAGAACAGTCACTTTACAATAGTGCATCTAAATCTTAATCAGATACTGACTGGTTTTCTAATCCACGCCCCTACTTCTTTTTTCAAGGTAACTGTGACCAACAGATGCATGTCTGTATTCCCACTCATGTGAAATCCATAGATCAGGGCCTAATGGATTTATTTAAATTGACTGGTTTCCTTATATGAACTGTAACGCTGTAAAATATTTGAAATTGTTGCATGTTGTGTTTATGTTTGTTCTGTGTACATAACCTTTCAAAAAAACGATGAAGTGGGTAATGTAAATTGTTGCAATAACCAGCAGGAGTCCAGGATACATCTCAACTTCAAAAGGAATAATGCAATAGCACTGGGTACCTACACACATGGATGTCAGTGAAAGGTAAACGCAGTGACAAATCTGCATGATCATTAGGCTATAATTTCCATCTCATTATAAATGTATGAAATGATTATGCTTATTATTAGTCTATTAGTAGTGGTGGAGGTTGAGGGAGGCTAGTAAAAGTACTAAGTTGCCAGGTTTATACTCAATAAAAAAAGCACAATATTCTAGATGGAACCATTTGCCAGAGGTGATCATTTTCCTGCAGTCATTCATTTAACAACAGCAAGGAATAACCGAATCCATTTCAGCTCCTCTGCTGCACCTGATAGCCTACCCGACGCAACAGCGCGCATCATGTCGGTCACCTGTCTGCATCCAAATGCCATTCACCTGTGCTGAAGTACGTGAGACACTGCAGGCAACTGTTGCGCCACACGTGCTATGACGTAGGCTACCTTGATAGACAGTAGCATACTTTGAAAAACACTAGTCTGTCCGAAATCTCATAATAAGTGTTCACTACATTACTTGATTAGCGTAAGTGTAGCCTTAACAACGTGATGTCGTTGAGCTCTAAAATATTACAATTAGAGCAGAGGGTTTCTTACCTGCGCTGACATCAACGATAACTCCATCATTGGGTTAATGGGGTTCAGAAATCGGCAGGCTGTTAGAAAATTCAATACACTAACAGTGTGTAAAATGTAAGATTGAGTAAAAGGAAAGCTTCGTCTTCAGCAAGGTCTCATCCGTGGAGCACACTGCTACGCTTCGCTGGAACAGCACGATCTTGATTCGTCTAAACGCACTTAATGGGAGAGCCCACCCAGTGGATTCGTGCTGCAGGCGTGCAAGGCAACTTTGCAGAATTATTGATGCAAGTTTGCCTTTGACAGTTAAACTCTTTGACACTTCTACCCACTACATCCCCTTCCTCTTTTCCTTCATATGTTTTGAGGGGAGGACATTCTATTGGAGATGGATACTTGAATTATGTATTTATGTTTGAGTTCATTGACACAAGATAGGCAAGCTCTGTTTATTCTACCTTGAAAACAGGATTGGACTGGCCATAGGCATTTCGTGCAAATGCCAGATGGGCTGCTCCATTTTTTGCCTAATAGGCCTGTCTTAACATGTTTGGGTTTTTTTTGCACAAAATAATCATTATCTGGCTAATAATCAGGGCCTCAAGGAACAAAATGGGCCAGTGTGGGGGCCTCAAGGGGGGAAAAAATTGGCCCGTTTGTCAGAAATGCCAGAGATTGTTATTGCTCCCAGTCCACCCCTGATTCTAACTCAGACAGAAAACATGTTGATGGCAGTGGTGTAAAGTACTAAAGTATAAATACTTTAAAGACAGAAAACATGTTGATGGCAGTGGTGTAAAGTACTAAAGTATAAATACTTTAAAGTACTACTTAAGTAGTTTTCTTGGCTATCTGTACTTTACTTTTTATATTTTTTGACAACTTTTACTTCACTACATTCCTAAAGAAAATAATGTACTTTTTACACCATACATTGTCCCTGACACCCAAAAGTACATGTTACATGACAAGTTTTAGAACGCCTACTCATTCAAAGGATTCTCTTTTATTTTTACACATTTTTACATTGTGGAATAATACTGAAAACATCAAAACTAACACATATGGAATCATGTAATAACCAAAAAAGTGTTAAACAAATCAAAATATATTTTATAGTTGAGATTATTCAAAGAAGCTACGCTTTGCCTTGACAGCTTTGTACACTATTTGCATTCTCTCAACCCGCTTCATGAGGTAGAATGCATTTCAATTAACAGGTGTGCCTTGTTAAAAGTTCATTTGTGGAATTTATTTCCTTCTCAATGCATTTGAGCCAATCAGTTGTGTTGTGACAAGGTAGGGGGGTATACCTAATATAGCCTTTTTGCAATATTATGAACAGCTCAAATAAGCAAAGAAAAATAACAGTCCATCATTACTTAAAGACATGAAGGTCAGTCAATACAGAAAATGTCAAGAACTTTGAAAGATTCTTCAAGTGTAGTCCCAAAAACCATCAAGCGCTATGATGAAACTGGGTCTCATGAGGACCGCCACAAGAATGGAAGACCCAGAGTTACCTCTGCTGCAGGATAAGTTCATTAGAGTTACCAGCCTCAGAAATTGTAGCCCAATTAAATGCTTCACAGAGTTCAAGTAACAGACACATCAACATCAACTGTTCAGAAGAGACTGCGTGAATCAGGCCTTCATGGTCAAATTGCTGCTGCAAAAAAACACTAAAGGACACACATAAGAAGCTTGGGCCAAGAAACACGAGAAATTAACATTGGACCGGTGGAAATCTGTCCTTTGGTCTTATTAGTACAAATTTGTGATTTTTGGCTTCAACGTGATGATCTCTGCATGTGTGGTTCGCACTGTGAAGCATGGAGGAGGAGGTGTGATGGTGTGGGGGGTTTTGTTGGTGACACTGTCTGTGTTTTATTAAGAATTCAAGGCACACTTAACCAGCATGGCTACTACAGCATTCTGCATCGATACGCCATTACATCTGGTTTGGGCTCAGTGGGACTATCATTTGTTTTTCAACAAGACAATGACCCAATACACACCTTCAGGCTGTGTAAGGGTGATTTTACCAAGAAGGAGAGTGATGGAGGGCTGCATCAGATGACCGGTCCTCCACAATCACCCGACCTCAACCCAGTTGAGATGGTTTGGGATGAGTTGGACGGCGGAGTGAAGGAATAGCAGCTAACAAGTGCTCAGCATATGTGGGAACTCCTTCAAGACTGTTGGAAAAGCATTCACGAAGCTGTTGGAGAAAATGGCAAGAGTGTGGAAAGCAAGGGAAAGGGTGTGTCACGTTGTATAATGACAGGAGATAGGCGTAGGAATACGAAATAGGTGTTATTTCTCTACCCAAAATAGTGTACATCATGAACATGACATGGACGAAGCCCAAAACAAACACATGTATATATATAACGCAGGGCTGTAACCAAAACAAAGAGTGAGGTGTAAACCTCTAATGAAAAGATGGAACGAGACCCGCAATAACAAGTTCACACTAACATGGTAACATGCAAGCCGATACAACAGAGCACAGGTACTCACAAGACGAACAGACATGAAACAATAATCAACATGGACAATGGGGAACAACAGGCACATATACACACTAATCAGGGGGAATGGGAACCAGGTGTGCGTAATGAGACAAGACAGTCTGGGGTTGGTGGTAATGATCCAGTTCAGTGACTCCTAGAAGGCCGGTGAGGTAGACCTCCGGAGCTGGTAAACGGAATGAGCAGCAGTATCGGGTATTCCGTGACAGGGTGGCTACTTGGAAGAAGTAGTACTTGGAAGATGTTTTTGGTTACTACATGATTCCATATGTGTTATTTCATAGTTTTGATGTCTTCAATATTCAACAAAGTAGAAAAAAAACTTGAATGAGTAGGTGTGTCCAAACTTTTGTTGGTACTGTGTGTATATACAGTTGAAGTCTGAAGTTTACATACACTTAGGTTGGAGTCATTAAAACTCATTTTTCAACCACTCCGCAAATTTCTTGTTAACAAACTATAGTTTTGGAATGTCGGTTAGGGCTTCTACTTTGTGCATGACACAAGTTATTTTTCTAACAATTGTTTACAAACAGATTATTTCACTTATAATTCACTGTATCACAATTCCAGTGGGTCAGAAGTTTACATACACTAAGTTGACTGTGCCTTTAAACAGCATGGAAAATTCCAGAAAATGATATCATGGGTTTAGAAGCTTCTGATATGCTAATTGACATCATTTGCGTCAATTGGAGGTTTACCTGTGGATATTTTTCAAGGTCTACCTTCAAACTCAGTGCCTCTTTGCTTGACATCATGGGAAAATCAAAAGAAATTAGCCAAGTCCTCAGAAAGACCTCCACAAGTCTGGTTCATCCTTGGGAGCAATTTCCAAACGCCTGAAGGTACCACGTTCATCTGTACAAACAATAATACGCAAGTATAAACACCATGGGACCACGCAGCAGTCATACCGCTTAGGAAGGAGACGCGTTCTGTCTCCTAGAGATGAACGTTGTCACACCCTGAGAGACGTTTTATTTCTCTATTTGGTTAGGTCAAGGTGGGGATTGGGAATTGGCAGCCTGTTTTGCCACCTTAGTTGTGGGTAGTTGACTTTGTTAATGGCCTGTATAGCCCTAGTAAGCTTCACATTCGTTTTGTTGTGTATTGTTTTTGTTGGCGACATTCCAAATAAAAATAAATGCACGCTCACCACCCTGTCCCTTGGTCCGGTCATTTCCACCCTGACGACGATCGTGACAGAACTACCCACCACAAACGTACCAAGCAGCATGGCAAGGAGGACTGGACATGGGAGGACATCCTGAATGGGAAAGGATCCTGGACGTGGGAGGAGATCCTGGCGGGAAAGGATCGCCTGCTGTGGGAGCTGGTGAAAGCATTGAGGAAGGCAAAGGCAGCGAGTAAAAGGGCCCAGGATTACAGAGGGTCACGGCTGGCACGAAAGACCGGGAGGCCACTCCCCAAATTTTTTTCGGGGGGCACACGAGGAGATTGGCTGACCTGAGCCAACTCCTCGTGCTTACGGTGGAGCGCACGGTGTCTCCAGTGTGCATTCACAGCCCGGTGCGCTATATTCCAGCTCCCTGCATCGGCCGGGGTAGAGTGGGCATCCAGCCAGGACGGATGGTGCCGGGTCAGCGCATCTGGCCGCCAGTGCGTCTCTGCGGCCCAGGATATCCTGCGCCGGCTCTGCGCACTGTGTCTCTGGTGCATCTGCACAGCCCAGTGCGTCCTGTGCCAGCATTTGCCGGGCGAAAATAACCATCCAGCCAGGACGGGTTGTGCCGGCTCTACGCTCGAGACCTCCAGTGCGCCTCCACGGCCCAGTATGTCTCCCCAGCCTGGTGAGTCCTGTGCCTGCTCCCAGAACCAGGCCTCCTTTATGTCTCCCCAGCCTGGTAAGCCCTGTGGCAGCTCCACACACCAGGCTGCCCATATGTCTCTATTTTTGTTCAATATATATGCAATAGCATGTATTTTCATTCTTATTCCAAAGATAAAGATGAAACATTATGAAGTCAAAATGCAATACATGTGCAAATGTGCTTTTAGATACAAAAATGTCAGATATATGTCAACACGCCTACCTCCAAAGGACTATTCTATGCATTACATTTTGTGAAAATCATTATATTATTTGTTCTGAGTTTCATGAGGAGTCACACTCTACACTGAGATAAGAGAAAGATGACCTCTTGAGTATACAAAACATTCCTCTTGGGAGTTACTTTGATGAGACGGTAAAGCGTTGCCCTGTTGATGAAATGTTGACATCTAGAGAAATCCTCTGACGATTCAGAAGCATATCACCCTTTCAAAACAGATTTAAAATTTGGGTAATCAGTGATCTTATTCAACTTTTCAATTTGGGAATGGAAATGCTTTAAAAAGACAGACCTTCTTGAAGCCTTGTGTCACTTACAAAGCTTGTCGTAATAGCTACCCATTAGCTTTCCTGAATTGAAATTATCACTGCATGAACCAACTCCTAAATATTGTAATATATTTTTGTTTTGTTGTTTTCATCCCCTTTGCGCTTGCCTCCATGTTAGATAATGATGATGGCGACCTTCCCCGAAGCCCAGATGCCCAGTGTACAGTTTTCAGTGGCTATTCAAAAGGTGTAAAGGCGTTCGTCTGTTGAATGAAGAGAGTCGGACCGAAATGCAGCGTGTAGGTTATTCATGACTTTAATGAAGGAATCGCGGTACATGAAATAACTGAATCTAAATACAAAAACAACAGAACGTGAAACTAATTACAGCCTATCTGGTGACTACAACACAGAGACAGGAACAAACACCCACGAAATACAAAGCGAAACTATGGCTCCCTAAATACGGTTCCCAATCAGAGACAACGAGATCACCTGACTCTGATTGAGAATCGCCTCAGGCAGCCAAGCCTATACAACACCCCTAATTAGCCGCGATCCCAAATACTACAAACCCCAATACGAAAACAACATATAAACCCATGTCACACCCTGGCCTACCCAAACATATAACAAAAACCACAAAATACAATGACCAAGGCGTGACAAAAGGAATCTTTACTCATTCACCCCTCTTAGCTTTTAATTTCAAAAGAGAAAGTGGTCATAAAAAGCCTCTCCGTTTCTGCCTAAAATATGTATTACATGCATCCTATTATTGTCCACAGGGAAACTGGTGAATGCTTCAGTGATTTTCAAAAACAGATCTGTCCATCTAGCGCACAATGACATATTAGCAGAGTTTCTCTTCAGAAAAGAGCTTACACCCTATTGTTCATGTCTCCCCTCAATAACTTGTACCTTTTAGATATATGTTTGGATTTGGACAAGCATTGACTGACTTTGGATTATTAGAGGAGGACGCTGCATGTGGCATCTGATAATCTATGAACAGAATATTATTAAAAACTGCCAGGACACTCAAACATTTTTTATTGGCAGATAGATTGCCTCTCTCAATTCCAAATGAGATGCTTCTCCCACAAGAATACATGGTAATAAAAATCAACCAATAAGCTGGTCACTGACGTGTGATGTGTAAATCCCTCCTTTTGGCATTGGTAGAAAGGTCTGGAAGGTAATGTAAAATGTTCTCAGAACTACTGTAACTTCAATGACCTGATTCCCGGTAGGCCTAGTACGGCTTGGTGACATGCCACGGTCTATCTCCTCGTTCCAGGTAAGGTTCATGATTCAGCGACATCGTCTCCACACTAGATCACGATGACTGGATGGATTTGGCCTAGTTAGTGGCGCAGGTTTTTGACGTCACTGTCATTTTTGTTCATGCAGGTGATGCTCCACTGAGCAAATACCAGGAATGACACACATTGAAGTTACACGACCCGGCATATTTACTTGGACAGTGAAGATGAAACTTTTCATTTGTCTCTATACTCCAGCAATTTGGATTTGAGATCAAATGTTTCATAAGAGGGGACAGCACAGAATGTCCCTTTCTATTGGGGGGCATTGTTATTCATATCTGATTTACCATTTAGAAACTAAAGTACTTTATGTAGCTAGTCCCCCCTATTTAAATGTGTCATAAGTATTTGGACAAATTCACTTGTGTATTAAAGTATCAAAATTGTAATTTTTTTGGTTCCATATTCCTAGCACGCAATGATTATCAAACTTGTTGGATGCATTTTGGTTGCGTTTCCCATTATGTTGTGCCCAATAGAATTGTATGGCAAATAATGTAGTGTCATTTTGGACTGTAAATTGTAATATAATTGTAATGATGGGGTGGCGAGTTGGAAGCAGGTGCAACGTTTTAATAAAACAATAAAACCAAGAGCGCGGCACTATCATAAGGCAGTACGCCGATACACAAGAACAATACCAACTGATGAGTGAACATGGGAGAGTGACATATAAAGGGGAGGAAATGATGAAGGTAATGGAGCACAGGTGCGAATCATAATGATTCACATGTGCGTGTAATGATGAGTGCCAGGTGTGCGTAGTGATGAATCCCAGGACTGGTGGTTAGTACTCTGGCGACGTTGTACCCCGGAGGGGAGGAGCAGGAGCAGACGTGACAATAATAAGCTTCTGAACACCTCTACATTCATGTGGGTGCTACCATTATTATGGATAATCCTAAAAGAATCGGAAATAATGATGAGTGAGAAAGTTAGAGGCACAAAGATCATACTCCCAAGACATGCTTGGGAGTATGGGGCGGCAAGCCTAGTGGCTAGAGCGTTGGCCTAGTAACCGGAAGGTTGCGAGTTCAAACCCCCGAGCTGACAAGGTACAAATCTGTCAACAGACCCATGCCGTCAAAAATAAGAATGTGTTCTTAACTGACTTGCCTGGTTAAATAAAGGTCAAATTAAAAAAAAAAAAAAAAAATGCAAACCTCTCACCATTACCAATAACATGGAAGGTTAGCATTTCTCAGTCATTTACAATTCATTCATGATTATCCATAATCATGGTAGCATCCACATTAACATATTCTATTCTTATTTAGAATATAAGTGACTCCAAAATGACAATATGTTATTTACCACTCATTTCTACTGGCCACAATGTAATCTGAAACACAACCAAAACTAACTACAAATGCATCCAACAAGTTTGCAGAGTAGACAAGCTTGATCTAGTCATTGCATGCTAGGAAAATGGGACCGAAAATGACCATTTTGACTACATTAATGCACATTTAAGTGAATTTGTCCAGATACTTATGACCTCTACAAATGGGGGGACTAGATACATAAAGTGCAGGTAAAACAGATACAGTGGGGCAGAAAAGTATTTAGTCAGCCACCAATTGTGCAAGTTCTCCCACTTAAAAAAAGATTATTCTCATTTTGTCTGTCATAGTTGAAGTGTACCTATGATGAAAATTACAGGCCCGTCTCATCTTTTTAAGTGGGAGAACTTGCACAATTGGTGGCTGACTAAATACTTTTCTGCCCCACTGTATGTATTTTATTTATTTATTTTATTGAACCTTTATTTAACTAGGCAAATGAACTAGTCGTATGAAAACACCCCCTCATATGAAACATTTGATCGAAAGTATAGAGCCAAATTCAAACTTTTCACTTCAATTTCCTGTAACACACATGTAACACACTGTGCTGCTGCTTCTAGTCTTGACATCCAATTGAAATACAGTATTTTGCCAATGTTTAGACACTTGAGATGGAGTCTGTCAGCGTGTCAGCCACAGCTTTAGACCTCTTCTCTTGCCTTCATCTGTATCTCCCTTTCTGTCTAAGATGAATGGGATTCAGGTCAAACTCATTAAAACCTGAATCAATATCTGTCCTTAAGCTCTGTGCCAAGGGCACTGTATCCCTAAAGTAGGAGTGAGCGTCACAGAGCAAATTAGGATGGACTTCCCCTTTGGCAAACAGTAGTGTTCTGTGTGTACTGTTTGTTGAGTTTTCATTAGTACATATTCCCTATTTAGTCAAACACATTGTCACACCCACCAATAATAATGAGCTACTACTATTAGTACTACTGTAGTACTATAGATAATGTGTATCAGTGCTGTTCCTTATGTACTATTACTAGTACTACACATATTATTATACCAATAGTATATGACAACAAATCACATCTCTTCTCTCTACTGTATGTCCTGAATTACTAGACTCCAGGAGGATGACCTCACTGCACTCGATCACAGTCACAGCATTCATAATGGTGCTGTGTGGGATGCGTGGATGCTCGGCAGCTCATACGTCATATGATTAAACACATACATTGGCAGGCGAACCGTAATAGGTACGAACCTGCCTCAACCACCCCACACTCCCCTAGCCGACAGATGTTTAACCTTTAACTGCGGTGGGCTAAATCAGGGTCACACAAAAGTGTTTCTTGGTAGTCTTAAACAAATCTACTTTGAAACAAAAGTATACACCTCACACGCCTGCTTATGGGCTTTAAAAAAAGAAGACACCTGTACCATGTCAGATAGAGTTCAAATGTATAAAGTGATGATTTTGCATCCAAATATTACACTTTACATACACATCACAGAAGACTGAAATAAAACCGTTTGCCATAGAAACATCAGATTTTCAGGCGGCTTTTTTGAAAGAATGTTTATTCATTCTGAAAAATATTAATAACAATCCACCCACTAGGTCATTTGACTGCAGGAAAGCGCTACACCTTCGCACGCGAGTCTGGACTGGGACAAGTGCTTGAGGAGGTTCCCCTGCTGACTGTGACCACCATCCTACTGCACCCAGCCCACTTGTGTCATCATAGCCAACATCACCATGAGCTGCCCACCAGAGCAGGATCCAACGTGATTTGAGAAGGAGGAATATGAGGAGAAATTCAGTACTGAGTGAGACTTGAACAACTATTAAAACAATCATCTTTATTCAACATCGATTAAATATTCCAATAATGAGGCTGGTCGACCCACCACCCTTGAGTGTTGGACCGAGTAACCTAACCTTTACACAAATGCAGAGTACTATATATAGCTGACACTAACAATGCTCATTCATGATTGGTTCAACCCCCCTTTATTTAGACCAAGTTCATCCTGTTGTTAACTGCATGTGTGTTGTTGTCTTAACCCCACCCTGACTTAGTTTTTCAGGTGTAAGGATGATTTTGAGACAATGAGGGATTGTTCTACTCTTAAGCTATTTCTAGTAAAACACTTTCTTGTCTCTGTCATGCAGTCTTTAACCCATTTGTTAGCTCAAGCCATCTCCAGTGACCATACGCCCAGATTAGCTGCAGGGAACTCGAGTGGAGCCCTTGAAAACACAGACACTAACAGGACAGAAATGTCTTAGTATTAGTTAAATATGAATTGTTAACCATTAATATCAAATGAACCAGGTAAATGTAATTTTTCTATTGCAGGGGACACTTGGGAAGGCCACATTTCTGTCTAAGTTCAAAATGCTATCTTCATATGGCACTGAACAGTGTTTTGCTCCAGCTAGTGACATATTGTTGCATGGCTGGAGATCAAAGATGAATAGAGTGTGTTGTACAGAACCATTAAATTGTCTTTAGTAGTTGCTCATGTTGCTCATGTACTGAAAAGGCATCAGCTGGAGCTTACAAACTCCTTTGGCAGGAATTTTGCTCTAGAAAATCTACAAGTAGAGATTCATTTAGTTTAAAAAATGTGTAAACAATTGTTGTGGTCTTGTAGGCAATTCTAACATGGCCTACAGAGTGCAGCGTGGCTATGCACTTCTTGAGCAAGAGTTACTTTCATCTTGGCTCGCATGCCAGCTACATTCACAAAACCACCCGTGGCGCTGTACTTTTGCGTACGTTTCTGAGAAAAGCATGATGCTCTCTGTAATCCGCCAGTCACCGTGCATCCTAGTAACATTATTTGTGTTTGTTTCGTGTTGCATTAGCACCAACGAACCAGTGGCAGAGGGAACACTGGTCGGGTTTCGGCCCCTTTCCATCATACTCATCAACCTTCCTCCCCTTTTCCAATGAAACAGCTCCCACCACCACCTCAGCTCATGATAATGCTTACAGTAATGTAGCTATAGCATGTGACCGGGAGAGTGCATGGAGTCTTGTTCAATGGAATGAGAACACAATGGGGGCTGATGCTGACTAATGTATTGCGGATACCCTGATTGGCTTGTGACGTCCACTTGCACATCTGTAGGATTACTGCGACCATCACAACAAGTACACTCAGCAGAGCCAAACCCCACTCTTGACGAATAATAGCCTCTCCAAAATAGACTGGAGACTGGTTGGTTTTATGGTATGTCCCTGTCATTGTACTGATGAACTTCACATCACTCCTGAGAACAACTCCATGTGGATGGCTGCCTCTTCAAACGTCAATATGTCCACCAAGTTATGGTACTCAGCTTACTTCCCCAGTCATGCTTTCTTCTTCAGTCCTTGCAGTGAATGCACCATCTTTAACAATTGTATGTATTATTCTCAGTGGCCCTCCCACTGATTCTGCACATTAACCCTCTACTGCAGTGATCTACTTCAAGGCATTCCTAGTCGATTCCCAAACATTTCTGTAGAAAGCCAACGTAAGGGCATAAAGTGCTCCTTTTTGTTATGTGTTGCGCAGTTGGCGGTACATGCACTTGATTCAGAAGCTCTGCGCACCGGGTAGGCAAAGTGTTCCCATTTTTGAACAATTTAATTTGTCTGAAAAAACAAAAACCGGGAGATCTGTGGTTAAATCAAGTGTGCCTACTGCGGTGACCAATCGGGAAAGCTCAAATCACGACCTTGCCACATACTAGGTTTAATAATAGCATACGTGAGATTTCATAACTTGTAAAACCTTGACCAGAGATCGACTGACAAAGGATACAGCAAAGAGATGCTTTTTTTTATGAGTGAGTTCATGTCTAAGTTTTTGTTCAGCACTCTCAACACGATTACAAAACCCACTTCTCCCTACAGCCACTAGCGCTGCAGTTGCAATGAATGAGTAACCAAGTGTATTGATAGCCCTGCATTTCTAAAAAGTATTATTATTAGCAGCTCGTTGTCTTTTTTTAATATCGAGGAATATTTCCCTTTCTCTGGTCATAGAAACGTGAATTTTCCCTAGTTCCCAGTTGTCTTGAAAGCAGCATGACCATCAAATGCAGGTACCATCAGTCCAAGTAAAATAAAAAATAAAATGTGCAAATTATTTAAATTTAGGCTAAGCTGTGCCTCACAAATGCTACACCAAATGATCTATTTCATTATCAAAGCTCGAGTTTTGAAATATAATATGGTCTGAGAAGAACAATATTGGCAGGCCAGGCAGATAGCCAATATGCCGTGATAATATATTAGGTTTACTACACAAACCTCATTCCTACAGAACTGTTTTTATTAGCTTAACGTTACATTGTTTAAGTCGTGTCTAAAACAAATCCTGAGCGGTAAGAGCTCGGCTTGCTTTTTGACTGCGAAAGTCATCTTGACTAAGAAACGGTTGGTGATTACTGTTCTAATTTGTTCGCTCAAAATGAAGTATTCTCTCGTTCACTTTGCCACGATCATTTATCACATTGAGACCCATTAATGCTACAGTGCACGTGCTATGGCGTGTTTGTCCCTCTCACGTAGGTAAAGCCATTGTTGGAGAGATGGATAGGACACTGTTACTAGGTCAGTTAGAGCAGTTTTCTCCTCTTAATGGATTTGACATGCAAATTCCTAATTTTGCTCTAGTAATGGACAAAGAACTTCAAATAGAGCTTGTTACGGATTCTGCTGACGGGAGGGATTTTCTGTTCATATGGGGTAATGAAGCCAAATAATCTTCTGAAACTTGCGCTAGGTCTTGAAAACAAAGAGTACGCAGTGCAATTGTGCATTTCTCCTCATGTAGTACAAAAATGTAAATAAAAAAATCATCAAGGTACTGTATTTCAAAAGTGCAAACACATTACATACAGTACCTATTATTCTCAAGTTCCTCTTGTGTCGTTAATCCGTCAGGTTCAGTTCGAATTCATAGTGAAAGGGGAAAATATTAATCTCCTTTGCATGTGACATCAAATTGAAGACTTTTAAGGTCACCTTTTTTGGGGGGATACCTCTAAAGCCCTTTGAAAATGAAAACATCTCATTATAGCGAAAAAGGTGAAAGAGCTCAAGTGTAATGCTCATAGCACCGTAGGACGAGCTGCTGTTCTTCTCTCAAAATAAAACACTGTTTGGCTGCTAACAGGGTGACAAGAAAAAGGAACCTCCTTCCCATTTCTCTTTCCACTTCCAAGACGATAACTGCGCCGTGCAGAATGTGCAGTTTTGAAAGGCAGTTATGTCACAGCCCTCAGTTAAAGTGCACCCACTGGCAAAGTGGCGTTTATTGTCAACAGAAATATAACAAAACACAACGTATGCTAGATAGCTGGATTTGCCATTATACATAGGCATCAAACAGAAGAAAACTATACAGTGCCCCTAACTTTCCAGACTTTTTGGAGCAGGGTTGAAGCAGGGTCAGGTTTTCAGCAGAGTTGTGAAAGCAGCAGCATGATGCCTTCTCTCTGAGCCGGAGTGGCAGTTTAGCTTTTTTTAAAAGAACTCCCCCTTTCTGGCACAGAGTGTGAATGTACCCTATTACTGAGGATGTTGCTGGCTCTGTGAAAACGGTTGCTGTTCATGAATTATACACTGAGTGTACAACACATTAGGAACATGCTCTTTCCATAACAGACTGACCAACTGAAAAGGCATGATCCCTTATTGATGTCACTTGTTAAGTCCACTTCAGTCAGTGTAGATGAAGGGGAATAGACAGGTTAAAGAAGGATGTTTTAAGTCTTCGAGACTATTAAGACATGGGCTGCAGTCCAAACTCAATGTAGACAGCCCTCGGCCTTAAAACCTCAGCCCTAAAATGACATTTTACATCATCACATCAGAGTGTACCTTAAATGTCCCTTGCCCAAGCTCGGGAGTGTGATGATCAGGGAGGCAACATCCTTGGTGGAAATCTTGAAGTTGAGTTTAGAAACACTCAACCTAAAGCTATTAAATGTAACTAGCAAGCTAATGTCGATAGCAAGCACTCCTGTCAGGTAGCTAGCTACAGTTACCCATAGCTGGCTAGCTAGTTCTATAGTTTGGTAATTTATTACAATGCATTTCTGAATTACAAAAAATATGTTTATGAAGCTAGCTCCGTTTTATAGGCACCACACTATGAGACTAAGCCAATTTGCCAATACTCAAATCAATGTCATCTATATTTTTAAAAATTCGCAAGCTAGCGTTATAATTTTTGTCTTACATGCCGAAAATGCAGTCGTGTTGATTAAATTCGACACTTCTCGGCCACTGGAGTTTGCATTGAATTGTGGGTCATATCAACCCCACAAGTGATTCAAAATTCTTCACTCGCTCCCTCAAGCTAAATTGAACCTCCACTTAAGAAGGCAATCAAACTGCATCCGGTTTCGATGGTGACTCCCCCGAGGGAAAGTGAGTAGCGCGAGGGCTGAGGGGGTAAAAATAACGTGTTTGAACTGCAGCTATGGATTGTGTATGTGTGCCATTCAGAGGGTGAATGGGCAAGACAAAAGTTAAGTGCCTTTGAACAAGGAATGTAGTAGATGCAAGGTGCACCGGTTTGAGTCTGTCAAGAACTGCAATGCTGCTGGGTTTTTCACACTTAACAGTTTCCTGTGTGTCTCAAGAATGGTCCAAAGGACACCAGCCAGCTTGACACAACAGTTGGAAGTATTTTTTATTTATTTATTTCACCTTTATTTAACCAGGTAGGCAAGTTGAGAACAAGTTCTCATTTACAATTGCGACCTGGCCAAGATAAAGCAAAGCAGTTCGACACATACAACAACACAGAGTTACACATGGAGTAAAACAAACATACAGTCAATAATACAGTAGAAACATGTCTATATACGATGTGAGCAAATGAGGTGAGATAAAGGAGGTAAAGGCAAACAAAAGGCCATGGTGGCGAAGTAAATACAATATAGCAAGTAAAACACTGGAATGGTAGATTTGCAGTGGAAGAATGTGCAAAGTAGAAATAAAAATAATGGGGTGCAAAGGAGCAAAATAAATAAATAAAATAAAATAAAATAAAATGAATACAGTAGGGAAAGAGGTAGTTGTTTGGGCTAAATTATAGGTGGGCTATGTACAGGTGCAGTAATCTGTGAGCTGCTCTGACAGCTGGTGCTTAAAGCTAGTGAGGGAGCAGAGAACTGGACGGAGAGGCGGCCAAAGAAAGAATTGGTTTTGGGGGTGACCAGAGAGATATACCTGCTGGAGCGCGTGCTACAGGTGGGTGATGCTATGGTGACCAGTGAGCTGAGATAAGGGGGGACTTTACCAAGCAGGGTCTTGTAGATGACATGGAGCCAGTGGGTTTAGCGACGAGTATGAAGCGAGGGCCAGCCAACGAGAGCGTACAGGTCGCAATGGTGGGTAGTATATGGGGCTTTGGTGACAAAACGGATGGCACTGTGATAGACTGCATCCAATTTGGTGAGTAGGGTATTGGCGTCAACATGGGCCAGCATCCCTTTAGAATGCTTTAGACACCTTGTAGAGTCCATGGCCCAAATAATTGAGGCTGTTCTGGGGGCAAAAGGGTTAGGAAGGTGTTCCTAATGTTTTGTACTCTTAGTACATGTTGAGTCTTCTCTATCACAGCTTCATAACAGCAGAACATAGTCCTCCTGAGGGACTCTATTCCCTGTATGTTGCTGTTGTGCCCTCAGATCAAGTTCAACTCTTTGTGAGAAATGTATGTTTTTCAAAGCAGAACTGTTAGGGACCTTAGGGGATAATTTGTGTAGAGGTGATGCTTCCACATCACTGGGTTCATCTGCACTCAAATGTCGTGCAACTGCCATGACTGTTACTGCTCACCAGATATCCTGCAGCAAATCAATGTGAACTCCTCACAAAGCGGTGGTCTGTTTGTATTTTTTTTAAAGTTAACAAATTAACAACATGCTTAAAGGCCCAAAGCAGCCATTTTTATTTCAATATCAAACCATTTCTGGGTAACAATTCAGTACTTTACTGTGATGTTTCCATTAAAAACAATGGTCAAAAATAACTTTTAGGCAAAAAATACTTTCAAGCTAAAATTTTGTTAGGACTGTGTGAGAGTGGCCTGATAGAGGGGCCTAATTGGAGAGGCTTTATGGGAGGGATATGCAACCTGAAAACTAGCATTGGTAGAGAGATTTGGAATTATTTGTTTCAAGTTTTAATGTCACATGCACAAGTACTTTGAAATGTCTTTCTTGCAAACTCAAAACCTAACAATGCAATAATCAGTAATGATATATTACTAGAAAAACCCACACAAGAAATAAGAATAAGAAATATGAAATACACAATAAAGTAAATAAGTGAGCATACTAAATACCCTCCTTTGTTATTGGTGTATTAACTTATATTGCCTGGTGATGTCACCAGGTAAGCCAAAACTCCACCCATGCAAAAACCTGTTGATTAGAAGGTCCGATGTAACTTGTATTTTCAACCTGCAAATATATCACATTTTTCTACACTTTTACAGTGTTAGTTTCATCAGCTGTTGGACAATGTGATACAAAACACCAGAAATACAGAATATTGACTGCACTGGGCCTTTAAATGATAAAAAATAAAAAATAAACTGTACAGTTGGCACTTAACATTGACTTTGTTTTTCTTACTGTTGTCTAAAACACAAAGTTACCTTGTCATCTTAAAACACTCTGGGCCTGTGTCAAATGGACCAGCAGTTTGACTGCCGGGATATTACTACCTTCAAATTTCTCAGCAGGTAATCCCTTATTTAAGCTTTTATTCTTTAGAAACGCACCTAGTGCACTATAGAGACTGTAGAAAATAAAGGGAACTATAAGTTAATGCAGGGCAGAAGCAGAAAGACCAAACTAGTACTTCCGACCTGAGTCATTGACCACTGGGTGTCTAAACCCATGAGAGTCAGGTGAATTTATCTTCAACCTCTGGTGTATCTCATTTTGTGTGTCATTTCTCATTTCTCATGCACCCTCAAGTAACCTGACCTCACAAATATGTCAGCAATGGGGGTAAGGATGGACATGACGGCTCCAGAACACACTTGGCCAGGCTAACACATTAAAATGCATCTCTGGTTGGACATCGAACTGTCCCAAATGGCATGAATCATTGAACAAAGCTGGTTGAATGCTATCCCTAAACATCCAAAACATCCATACCACAGATCTGTGCACTTGCTCAGTGGGCCCCAGTACCTTCACAAACAAACACACCCTAATAAGTCAGCAATGGGGGTAAGGATAGACATGACTGCTCCTGTGAATGCCACCGTTCTGCACATTAAAACGGATTCATACTCAGTTGCACACCATCAGAGAGGCTAAATTAACCTATCATGCTGTGCTTTCTACATGCCCACCAGGAGGCACCTAGATGGGAGGATATCACTCTCTCTGCTCTAGGATATCGTTTATTTATCCCTAACAACATACTGGAGAGAAGGACACATACAGTTGAAGTCGGAAGTTTACATACACTTAGATTGGAGTCATTAAAACTTGTTTTCAACCACTCCACAAATTTCTGGTCAATAAACTATAGTTTTGGCAAGTCGGTTAGGACATCTACTTTGTGCATGACACAAGTCATTTTTCCAACAATAGTTTACAGACAGATTATTTCACTTATAATTCACTGTATCACAAATCCAGTGGGTCAGAAGTTTACATACACTATGCCTATGCCTTTAAACAGCTTGGAAAATTCCAGAAAATGATGTCATGGCTTATGATAGCTTATGATAGGCTAATTGACATCATTTGAGTCAATTGGAGGTGTACCTGTGGATGTATTTCAAGGCCTACCTTCAAACGCAGTGCCTCTTTGCTTGACATCATGGGAAAATCAAAAGAAATCAGCCAAGACCTCAGAAAAGAAATTGTAGACCTCCACAAGTCTGGTTCATCCTTGGGAGCAATTTCCAAATGCCTGAAGGTACCACGTTCATCTGTACAAACAATAGTACGCAAGTATAAACACCATGGGACCACGCAGCCGTCTTACTGCTCAGGAGATGCGTTCTGTCTTCTAGAGATGAACATACTTTGGTGCGAAAATTGCAAATCAATCCCAGAATAACAGCAACGGACCTTGTGAAGATGCTGGAAGAAACAGATACAAAAGTATCTATAGCCACAGTAAAAAGAGTCCTATATCGACGTAACCTGAAAGGCCGCTCAGCAAGGAAGAAGCCACTGCTCCAAAACCACCATAAAATGCCAGACTACGGTTTGAAAATGCACGTGGGGACAAAGACCATACTTTTGGAGAAATGTTCCCTGGTCTGATGAAACAAAATTAGAACTGTTTGGCCATCATGACCATGTTTGGAGGAAAAAGGGGGAGGCTTGCAAGCCGAAGAAACCATCCCAACTGGGAAACACGGGGGTGGCAGCATCATGTTGTGGGGGTGCTTTGCTGCAGGAGGGACTGGTGCACTTCACAAAATAGATGGCATCATGTGAAAGGAAAATTATGTGGATATATTGAAGCAACATCTCAAGACATCAGTCAGGAAGTTAAAACTTGGTCACAAATGGGTCTTCCAAATGGACAATGACCCCAAGCAAACTTCCAAAGTTGTGGCAAAATGGCTTAAGGACAACAAAGTCAAGGTATTGGAGTGGCCATCACAAAGCCCTGACCTCAATCCTATTGAAAATTTGTGGGCAGAACTGAAAAAGCATGTGCAAGCAAGGAGGCCTACAAACCTGACTAAGTTACACCAACTCTGTCAGGAAGAATGGGCCATTTGACTCAAGTTAAATCATTTAAAGGCAAATACTAATTGAGTGTATGTAAACTTCTGACCCACTGGGAATGTGATGAAAGATATCAAAGCTGAAATAAATAACTCTCTACTATTATTCTGGCATTTCACATTAAAATAAAGTAGTGATCCTAACTGACCTTAGACAGGGAATTTTTACTTAATATAATAATAATATATGCCATTTAGCAGACGCTTTTATCCAAAGCGACTTACAGTCATGTGTGCATAATGTCAGGAATTGTGAAAAACTGAGTTTAAATGTATTTGGCTATGGTGCATGTACACTTTCGACTTCAACTGTATGCCTAAGGTGCAGTGATTTCACTGTAGTGCAAAAAGGCTACACGCACACACACACACACACACACAGTAAGACATACACAAACACAGAGTCACGCACTCCTACAGTATACACACACAGACAAAAAGGGTCTCTAATGGTAAGCTGCTGCGCTCTCTCTTGTCTACGGTACAGCTCCAAACTCTGCCACTAACATTCACATCACACCAACATTCACAAAGCACTGATCCCAGGTCAATCCTATACAATGAAGAAGTCCAAAGGTACCAGGGTGGTCAGACAGAATAGACACCCGAATACATGACAGAGTGTTTGATGAAGATGTTGAAGCAGGGTGGTTTAGGGTCGAACGTTTGACAAGCAGGATCTTAAGGCGTTAATCACGCAAACACATCTCTATGACCTTCTGTCCTCTATCCATGGAATTAGTCCACTGCGTCACCAGGATGGAGCGAGCATGCCAGGTTTTTTTTGACGGATACAAAGCTGTTCATTTTTGTCTATTCAAACAAACCCCATTTCAAATGAAAAAAAAAAAACACTTATAAAGTCAGGTGTGGCCAATTATTGAGCGCCGCCAACAGACCTGAATGCACTTAAAGAGCCACTGAACACTTCCTCAAAATCCACGGAATGAATCTAAGATAACTCAAGAAATCTGTAACTCGTTTGGAAATTTTTGCAGAGGTAGTTTTAGTTGGGCAATAATACATCGAACTAAGGTGTCTGCTGCAGTATTTCTCAAGTAAACAAAAAATGTGTGAGGTGTTATCTTTTCTAAACAGTCGCAGCTGCTGAGCAGGTCTGTCACACTCTTCATGCTATTGGATAGAATGCGATCACCGCAGATATTCATCCCATACTAGTGGGCTAATGGACATTAAAACTCAACCTTAATTTACCTGTTACCTGTTGTTTACCATGGATGTTGCAAACTCCATTTTAGATGACTGACTTTATGACCAAAATTATTATTTACATTATGTAGTCAATTTTGACACTAGAATAACTGTTTCTGATTCATATCGATGCCCCATAGGCTTTTCCAAAGGAATTTGTTGCTTTTTAAAGGCAGTCGCTCTTTAACAAGAGAGGATAGAGAGAGTTTTGTTGATGCCAATAACAGAATGAATATATGCTTTTAATAACATTCTTAGAATGTTCTCTGGATGTTACTAAAGTTGTGGTTTTTATGGAAAGTGCTCGTAACGTTATCAAAACAATTTGAGAAACATTTAGTAAATGTTATGCTGAAGTACTGAATTTGGACAATGATTCATGTCAGACGTACCAGCTTGGTCTCTCTGCTCCTGCCCTGCAGTAACTTACAGCACAATGAAGAAGAAGTCAAAAGCTACCAGGGTGGTTAGACAGAATAGAGACCCGAATACATGACAGAGTGGTCGATGAAGATGAAGCAGGGTGGTTTTGGGGTCAAACGTTTGACAAGCAGGATCTACGATGGTTGAGGGAGAGTGTCAAACTGTCATAGATGTTGTCTGTCATAGATAAATTAGAGGCTACAGTATACGCTGAAACAGTGCTATGCAAATGGGAAATTTGAGGCAGTGTTCGTAGCGCTCACTCCAGGGTCACAGAACATGAACATGAACATGACAATAAATGAATCTGAGAATGAGACTGACTCATCCAGATCCATTCATGTAACATTTACCAAGGAGAAGTAACACTGCTCACTATAAAATGCAATGAATCAAGCTTGACTCCATAGTATATCTCTTCACAAATCTACACAGGAAAAAAAACATGTTATGGCTCAGCTCTGTGCCCCCGGTCGTTGGCAGTCGGGCGACTGTACAGATCACCCCGGATGGATGGAGGGGAGGGAAAGCCCGGGCAGCCATGGGCCTGGGGGTCTCAGTGGAGCAGAACGTCATCAGGTAGCTTCAGTCCCCTGAGCAGCAGCTCGGCTCCATCTGTTCCTGCTAGGGCCGCCTCACCCCGCTCGCACGTCACTGTTCCAAACGGAGATCCAGCACCCTCCGCCACCTTGATCTGTGTCCCCATGGGGGGCCTGGGTCACGCTGACATCCCACGGGGGGCTTGGGTCGCTCTGACATTCATCTTTCACAGAGAAAGTGGCTGCGTGACATGACAGTATGAAAGAGTCTCTCATGCAATTGGAGGCAGTCAAGGCATCTGATTGATTTGTGCAAGGCCAAAGAGAGCCCAAAATCCATGACAGCAATGTTTAAAATACTTGTTTTAACCCCTTCGTCTTGAAAACTGTATTTTATCTTAGTGAGAATAGCCTCCTACATACATAAAGATTAGGCATGCGTGACCTCATTCGACCTACCCAAAACACCAATCATATCTCATTGCATTACAAAACTAATTGATGCAGGGGTGGATGTAATCGACAGCTGTGGGAGTTTGCATTTCATCACAAATGCTGCTATCTGGCACAGAAGGTGAAAACAGAACCTTTCCAAGAACCACTAGAACTCTCTCTACTCAGAATCCATTTTTCCGTTGACCTCATTCACTTCTTTTTCAGTGATCTCCTGTGGCTGCCTCCTGCCTTCGCTGTGATGTAACCACTTAAAATGTTGGTGTAGTGAATCAGGATGAGCCCGATTGGTGGGATTAGGTCAACACATCTCAGGGACCAATCCACCTCCTCACTGATAAACAATGTGAGGATAAGCCATCCAACCGATTTACCAGTCAGCTAAACTGATTAGTAGCCAACCCTAAATCTACCAGATTATCTAGCACACGCTTTTCCATACAGTTTTATCACAAACCTTCAATTTTGATATTTTGACCAGCAGAGGGCAAGCATGCACTGTGTGTCTTTATCAAAGCCAATTTGTCATTTCATGTAATGTACTATCCCTTACTAACACTAGAGGGTGCAATAGCCCAATTTAACTCCCGTGTGTGTGCAATGACAAAAGTATAACCATGTAATACTGTAATAGTCATGTACACTACCGTTCAAAAGTTTGGGGTCACTTAGAAATGCCCTTGTTTTTGAAAGGAAAGCATATTTTTTTGTCCATTAAAATAGCATCAAATTGATCAGAAATACAGTGTAGACATTGTTAATGTTGTAACTGACTATTGTAGTTGGAAACGGCTCACAAGTCCTCAACTGGCAGCTTCATTAAATAGTACCCGCAAAACACCAGTCTCAATGTCAACAGTGGAGAGGCGACTCCGGGATGCTGGCCTTCTTGGCAGAGTTCTTCTGTCCAGTGTCTGTGTTCTTTTGCCCATCTTAATCTTTTATTTTTATTGACCAGTCTGAGATATTGCTTTTTCTTTGCAACTCTGCCTAGAAGACCAGCATCCCGGAGTTGCCTCTTCACTGTTGACATTGAGACTGGTGTTTTGCGGGTACTATTTAATGAAGCTGCCAGTTCAAGACATGTGATGCATCTGTATCTCAAACAAGACACTCTAATGTACTTGTCCTCTTGCTCAGTTGTGCACAGGGGCCTCCCACTCCTCTTTCACTGTTCTGTGAAAGGAATAGTAAACAGCTTTGTACGAGCTCTTCAGTTTCTTTGCAATTTCTCGCATGGAATAGCCTTCATTTCTCAGAGCAAGAATAGACTAATGAGTTTCAGAAGAAAGTGCTTTGTTTCTGGCCATTTTGAACCTGTAATCGATCCCACAAATGCTGATGCTCCAGATACTCAACTTGTCTAAAGAAGGACAGTTTTATTGCTTCATTAATCAGATCAACAGTTTTCAGCTGTGCTAACATAATTGCAAAAGGGTTTTCTAATGATCAATTAGCCTTTTAAAATTATAAACTTGGATGAGATAACACAATGTGCCATTGAAACACAGGAGTGATGGATGCTGATAATGGGCCTCTGTACACCTATGTAGATATTCCATAAAAATCAGCCGTTTTCAGCTACAATGGTCATTTACAACATTAACAATGTCTACACTGTATTTCTGATCAATTTGATGTTACTTTAATGGACAAAAAAATGTTATTTTCTTTCAAAAACAAGGACATTTCTAAGTGACCCCAAACTTTTGAATGGAAGTATATATATATATATATATACAGCGCCTTGCGAAAGTATTCGGCCCCCTTGAACTTTGCGACCTTTTGCCACATTTCAGGCTTCAAACATAAAGATATAAAACAGTATTTTTTTGTGAAGAATCAACAACAAGTGGGACACAATCATGAAGTGAAACGACATTTATTGGATATTTCAAACTTTTTTAACAAATCAAAAAGTGAAAAATTGGGTGTGCAAAATTATTCAGCCCCCTTAAGTTAATACTTTGTAGCGCCACCTTTTGCTGCGATTACAGCTGTAAGTCGCTTGGGGTATGTCTCTATCAGTTTTGCACATTGAGAGATTGAAATTTTTTCCCATTCCTCCTTGCAAAACAGCTCGAGCTCAGTGAGGTTGGATGGAGAGCATTTGTGAACAGCAGTTTTCAGTTCTTTCCACAGATTCTCGATTGGATTCAGTTCTGGACTTGGCCATTCTAACTCCTGGATATGTTTATTTTTTAACCATTCCATTGTAGATTTTGCTTTATGCTTTGGATCATTGTCTTGTTGGAAGACAAATCTCCGTCCCAGTCTCAAGTCTTTTGCAGACTCCATCAGGTTTTCTTCCAGAATGGTCCTGTATTTGGCTCCATCCATCTTCCCATCCATTATAACCATCTTCCCTGTCCCTGCTGAAGAAAAGCAGGCCCAAACCATGATGCTGCCACCACCATGTTTGACAGTGGGGATGGTGTGTTCAGGGTGATGCGCTGTGTTGCTTTTACGCCAAACATAACGTTTTGCATTGTTACCAAAAAGTTCAATTTTGGTTTCATCTGACCAGAGCACCTTCTTCCACATGTTTGGTGTGTCTCCCAGGTGGCTTGTGGCAAACTTTAAACAACACTTTTTATGGATATCTTTAAGAAATGGCTTTCTTCTTGCCACTCTTCCATAAAGGCCAGATTTGTGCAATATACGACTGATTGTTGTCCTATGGACAGAGTCTTCCACCTCAGCTGTAGATCTCTGCAGTTCATCCAGAGTGATCATGGGCCTCTTGGCTGCATCTCTGATCAGTCTTCTCCTTGTATGAGCTGAAAGTTTAGAGGGACGGCCAGGTCTTGGTAGATTTGCAGTGGTCTGATACTCCTTCCATTTCAATATTATCGCTTGCACAGTGCTCCTTGGGATGTTTAAAGCTTGTGAAATCCTTTTGTATCCAAATCCGGCTTTAAACTTCTTCACAACAGTATCTCGGATCTGCCTGGTGTGTTCCTTGTTCTTCATGATGCTCTCTGCGCTTTTAACGGACCTCTGAGACTATCACAGTGCAGGTGCATTTATACGGAGACTTGATTACACACAGGTGGATTGTATTTATCATCATTAGTCATTTAGGTCAACATTGGATCATTCAGAGATCCTCACTGAACTTCTGGAGAGAGTTTGCTGCACTGAAAGTAAAGGGGCTGAATAATTTTGCACGCCCAATTTTTCCGTTTTTGATTTGTTAAAAAAGTTTGAAATATCCAATAAATGTCTTTCCACTTCATGATTGTGTCCCACTTGTTGTTGATTCTTCACAAACAAATACAGTTTTATATCTTTATGTTTGAAGCCTGAAATGTGGCAAAAGGTCGCAAAGTTCAAGGGGGCCGAATACTTTCGCACGGCACTGTATATATACACACGGTATATATATTTAGACAGAGAGATATTATATATACACACACACCTGCTTCAACATGCAAGGCACTTAACTCCTAAACTGATCCTGTTCTCCAACCTCTGTGTGTGTGTGTGTGTGTGTGTGTGTGTGTGTGTGTGTGTGTGTGTGTGTGTGTGTGTGTGTGTGTGTGTGTGTGTGTGTGTGTGTGTGTGTGTGTGTGTGTGTGTGTGTGTGTGTGTGTGTGTGTGTGTGTGTGTGTGTGTGTGTGTGTGTGTGTGTGTTTCTCTCTTTCTCTCTCTCTCTCTCTCTTAGCAGGGTTGGAACAAAGGAAGACATTTCTGTGTCTGTGACAACTGACAATAAAGTATATCATATCAACACACTTACACAAGTTTCCCAAAAAGATTTCCAAAAATAGACTTGTGTGTGAACGCTTCCATGTCTGCACACATGCAATGCGTCGCTCGGTTTGGGGTGTTTAGGTTGTTATGCCTTATGTCACCCAGACAGCTATATTTTAAATCAATGCCATTGTAAACAGTCCATCACATTATTACAGCCCTCTTATTCTCCTTCATCTTCTGGGTCAGACAATCCATCCTTTCAAACTGAAAATTGTTCTTAAACTGATGATCCCCAGACTTTCATCATATAATAGTGAAAACTATTGCGGTTATTGTGGCTTGATTACATCTTCAATGCCTATTTAGATGGAGAGATCAGTGAGCTGGCCCAAATGAAAGAAGGAATGAGTGAAAGGAACTGTGTGATCACGTCATTGAGCAGCCCACTGAAGTGCTGCATACACAATGACCCCAGCTTCTTTCTCAAGGCCATCCGACTGTTAAACAGCCATCACTAACACAGAGAGTCTGTTGCCTACATACAGACTTGAAATCATTGGCCACTTTAATAAATGGATCACTAGTCACTTTAATGCCACTTTAAAAATGTTTACATATCTTGCATCACTCATCTCATATGTGTATACTTTATTTTATACCATTGTCTATGCCGCTCTGTCCTTGCTCATCCATATATTTATATGTACACTACCGTTCAGAAGTTGGGGGGTCACTTAGAAATGTCCTTGTTTTTGAAAGAAAATAACATTTTTTGTCCATTAAAACGACATCAAATTGATCAGAAATACAGTGTAAACATTGTTAATGTTGTAAATTACTATTGTAGCTGGAAATGGCAGATGTTTTATGGAATATCTTCATAGGCGTACAGAGGCCCATTATCAGCAACTGGGGCAGTAGGTAGCCTAGTGTTTAGAGCATTGGGCCAGCAACTGAATGGTTGCTAGATAGAATCCCCGTGTTGCCAAGGTAAAAATCTGTTTTTCTGCCTGAAGAAGGCAGAACCCACTGTCATTGTAAAGAAGAATTTGTTCTTAAATGATTTGCTTAGTTAAATTTAAAAAATTATATCACTCCTGTGTTCCAATGTTGTGTTAGCTAATCCAAGTTTATCTTTTTAAAAGGCTTCATTAGAAAACCCTTTTGCAATTATCTTAGCACAGCTGAAAAATGTTGTTCTGATTAAAGAAGCAATAAAAATGGCCTTATTTAGACTAGTTGAGTATCTGGAGCATCAGCATTTGTGGGTTCGATTACAGGCTCAAAATGGCCAGAAACAAAGCACTTTCTTCTGAAACTAGTCAGTCTAGTCCGTGCGAGAAATTGCAAAGAAACTGAAGATCTGGTACAACGCTGTGTACTACTCCCTTCACAGAACAGCGCAAACTGGCCCTAACCAGAATAGAAAGAGGAGTGGGAGGCCCCGTTGCAGAACTGAGAACGGTATTTCTGATCAATTTGATGTTATTTTAAAATAGCTTTTCTTTCAAAAACAAGGACATTTCTAAATGACACCAAACTTTTGAACGGTAATGTATATATTCTTATTCCATTCCTTTACTTAGATTTGTGTGTATTGGGTAGTTGTTGTGGAATTGTTAGATTACATGTTAGATATTGCTGCACTGTTGGAACTAGAACCACAAGAATTTTGCTACACTCGCAATAACATCTGCTTACCATGTATATGATCAATAAAATTGGATTTGATTTCTATGTGACTGAAGGTTATGACCTCCACGGCTATTCCCTCCCCTGAAACACTTCCACAGCTTTTCCGTAACGTTACAGTTACTCCTCTTCATTATGTAAACTGGCACAAGTCATATAAGCTTTTTCTATGTGTGGAGTTCTTGGCACTGTGAAATGACAGGGAATCAACACATGTACATGATAAGTCCTGCTCACCTGCTCCTCTCATAGGGTATCTGAGACATCCATCATGATGGCAATAGAACACAGACCAAACCTCACTTCCCTGTGTCTATGGTTTGCTCTCACCACCATAGCCAGTCACAACTAAGCTGACAAGTGTATACAGATAGGCAATCAGGGTGGCTTTAGCCTCATGGTAAAGTGCCCAAAGGGCATTCTATAGGCCAGTAAGCTGTGACAGGTCCATATATCAACTCTTGACCACAAACAATTGGAACATGATGGTGTCAGGGAGAAGGGGCGCTCCCATTTACGTTCCCCCCCATTCTCTGATTGTTAACAGGCTCCTTGGGGATTTACTGATGTGACAGACAGACAGACAGACAGAGATCTGTAGCAGCTCTGTCATTCATTGACCAAAGCAGAAACAGTCTCGTAGGCTTTGTGTTGAAATCAATGACGTGCAATTTGCTATGGTGACACACACAATGCACAAGACACAGGGAAAATACCTAAAAGCACACAGACCTCCATCTCAAAACCGGAATGGAACTAAACACTTTTCAGTAGTAGCTCATTTTTCTGAAAAACATCTGTTTGTGGACTCCAGCTTTGAGCCAGAGATCATTTTTACGCATGAGAAATAACTATAGATAAGAGTTAGGGGCAACAAAATAATAGAGGCACAACAAGGGGAACTCGAATAAACCCTTGCTGAAGATGGTAGACGGAACAGAAAGGAAAAACAGATCACATGAGATAAAATCGGGCAGCTCTTGAGTGGAAATACAATAGTTCTTGGGGTGGGGGTCCTGGGTGACTTCAATCATTTTTCAACTCGAACTAGCTAGCTAATATTAGCTAGCTAGCCAACTCATTTAAACTCAGACAATGATAGTTAACTAACCCAGATGTGCAAGTTAGGTAGCTGGCTAGCTAGGTAGCTGGCTAGCTAGCTAGCTGGGATTCAGGGGCTTTTGTTTTCTAACCCCAAACAACATACCAGTTCTCATAAGTTTATCATGTATTTCCTAGGGCAAAAACAATTGAAGGATGGTACTTGTCTACTACACATATAGCTATGGCAGCAAATGGCAAAATGTGTCCGCAATATACAGCAGGCTGCATAGTCAAAGTCACCGGCCTGAATCTATTAGTTACAGTCCCTCTATTACCATATATAATTACATCCAAACTAGAGAAAGTTATTTATCTTGCTATTATGTTTGAGTAATTATATTTGATTTAATTCACTGCCTATGTACAAAACCTGGTGTATTTGTTGTTCAGCAGCATCGTGGGAACCACCCTACCATATCAGGAGCTGTTACAGAAGGCGGAGGAAGTGGCCAGACACCAGCCCCGCTTCAGAGTAAAGGAGGACACTTTGACAAGATCAGATGTTACCAACTTGATCAAAGGCAAAAATACAACCACTTTTCTGTCCTGGCATTCATCTAACCATCATAGATAATGGATGTAATCAGTGCTGTGTGTGTTTGTATGCATGTGTCTATGTTTTAAGGAGGTGCCCCCTTCCACAGTCCCTTGTAAATTGGGTGTGAATCGTATGTACTGATGTGTGAATGTGTGCGACTGGTGGATTCTGCTGGGTGAGAATGTGATGTAGGGAAATGGATATGTAAGACAAGTTGCTGACGAGGGAAACCATTCAGTTGAAACTGTAGCAGGAGGAAACTCCACACGATTCAAGGCATGAATGTTGCATCTTACCTAAGGAAACCCATAGCGGGTGTTAATGTAACAAAAATACCTAGAAGTTCCAGAGATTACATGTTACCCCAGGAAACCCATTGCGGGTGGTAACTGTAATAAAGTCTATATTTCACTCCAGGAAACCCATTGCGGGTGGTAACTGTAATAAAGTCTATATTTCACCCCAGGAAACCCATTGTGGGTGGTAACTGTAGATGACAGTGTAGCTTTATTTAGGTCAGGGGTGTTTAAAGAACAAGATTGCTGCATTAAAATCAGGGGAACATAGGTTTAACTCCATATTTTGTATTTATTTTTTATTTCACCTTTATTTAACCAGGTAAGCTAGTGGAGAACAAGTTCTCATTTACAACTGCAACCTGGCCAAGATAAAGCAAAGCAGTGTGACACAAACAACAACACAGAGTTACACATGCAATACACAAGCGTACATATCATATATATGATATATGTGTACATACAGTGCTGTGAAAAAGTATTTGCCCCTTCCTGATTTGTTATTTTTTGGCACATTTGTCTCACGTAAATGTTTCAGATCATCAAATGTATTTTAATATTACACAAAGATAACACAAGTAAACGCAAAATACAGGTTTTAAGAAATGATTTTATTTATTAAGGGAAAAAGCTATCCAAACATTGTGGCTATCCGTCCTATGTGAAAAAGTAATTGCCCCCAAAAACCTAATAACTGGTTGTGCCACCCTCAGCAGCAACAACTTCAATCAAGCGTTTGCGATAACTGCCAATGAGTCTTTCACATCGCTGTGGAGGAATTTTGGCCCACTCTTCTCTGCAGAGTTGTTTTCATTCAGCCACATTGGAGGGTTTTCAAGCATGAACCTCCTTTTTAAGGTCACGCCACAGCATCTCATTCGGATTCAAGTCCGGACTTTGACTAGGCCACTCCAGAACCTTCATTTTGTTTTTTTAAGCCATCCAGAGGTGGACTTGCTGGTGTGTTTTGGATCATTGTCTTGCTGCAGAACCCAAGTGCGCTTCAGCTTGAGGTCACAAACTGATGGCCGGACATTCTCCTTCAGGATTCTTTGGTAGAGAGCAGAATTCATGTTTCCATCAATCATAGCAAGTCGTCCAGGTCCTGAAGCAGCAAAGCAGACCCAGACCATCACACTACCACCACCACATTTGACTGTTGGTATGATGTTCTTTTCCGAGATGTTGTGTTACTTTTACACCAGATGTAACGAGACGCACATCTTCCAAAAAGTTCAACTTTTGTCTCGTCAGTCCACAGAATATTTCCCCAAAAGTCTTGGGGATCATCAAGATGTTTTTGCCAAAAGTGAGACGAGCCTTTATGTTCTTTTTGGTCAGCAGTGGTTTTCGCCATGTATCTCTGCCATGGATGCCATTTTTGCCCAGTCTCTTATGGTTGAGTCATGAACACTGACCTTAACTGAGGCCCGCAGTTCTTTAGATGTTGTTGTGGGTTCTTTTGTGACCTCTTGGATGAGTCGTCGCTGCACTCTTGAGGTAATTTTGGTAGGCCGGCCACTCCTGGGAAGGTTCACCACTGTTCCAATTTTCTCCATTTGTGGATAATGGCTCTCACATGGTTTGCTGGAGACACAAAGCTTTCGGAATGGCTTTGTAACCCTTTCCAGACTAATAGATGTCAATTACTTTGTTTCTCATCTGTTCCTGAATTTCTTTGGGATCGCGGCATGATGTCTTGCTTTTTGAGATCTTTTGGCCTACTTCACTTTGTCAGACAGGTTCTCTTTAAGTGATTTCTTGATTCAACAGGTCTGGCAGTAATCAGGCCTGGGTGTGGCTAGTGAAATTGAACTCATATTTCCAAAAAATGTGATTAACCACAGGAAATTCATGATGGCAAAAGGGGGGCAATTACTTAGTCACATAGGGCCATAAAGGTTCAGATAGCTTTTTTCCCTTAATAAATAAAATGATCACTTCAAAACTGCATTTAATGTTTACTTTGGTAATCTTTGTGTAATATTGAAATTTGTTTGACGATCTGAAACATTTAAGTGTGACAAATGTGCAAAAAAATAAGAAATCAGGAAGGTGCAATACATTTTCACAGCACTGTATATATGGCATGTGTACATATATATGATATGATATGACATGATATGTGGCTCTGTTCACGCCAGGGGAACTGAGCAGGAGTTAACAACTTCGGTGAAACTCCACATGATTTCATGAATCACATAATTATGCATAGTACTTGAGTCAAACGGAAGAATCAAGGACACGGATGGTTCCTGATGGTGTGAGATCCTCTCTCTTGTTTACAGAACTGGTGCTGTGAGATTAGGATATCAGGATTCAAGGTTGCAATGAGATTAGGATACCAGGACTTGCTTAGACAAAGCCATTGTAACAGTACAGCAAAGAATGCAATATACGGGAAGATTAATGGCTGCAGTATTGCCTTTAAAATGAGTACATGATGCATGGAATTCTAAGGCATGAATGTATGAAAGTCTGTCTTCTTATTTTAAAATGTGTAGTTCTGGCCTTGTGCTGTGCTTGTCTATTAATGTTATATGTATTTTGCTTTGTGTGCTGCTTTAGCTAATGAGAATCCTAATAAAACTAAAAATCATAACCAATACCTGTGATGAGAGGGGCCTGGAGATGATCTACGCTGCCATGCCCACCAGGCGCTGGTAAACACCTCAGAAAGGACTAAAGGTGATTAGTAATATTAGTAATAAGACAGCACATCACAAGTGTTTAGTAATATCAGAATCCCATTTATTCGCCAAATACATTTGCACGTACAGGAATTTGACTCTGAAATTGTGCTGCCACAATAAAACAATGCAAAGATTGACAAATAGAATATACAGACAAGATAATACCACCCTTTCAATACATGTGTCACTCATAAACACTTCCTTTTTTTGTACAGATGGAGGACAGGAGTGAGGCTTTGGTCATGGAGTCCTCTGACTGAAAGACAGGTTGATACTAATGTCTGAATCAGGAGAGACATTGCGCTCAGCATTGAAATTATACAAGACATGTATTACTTTAAAGGTCTTTCGTAAAAAAAAAATAAAAAAAATGGTACTATCAATCTGGGGCAGGACCCTGTGTATTCTTCAAGCATGTCAGGGAACTCCTGTTTTATACGGGAAACCATACAGGAAGGAATGACGAGTGACATGTTTGGCAAGGTAGCCCCAGCATGCACCAGACAAATTGCTGATGGGGGACAGTATCTGTATCAGCTGTGAATGACAATCGAAGATGAACGACGTGTAATATTTGCACATTGTTATATTCGCAGAACACTGCTTCTACAGTATAATGATGGTTTATTTGACATGGAACTGTGGCACGTAGAACTGTTACACGTAGAACTTATCAAAACGAATATCTACATCCAATATCTACATACAGTAAGTTCAGCAATTGCACTCTTCTCATATTACTCTGTAGGCTACTGACCTCCTGGAGGAAGCTTTGAATTGGCACGAGAAGAGTGCCATCCTCCTGCATCTCAGGATGGAGTGTAATGCTCTCCACCCCTTCTGCACCTGTCCATAACTTGTAATACACTAGACTTGAAGACATAACCTCGCCCAGAGAGTTGTGCACGTCACTAGCTATGTTTCCATGAACTTGTCCAGTGATTTTTCTTGTCAACGTTTAGAAAGTTCTACACAACTGGATTAGCTGAGCATCTTGAGATGGCGAGTCAGTCAGGAGGGGGGGGGGGGACAAGGGCAGTCGCTGTACTCACGACTGCCCTTGTTTGTTGTGATTGATTGGCAAAGACACACCCAGGACACACCCACATTAAACCACACCCCCAAGACAACTGTCATTTGGCTTCAGTCATGGCCGCTAGCATTTCTTAATAAGCAAGCAAAAGAAAACGAGGCCAAATCAGGAAGTTCAGACCCCACTTTAAATGGACTGCTTTAGCTACCTAGCATTAGGACAACAACAAAAAACAAGTAGGCATTAGAAAAGCCCTCCACACTTCGGTAAGGTTATTGGAACTCAAAACAGGAAACTTCTGAGAAGCAATACAACTTTTTGGAGAAAGTTCTCACTTGAATGGAGTGAGAATAAGCTTTAAAAACTATAAACAGTTTCCTAGTTACCAAACATGTCTGACATGCAGCAGAGAGGAGAGGAAGATAGAGGTGAAGTGAGAGAGTTTACTCCGCTCAAAGTCAGTTCACAAAAATAAGTGTAAGGAATATAATAAGGAATTTTTATATGGGGGATCAATGAGTGTTGAATTTGGTCAACAAAAAATAGAATTGCCAATTTTCCACCTGAGCATTATTTGATCAAATAGAAGTTTTGTAATGGTAAGGTTGTTACAAATGCACTGGCATACAGTGGCATACAGTGCCGATAAGATGATCAAACTTGCCTAGAACTTATCTAGAGGAAGTAAAAGTCGTAACAAGGTGCAGTGCATTCGGAAAGTATTCAGGTCCCTTGACTTTGTCCACATTTTGTTACGTTACAGCCTTATTCTAAAATGTATTATTTTGTTGTTTTTCAATCTACACACAATACCCCATAATGCCAAACCAAAAACAGTGGAGGGTTTGGCCAGGGTATCCTTGTCTCATCGCGCACCAGCGACTCCTGTGGCGGGCCGGGCGCAGTGCACGCTAACCAAGGTTGCCAGGTGCACAGTGTTTCCTTCGACACATTGGTGCGGCTGGCTTCCGGGTTGGATGCGCGCTGTGTTAAGAAGCAGTGTGGCTTGGTTGGGTTGTGTATTGGAGGACCCATGACTTTCAACCTTTGTCTCTCCCGAGCCCGTACGGGAGTTGTAGTGATGAGACAAGATAGTAGCTACTAACAATTGGATACCACGAAAAAGGGGTCAAATTAAAATAAAATAAGCATTTGTTCTTAACTGACTTGCCTAGTTAAACCACTAAGACCTGGCCGCCCAGCCACACTTAGCAATCGGGGGAGAAGGGCTTTGGTCAGGGAGGTGACCAAGGACCCTATGGTCACTCTGACAGAGCTCCAGAGTTCCTCTGTGGAGATGGGAAAACCTTCCAGAAGGACAACCATCTCTGCAGCACTCCACCAATCAGGCCAGACGGAAGCCACTGCACAGAAAAAGGCACATGACAGTCCACTTGGAGTTTGCAAAAAGCCACCTAAGACTCTTTGACCATGACAATCAACATTCTTTGGTCTGATGAAACCAAGATTGAACTCTTTGGCCAGAATGCCAAGCGTCACATTTGGAGGAAACCTTGCACCATCCCTACGGTGAAGCATGGTTGTGGCAGCATCATGCTGTGAGGATGTTTTTCAGCGGCAGGGGCTGGGAGACTAGTCAGGATTGAGGATAAGATGTACGGAGGAATATACAGAGTGATTCTTGATGAAAACATGTTACAGTGTTCAGGGCCTCAGACTTGGGCGAAGGTTCACCTTCCAACAGGACAACGACCCTAAGCATCCAGCCAAGACAATGCAGGAGTGGCTTCAGGACAAGTCTCTGAATGTCCTTGAGTGGCCCAGCCAATTTCATCCATTTTAGCATAAGAATTAAAGGCAAGGGGCAGAATACTTTCGGAATGCACTGTGTGTGGCCTTTGCTTTGGACTTAATAACATATTGCGAAGTGGTACCATTTTACATTTTTATTTGAATACTCAATATAATATAAACAATACATGAAATATAACACAATTTTGCAAACATTTCCAAACACTAATATAAAGAGTCAGACAACTTGCATAGAAATCCAGATGAAATGCAGGACTGTAATGCCCCATTCTCCTCTTTTAAACATTAACATGATTTATAACTCTGGCAAAAGTAGAGTTTTAATTGTTTCTATAGAACGAGCAATATTTCAGTTGTTCAATATTTCATAACTTGAAAATAATTAAAAAGAGGGGTGAAAAATGTTCATCTTCAGACACATCTGAATCCTCCACAAAAGATTCCCTTAAGTTCCAAAATGCAGGTCCCTCGTACATCATGACTAAAGTTGGATTGTCATAGTTAAAATTTAGGAAACAAAATCCATTGTATAGACGAAATATCTAATTCAATGAAACATACCCTGTGGAAAAATATCATGTGCTGCATCACACCAATGTGAAATAAAACAAAAGCTAATTTGGATTTGAATAAAAAATATGCATTTTCATAGTGTACAAACAAAGTGATTTTTCTACCCTAATACTGTACACAAACTGGTAAAATGACTGGTGCTGAAAAAGTCTGAGTACACACAGGGCATTGAGGACACATTGTAAAAACTCACATTCTGAGGTTACATTTTACCCACAAGTCCCTGAATTTAAGTCCTCCTGTCAGTTCAGTTTAAGTGGTGGAGTGATGAGAGGGACAAGGAAGCCATTCTGGCTCTGGCTCTGTTCTGGGTTGAGGAGGTGCCACTGTCCACAGGGACAGCAGATGGTCTTGAGTCTGCTCCAGGCTCTTCCCTCCCATTGGTCCCTGGTCACTTCTCGTCTGGTCCAAAGCAAAAGCTCTATAATGGCACAAAGCCCTGCACTGCAGCTAACTAGAAAGGATGTTCAACTCCAATATTTTTTCTAGGGGTGTGTTGCACTATAAAAAATATACTTGTTTGTCTAAACATTGTTATTCAATGGTTAGCTGTGTGTTAACAGTGTATCGGGAATGTTTCGCATGCTTACAGTCAATGTCTTTATGATATAAGACACAGTACAGCTGTGTGTTGTACTGTATCATTTAGTATACATCGCCATGCACTACACAGTGTTTCCCAACTCTGGTCCTTGAGTACCACCCGACAGTACATATTTTTGAAGTACACCTGATTCTACTTGTCAAATAATCAAGGCACCGGAGTTGGGAAACACGCCACAGTATTGGGTGGTTTAGGTAAGTATATCTGGCAATAGAGAGTCCACTCTGTCTATCCCCATTACTATTCACTCCGATTTACTTCACTGTGGACGGCATAGTGAACAGGAACCATGTCATTATACCAATATAAGTGATTGTGTTAAAAAATAAGAAAGCATCAGGAAGCATTTCCATTACAGCTACCAAAGTGTCTCTTCAATGACATCAGTAAGGCAAGTGTTTTTTCAAGGTGAGGAGTGTGTGTCTGTGTTCTCCTTCAAGTAATGAACTCTTCTGGAAGCACTGGGGATTGACTTGAGATGTGGTTTCGCAGCAAGGTTGGCAATTGGGGCAAAAACAACGCACGCTGTACTCGTGTATGAGTGAAACTCATGGAGGTGAACAGGTAATGCACGTGCTACATATCACAGCAGTATCTCAAAGCCACATCTGCCACCCTACCGGTTAAATACTCGGGACATCGGTTAAATACTCGGACATTGATTATAAATGGAAACCCAATATTTTGCTTCAACTGGTGCAGTGACAAGCCATATTCAGCTTTTCAGTTGAAAATGGCATGTTGGCTACAGCGGGAATGGGGGGGGGCAAGTTTCTGTGAATGTGTATTACATTCCAATATTAAAATCGAAATAATTACAAAGTCATACATGAATGTGGGAAAATATAATGATCGTCAATTGATAATAATGATACAAATGAGTTTTGACTCTTATCGGTCTCTTTTGTTATTGTAGTTAACACTTATAAATGACAAGATAAAATGTGTGGAAACAGGAGTTTTCAAACAGGTGTATGAAACAAGAGCTCCAAGGATATTCTCTTGGTATCACATCGTCTCAGGTTGGAGCTCGTTAGTAGAAAAGTCTATATTGAGGATGAAATTAATATTGAGGCCTGCTCTTCGTACAGTGCAGTGATATTGGGGTCTCATGTGAGGGTGAATGTCAAATCCTTCAGCATTGGAATGTGGTCCAGGTGACAATGCCTTTTTGACCAGGATAAAATTCTCCATCACTTCCTCAACGGGCAGAGGGTCTTTGTGCTTCTTGACAAATGTCAACACCAGCGAACAATAAAGTGTGAATTCAGAACAAAAAGGCCAACAAAAAAGAATAGTTAGGTAAATATGTGTCGAATGAATAATTAAACAGGGCGAATTTATCTAAACATCTACAAATAATGCATGTGAGAGAGTCTGTACAAAACAATAGCCTTGTCATCGAAGAAATGGTGGAGGTTTCCCATGTTTCTGATATCAAAATGGCCATGTTCATGAATAAACCTGCTCTTCCTCACCCTCCCGGGCCTAAAGATGGACAGGATGGCGATATGGTCAGTCACGGCTTAGATTTTTTTTGGGGGTCAAAGCTCGATAACACTGGTGGTCTTGACGGGCTTGGTCCTACTCCTTCTTGGTCCACCTCCATTTTCTCCCTGTCGCTGCGCTGCGTTCCCCTCTCCCTTGGTGACGTGTCAGCCTGGACCGTGGTCCAGTACTGGTTGGATCGTTGCGGTGGTAGTGGTCAGATGGTGGTGTATATGTAGACGAAGATGACCACCAGCAGGTTGAGCACGGTCCCGATGATCCCGAGCACGGCCAGGATGCGCTCTTCTCGGTCGTCCCCAGGGTCCTCGGCGTGGGCGTGGCAGACATGCCGGCCGTGGGGGACCATGTTTACCATCAGTAAGCCCCACCCCCACAGGATGCTATGCCTACAGATGGGAGGAGAGAGATGAGTGGGATACTGCCATTTACCTGTTGTAAGTCATGTTTATGCTGTACCTTATGTAGAGGTCTCCAATTCTGATGTTAGAAGACAGACAGACACACAGACATGTACAGTCGTTGACTACGTTTCACTTTAGACAAGCTGGCATTTCATATTACTCAAGGGATGAAAAAGTTAACGAAGAACAAAATCAAGCATTACTTTTTTCTTATGATGACCCATATTTGGGTAACCATTTCTATGGTTCCAGCATAACAGTGAGAGGTTGAGCTGGGCAGCCCAGAGTCCCTGCTCCTGTCCATTTCCATGCAACAGCCCCATGTATTCATTCAACATGATACCCATGTCAAACTGAATGTTTTATCGTCCAACTCCAGCCTCATCATGGGACGACAGTACTGAGCTACTTTGTCATCGAGAGACCATTCAAGAGGACTGAAGTAGAGAGGACAGATTGTCGTGGGTGTCTATGGAGTGCTCTTACTGATACAGCTTACAATGTGGGCTCCCGTGTGGCACAGCGGGGCTCCCGAGTGGTGCAGCAGTCTAAGGCACTGAATCTCAGTGCTAGAGGCGTTACTACATACCCTGGTTCGATTCCAGGCTGTATCACAACCGGCCATGACTGGGAGTCCCATAGGGTGGCGCACAATTGTACCAGAGTCATCCTGGTTAGGGTTGGGCCGGGGTAGGCCGTCATTGTAAATAAGAATTTGTTCTTAACTGACTTGCCTAGTTAAATAAAGGTTAAATAATAAAAATAAAAACAAGAAGGGAGTCCAGGTCAGTTTGTGACAAAACAGAAACAAACTCTCTCCTGTACTGTACTTGTTGGCTTCTCGCTGCACAATACAGGGCCGAACAGAATAAACAATAGAGGAGTCAACAGATGTTGTAGCAGCATTGGGGGCCCCAGTGAAGCCTGGGAGACAGTAATGTCTGCTCTGATGTGACTTAGCCATTCAGCGGTGAAACACGATTATTTCCAACCCAATTAGGGGGAAATACATGTGGCATCTCCTCGCTCCAGGCCCCAGCCAGGGAGTCACTCACTCACACATGGCCCCGGTGAGACCTCTCCGCGCTGGCCTCTCAGAGGGGGAGGGGAAAAAAGACTGTTCCCTGCCGAATGACAAGAGAGAGAGAGAATTAATAAATTAGAGAGAATGTGAGGAGGGATAGAGAAGGAGAGAAAGGGGAGAAGGAGAGAAATACAGGGATGGAAAACGAGAGAGTATGATGAAAAGAGATAGTAGATGTGGTGGTCTCAAGCAGCGTTCTCAATAGACACCACACTAGCTCATGATGCAACGGAAACTAACAGGCTACAATGGTTTTAAAGGGTCTCCAGTGGAACAGAAACATTTAATGATGCTTTTCCTGCCTACATCCCAGATTTTGATTCTCAGATCTGCACTCCACTTTGACTTCTCCAGCTTTACTGGATCTCATCGCAACCTAATTTCAATTTACGTGCGACTGGTAGCCCACTGACTCAGTTATTCAATCCATACCCATAAAAAAGGGCCTCTCCCAAAGCCCCAGGTGTAACAGTGAGTCACCGGGTGTTGACAGTGGACCGGGATCTGATGGGATGGGTGGGGATGAGTCTCGGTATGTGCCCTCCTAGTCCAGCTTTAGTGTCACTGAGAAAACCCATAGCAATGTGATGCCCATTTACCTGTAATCAAGGCATTACCAACCCAACAGATATTATCTTCTACAAGCATCAACCAGTATTGAAAATCATTGTGTGTAGATGGTATAAGAAATACTGTCTTTAGGTATATTGGTCCTCATACAGGTTGCCGATATACAGGTTCTTCATTTACCCACCACAGCATATGGATTACACTAACCTATTCTATGAGAACCACATGGAGGTAGATGATAGGAAATTGATGCTCAATGGCCCAGACACAGGGATTGACATGGCAGTCAGCCTACCAGAGGCATATCCACAATCATCATCAGTAAAAGAGCACGTATAACCCACTTATTTTAAGTCCGTAGCAATGCTCGATCTTAGCCCGTCTGAACACAACACAGGCCGTTTCAGAAAGCAAGTATTAGTGATGGCTCATAGGCTCGCTGAGATTACAAGGCTTCACCCTGCAACATTAATATCATAAGGGATCAGAGCGAGACGCCATCGATGATTAATGCGCGTACATTTGCTCCTTAAAGAGCGCTAGTTACAGCGGAGTTAGAGACAGAGAGAAACGCTACTGGAGCTACTTCAGTGGAGGAGCCTGGATGGACCTCCATTTGCAGTCCTCAGTCAGCAGAAAACTATTGCAGGTAAAACAGCGTTCAAATGAGATCAAAATAGCAGCGTGTGCAACTCAGTTCAGACACTTTCTCTGCTAGAGTCTAATGGAAACCTCTTGATCATTTATAGACCCGAAACCTCTTTAAAGACGACCCCCCTCCGAAATCTCCGAGCTCAGACTCCTCCATTTCTGTAGGCTTTTCTGAAGTCGGTCTACTAATGGACTCTGCATCTGAGCACTTTACATCTCAAGTGTAATGGGAAAGGTTTTGAGATATAAAGACAAACGTGATTGCGTGTACTCATCTACAGTACCAAGTACCTTGCCCCCCTCCCATTTTCACACTGGCAGGTAGAGTTGTACAGTATCGCCCTCTGTACACTGGGCTCGATAGGGAGCTGGCTATCTTTAAGATAATAAACAACTGCTGCTGGCTTCCAGCCAAACACTTTAAGCACTAAAGAGAGATTAGAGATAGGTGTTGATGAAGTGTTGGCGACATCGGAGCGTTCACCTTGGGGAACCATGCAAGCACGCGCACGTACACGGCAGGGGTAGAACTCTGGGTCACCGCCGCTGAGAGAGAGAGAAAGAGAGAGAGAGAGGAGGTCGATAACGGAATGTTCCCAGTCTCACTCAACACTAATTGCCAGTTAAAACAGTAACGCTAATCCCTGTCGCAGAGTAGAGATCCATTCGTACGCAGTTTGTTACTACTATTGTAGTGTTACTGGCAAACAGGAGGAGAGAAGTGGTACTGCACACATGATCTAGAAAAACAGTGGCACCACAACGTTATATATTTAGGAGTCAGTATCCACCCAGAGGTGTAAATATGAAGGAATAATGAAAGATAGAGCGTTAAAAAAAAGAGATATATTTAGGAGACGTCTTCAAACTGTGGTGTTTGTCCTGGAGTGACCTGTTTTTAGGTATTGTATTGACCTGGTCTGTGCCTTCTGACGTCCATAGATGCTGGAACTTGCTGCCCCATAACAGGATTAAAATAGCTCTCTCCCTCTCTCTCCAATAGAGGGATGCACACACACATACAACTCGTGTGGAGCCGAGTCCTTCAGAAATGGGGCAAAAATAAACCAGAAGCACAACGTACTGACGTTGGATCAGAGTTGTGTTGTCAGGGGAATGCTGCCAGCATGGAGGTATGGTTGGTGAGCATCAGCGGGAGTAATGAGATGCCTCTCTGTTGTTCTTTCGATTGGTGTGTCACTCACGGGCAAACTATGTAGGCTGAGTCTCACTTGAAATGGATGAACACTCCCAAACCGCCTCCTATCATCACGTCAGCCATTACAGTCCGGATACCTGACTAATTCTGTATTCAAAGCTGTTGTTGCTATGTCGTTTAGACGACACTTGGCACCAACATATTGTTGTCTCCTGACATTTTTGCAATATTCAAAAAGCAGTTGTTCGTTTATGAATCGCTAAATATAGAAAAGTAGCCAAAATTCGATTCAACTGACCATGACTGTGAACGCTTCTCTTGTGGGACGAAACACTAAACTTTATTGTTCGATACAGTATGTGCATCGAATAAATGATAATGGCATGGTTACAGCCTTGAACACAGAGATAAAAACCGTAGAGATATGCCTAACCCCAGATTTTCTCCCCGCTCTATCTTTCATGGGTCTGTCACACATTGTCTCTGGTCTTAAAATAATCATGAGATTTGCATGTTGCACAATGCATATTTTACAGAAGTACAACATATCATGGGCTCATCCTTCTGGCCTGAAATGCTGACCGGCCACACAGTAACAAACAGTGACTTAGAAACTCAATTTTGACACTTTAACTGAAGAATGCCAATGTGAATAGGTATTGTTTCAATACATGCACATCAATATGTACTGTATATCTCCAATTGATGCTCAGGGACTGAGTTAGGACAGTTGATGCTCAGGGAATGAGTTAGGACAGTTGATGCTCAGGGAATGAGTTAGGACAGTTGATGCTCAGGGAATGAGTTAGGACAGTTGATGCTCAGGGAATGAGTTAGGACAGTTGATGCTCAGGGAATGAGTTAGGACAGTTGATGCTCAGGGAATGAGTTAGGACAGTTGATGCTCAGGGAATGAGTTAGGACAGTTGATGCTCAGGGAATGAGTTAGGACAGTTGATGCTCAGGGAATGAGTTAGGACAGTTGATGCTCAGGGAATGAGTTAGGACAGTTGATGCTCAGGGAATGAGTTAGGACAGTTGATGCTCAGGGAATGAGTTAGGACAGTTGATGCTCAGGGGGGTGGAAAACAGGAAGCAAAAATCGAATTTATAAAATGCTAATACAATTGAAAGAGCTGCAATTCAATATATTGCATTATTGAACGCAAGAGTATTTGATTCTCAATTTAGATAACACTGTTATGCCACCCCATATGGAACGACAGATAATGTGGCCATAATGTAATTGTTCTAGGAAGAGTGGGAAGAGTCTGGATGTCTCAGGCAAGTGAAAAAAAGTACATGTACCTCTTAAAGACATAGTGTTGACCTTTCCCCAAAACTAACACTATATTAGAACCCTTACTAAAACAGCACAGACACACAACAAGATGAGTCACGGAGAGTGATGGGCAGAGGAACCAGACCCTTATGAAGGCCCAGACATATACGGGCCTCGTTATAAGTGCCAATGGACAGGCAGCGTGGGAGGGAAGAGTGGAGCCCGGGGCCAACAGATGACTGTCAGATCGCTTCCCATTCTTTCGCGCATCTTTCGCTTTTTCCCGCTCGGATTAGTGACTAACTATCCTTCCGACCAGAGCATCCGGACTGACACTGGATTCAATTCCTCGCTTCCCATTTTTCCAGTGTTATTCCCACTCCCATTCCCATTAGCTTCATCAGTGACCTCTTTTTGGGATCTCTCCTTGATGTTCAAGAGGTGGCAGGTTAATTGTGCCCTTTCCCATTTCCCTCCCTTTCTCTGCAAATTAAATTGACGTTTACTGGAAAAACCTAGTGTCTCCTCCAACCAATAAAACTGAGAGATGGTGGCTTAACTGACTTTATCTAATCAAATGCAAGTTGATTGTTAGTAATTGAGTGGTGTTTCAGAGAGAGATTGGGGAACACAATATGAAAAGCAGGGGATATGCATAGGCTCTTGAAGGCGAAAACAGACCAGAGACCACTCTGCTTCCCTGTGGCATCCAGCTACATTTTGATCGATCAATCCGTCCTCCCCTGGCTTCTCTGTGAATGAATCTGACTCGTGGGAATGCCCTGCGTAGTCACACATGTCTGGGATGAAAGCTTGTGTTGATAGTGATAGATGGACATGCTTCTCTCTGACATGGGGACATACACCCAGGGGGCCAATTCACACCTGTCAGCCATGCAAAAACATTCAAATTGATGAGGGAATGCAGTACTGACACCAAACAGTTACATGGGAATTTTCAAAGTGGGAAAGTTACAGACCCCCTATTTTGTACATGAATATTTGCACACAAATGTGCAACATCACATTACGATCATAATTCTTTATTTGATATTTTTCTAAATGTTTCAAAAGTAAAGATATGGTTTAACAAAAAAACTAATATACATGTCAAAAAGGAGTCCGAAGGTACAGCACAAGTGCAAGCATATGAGCAATATCCTACAGGATACGTGTGCTTCCAAAACTATAGTACATTCTCTGCCTTAAGCGGAGGGCTTTTCAGCATGAAGCTATCTGACCATATGCCCTATTGAAAACACTGACAGGACTCGCTATTGCTCGCTAATGCTGGAAATAACTTGGTGGACATTCTGGTTTTTGCCCTAGCACTACACAGCTGAATCAAATAATGAAAGCTTAATAATGAGTTGGTTATTTGAACCAGCTGTGTAGTCCTAGGGCAACAACAAGAAAAAACGTGCCCCAACAGATGGCCCCAGGACCGAGTTTGGGAAACCCTGCTTTAGAGCAGGGATGGGCAACTGTAGTCCTCGGGGGCCTGACTGATGTCACACTTTTGCCCCAGCCCCCTTAACGAATCATGATCTTCAGTTTAGAACACAATTTGTTTAAATCAGCTGCCCCCGAAGACTGGAGTTCCCCATCCATGCTTTAGAGTAAACATCAACCTGACCTCTTACCCAGCTCACCTTCTAAACAAGCCCTGTGGGGAAAATATAGCACCACGAAGGTGAAAGGAAGTAACCGCCTCATTAATGGAGTCCCATGGGAGCAACTTAGCACTCTTCAACCACATGTTCAGTGACTGTTTCTCTGTTTGGCTTTTTATCTATTCAATAAACATTTAGAAGTTGCATCGGATAACATCTTGCTCTCTTTTTCCTCTTACAGTAGCGCGACACAATGCCACTCGTCATGCACAGACAGACAGGCAGACGCACGCATGCACACATGTACGCACACATGCACATGCTCACACATCTCTGGCTGTAATGAACAGTATGTCAACTAATGTCTTGCATACTCACCACACATTGCACCAGGGGGGTAGCCAATATGCCCCTTCTTTTTTGCTATTCCAGTACCCTCTCCATGTCTCCACCTTCTTGCAAAGCTCCTTCTCCACCCCCTCCCTTTCCCCCGGCACACTTCTTTCTTCCTGGTCCAGGTCTCTCGCTGTTGGAAAATAGTTCAAAATGTCCTTCTGCAACACAGATTTGTTTGCAGTTAGTCTGTGTTTCGCTGAAGCAGTCCTTCTGAAACTCTGATGCTTTTAAGTATTGCTTTGGCTTCTCAAGTAGAATAAAGTCCTTAACTTGGCTTTGTATATGGTTCGACTGTTTTTAGTTCAATCTCCAAAAACTCCAGAAGGAAGAGTCCCACCTGGACTGATCTGAGCCTTTCCTCAGGTGTCAAGAACCTCTTTCCACTGTGTCGGCAATGGAACATAGAAGTATGCTTTTCCAACATGCCTGTCGCTATCAATATTTGATGGGAACTCTTGCTGTTAGAGCTTGATTCCCACTGTCTTTGTCGTGGGACTGTGGACAACGTTTTCCCTCCTCTTCATATAGTCGAAGTCCCATCTTCTGTCCCAGAGGTCGGTCTGCTCAGTGTCAGTTCTGCACCAGAGTCTTCACGAAATATAATCTGATCCTTTGCACTTTGTTGTGGACCTTTAGAGAGTCTCCCCGACCTCAAAATTATGTATTATTCAAATCTTTCTATTTATCTAAATAAGATCTGCTGCTGGTTGGAGCTGTATTCAAGTCGGAGGGGTTTTCCATAGTGACAGAAAAAGGCTGGGAATGTAGCCATAACACAAATCAGGCCAATGAGAATGGCACTGGATGAGAGGCGGATTGTGAGATAAATAAAAAAAGAGAGACCCCTGAAGGAGCTGCTGAACTGACAGCAGAGGAGATAGTGAATGAGCAGGTGAAGGAGGAGATGGAGGAGAAGGGGAGGGAGGAGGTTGCAGAAAAACATGTGGGGGTGGGATGAAGGGGAGGGGGACAGGTGGGTCAGGTTGCGTGTCTCGCTGTCCTCTGGTCCTCTGTCAGACCCATGGATTTCCTCTGAGGACACAAAGTTGTGAGTAACAGCCACAGAATCCCAGATAGGTCTTATATCGCTCTCGCTCTCTGAGGCTGTCAAACTTACTCCATGTGCTCATCCATCCGTCACTCTCCCTCTCTTACCCTCGCTCTCTTCTTCGGCCCTTCTCTTGACTTCCCCTCGGTGTCAGCTGGTTGGCCGTCAGACGCCCTGCTTCTCCTCTCACAGGGCCGGATGAGGATTTAAAGCCTGGTGGTTAAACCTGCAGTGGAATCCCTTTTTATTGCCTGTCATGGTCCTCTGAAGGAGTACACACCATCTTTCTGTCCATCACTTTCAGGTTTACAGGTTTGCACCTTTTCACAATTCCACCGTCTCTCTGTTTCTCTCACTCCTTGTGCGTCTCTGTGTAACGCTGAGCAGTCCCCCCTTCTCTCTCGCTCTCTCCACTTCGAAGCTCCTAGAACAGCTACTGACTGGCAGCATCCAAAAATCCATTCATAATCCTGCTCCACTCTGGGGAGACATACATGATGGAGGTTACAGTAGTATATAGTGTGGTTATATATAAAATACAACAAATGACACGAAATATCTGACTCAAAACAACAATTTGAGCACTACTCACAAGGCCGTTACCACAGAACTAGTCTAAGGCTCAAGCAGCAGAATCAGTGCTGCCTTACTAACATGTCCCATTTCTGGTAAAGCACCAGTATGAGCTGCTGTATTCTCTACAGTCGTCCAGTAACACGGGTGCCAATGTGCCTGGGACTGTGGCCCACTGGCCTCCAGCTCCATACCCACTATTCAACGCCACCATCTGGGCACTGGCACTTACAGCCAGCACACAGGCTGACAGATGGGGAAACATGCTTGCTGGAACCAAGGAGGAGGCATTTACAGTTCTGCTGGTCTCTGTTTATTTTTGGGAGGATTTGTGGAGTTGGTGCCATTTAGGTTGTTGAAATACAATGAACGGAACAGAACTTATACTGCAACGTTACCTCACGTTCTTTGCTACATGTTCTATATAGGTACAGCAAGTACACACACACACACACACACACAGAAAAGTACATACATTAACATACATTATCGCATTATCAGAGATTTAAATTACATGAATGACGGCTTTGTTGCAAGGTGTGACGAATGAAAAGCATTTCCTGTAGCTTAAGCTTTATTGCCGAAAAACTTTTCAATCAACACCGTAGGCGGTGACACTTCATTTATTTTATTTTTTAAATGTCCTCCGCCAACTGGAGCAAAGCCACCAAATAATTAACTGGAACCATGGTGATGGCGAGGAGGAGAATAACCCTTCCTGTGGGCTGAATGGGCACATTATCTTTCGATTAGCAGAACACAGGGGATAGACGACACTCACTGTGACATAGAAGGGCTAGTGTAATTGGAAAGTGTGTTGGCACTGGAAAGAAACTAAGGCAGTGGGAGGTGGTTGGGGAGGGGGGCAGTCAGAAGGGAGGCAGTCAGTTCTTATATAATTATTTCCTCCTTTATTTAGGGGAAACTCCTCCATCTTTTTTTTCACCTCAAGAAAATACTGATAAGAACACACACAGATGTGACAGATGTGCGCACACACTCTACTCACCTCTTTCTCCCATTGCCGGACATCCTTGGGTCTGACTTAACCCATAATCAAGCAGCAGGTGGTTGCGAAGCATCTGCCTCTGCGGAGACCCCTGCTGCATCACAGCCAACCTGCTGAAGACAATTCAGATGAGTAAAAAGTAAGAGAAAGGAACGAGGGATGACCGGTGAGGGATGGGCTGTTTTAAAACATTCCGCGTGTTATACTTTAGTTGTTTAGGAACGGACTCCGGAGACGTTACATAATATATGCAGGCTGTCATGGCTGTCAGGTCAAGGAATGTCATATTGACGCGCACCCTACGGATGTAGGCTATTATGATGGAGCATTCAAATGTTGTGCTGTCCCAGGTATACTCTTGTTGGCATATCCCTCAGAAAACAACTTGACAACAAGAATCATTCTCCTAAAGCAACACGGTCTGAGTCATGCACTCTGGCGCCTCTGAAGGTAGAGAGACAGGCAGCAGCACCCCTCTCCATGAGTGACTCTGTGGGGATGTGACGGAAGAGGAAGTACAGGTAATAAAATGTTCACGCTGTAGGGACCTCTCTTTACAAGCATTCTACAGGAGGCTTAGAGAACAGGCTTAGAGAACCTGCAGAGGGTGGGAATCAGGAGACAAATACACCAAACAACATTAGGGTCATTCCACGAATAGAGTACATTTTTGGTAGTGTGACTTGGTACTCATTCAAGGGTTTTTCTTTATTTTTTACTATTTTCTACATTGTAGAATAATGGTGAAGACATGAAAACTATGAAATAACACATATGGAATCATGTAGTAACCCGAAAAGTGTTAAATCATAATGTATTTCTTCAAATAGCCACCCTTTGCCTTGATGACAGCTTTGCACACTCTTGGCATTCTCACAACCAGCTTAATGAGGTAGTCACCTGAAGTGCATTTCAATTAACAGGGGTGCCTTCTTAAAAGTTCATTTGTGGAATCTCTTTCCTTCTTAATGCGTTTGAGCCAAAAATCTGCCATAATTCCCCTTGTGACAGGGGGAATGGAAGCTCTTTGTGTGCAACAGGTGGGGGCAATTGAGTGCAAGCTTCACAAAAAAAAAAAAAAAAAATGATTGTACATTTAAAAAAAAAAAATGGTTGATATGTTATTCCCGACACGCTCTGTTTTCAACCACAAGACACCAGAAAATGGACAAAAAGAGTAGGACCTGCTCATCTGCTTTTACGCTATGATTTGTCTGTTATAGGTTTAATGTTCCTTTTGAAAAAGGAATAGTTTCAACGTATTAAAATAAGAGTTCAGTTCACATAACAGTGTTGACCTTAAAATGAGGGACAGTGAATGAATCACTAATCCCATGAAATAAATAATCATCTTCAAAAATGACTTTGTCAAAGCAAAAACATGACAACCCACTGTGCACACACTTTGTTGAATAAACGTTGTTTCCTTGTCATTTCAATGAAATTATATTGAACCAACGTGGAATAGACGTTGAATGGATGTCTGTGCCCAATGGGTAAGGTTTTACATTGATGGTGAAAACTTGAAGAAACGTTGGCGTTAAGTGGGTTAGAATCTTCCTTGGTGTTGACGAGGAATATGTAAAAATGCTGCTTTTTGGCACTTTAACAATTCTTTATTCATATAAAACATCTGACATTGAATTTCTACTTAAAATATCTAAGGGCGGCAAAAATGTACTCTATTCTGTGGAACGACCAATGTGTCATATTAATGTTAGAGGTAACAAGACCTCAAAGTAGCACAATTTCCACATAATTCCACAGTAGAGAAGTGCAAATTCCCAAGAGGCAATTTTGTTCCATTTTTGACCACTTCTATTCTAAGCTGTGCACGTAGATCAAGTTCCAGCATAAATTAAATCAATATACTAATATTTATGAAAAGCCATAGAGTAGAGAAAAAAAACTCCCTGGGGTTTGTGTAGCTCGAGGCTACCACCCACATCCCAACACACACCGTGACCTGTACACAAACCATGTGCTGTATGCAAACAGACCCACACAAATGCACGTCGCATGCACAATCTCAAACTCACTCATGCACAATTACCATCTGCATCATTAGCCCTATCAACCCTGTTGCCCATTGAAAATCTCCTCGAGCAAAATGCTGCTCAGTTCTCCCAGTTTGCGACAATAAAAATCCCTGTTTCAACAGAACGAGGAAGGAGAGATATGCTAAACTAATTAAAGCGCTCACGTGGAACAGAAGACCGAGACCGGGGGAATAAAGAATGAAGCAGTCTGTGCATACCAATAATGGAGTGGGAGTGTGTACACCTTAGAGACACTTGGAACTCCATGCTACATACATTTGCTCACAGTTCAACTCACTTCATCTTCACCATAGTTCATACAGCTAGCTGGATCTGGAGTCATGGATATCGCATAGGTCCAAGACGGCCAATAAAAGTTACCGTTGTTGCAGGGGCCTTTTTTTAGTCATGGTAGAAGTGAAAGGTAATGTGAATGTAATTTACCTAATGGTATCATTACACAAAGAAATGTCAACGTGCTACTGCAATGCTAGTACTGATGACTATCCTATCAAATGGCCCATTTGCCTCCATCCTATCAATCAGATCAAAGGCCTGCTTTGCTCCACTGATTGTTAGCCATTTAATGATGGAGCCTGCAGCGATATAAGCTATATACAGTAGGATATCACAGGGTAATTCACTATTTCCACCACCGTCTTCATTAGCACATTTCCACGGCCCCAGGGAATGTGGCGTCTTACAGGCAGAGTACTTGGCAGGCCGGGGAAGCTCCCAGGCGTGAAACAGCCAGTGACTAAGATAACCAAGCTAATTTTGATTGCTCAGGTTAATATCGAGAGATGGGGGGTGTTTGGGTGATTATGATTATAGTTGGAGTCTACACAGCCAGTGACTAAGATAACCAAGCTAATTTTGATTGCTCAGGTTAATATCGAGAGGTGGGGGGTGTTTGGGTGATTATGATTATAGTTGGAGTCTACACAGCCAGTGACTAAGATAACCAAGCTAATTTTGATTGCTCAGGTTAATATCGAGAGGTGGGGGGTGTTTGGGTGATTATGATTATAGTTGGCGTCTAAGCTAATCAGAGTTACGTTAGCGGTTTGATAATAACATCTCTCTCATTTCCCTGGCCAGTGGTTACAGATCTCCAGTTCCCCTAGCTAACCCTCATCAACCCCCAGGGGGGCTATTCACACCATGTGTAACGGATGTGAAACGGCTAGCTTAGTTAGCGGTGTGCGCTAAATAGCGTTTCAATCGGTTACGTCACTTGCTCTGAGACCTTGAAGTAGTAATTCCCCTTGCTCTGCAAGGGCCGCGGCTTTTGTGGAGCGATGGGTAACGATGCTTCGAGGGTGACTGTTGTCGTTGTGTGCAGAAGGTCCCTGGTTCACGCCCGGGTATGGGCGAGGGGACGGTTTAAAAGTATACTGTTACACATGCATGGGATTGTGGCAACCATGAGATTAGAGGATCTTCCTCTCTAATTTCCAAATTTAGTCCAATGTCAGTCACATGTCACATCAAAGGGGAACTGGGATGTCTCTAAGGCTTATACTTAGGTTTGGCTCTTAGGTTTTTTAAAGCTGCAAAAACTTGATAACCAGGCTGAGGCCCTCCCTATCTACACTGAGTGTACAAAACATTAGGAACACCTTCCTAATATTGACACCCTTTTGCCCTCAGAACAGTCTCAATTCATTGGGGCGTGGACTACAAGGTGTCAAAAGCGTTCCACAGGGATGCTGGCCCATGTTGACTCCAATGCTTCCCACAGTTGTGTCAAGTTGGCTGGATGTCCTTTGGGTGTTCGACCATTCTTAGTACACATGGGAAGCTGTTGAGCTTGAAAAACCCAGCAGCGTTGCAGTTCTTGACACTCTGAAACCAGTGCGTCTGGCACCTACTACCATACCCCGTTCAATGGCACTTAAATATTTTGTCTTGCCCATTCAACCTCTGAATGACACACACACAATCCATGTCTCAATTGTCTCAAGGCTTAAAAATCCATCTTTAACTTTCATCTACACTGATTGAAGTGGATTTAACATGTAACATCAATAAGGGATCGTAGTTGTCACCTGGATTCACCTGGTCAGTCTGTCATGGATAGAGTTCCTGATGTCTTGTACACTCAGTGTATTTGGACACACTTAGTGTCTAAGCATCTGAACAAGTCCTAGAGGGAAACTATGAGAGGCCATGTGATCGTGGGCTGGGTTGAGACGGTATCTACCCACTCCCCAACGCAGATTTTCACATGCTGTTTTTGTTTCATGGGTATTTATCTTATATTAAATTGTCTCCCTGCAATATGTATTTATAATTTCTCTGAAGCCTAGGCATTCAACAGCCTAGTTTCACATTAAAGGAAAAATCCACTCAAAAAGTCTTGATATTTTTATTTAATTAGGCTACTGTTGATACAGTCACAAAATGTTTTGCATGTCAGCAGTCAAGTCTTCAAGATATAGGATTTTCAAGAAGCAAAGTGTCACTTGATACATCATCATCACGATACGTTTTGCGTCATATGATGTATTTTGCTTCATTGTGCAAAATGCAATATATCGACTCTGACAAAAACATACAATAGGCTAAAACAATTACAGTATTTCAGATTACTGTCTCACTTGTCACTACTGGTGAAACAGCTTCTTTATCAAGCACGAACAATTAGAAAGAATACAATCAGAAACGTGTCCTTTGCCTCAATTAGTTTGTATATCTGAACCATTGCTGCCATCTACTGGCTTTTTGAATAACCTTCACCTCCGCACATTTTCAAATTGTTCTCCTATTTCAAATTCCTTAGCACCAAATCAATGGTGTACATGCTACAGCTTCAGAGTTTTCAATACATTTTGGTTATGGCCTGTCTGTCTCAGTCTGAGCAAAACTTGAACTGTTATAATCATGAACTTTCATTGTTTACCTAAAAACAACATTTGGTCTGCAAAAAAAAAAAATCTTTCCTTATCTTCTCATTAACACTTCCTTTTCCACTCTTTATTTCTTTCAGGTAACAGAGCCAGTGAATATGCAGTACTGCCTATAGCTCTCCCCAGCTGCACAGGTGTTGAGTCCAGGAGGAACATGGAGGCATCCTTGGAATCATTGGGAAACTTGCTCCACCTTTTGGTGGTGGTGTTTGTGTATGTTTACACTCCCGTGTACCAAGCATCATGACAGGAAGAACTGCTGCCCTTAATTTTTGCATAGATTGGTTACTTATCCACACGCAAAGTACACGCACGGGTAGCGGATAGCTCGCTTCCATAGCTTATCACCGACACGTATCACCCCATATATTAAGCAGGGGTTAAGCAATATAATATTTGTGATCACTGCAGGGCATGATAGTCTACATGTTGCAAATCATAAAGGCCCACTGAGAAAGAAAACATATGATGGGGTGGCAGGTAGCATATGGGGTTAAGAGCATTGGGTCAGAAACCAAATGGTTGCAGGTTTGAATCCCTTACCTGACTAGGTGAAAAATCTGTTGATGTGCCCTTGAGCAAAGCACTTAATGACTACATACTGTTTTACCCACTTTGCATGCATATACTGTATTCTAGTCAAGGCTCATCCTGTGCATGCCTAACTACTGATGTACACACATTTTCTATTAATATACTGTCCCTAATGTCTATACACACCATCATATACATATTTATTTATATTCCTGGACTCTGACATCGCTTGTCCTGATATTTTTTAATTCCTTTCTTTTTTAATTTTTTTTATTTGTGTGTATTGTTAGGTATTTGCTGCACTTGGAGGTAGAAACACGAGCATTTCGCTGCACCTGCGATAACATCTGTGGTCCTTCTGTAGCTCAGTTGGTAGAGCATGGCGCTTGTAACGCCAGGGTAGTGGGTTCGATTCCCGGGACCACCCATACGTAGAATGTATGCACACATGACTGTAAGTCGCTTTGGATAAAAGCGTCTGCTAAATGGCATATATTATTATTATTATTATAAAATATGTGTATGTGACCAATTACATTTTATTTTATTTAATCGTAATTGCTCCTGTAAATTGCTCTGGGTAAGAGAGTCTGCTAAATGACTAAAATAAATAAATAAATTGCTTATTGAATCTTATCGGAATTATTTGAGTGTGCTGTTGCAAATTGTATTATTGTCAAACGTCCTGCCTCGAGGATGCTGGTAGCCTAGATACAGGCAGACTCTTCTGTAGGCTGAAGTGGTCACCCCTCTATTTCCATTTCTATGCACGGGTCCGACACATATCTGATTGGCTGTGCTGTTCTTATATCTTACAACTCCTATCCAATTGGCTCAAAGTTTTTAAACCGAACTTTAAAACCAGTTTATTTTCTATTTGAGAAGGAGAGCATCTAGCCTATTAATTGCATTTGCAAAAACAGGCAAAACGAAGACATATGAGCTCTAATTTCACATGATTTTGTTTAGGCTCACTCATCGCATAAAATGTGTTCGATTTTTTAGTATCAACATTTTATTTTTGTTTTAAACATTTCCTGGAAATTCCGTTGCTCTTGGATTTTTTATAGGGTCGATGTGTAACGCAGAAGAGACCTCTAAAGATGTCAAGCAGGAGATATGCTAACTTATTCGTTCTTGGGGTGGCATTTATTTTATTTCTTACATTTTCGAAATTATATGGGACACTAGTGAGGCGTTCAACCCATAAAAGAGTGCACGAGACGCAGCGGAGAACTGCGAGCAGGTACCACCATACGACCGTTAATTATCACGTTTATCACACTCAGCGGAGGATGCCAACGACTTCAAAACCCACATTAAAACAGAAACAGTTCCATTTTAATGGAAAGAAACACTGGAAATACGCAACTAATGTGACACTACAGTTAAACGGGTGAGTAGCCTAGTGATACATGTGTGATTTAAAAATGGTAAAACAGCCTTCAACTCCGGACCCCAAAAGTCAAAAGCAGGTGGTTTACAATAGCTACATAATGCAGCCTATAGTATACATAATCAGTCCATGTTTCCGTGTCCTTTGTCATTTGATAGCTTCATGAACATTTTGATTAAGGCAGTAAACATTTGGGGGTTTATTATTATGTCTAATAGCTTGTCACTTATTGTCCTATGGAAAATCATACTACAGAACAGAATGCTTTGAAGTACTTTTTTTTTTCTCTTCCTGATCGGTAGCCTATTTAAAGCTATCTGTTTAAATGATCCATCAAAATGGTAGACCACAGTCCAATGTGAATGTTTTTACATCCCATAAATGTACACAGGTATGTATGCTTGCACTCGTCCCTCTTGGAATGTGTGAAATTCTTCTATTTGACGCAAGAGTTATCAATGTATACGGTGACCTAACTGCACATTTGTTTCAAGTGCATGACAACAAGTGATAAATGGACCCAAAGTCAAATCACACCGGGCTGGGAAATGGCACTTCATGCACAACAAACATTTAATGGAGTTTGCCACTTTCTGAACTTTGGCCAGATTAGAGACTCAACACATTTATCATCTGGTGAAGTATTCCCATGACCTGCAGAGGAAATGTTGATCATTAAAGCTAGGGGAGGAATTTTGATTATGCCATTGTATTGGCACATTACAGTACTTCTGGTCATGAGCGTAGAACCGTGTGCAAGCTCTCTAAGCAATGAATAGGATGAATCATTTACTTCCCTTTTTCCAGACCGCCTAATTTGGATGATTTGAATGCCTCAACTCATGTTTTCATGTAGTGAAAAAACATTTCACTAATTGAGGTAAATTAGTTGTGTGTACTAGTATCACCAACAGGCCATTTCTCTTTGTGGGCCACGACAGTCCCACTCTGCTCTATTTAGCCCCAATGCACAGAAGGAGCCTGAATGAATGTCCAAAATAAACACTGTCGTTGTTCCGCTCTGGGGTGAGGGTGCAGGCTGGGCCCGAGGGGGTAAATGGGAGAACTTTCACAGTCACTGGAGGGTGGACGAGGGGAGTTTGCGTTCAGGTTAGTCACGCTAGCCGGCCACAGAGTGGCGGTTCAGCAGTTCAACCCAGGCTTAGGGGATTGAACAGAGCGACAGACCCTCCCCAGAAACTGGCATCGCTTCAAAGCCTCTTTGATGAGGATCTTTAGCAGCCCACGTCATTTAAAAGAGGGTCAGATATATTATTGATCTGCTCTAAGGGGGTGAAGTGGAGGGATGTGGGAAGAAATTCCTGAACTCTGCTAGAACAAGAGCATGGATTGACTTGGCGGAGCTGCAGTGAGCCCATAGTGTGTGACTGTAACTAAGGCTCTCTTTGTGTGAGTCTTTTTTATTCACAGCCACAGAGCTCCTCTGAAACATTGCAGTGTTATGAGGTGCTCGTACTGTACGGCAGGCTATAGGCACTAACACAGCACATGCCGCAATACAGAAGCTCTCGGACTCTCTCGTGTTCGACAACATTAGTCCCGCTCCAGAGCAGAGAGACACGAGAACTAAGGAGTCATCATTCAGTCTGAGCCTTTTAGAATAACTCCTCGACGGTGTCAGGATAGAAGGCCCAAGTCTAAGAGTCAGGCACTTCAGAATCAGTGCTCAGTCACCATACGAAAACGGTCCAGATCGAAAGATGGATGTCCTGTGGCAGTGGACGGGAGCAGTGTGAGTACGACAGGTCCCACTTAGTTCTGTAGGCACAGGGCCTGGGGATTCTTCTACTTTATTAGAGCAGTGTCAGCACTGCATCAAGACCCGACTAGAGACAAAACAGGCAGTCATTTTCCGTAATCACCACCGCTGACGACTCCCTATTTGGAATGAAAGCACCCCCCGTCTCAGTGGTTTCTGACTAACACCCGTCTTCATAGTTGGAAGAACCCGGGTGGTGTTCAGTTCAACACCTGCACTGAAGGGTGAGTCAGAGATGCTATGCCTACCACAGTCCTGTTTAGGTGTTTGGGTTTGGTTAGGAAGTTTGCAAATATTTTGTTGAGATCGGATATTGCTGGTCAATTAAAAAATCCTTCATGATGGTGTCCAAACTGAAAGATCAGCGGTGATGATTGAGTAATTCCGGCACAACAATGGTCTGGTAAAGTCTGTTTTGGCAGTGACATCTGCTGAATTAGCCTCCAACTTGGCCTGGGGTTAAAGGTTATTCCCAGTCTCCCAGACAGGCTCACCTTCCTCTGGGTCAGTTCACTGCTGGGTTTGAATAGGGGCCCTACCTCTGCTCCTTTGCAGACCCCCAGTCAGTCCCTGTTGGAAGAGGCTCCTGGCCCACTATTTGCAAACACACAATAAAGCCAGGAAACTGTAACTAATTAGCAAATCCCACAAAGGCGGTATAAGGGGAGCTCGGTGGCGTGGGTCGCGCTGAGCTGTCACTTTGAAGTGGGAGTCGTCACCCTTGCTTGTGTTGGCGTGCTAATTGCCTCTTCTCCCAGAAGCCCCCTGGATAAACAGGCGGGTGCCCCAGAAACGAGACGCTGTGGAGGACCCTTAATCCGGTTTTGTTTACCCAATCTGTGAAAGAGAGTGGCCAAGCGGCTGGTCCAGTGACAGACATATGGCCAGACCAGTGTGGGAACACAATATCTGTCATCCATTGTGCACGGGACGGACAGATACCCTTCTCACCCAGGGCAACCACACCATGGCCCCTCATTCATATTCATAGCTCCTGTTTTAAACACCCTGAATCTATTACGTCCAAAGGCAAGTGTAAAGACAAGGAGGTATTCATTGTTTCACACTGAAGCAACAGTACATTTCTGGGGGCCCAAGTAGTTTTTTATGAATATCCAGGGAGTTGTGAAAATAGGACCGTGTTTAGATCCTTTTGTGATCAAATTAAGTTTACAAATTTATTTTGTATTCATGACCTTGAACTGTTATAAAGAGGTAGTGTCTGTGATTTATGAGTATGTGGGGTTCCTGTCTTTAACATAATCTTAATTTATGACAGCCTAAACTATATACTGTGATAACTTTTGCCAAGGGCGGACTTGCCATTGGCATTTCGGCAAATGCCAGATGGGCTGGTCCATTTTTAGCCTAGTAGGCCTGTCTAACTTGGATTTTTTTGTGCAAAACTATTATTATCTGGCTAATAATGGTAGCCTTAAGGAACAACATGGGCTGTTGTGGTGCCCTTAAGGGGAAAAAAGAGCCCGTGTGGGAGCCTCCATGGAAAAATGGTCCAGTGTTAGAAATGCCAGGGGCCATTTTTGGTCCCAGTCCACCCCTGACTGCTGCAATGATCTCATCCTGCTCAGATTCCTGTAGACTCAGCTATCTTTAACATGCTGTCTGTCTCCCATGCTCTCTGCAGGCCTAATGTATGTGGAAACAGGTGCTGCCACGGATGGACCGTTTCACCCAAGACTCAGAAATGCACCAAATGTAAGTTTTTCATCTTTTACTGACCTTTCTCCATAGCAGGACAGTCAGCCCTTCCATTATGTGTAATGTTGTTCCACATTGTTGTGGAAATATGATATAAAGATCTTGTCATACCATATCATGGAATATCATGAATAGCCAAGTCTATTTTATTTTGTATTTTTTTAAAACTTTAGTTTATTTAGTAAATATTTTCTTAACTCTATTCCTTGAACTGCATTGTTGGTTAAACGCTTCTAAGTAAGCATTTCACAGTAAGGTATGCGCCTGGTGTATTCGGCGCATGTGACAAATTACATTTGACTCATGATTCAGGTTTTTTTCTTGCAAGAAGCCACCTTATACAGTAGGGATGGCTGTCCTTATACCACCATGACAGCCAGAGGTGTCATGCCCATAGGGGGCACGGGGGCACGTGTCCCTGTATAATACTACTAGCCACCTAGCAAGTTTATGAAGTTGGCTTTAGCTAGCCGAGATTTGGAGCCTATCTCCCAACCTCATAACTAGCTACCAAGCTGTCAATCAGGCAGCTGTGTACCATGCTGTCAATCAAGTTAGAGTACTTAGCTTGTCTATCACCATCTTAGCTTGCATGCCTGCTGGCAAGGTTGGTAGACTTTAGAAACGCAAGCAATAACTAAATATACTGACTACCATTCATTATTTTATCCAGATTTGATCAGAGATGAAGAGAAGCATATTTTTGTGATTCTTAAAAAAAAAAAGACATTTCAGGCCTAGCCCCCCTCCATACCACCCCCCAGCCACCCTCATTTACTTTGTGCCCCCTCAGATTTTTGGGCTTTATGGCGCCCATGATGACAGTCCCTATCATGGTACTTGTGAATGGTCAATTCCCAGTACTGTATATAGACGGCAAGCTGTTAATAGTTGGTTTAATAAGGAGCGAGAGACCATCAATCAGGCTCTATAGGACAATGGAATGTTCTCTCCACCCAGCTGGAAGTTGTAATGTCCCATCCAACATCAGCAGTACCCAATCCAATCTGTGTTTTCTCCCATTTCACTCAGTCTGAAATCATACACGCTCCAGATGTCTTTGTATCATCATTTTCTGATTATGGTGAAGGTGTGGATGGCAAATATGAATGCCGGTCAAGACCTACACAGTTTACAGATATAATATCTTATATTTGACCTTTTTAAACCTCAAATACACTACAATTGAAATTTCCCACTGGAAAATTCTCTGCAACAACAGATTGATCAAATGTAAAATAGGACACCTGTAGGCTTACAGGGTGTAGCAAAAAGTGTCCGGTATCGATGTGTTTCGATAGGTTATAAAAGTGAATATGTCATGTGTGTTGAGCACCTCTGGTCTTAGAGAGCCTGTCTTAGGCTGCATCGACACAGGCAGACCAATTCTGATATTTGTTTTCACTAATTGGTCTTTTGACCAATCACATCAGCTCTGAAAAAGATCTGATGTGATTGGTCAAAAGACCAATCAGTGGGAGAAAAAAAAACTGAATTGGGCTGCCTGTGTAAACACAGCCATAGTGGTCTGTGATGGTGGCCAAACCTGGATTTGACCCTGGACCAGCAAGCCTTTAGCTAAACCCCTGACAGGCCTGGGCCAATATTCTTAAAGTGTCTCAGAGTAAGAGTGCTGATCTATGATGTAGATACCCCCCTGTCCATATAATCAGGATCTAAAAGGCAGAACTGATTCTAGATCAGCAATGTAACTCTGAGACGGTTTATGAATACAGGCCCTGCTTTGTCTACACACCATGCTGTACACTGAGAAGAGGTCAGGACCTTTGAAGAAAGGAAGAGCTCCTATTCGTGGTCGTCGCCAACATCTCTGTGGTGTTATCATTATAATTTACACCTCCATAAGCCTTGTTTACAGGGATTTGAACACCTTTACTTGATCCAACCACTTGACCCAGAGGATTTAAAGAGCCAGTGTCATGTCAAAACAACCTGGCTCAGCATTTCTGCAAAACACAGCTCTCACAACACTCTGTCAGGAAGCCCAGACTCACTGTGGATCTCACACAGTCACACACGTTCATTCATGCACGCACACACACAGGCGCAAGCACACACAAAAATAAACACCCATACTTCCTTTCCCCTTCTGAGGTTTAGTGATGCAAGATAATAGCCACACTGAGAAGGAAACTCTGAATCTAGGCCTAAATCTGCTTGCACTTCAATCAGATCAAGCGTTCACCGGCGATAGCCTACACCCACATAGCTGATGTTTTGTCATTGTCGGAGGTGGAACTGCGTTGGAGCTGTCAAATCGGTGAGCAGCTGCTCTTCTAATCATTGTTCTGAAACAACACCTGTCTCACGAGCGTTACATGTTCAGAACGAGAAAGTGTAGGCCTAGTCTATATAGAAATATGAGTCTCAAATTGAAAATCTTGAAACTAAATAATTAGAGTTTCTATCATCCTAATCGAGGTGTAGATACATCTCACATTCCAGTGTTCCATCTTGTAAACAAGACTGCATGGGATTTCTTTTAATGCGACTCAGTGCAGCCAATAGCAATGTCGGCATTAGGTATAACACCAGCAGCCGCTTGTGCATTTGACAGCCCTTACGCAGTTCCACCGTCAAAACCACCACTATGCGGATGTCGTCTAAAGCCGATCTGATTTGAATAGAGCCCTTCGTTAGATTCAGTCCACTGTGCACTTTGAGTCTCACTTCTGTTTGAGCACATTGTGCTAGCCTTCATGTGAAGAAATCCATGGAGAAAAAGTGTTTCCGTGCACAACTCCCGAAACAATGTCAGTAAGCGGTGCCCATCGCTATTCATGGAGGCGGCCAGGAGATTTGTGGTAAGCTGCTGGGTTTGGGATACGCTGTTGTTGTCTGTGGCCAATGGGCCATTATTGGAGCCCTCCAGGGGGTTCGGCCCTGGCACAATGACGCCCAGCCAGGGATGATGGGAGAAATCAAGAGCTAGGGGCCAGGGTTGGGGGCCTGGAGGAGCACGGAGCCCATAAACTTTGCATTGTGTATGCATGAATGCCCCCTCCCTGTATCCAGGACCATGGCTCTCTCCCTCCTCTCCCCTTTTAATTTCTTAGTTTATTTCAGGGGAGTGAAATCTTGACATTCACCATTGGCTGTTTTCCTTGTTAAGTTACAATGCACATTAAGCTGTTTGTCCTACTGAGTTTTTATTGAGATTGTGCTGAGGTTGTGCTGGTCAAACCAGTTATCCTCTTACGCTTGAGTTTCTGCTCTCTCAACCACAGTCCACTATTCTGGTTTAATGAACATTCTCCTCCTCTCTCTCCCCTCACTTGAAGCAAGGTGCCTTCCACGATGCCACAACGGAGCCGTGTGCAGGCAGCCCAACATCTGTGAATGCAGAACGGGCTTCTACGGGGCCCGCTGTGAGTTTGCAAGCGTGACCTATGGCCTCGTAGGCATTCCCTGGGCCTTACCGTGCCCCACCAGCCCCATGGTCAGCACCACCACCTCAGGACTAAGCATCACCCTCCCACCAACCACTAGCCTCTCACCAACCATCACCCTCCCACCAACCACCGTCACCCCCACCACCACCACCCCAGTTTCCGCAGAGACCACAGCTACATGGAGGACAGCGGGGACACCAGCCAGCACCACCAACCCAGAGACCAAGAAATATTACGCTGTGCGCTGGCAACCTCTTACGTGAGTTTCTGACTTCTCTTTACTGTGCACTGCCTTGATTTACTGCATCACCAGCTTGTGCCATTTAGTCCCTTCTCTACTCCTCCATTTCCTGCTCCTCTCAGTTTGCTGGCTTTGAAGTGCCAGTCTCCAGTCAAAGGCCTGGGTTAGCCCAGCATGTGGGCCACAGGTGCAGTGTGTCTGTGGCGCTAAGTGTGGTCCACCTGATGCAGCGCAGGTGTTAGAATCAGGGCACCTTTCCAATTTTAATTTTTTTTTTTTTTTACTTTATTTAACCAGGTAGGCAAGTTGAGAACAAGTTCTCATTTACAATTGCGACCTGGCCAAGATAAAGCAAAGCAGTTCAACACATACAACAACACAGAGTTACACATGGAGTAAAACAAACATACAGTCAATTATACAGTAGAAACATGTCTACAGTAGCAAACAAAGGCAAAAAACTCTATGGTCTAAATACAATATAGCAAGTAAAACACTGGAATGAGCAAATAATGAGGTGAGATAGTTTGCAAAGGAGCAAAATAAATAAATAAATACAGTTTTGTTTGGGCAAAATTATAGATGGGCTATTTTTGTGAGCTGCTCTGACAGCTGGTGCTTAAAGCTAGTGAGGGAGATAAGTGTTTCCAGTTTCAGGATTTTTGTAGTTCAGTCAGAGAGACTGGAAGGAGAGGCGGCCAAAGGAAGAATTGGTTTTGGGGGTGACCAGAGAGATACTGTATAACTGCTGGAGCGCATGCTACAGGTGGGTGCTGCTATGGTGACCAGCGAGCTGAAATATGGGGGGAAATATGGGGGGACTTTACCTAGCAGGGTCTTGTAGTATGAAGCGAGGGCCAGCCAACGAGAGCGTACAGGTCGCAATGGTGGGTAGTATATGGGGCTTTGGTGACAAAACGGATGGCACTGTGATAGACTGCATCCAATTTATTGAGTAGGGTATTTTGGAGGCTATTTTGTAAATGACATCGCCGAAGTCGAGGATCAGTAGGATGGTCAGTTTTACGAGGGTATGTTTGGCAGCATGAGTGAAGGATGCTTCTTTTGCGAAATACAAAGCCAATTCATTTATTATTTAACTTTGGATTGGAGATGTTTGATGTGAGTCTGGAAGGAGAGTTTACAGTCTAACCAGACACCTATGTATTTGTAGTTGTCCACGTATTCACAGAAACGTCCAGAGTAGTGACGTTGGACGGGTGGGCAGGTGCACGCAGCGATCAGTTGAAGAGTGGCACCTTTCCAAATGATTGAGAGGGTTGGCTCAGTGCCAGCCCAGGGGTTTATATAGAGTACAGTTAAGCAATAAGGCACGAGGGGGTGTGGTATATGGCCAATATACCACGGATAAGGGCTGTTCTTACTCTCAACACATCGGAGTGCCTGCATACAGCCTAAGCTGCGGTATATTGGCCATATACCACAAACCCCTAAGGTGCCATATTGCTATTATAAACTCGTTACTAAAGTAATTAGAGCAGTAAAAATAAATATCATAGCCATTGTATACGGTCTCATATACCACAGCTGTCAGCCAATCAGCATTCAGGGCTGGAACCACCCAGTTTATAATATGAAATATAAGTTGAGAAAAATATGAAGACTTATCGCTTTGTGCTGTCGACCAGATCACATTTTATTCATCATAAATATTTATTTTGGCAGCTAATTGAAACTTTAGTTAACAAATAAAAAGCCCACACTTAATCCAGTGGTGACAATATTTTGTAGCCTCAACTGATAGAAAGGTAACCCTTAAGTTTGCAGAATGGGAAAGCAGCCTTCCATTACAATTAACAGGTGTAGTTACCCATGATAGTCAGCAGGTGGAACTGTTCTCCAAATAAAATCTACTGTAAATCATAGTGGAACTAAAACTGTACTGCAAATGGAGCAGCTGTGTGTGTGTGTGTGTGTGTGTGTGTGTGTGTGTGTGTGTGTGTGTGTGTGTGTGTGTGTGTGTGTGTGTGTGTGTGTGTGTGTGTGTGTGTGTGTGTTCTTGTTCATAGTAACGAGATTTGGTTTCTACAACTGGTCCTAGTATTTTATTTTCAAAACAGTTAATTATGCAGACAAAGGTCAAAACGAGTGAATGAAAGACACCAAACAGCCCTTGAAGGCATGCAGTAGGATTGCCTGTGAAATGAAAAATAAAGCTTTTAGTCTCCATAAGTCTTTTGCCAAAATTAGAAAGTCATTGGTGGGTGACTGCTGTTGGAAACTTTAATGTTCGTTATTCATATAATAGTTCAGGGGTTCTTCAACTTTTTCAGCCTGGGACCCAATTGAAAAAAATCTGTGTTTTCCTGGGACCCATGCTCATGAAAACATGCCACTTTTTTTTTAGCGGCCCCTCTTGCCAGCATTTTGCGATGGGAAGTAGAGACAATATTGCAGTTTTAAAGCAAGTTCCATGAAATTCTACAGATTTTTCCATGGGGCAGAAAGAAATCTTTGCATATTTAATGCTAATTTCCTGCAATTCAAATTGTACACATTTATGCCATGTTAATATGATATGAGTGAAAGTGACTAACAAAATCTATGGCTAGGACTAACTTAACATTCTAAATAAACATTGTTAGCTTACAACGCTAATTGGAGTGACTGTCTGTGACTGGCACAACCAAATGTCCGAAATTACTCCTTGTGTATTCTAATATTCTAACTCTCAAAAGTAATTTACACTGACGTGTCACGACACACTTTGGGTTCATGTGCCTCGTCAGAGTCGTCTTGTAGCATTGTTGAAGTTGGTTAAAAATATATCAATTCCCATGTTATTTAATGTATACAATACTGCAATTTGAGTTATTTCACATGTACACCATATTGCCTTATGTAGTGATTCAATTACTGTACTGAGGCCAGTCACTTGAAGTCAGGTTTTTATATATTTGAGGAGCATTGTCTAGCTGTGTACAGGCTCCAGTACCAGTCAAACGTTTGGACACACCTACTCATTCCAGGGTTTTTTCTTTATTTTTACTATTTTCTACATTGTAGAATAATAGTGAAGACATCAAAACTATGAACTAACACATATGGAATCATGTAGTGTTAAACAAATCAAAATATATGTTATGTTTGAGATTCTTCAAAAGGAGCCACCCTTTGCCTTGATGACAGCTTTGCACACGCTTGGCATTCTCTCAACCAGCTGTTTTCCAACAGTCTTGAAGGAGTTCCCACAAATGCAGAGCATTTGTTGGCTGCTTTTCCTTCACTCTGCGGTCCAACTCATCCCAAACCATCTCAATTTGGTTGAGGTCAGGGGATTGTGGAGGCCAGGTCATCTGATGCAGCACTCCATCACTCTCCTTGGTCAAATAGCCCTTACACAACCTGGAGGTGTGTTTTGGGTCATTTTCCTGTTGAAAATAATTGATTGTCCCACTAAGCGCAAACCAGATCGCTTCTGTCTGTGTGGCATATCGCTGCAGAATGCTGTGGTAGCCATGCTGGTTTAGTGTGCCTTGAATTCTAAATAAATCACTGACTGTGTCACCAGAAAAGCACCATCATACCACCTCCTCCATGCTTCACATTGGAAACCACACATGCGGAGATCATCCGTTCACCTACTCTGCATCTCACAAAGACACTGCGATTGTAACCAAAAATCTCACATTTGGACTCAGACTAAGGACAGATTTCCACCAGTCTAATGTCCATTGATCGTGTTTCTTGGCCCAAGCAAGTCTTCTCTTATTATTGGTGTCATTTACTAATGGTTTCTTTGCAGAAATTCAACCATGAATGCCTGATTCACACAACCTCCTCTGAACAGTTGATGTTGAGATGTGTCTGTTACTTGAACTCTGAAGCATTTATTTGGGCTGCGGTCTGAGGTGCAGTTTACTCTAATTGAACTTATCCTCTGCAGCAGAGGTAACTCTGGGCCATCCTTTCCTGTGGTGGCCCTCATGAAAGCCAGTTTCGTCATAGCGCTTGATGGCTTTTGCGACTGCATTTGAAGAAACGTTCAAGTTCTTGAAATGTTCCCGCATTGACTGACCTTCATGTCTTAAAGCAATGATGGACTGTCTTTTCTCTTAGCTTATTTGAGCTGTTCTTGCCCTAATATGGACTTGATCTTTTACCACCCCTACCTTATCACAACACAACACTGATTGCCTCAAATGCATTAAGAAGGAAAGACATTCCACAAATTAACTTTTAACAAGGCACACCTGTTAATTGAAATGCATTCCAGGTGACTACCTCATGAAGCTGGTTGAGAGAATGCCAAGAGCGTGCGAAGGTTGGCATCAAGTCAAAGGGTGGCTACTTTGAAGAATCTCAAATATAAAAAAACATTTAGATTTGTTTCACACCTTTTTGCTTACTAAATGTTTCCATATGTTATTTCATAGTTTGAATGTATTCCCTATCATTATACAATGTAGAAAATAGTAAAAATAAACTAAATCACTTGAATGAGTAGGTGTGTCCAAACTTTTGACTGGCACTGTATGTCTCCAATTAGGACTAATGAGGAAAACAGAGTTTCCCTTTACAACCCCCAGCATCCACTGCTACTCATTCACAAAAGCAGCAAAAACACTGTCTGCAAAATAGATATCCACTGGCCTGAGGCCTCCAACTCTGTGGGAATTTGGACTGAATTACCATAATCATTTCTGATGATATGTATAGTGAAATTGTATTGTTTCAGTGGCGACCTCAACATTGTTTTTTTTATACCAAGGCTATTGACATTTACAACATAACAAATGTCTTCTTGATTACTACTTGATTTCGTGTCTTGTATTGTCGTGGAAAACCAACTTGCTGTTGCAACCAAAGGTAGAGCATCACCACCCTATGTCACATGCATCACTACAAACAAAGCAATCTTTCAAAGGATTTAAGGGAGCTTTCTTTGATTTGAGCCTTGTGTTTGTGTCTGTGTACAATGAAATCATGTCTTCTTCAGATTAAAAAACACACCGTGGAGAATTTAAACCCAGGAGTGATTTAATGCATCTTGGAAAGGATGGAGCGTCTTCTCTCGTCTTTGGCTCTGCTTCTCGTCTCATTCCTGAGTATGTTGGATTTAAACTAATCACACCTCTATGGTTGTGTCCCAAATGGCACCATATTCCACATGTAATGCACAACTTTTGACGCCCCCTGGTAAACAGTAGTGCACTACATAGGGTATAGGGTGACGTTTGGGGCACGACCTATGTGGGGCGTTAATCCACTGCTTTGAGTCAAACCATGGAATGGGAGCATGTTTGTGTTTACTGTGAACCAAAGCCAAAGCTGTCTGATGTACAGTATGTACAGGGGTGGCAGGGTAGACTAGTGGTTAGAGTGTTGGACTAGTAACCAAAAGGCTGCACGTTTAAATCCCCGAGCTGACCAGGTACAAATCTGTCGTTCTCCCCCTGAACAGGCAGTTAACCCACTGTTCCTAGGCCGTCATTGAAAATAAGACTTTGTTCTTAACTGACTTGCCTAGTAAAATAAATGTATTAGAGGTCGACCGATTATGATTTTTCAACGCCGATACCGATTATTGGAGGCCCCCAAAAAAGCCGATGCCGATTAATCGGCCGATTAATTAATTAATTATTTTATTTTTTATAATGATAATTACAACAATACTGAATGAACACTTATTTTAACTTAATATAATACATCAATAAAAATCCATTTAGCCTCAAATAAATAATGAAACATGTTCAATTTGGTTTAAATAATGCATAAACAAAGTGTTGGAGAAGTAAAAGTGCAATATGTGCCATGTAAAAAAGCTAACGTTTGAGTTCCTTGCTCAGAACATGAGAACATATGAAAGTTGGTGGTTCCTTTTAACATGAGACTTCAAATTTCCAAGGTAAGAGGTTTTAGGTTGTAGTTAATATATTATTTATAGGACTATTTCTCTCTATACCATTTGTATTTCATATATCTTTGACTATTGGATGTTCTTATAGGCACTATAGTATTGCCAGTGTAACAGTATAGCTTCCGTCCCTCTCCTCGCTCCTACCTGGGCTCGAACCAGGAACACATCGACAACAGCCACACTCGAAGCAGCGTTACCCAATGCTCCTAAAAAGCCACGACCCTTGCAGAGCAAGGGGAATAACTACTCCAAGTCTCAGAGCGAGTGACGTTTGAAACGCTGTTAGCGCACACCCAGCTAACTAGCTAGCCATTTCACATCGGTTACACCAGCCATTAGGCTGATAGGCTTGAAGTCATAAACAGCGCTGTGCTTGCGAAGAGCTGCTGGCAAAACGCACGAAAGTGCTGTTTGAATAAATGCGTACGAGCCTGCTGCTTGCTGCCTACCATCGCTCAGTCAGACTGCTCTATCAAATCATAGACTTAATTATAACATAATAACACACAGAAATATGAGCCTTTGGTCATTAATATGGTCGAATCCGGAAACTATAATTTCGAAAACAAAACATTTATTATTTCAGTGAAATACGTAACCGTTCAGCATTTTATCTAACGGGTGGCATCCATAAGTCTAAATATTCTTGTTACATTGCACAACCTTATGTCATAATTACGTAAAATTCTGGCAAATTAGTTCGCAATTAACCAGGCTGCCCAAACTGTTGCATATACCCTGACTCTGCGTGCAATGAACGCAAGAGAAATTACACAATTTCACCTGGTTAATATTGCCTGCTAACCTGGATTTCTTTTAGCTAAATATGCAGGTTTAAAAATATATACTTCTGTGTATTGATTTTAATATATTATTGGCATTGGTGTTTATGGTTAGGTACAGTCGTCCAACGATTGTGCTTTTTTCGCAAATGCGCTTTTGTTAAATCATCCCCCAGCATTGCATCGATTATATGCAACGCTAGATAAACTAGTAATATCATCAACCATGTGTAGTTATAACTAGTGATTATGATTGATTGATTGTTTTTTATAAGATAAGTTTAATGCTAGCTAACAACTTACCTTGGCTTACTGCATTCGCGTAACAGGCAGGCTCCTCGTGGAGTGCAATGAGACTAGTTAACTGTAAGGTTGCAAGATTGGATCCCCCGAGCCGACAAGGTGAAAATCTGTCGTCCTGCTCCTGAACAAGGCAGTTAACCCACCGTTCCTAGGCCATCATTGAAAATAAGAATGTGTTCTTAACTGACTTGCCTAGTAAAATAAAGGTATAAAAAATCAAATCGACAAATTTGGCTCCCAAAAATACAGATTTCGGATTGTTATGAAATCAGCCCTAATTAATCAGTCATTCCGATTAATCGGTTGACCTCTAGTATGTATGCATTACTATGGCCATTCTATAGGATTACAGGCAATCTGCTAGACTGTGGTGCTGTAGGTCAGATTGATGGAATAGGTTCAACCACTGACCATCCATCTGCTGTTTTCTGTCCAGACTAAGTGGAATGCCTCAGACCACCAGGCCGGCTCCCTGTCATCACACACACACACACACACACACACACACACACACACACACACACACACACACACACACACACACACACACACACACACACACACACACACACACACACACACACACACACACACACACACACACACACACACGTCTGGGTTTAGTCTGGTTCTGAGACAGTTAGACATAAGCTCTATTTGTTCTTAGTATATGACCCCAGTGCCTCTTCATAGTTTTGACTTTTCCTTATCTCTATTCTCTTGGCTTTTAATCATTCTGCCCAGCAACAACACCCAGGGATCAGGATATTAGATTAGATTTTAGCGACGTGTCCAAATAGTTTCATAATGTTTTTAGGTAAAACTAATTCCCTGTCCAAAGCTTTTAAACCTCTTTTGGTAGCAAGTTGCTCCTGCTTGGTTTCAAGTTACTCGGAGTTGATTTAGGCAACCTTTTTGGAACACGCTAAAAGGGGTCCTATTCCAAATATTCTCATTGTTTTGCGTTCAACGATGCTAATGCTAAACTGTAACTAAGCAAATATCTTGGGTTACGGATTCACTAGATCCATGGTACTCAACGGGTATCCATAAGAAAGTAAATGTAGTATGTAATGTAGGTAAATACTCCTAACACACCCATGCAGTTCTGTACTAGTGGCTCGGCCACAGGTAGACTCTGTAAGATCACTCTGTCTGCAGGCACAGTGCACTCAGAATTCCACAGAATGACATAGGCATCTGAAACGAGGCAGAACCGCTGTCTGTCTGAAAAAACAGTGCTGTAATCTGGGAACGGCATCGCACGGACTGAAGTCTGCCTACACAGAGTGGGCTATGACACATCGGAGCGTTTTCAACTAGGCAGAACGAAGCTGTATGTGTGAAAGCAGTGCGGTAATCTAGGAGTGCCATCTTGCAGTGTTGACCTGGTTGCAGAGCACTGACTTCAGCCGGGGAAGGAAGAGGGTCGATCCTAGATAAACAGCATAGATAAACAGCATACACACAATAGACTATTGAAATGCCAGCACATTGCAGCCGGCACAGTAGGCTGACTTCCACCTCATGGATTAGTGACACACTAAATGTCAACATGCATTTCACCCCATTGTTGATCTATGTGTTGAGAGATTAGACTTCACAAAAAAATATTTCAACATAATTGAACCACATCCTATCTAGATGTAAAGCTCATTCCTAGAGGTTTTCCACAGTGGTGACACACAGTTTTAAATACCAAAACCAACTCTGAACCAACTCTATTCATTTGAGCACAGGTCAAAACACACATGAAACATTCATGGACATTTAGCTAGCTTGCTGTTGCTAGCTAATTTGTCCTGGGAGATTAACATTGGGTTGTTATTTTACCTGAAATGCATATGGTCCTTTGTAGAATTCGAACCCATTTTTAGTCACGAAAAAATCATTTGTCCTCAACTCCGACAACTAATCTACAGATAGAAGCGGAAACATGGTTTGTTTTTAGGTAGTTTTCTTTGATTCATCTTTCCTCATTTATTCTTCTTGTGTGAATTTGATATGGTGTTTGGTAACCAACTTTAAGGTACATTACCGCCACCCTGGAGTGTGGACCTCGTTCATCTTACAATCACCCACGTGCAGTTTGGATGACGTGGTTGAATAACATGTATGTGTAAACTATTCCTTCGATGTTTTTCAATACATTTTAATATTTGTAGCTACTTTTTAAGTAAATACCTGCAGTCAACTTGTGCAATATGTTAGGAGATGAAGCAGATTGCATTCTTCATTTCACCTGTCACATTATTTTACAATTGAGGCTTAGTGAAGTTCCCCAGATAAGTTGAGATAGCTGTGTATTTGGTTTAACTTGCTAGTTAGCTAAGTAAGTGGCTGAATTAGTATGGAGACAGGGGATGAAATAGTGTTAGCTTTCTGCCGTGTTTGAGAAGTCAAAGCCCTTTGTCGGAGTTATCGGTATAACTGACACTGCTATATTGATTTCCTTAAGGGTTTTTTCTCTCCTTCTTGGCCCCTCAGTCTGCTCCTCCCCCTATTCTCTGAGCAGAGCAGGCCGGTAGCGACTCCAGACTCCACACAGACACAGCTTGTACACATGCTGCTCCAGAGCAAGTGTTGTTCCTTCAAACAAGCATGCGTCAAAACTTTGTTCCTTTGCACAATGTCTCTCTTTCACATTTGCTTCAAAATGTCCAAACTCAACAAAACATGACATTTGGTAGCTACTACCAATGTATGTATAACTTTATGAGCTGGATTTCCTGTCTTTGCAATTAGTTTATTTTCGTATGCGCTCGTTAGCATATTTAGCTAGCAGCCTCTATCGCTATTACTTGTGCTAATTTTGTTAGCATTCTGGTAATAGACACATTTTGTGCTTTTAGTGCCCCCATGTGTACTAAACCGCAAATACCGTAAATCCCGGGATGTGAGAAGGACGGTATGACGATATAAACATCTAGATACAGCCCAACACTAGTAGAGAGTGAGCCAAATATATCATTTTAAATAATGACTAATTTGATATAGTGCCTCTCTCAAATAACAACCGCCCATCTTCTTTTACACAGGCTTTCCATTACCTAAAACTATCTTTCAAACATCCATCTCCTGCTTTAGTGCAGTAAAACACTATTTAAGGTGAATGTTTAAGGTGAATGTTTTATGTTTGTGTTATAGTCTACAGTACGTCAGACACATTGCTCTCATGGCTCACTTGAGGCCCACTCATCCAGTGTGAAAAATATGAAGTCTGAGCAGACTTTTGGGGTGTGTTAGAAAAACAACTGCAGAGAAATACAAATAAAAACATCTAGGTTGCTGGCTTACAAGGCGTACTAAAATGGTATTACTGTATGATTGAGTGGAAATAAGGTGGGTGTGTGTACTCTATTGAGAGCGCCGCAGGTACACTCGAATGCACTGTAAATACATGCTAGAAGGTTTACTTGGGCAATATCAAAAAAGTAATCCAGACCCTGCTTACAACATTGGCTACGCTCCTGCCCCTTTTTTCCCATGTTTTATCCATTTGCCATGGAAACCGTGAATTGCCAAACAACCCTGGGCCAAGAAGACCTTAGGGCTTGAGAAAGACATGGAGTCTGGCTGATAAGTCCCCGGCCTAGTCAGTGTGTCTGCCCCAACAAGCTGATAAACTGATAACTGTGTATAAAAAAACATGGATGAACATGTCATGGGTTTTCTTTCATTTCTTGGCAGATGCTGTAGGAGAGTTGGTGCTGATCAAATAAGTCTCTAATTGAATTAACTAGCTATAGTTGCTTGCATAATACACTACAATAGTGTATCTGTACCCCCGTGTAAACAATACAGTGAGTAAATCTTTAGGCCAGGGAGTTTATCTAGCTGCCAATCTAGTGTTCTAAATTGCTGTCAGTAGTAACAGACGCATGGCAATGAGTTATACTATACACACTCTTAGTTACCGTACTTGTTGACATTCTGTCTGTTGTCTCTCCTGCCCAGTCTGAAGGAGGCCCAGTCTGTTGACTGTCTGTAGTCGCCCCTGTCCAAACTGAAGGAGGCCCAGTCTGTTGAGTGTCTGTTGACTGTGTGTTGTGTCTCCGTTCAGTCTGCAGGAGGCCCAGTTACTGCTACTAAAGAAGGCATTGGCCCGTGGCGGTCGAGGTGACAAGATGACCACCATCCTGATGAAACACATCGAGACAGAGAGGAAGAAGCTCCAATCAGCCTCACAGTCAGACCTACATGACACCCAGACCACAAGTGTCAAGAGCTTCCACACCCAGAAGGGCCAGTACACTGTCCACGCGAGCCCTCCTGCAGGTGCGTACAGACAGGCCCTTCACTTAGACACCCAGCCTTTCTTACTTTGACTACACTATGTGCTGAAAGCATAGGTTGTTGTGATGAGTAATATCATACTTGTCATGGCAGCAAATGATCAGATATCATATTGTGTTAGGTTCTTGCTTGTTGTGATTAACAGGGTGTTGATGTTGAATGCCTTGCTCCCAATGGACTGGTGGTGACAAAGTAATGTGTTTAGAATGGATATCGTGTGGGTACATCCATGAACATAGCATGGAATTTGCCACGAAAACTTTCCACATCAAAAATAAAACACCCTGACTTTATTTGAATGATTTAACCCATGTCCTAGTTGTTTACACTTTAGGAATAAGATAAGGTTATCGGTCAGACCGGTACGTACCCTCAAAACCCATTGTGACCAATTCCTGACATTGTTTTTCTTGGCCAACTGGCATAGGTACAGTAATGGCCCAGATGATGGACAATGTTTAACTAATGGGAACCCCCAAATCTCCTGCCAAAATGACCTCATGGCATGTGGAAACCAATCTAATCGAAAGGGTTAAACTGGCATATTTTTTACGAGGGTGGACATAATCTCCCACAATGAGATTTCAGTCCCTTTAGCTCAGATTTTAACTCCATAGTAGCGGAATCTAATAGGTGTAAATGGCCATAATATGGCAAACCATATTTTAGTTTATGTACTGTATGTATTGCAAGTTCTCTGGTGTGGTATTCATTTTTAGCTGCGACACATAGCTCTGACAACTTTACACTACTGACTTGTAGGGTAGTGTAATGGTTAGGCCTATCACTCAGCGCTATTCAAGACATGACCTCATAGCAAAATAGCACATTAGTTGCACTTACCCAACACCACAAGCAAGAGCACTATATTTCTCTCAGCAACCTGGTTTGCCTAACAGTGTAAGGCCCATTCTAAGTATTGTACAGCTGTATCTACATACCACTGCTGTGCCCTACTCTCTTTTAATATCCAATTGGTGAAAGTCACTCGAACAGAGCATGTTGTCTCGCACGGAGAGAGAGTATGACTCTATAATGCTTGATTTTCCCCTCAAAACCCAATTTAAATATCTGCTATAAAGCTTTAATCCAAGTTTCCAAATCAGAGAGGTAAGGGTCAGGTTTTTTATTTTTTCAGATTTTTTCCCCTAGAAGTGAGAAAGTGCTCAACATTTTCAAGGCAATCTGTCAACATTCCACAAGGGCTGATGGTCCTAGTTTTTGGTGTCCCCTGGCCTCTTTAAGTACGCAAGTGCTTGGATGTTTTTTTCTTTCCTGCAAATGTTTGTGTAAGAGGTCCTTCTCTAAATTCCTCCATCGGTTTTAATCGTCCCGGGAGTCAGAGAGGGCTTCTCCTCTTTTGAGTGGCATGCAGGAGCATTGTAGATGAACAGTTGCTGTGTATGAATAAAGTCTTTGTTAACACAAGATAAATACTTAATTTATCCTCCCTTTGCAATCCCCTATGGGCTAAGATGTGACAGGGCCATTGACCACTGAAGTGATCATTATACTGTCATTTCCGTTTTCACACCTGTCAATCACACTTGGTAATCTCACTAAAGAAATGTCATTTTAAAACCAACAAAGAGTTGGCACACCCCGTTTAAGGGTCATAAACCAAAGTCTGCTATGTAATGTGGGGAGTTATTTCCAATCGTTCAATCTCTTCATAATGTTGATCTGCTGATTTGCCTTGGACAAGGCTGGAGAAAAACCCTGCAAACATGAAGGCCATCATGCAGACGTATACACACTCATCCTCCATGAAGATAAACAACACACACACCATTCTTGGTCCTTTACAGAGCCACTAGACTGATTGATAGTATTTTGGTAGCTGTTGCTTCCATGTGTGAAGGGGCAATCTGTTGTACATGGAGCAGAGCTTCCTGTTTGTAATTGGAATAATACTCCTATCTGGGGAACATGTGTTTGTGCGTGTGAGGAGGACTGGTCTGGACAACTGGCAGAGGGATTGAGTGCACTGACACAGAGAACCACTAAATGTCCTGCACCTGCAGGACCTAAACATAAAGGACTTGCTTCCTCCAAGGTGAAACTTCACGTTCGGATTCATATGATTTACTGGCTAAAACTAACAGCAATTTACCATAGCTAATATTCCCCAACCTTGGAGCATTTTTATGGCAGTATTTGAAAGGTTATAAGTGAATGCTAATTGGACTACAGTTTTTACATTGACTAATATCCCTCATAAAACACTTAAAAAGGAGGCAAAATAACCTGAACTGTGACCTCTTTGACCCATACAAGAAAACATTGTGAACAACACCTGTCCTGAGCAGACACAAATACCTCCTCCTCCCCCAGCAAGACAGGAACCCACAGTCCAGACCCAGACGGCTCGTCCCAGCGGTAGCATGGTCATTTACTGTGTGTCCTAGCCTACGCCAAGGCCCTCCCCTCTCTCTCTCTTTCTGGCAGTGTATCCCAACTCCCAGCCTCCCAGTCCTGGCCCATAATGACTCACTTCTCTGGGCCAGGGCAGGTTGAGCTACAGGTGCGGGTCAGACGAGCGGTGCAGTGCCAAAGTGCTGCTACACAAACAGAGGGGGCAGGGAGACTGCCTCCTCAGGTAGTTCAGACACTCCATATAAGGGATGACCTCTGAGCAAAGTACCAGTGTACCTGTAGTTCCTTTCAGAACCCAGGAGGAGCTGTTACAGAACCTAGCTCTCTCTAAGTCCTAGCTTGGTCCGTTCCCATGACCTGTATTAGGTCATTCTCCCTAATTTGTTGATGACCCATAAGCTTCAAGTAAAACATCATTCTCTCAGCACTTAACCTCACCTAGCCTTTGATGTGGTTTAGGGCCTTGGTGAAGTTGGCTAGCGTGTGCCTCGCTTCGCTGTCCTCCCATTCCTGTCTTCCAGGTTTTATACTGGTGAAACTGGAGATATTGCTGTAATGGGGCACCTGCGTTTGAGCCCAGTCCAACGCAGCTGTTTGTCTTCCAAACTGGACAAGGCATTTCTGCTCAACTTTGCTTAGGGATTCATTATTAGTGAATATAAAGAACAAGTCATGTTTGTAAAGCTAACGACCATACAGTTTTAGCTCATAACTTTAGCATTACAATGAATCTCTTTGTAAATTGTTTTTCTATATTTTCCATTCTTTACCATTCCTTTCCGAGCAAAATAATTGAGGTGTTTCCATCGACCTCCTTTTTTCCAAATCGGGTTGGGATGTTTCTGGGGGTTTATATCCATGAATGACCATAAAAGGATTTTTTTAAACATTTGACTCCTATAGTTTTCTCATGTGATGTTTTAGTTCAGTGAAAGTGATGTGATTTCACCCTAGTGGGCCTACAGGTCCAAGTAAGACTGATGTGAGCCTGTGCAACGTGGATGCAGCTCTTTTCTTTCCCCTGTTGCTCAGGAATGAGCTGGCTCGGTAAAGGCAACAGGTTTAATGCACATTGTGTATGTCACGGAAGAGCCTGTGGGGCTTGTGAAATGACATCTCTAAAAATGCGTAGTGAAAGGAAAATACCCCCCCCCCCCCTTTCCCGCTCCCTTATGAGCAGAACGAGAGAGAGAAAGATGACTTCACCACCACAGTTTACAACGCCAGCGAGGACCTGAAACTCAAACCTTGCATCACCCACCCAACTCCCTCCTTGTGGTCTCTTCCTCAGATGACAAAATGGTCCATGTTATGAAACTAGAGGGGGGAGGGGGGAGTACAAGGAAAAGGGGGGGAACAAAACAGATTACAGTTACAGCATAACGGCAGGGTACAGAGAGAGGGTCAGGGGCCGCAGTGAAGAGTTCCCAGTACAGGGGGATGGATTGGATCCCTTATAAACATTGTGTTTGGAGGCTCGCCCAGAGCATTCTCGCTATACTGCTTCCAATTAAGTGGACAGGCACTCTCTCTTAAGATTTTTTTTTTTATGTAGCACTCACACACACGGGTGCTTTCCTCCTCAAAGTTCATAATTTCTTTGGTTGGTGTGTTTAGGGAAAAAAGAAGGGAAGCGTTGGGTCTGTTTTTCTTTTTTTTTCTTCTCCTCTCTTCCTTCCCCTCCTCGTCCTGCGCTAGTTGCGAGAGAGTGAGAGAGAGAGAGAGTGTGATTGAAAGAAGCGTAAGAGTAAGCGTGGAATTCCCTGGTCTTCCCCTCACATCTCTTCCTGCCGTGCACGGCAGCTCTTCTCGTGGATCTCTGTGGTGTCTCTTCTCCGTGGGATGCATCGTCAGTAAACGGACGGCACCATGCTCCAGCTCAGACCCAGACTCAGGCTCCTACCGCTGCTCTACCTCTGCTTCGTCTTCTTCCCCCTTCCAGCCAGCAACCAGACCGCCGGCCACCGAGGAGGAACGGCAGCCGGGGCAGGAAGGAGAGGAGCTGAGCGCATCAAGGTGCTCTTCACCCCGACCATCTGCAAGGTGCGCTGCACCCAGGGACGCTGCACCAACTTCTGCGAGCAGGGCAATGTGACCACCCTCTACAACAGTGAACAGGGGGGCCGGGCTGCGCCGGGACCGGGCTTCAGAGTCTGTAAGTTATCTCACTTGTTATCTCTGTTTACCATCTTTCTCTGTAAGCATGTAGTATACTGTATTCTCTCCTAGCCATAAATAGCCAGAGGACTCAACTCGGGCTTCATTTGCCCCACTGAGACCTCCCACTCTGGGGTCCAGACAGAGTGACCTTATGGGTAAGCCACTGGGAATGATGAGCTGGAGGTGTGGTTGTAGCATCACTGTGATTTTAGGTCAGTGGTGGAGACAGGTTTGGGAGAACGGTAAGGGCTAGACCTTAAATGTGGACAGGTTGGAGGGATGAGAGAGTAGCCCCTTGGCTCTGCTGGCCTCCTTTACAGGTATTCACACCGTCTTGAGAGGCGACCATTCAGACGTGCACATATTTACCCAGGCTCAGAGCAACTGCGTTGGGACCATGCTTACATGAGATCCACTTCAAATAGTGTATGCGTGTGCATGTGTGTGTGTGTGAGAGAGAGAGAGGGATAGACAAAAACAGAAAGATTGTCTCCCTTCCAGCACCTTGAGGAATGTATGACCAAACATCAAGGTTAATGTACTCTTTGATGGATCCATTCTACATGCCAGGGAATCTCTATCTCCTCTCAGACTGTGTGTGTAATGTGTGATCTTATGGCAGTGAATCATTTGTTCTTTGGATGTTCTTTCTGTCTGTTGCCATATTGATAGTTTTCACATGACTGGGAATACAGCTATGCATCTGCTGGTCATAGATACCTTAAAAGAAAAGTAGGGGCTTGGATCAGAAAACCAGTCATTATCTAGTGTGACCACCATTTGCCTCATGCCGCGGGACACATCTCAATTGCATAGAGTTGATCGGGCTGTTGATTGTGGCCTGTGGAATATTGTCCCGCTCCTCTTCAATGGCTGTGCGAAGTTGATGGATATTGGCGGGAACTGGAACACGCTGTCATACATGTCGATCCAGAGCATCCCAAAAATGCTCAATGTTGACATGTCTGGTGAGTATGCAGGCCATAGAAGAACTGGGACATTTTCAGCTTCCAGAAATTGTGTACAGATCATTGTGACATGGGGCCGTGCATTGTCATGATGAATGGCACGACAATGGGCCTCAGGATCTGGTCACGGTATCTCTGTGCATTCTAATTTCCATCAGTAAAATGCAGTTGTGTCCGTTGTCCGTAGCTTATGCCTGCCCATAGCTGTCCGGGTGGCTCGTCACAGACGATCCCGCAGGTGAAGAAGCTGGATGTAGAGGTCCTGAGCTAGAGTGGCCTTTTATTACATTTAAATTACATTGTCCCCAGCACAAGGTGCACCCGTGTAATGATCATGCTGTTTAATCAGCTTCTTGATATGCCACACCTGTCAGGTGGATGGATTATCTTGGCAGAAGAAATGATCACTAACAGGGATGTAAACTAATTTGTGCACCGAATTTCAGAGAAATTAGCATTTTTTGTGTATGGAAAAATTATTAGATCTTATTTCAGCTCATGATACATGGGACCAACATGTCTGACTTTCCCTTTCCCCTTACGGAGGTTATTCAAGTGTGGCTCTAGCGACCCACATTGAGACTCTAGGCTTCCAGAGAAGACAAAAAAGTTTGAAATGTAGACCAGCTGGATTCAGCTGATTCTCTGTTTGTTATTCCTGAGTGTCAAGAAGATGCACAAGCCAGGTCTCCTACAGTATATCACTGGTCTCAACATGCAGGTGCACAGAGGAGATATATCATGATGTCTTAAACCACATTTAGGGTTATATTCAGTACAGGGTAGTAAATAAAGTGGTATTTTACCACTCTCCCCCTTTCCTCTCTAGCTCTCTCTCTCGCATCTTTCTTTATCCATCTCTCTCTTCATTTCTCTCTCGCTGTCTCTCTCTCTCGCTCTCTTTCCCTCTTTCCTTATCCATCTCTCTCTTCATTTCTCTCTCTGTCTCTCTCTCTCTCTCTCTCTCTCTCTCTCTCTCTCTCTCTCTCTCTCTCTCTCTCTCTCTCTCTCTCTCTCTCTCTCTCTCTCTCTCACCATCTCTCTCTCTCTCTTCATTTCTCTCTCTCTCTCTCTCTCTCTCTCTCTCTCTCTCTCTCTCTCTCTCTCTCTCTCTCTCTCTCTCTCTCTCCCTCTCTCTCTCTCTCTCTCTCTCTCTCTCTCTCTCAGCTTGTTGTAATCTTGCGGTACTCGTTTCTATAATGCAGTCATTCGGAGTGCGACTTCTTTACACACTCGCTGCCTCCTAGACTGAGACATTAAGGCAGACCGACACAAGACTCCAAATCCGTCCAGGGATTAAGTGGAGATTAGCTGCATTTGTTCATTAATAAAACTAAACTTCAGTGACCAGACCACGGCTGCCTCGTGTCTGGCTAATCAGAGAGATTGTGTGTTTTGATACACCGGGCCAGAGTGATTGTACTTCCTCATAGTTTCTGAACAAGCCTTAGTTTTATGTTCTGAGCCAGAGTGCCTTGACCCTAGACGGGAGGCTTTTTAGATGTTTGAGAGTTGAGATGAGAGGAGTTAGTTGCATAATGTTTGGAAATGATGGACGGACGCGACTAGGGCCGTTGCATATGAAGCTAATCACAGCCACGTGTTTCCTCTGCTACCATCATGTCCATCAGCGCTGGCTTGTTACCATCATCACATCATTTATATCCAGGCTCCATAACAACCTGTCTGGTTTATAGGGGGTGGGAAACGAATGCACAAGATGTGTTGCAATGTTTAAGACGACTGCCTTGAAGATGGCTCTTGAATGACCTAGATTACATAATGCGATAAAATGCTGCACCCTAATTATTGCCACTAAGAGCCATCTGTTTAATTGGGTAACAAATCAATTTGTATTGATGTAGACTTTACTGTGAAATGCTTACTTGATATTTATTGGAAAGGATCATCACCTTGCACTTTCCCCACCCTGTGAAGTTAATAATGATTTATTTATTCTGTGGCCTAATAAACTGTTAAAAAGTGTGTGTGTGTGTGTGTGTGTGTGTGTGTGTGTGTGTGTGTGTGTGTGTGTGTGTGTGTGTGTGTGTGTGTGTGTGTGTGTGTGTGTGTGTGTGTGTGTGTGTGTACCGTCAATATGCATGTGTGTGTGTGTGTGTGTGTGTGTGTGTGTGTGTGTGTGTGTGTGTGTGTGTGTGTGTGTGTGTGTGTGTGTGTGTGTGTGTGTGTGTGTCCGTGCGTGTGTGTGTCCTGTCAATATGCATGTGTGTGAGTGTATGTAGGGTGTGGGTAGAATCTAGTGAGTGTGCACGAAATACAATAAATAATAAAGCAGGTCGGTAACCAGGTTAACCTCCAACCTTTTTATGCAAATAAAGTACATGTCCGATAAATAATGTCATGACAGGCCTGATGGAAACATCATTTTTTCGGTAGACTTTTAAAATGTCGACAAAACAAAATACGCTAGATGGGATCTGGCGGTGTCCCGTTCCTGTAGGTTCATGCTCTACAACATCCGCAGAGTACGACCCTGCCTCACACAGGAAGCGGCGCAGGTCCTAATCCAGGCACTTGTCATCTCCCGTCTTGATTACTGCAACTCGCTGTTGGCTGGGCTCCCTGCCTGTGCCATTAAACCCCTACAACTCATCCAGAACGCCGCAGCCCGTCTGGTGTTCAACCTTCCCAAGTTCTCTCACGTCACCCCGCTCCTCCGCTCTCTCCACTGGCTTCCAGTTGAAGCTCGCATCCGCTACAAGACCATGGTGCTCGCCACGGAGCTGTGAGGGGAACGGCACCTCAGTACCTCCAGGCTCTGATCAGGCCCTACACCCAAACAAGGGCACTGCGTTCATCCACCTCTGGCCTGCTTGCCTCCCTACCACTGAGGAAGTACAGTTCCCGCTCAGCCCAGTCAAAACTGTTCGCTGCTCTGGCCCCCAATGGTGGAACAAACTCCCTCACGACGCCAGGACAGCGGAGTCAATCACCACCTTCCGGAGACACCTGAAACCCCACCTCTTCAAGGAATACCTAGGATAGGGTAAGTAAGGGTAAGTAATCCTTCTCACCCCCCTTCTCCCCCAACAAGATTTAGATGCAAGTGGCTGTTCCACTGGTTGTCATAAGGTGTATGCACCAATTTGTAAGTCGCTCTGGATAAGAGCGTCTGCTAAATGACTTAAATGTAATGTAAATGTAATGTAAATGGATCTTTGTGTAGGCAAAATGTGTTACGCGAGAAATGCTTGTGGAAATGCTTTTATGTGCATATACTGATATAATAACCATCATATCGAAGTAAACTCGGGAGTCACACAATGACATATTGTGTGGTCCTCCCACTATGTCGGGAAAGCATGCAGTTTATTAGGCTACAGATGAAATCAATTTATTACTAACTTCACAGTGTGGTGAAAGTGCAAGGTGGTGATCCTTTCCAATAAACATCAAGGGTCTTATTCTGGTGACATGATAATAATGCTTGGCTGCCGTTTGACAACTAAAAATGATCTCGCTCTTTTGTTCGTGCTAATTTCAACATGTAGGATATACTCTCGAGCACACGTGCCAATTCCAGAGTGGGTACACTCGCTATATAACTCAACATTGTTTGTGAGAAAACCATCAGTGGAGTTGAAAATGCGATGGAAACCCATTTAACTTGTATTTATATTCGGCACATGGGAATTTAACCGCAAAATGGATTTGTATGTGCACTACGTCATCACGTTCGGCCTTTGATGGAAACATCTCTGCTGGGAATATGTGCATATGCAGATTTGAGAATATTAGCATTAAAATCTGTCTCCAATTGGATGGAAACCTAGCTAATGTAAATAGTCCTGGTAGGCATTTGATTAACTGTTCAGCAGTCTTATGGCTTGGGGGTAGAAACTGTTCAGGAGTGTTTTGGTCCCAGACTTGGTGTGCCGGTACCGCTTGCCATGCGGTAGCAGAGAGAACAGTCTATGACTTGTTTGGCTGGAGGCTTTGCCAATTTCTAGGTCATTCCTCTGACACCACCTGGTATAGAGGTCCTGGGTGGCAGGGAGTTTGGCCCCGGTGATGTACTACACACTACCCTCTGTAGCGTCTTGCGGTCAGATGCCGAGCAGTTGCCATACCAAGCGGTGATGCAGCCAGTCAAGATGCTCTCAATGGTGCCGCTGTAGTTGTTTTTTGAGGATCTGAGGGCCGATGCTGTCACGAGAAGTTTTATCCCAATGTTCTAGCTGAACTATTTTATAGCTTTGACCAATTCTCAGAGGTTGTAAGGCTCTGGTTAATGAAGAATTAGACAAAGTACCAGTCTGCAATAGATCAACACTTTATTCAGTGAGCGCTCTGCCCCTCAAATGCAGAGCCAGTCTTTTTATACACATACACACACACACCATTTCTTATCATAGGCTACTCCCTGCTTAGACAGGCAGTATTTATCCCACTACCCCCATACATAGTTATCTCGTCTCACAGTTGCTCCCTGCTTGCATAGCTACAAAATAATACATTGCCCTAGTTATAATTCTAACCAAGCTACACACATCATCAGATTATATTCTTATGATTCTAACACATTTCACACTGTTATACAGTTTCAGGGTGAAATACTTTAGTCATTATCTTAAACATACAAATTCTTCTATCAGATGTCAAACCTTTTCATCATCCTGAAGGGGAAGAGACATTGTCGTGCCCTCTTCATGACTGTGTTGTTGTGTTTGGGTCATGATAGGTCCTTTGTGAACTTGAAGCTCTCGACCTCCTCTACTACAGCTGTGTCGATGTGACTGGGGGCGCGTTCGGTCCCCCCCACCCATTTGCTGTCGTCCACGATAAACTCTCTAATCTTGCTGATGTTGAGGGAGAGGTTGTTGTCCAAGCACCATCCTGCCAGGCCCTTGACCTCCTCCCTATAGGCTGGCTCATCGTCGTTGGTGATCAGTCAGGCCTACCACCATTGTGTCGTCGGCAAACTTAATGATGGTGTTGGGAGTCGTGTGTATTAGAGGTCGACCGATTAATCGGAATCGGAACAATCGGAAATCTGTATTTTTTGGGAGCCGATGTGCCGATTTATTTTATTTGAAATATTATATTATATAATTCTTTATTTAACTAGGCAAGTCAGTTAAGAACACATTCTTATTTTCAATGACGGCCTAGGAACGGTGGGTTAACTGCCTCGTTCAGGGGCAGAACGACAGATTTTTCACCTTGTCAGCTCGGGGGATCCAATCTTGCAGCCTTACAGTTAACTAGTCTCATTGCACTCCACGAGGAGCCAGCCTGTTACGCGAATGCAGTATGCCAAGGTAAGTTGCTAGCTAGCATTAAACTTATCTTATAAAAAACAATCAATCATAATCACTAGTTAACTACACATGGTTGATGATATTACTAGATATTTTCTAGCTTGTCCTGCGTTGTATACTTGTATGCTCAGTCAGATACTTAGATACTTGTATACTTGTATGCTCAGTCAGATTATATGCAAGTATCTAAGTATCTGACTGACCGGTGGTAGGCAGAAGCAGGTGCATAAACATTCATTCAAACAACACTTTCGTGCATTTTGCCAGCAGCTCTTCGTTGTGCGTCAAGCATTGCGCTGTTTATGACTTCAAGCCTATCAACTCCTGAGATGATGCTGATGTTACTTGAAGTGAAATGGCTAGCTTGTTAGAGCGCGCTAATAAGAGTTTCAAACGTCACTCGCTCTGAGCTTTCTTGTAGTTGTTCCCCTTGCTTTGCATGGGTAACGCTACTTCGAGGGTGGCTGTTGTCGTTGTGTTGCTGGTTCGAGCCCAGGGAGGAGCGAGGAGAGGGACGGAAGCTATACTGTTACACTGGCAATACTAAAGTGCCTATAAGAACATCCAATAGTCAAAGGTTAATGAAATACAAATGGTATAGAGGGAAATAGTCCTATAATTCCTATAATAACTACAACCTAAAACTTCTTACCTGGGAATATTGAAGAGTCATGTTAAAAGGAACCACCAGCTTTCATATGTTCTCATGTTCTGATCAAGGAACTGAAACGTTAGCTTTCTTACATAGCACATATTGCACTTTTATTTTCTTCTCCAATACTTTGCTTTTACATTATTTAAACCAAATGTAACATGTTTCATTATTTACTTGAGGCTAAATTGATTTTCTTGATCTATTATATTAAGGTAAAATAAGTGTTCATTCAGTATTGTTGTAATTGTCATTATTACAAATACACTGGGGGAAAAAATCGGCCGATTAATCGGTATCGGCTTTTTTGGCCCTCCAATAATCGGTATCGGTGTTGAAAAATCATAATCGGTCGACCTCTAGTGTGTACTGTAGTATTGCTTCTCAATGTAGGCCTATATCTACAGTCAACTTTGAACATTTCATTAATTCATAATAACCCAGACTTGGAAAGCTTTAAAAATCTACCAAGCCAGTTATTTGTTTTCCTATAACCTGAGTAATGCCCCATACAGTACCTTGTATAAACAGGCTCGGGGAAAGTCCCCTCCCCTTTCGTCCGCTTAGCATACATCTGGTTTATAGGCTTGTTCCTAGACCAGGTCATTCAGATGATGTCAACTCGAAGTCAGACTTTTGCACAAACAAGCCCCCTCCCCCCCAAATGCACACAGACCATTACTGGCCAGTCACATGTCCGGTGGGGTAGCATGAAACAGACAGACCAGTAACAATGGCTCATTATCCCCTTGCACCAATCATGTTACATTAGACACTACACAGTGCTCAACTGTGTACTAGTGTAAAATATACTGTACTTGTTTTGTCTTGCCATACTTACAGTACACAGTGCATTCGGAAGGTATTCAGACCCTTGCCTTTTTCCACATTTTGTTACGTTACAGACTGGATTAAATAGTTTTTTCCACCTCATCAATCTACACACAATACCCCATAATGACGAAGCATAAAAAACGTTTTTTTATGTTTGCAAATTTATAAAAAGAAACCAACTGAAACATCACATTTACATAAGTATTCAGACCCTTTACTCAGTACTTTGTTGAAGCACCTTTGGCAGCGATTACAGCCTTGAGTCTTCTTGGGTATGACGCTACAAGCTTGACACACCTGTATTTGGGGAGTTTCTCCATTCTTCTCTGCAGATCCTCTCAAGCTCTGTCAAGTTGGATGGGGAGCGTTGCAGCACGGCTATTTTCAGGTCTCTCCAGAGATGTTTGATCGGGTTCAAGTCTGGGCTCTGTCTGGGCCACTGAAGGACATTCAGAGACTTGTCCTGATGCCACTCCTGTGTTGTCTTGGCTGTGTACTCAGGGTCATTGTCCTGTTCGAAGGTGAACCTTCGCCCCAGTCTGAGGTCCTGAGCGCTCTTGAGCAGGTTTTCATCAAGGATCTCTCCTGATTGGTGGAGTGCTACAGAGAGGGTTGTTCTTCTGGAAGGTTCTCCCATCTCCACAGAGGAACTCTGGAGCTCTTTCAGAGTGATCATCAGGTTTTTGGTCACCTCCCTGACCAAGGCCCTTCTCCCCCGATTGCTCAGTTTGGCTGGGCGGCCAGCTCTAGGAAGAGTCTTAGTGGTTCCAAACTTCTTCCATTTAAGAATGATGGAGGACACTGTGTTCTTGGGGACCGTCAATGCTGCAATTTTTTGGTACCCTTCGCCAGATCTGGGGCTAATGCTGTCTCGGCGCTCTACAGACAATTCCTTCAACCTCATGGCTTGGTTTTTACTCTGACATGCACTATCAACTGTGGGATCTTATATAGACAGGTGTGTGCCTTTCCAAATCATGTCCAATCAATTGAATTTACCACAGGTGGACTCCAATCAAGTTGTAGAAACATCTCAAGAAAGATCATTGGAAAAATTAGGCACCTGAGCTAAATTTTGCGACTCATAGCAAAGGGTCTGAATACTTATGTAAATAAGGTATTTTTATTGTTCTAAAAAAAACTGTTTTTGCTTTGTCATTATTGTGTGTAAATTGATGATGGAAAAAAAGTAATTTAATCAATTTTACAATAAGGCTGTAATGTAACAAAATGTTGGAAAAGTCAAGGGTTCTGAATACTTTCCGAATACACTGTAGTGTCACTCTGGTCCTATTTTCTACGACCCAGTCGATGCTCTCTAGCGTGGACTTGTGAAAAATGTCTGTCAGGCAGATGTGGTCAACAGAGCCCAAAATATCTCTGTAAATATCTCCGTGCATATTTGACTGTTCAAAGAGAGACCTAACTTTCCAACTATTCAAAGCGAGGTGCTATGGCAAAGTTGATCTGGGATGGTTTGGATAACTGCCATTATGATTAGTTTTATTGTTGCAGTTGAACCTCATGATCTCATACTGAGTGCTAGTGTAACAGTGTTACTTTCGTCTCTCCTCGCCCCTACCTGGTCTCGAACCAGGGACCCTCTGCACACATCAACAACTGCCTTCTACGAAGCATCATTACCCATCGCTCCACAAAAGCCGCAAAATCAGCTATTTCAAGGTCTCAGAGCGAGTGACTTCACCGATTGAAACATTATTAGCGCGCACCACGCTAACTAGCTAGCAATTTCACACCACGGACCCTCTGCACACATCAACACCCTCGAAGCATCGTTACCTATCGCTCCACAAAAGCCGCTGCCGTTGCAGAGCAAGGGGAACAACTACGTCAAGGTCTCAGAGCGAGTGACGAAACCGATTGAAACGCTATTAGCGCACACCCCGCTAACTAGCTCGCCATTTCACACCGGTTACACTAGCTGCACTGAGGCAAACTAGATGAAGCACGACAGTGAGTCTATTTGCAAGTAAGCATTTCATTATTCCGTGTGCACTATGCTGTATCCTGTGCATATGATAAATCAGCTTTGATTTAATTTGATTCCAAATGCCAGCTGGTTTGTTTGAATCAAGTTGCATTACTGGTATTAATTCTGTATTCACCTGATAATTACTCTTCAGCTTTCTGCTGTATTAATATCCTTCTCACCCATGTTGAGGAGTATTCAGGGTTGTCTTGCTAAAGGCAGGGGGTGCATGAGGACATCATGGGTTAAGCATCTCTGTGCAAGCTGTGGAAACTATGGCCAGCTGAACCTTCCTTCTCCTGCATGCAAAGAGGGAGCCCAAATGGCATGTGTCTTTGATTTGCCTCAAAACATTTCCCTGTACACACACACACACACACACTTTTTGATTATTTCCAGGGAGGGCTAATGCTGTCAACCTTGAAGTACATACACACACACACATGCCCAGAATGTTTGAGTGATGACACCCATTTTTAAACCACCCTTTGGAGTGAAATCCTCTCAGAACTAGCTGCAAAGCCAGGGGACACAGGAAGTGATGTCATGGGGTTCCACTGGTGTCCCTCCATCATTTAGACAGGTATTGTGCCTCTAAACACCAATAAAACAGCTTCTGGTGAAAATCAAAACTCTACATGGTGTGATGACCTGTTGTTCCATACTGGCCTGAGAGATGTACTCCATTACATGGATATGAGTGCAGTGAAAGACATGGGAAACTTCTCTGAGAAGAGAGGGCTAACGTTGTGTCTCTCATGGAGGGCCTGAGGAGAACTGGGCAGCTGCTCACTGCCTCTCAACAGCTCAGCTGACATCACTGTTTTTCATGGGAGGCACCTGCACTCTTGCCTGGCTACCCATCCACATTGCTCGGGCCAAACGCCACGCCCACTAACGTTTCTTCTCCACAATGAATCTGGTTTGCTTCCTCCCCGACGACTTCTCGAATGAGAACACATTCAAACCGTTCTGATTGGTCCCATTAACCGATGGGTTGGATCAGAGCTGGTCTACATGAATCAGCACAAACGACTTCTGGGATGGTAGGTTCAGACTCATGTATGGAGTGATTGAAAGAGCAGCCAAATTAAATTCAGGATGAGTCGTCATGCAACTTTCTCTCACTCTCTCTGTCTCTCTTTTCCCATTCTGTCCCTCTCTTTGTCTGTCTTTCCTTTTGTCTGTTTCCCTCTCTTTAAGTATTTTCCTTTCTCTCTCCCTCTTTTTCTCTCTCTCTCTCTCTCTCTCTCTCTCTCTCTCTCTCTCTCTACCTAATTCCCCCTCTCCCTGTGTAAACTCGTGTGGATGGATCCGTTGCATCTGGAGGGACAAACACGTCCGACTCGGAGCAAACAATTAGGTCACCTTCTCAGTTTGCACACTGTACATGACCTCATCACCACGGCTACACCACTGCGGGGAATACACACACTGATACACTGCATATGTTCCACACATGATTTCTCCACCGGAAACCTACTCCACACAGCGGAACGCTGCTGCTCTAGACCCAGGGGCCGGACACAGGTTCTCTGCGATAGGAACCTAGAGAACCCCTAAGCCACTGTACTGTAAATTCCTATTGTAAAAGGCTTTTTCCTGACAAAACCACCAACATTTTTCCTGTTCCTCACCATGGCCTCTGGAACAATGGGCAAGAGCATGCCAGAAACTGAGAACAGAGACCTGTACGGTAGTTACCCCGACGCTGACACGCTCAGTGGAGCCCAGAGGACTTCGTATTCAGACGGAAAATCAATTCTGTGCCCCCCTAGGGAAAGGAAGAACACTAAAAATGATGGATCAGTGTGTACTTTGGACAGCCTTCAGCTGCCGTCGTCTTTCCAAGTTCCGGGAAGGCTCAGGGAAAGGTGAATGCCTATAATCAGTGTGACTGTCGGGACCTCGTACAGTCCAATAGTTATGTTTTACAGTATCCTCTCCAAACCACTCTGATGAGAGGAAACAGGTTCAGCTGAACCCTCTTTCTTGATTGCAGGATCATTTGAGTGGTAAAATTACCACAGAACACAAACGCAAAGAGTGTTTAAGAGAGAGCAAGTTTATATTCTACCTAATTAAAATATGGATAGAAATGAACTTGCGCATGTGCAAGCTTTCCAACGTTATTATTATTATTATGAGCATTAATACAATACAGCCATGTGATATGGAAAGCATGTGCTGGTGGGCACAGTAAGCAGAGGCATGGTTTTCGTCAGAGTGCTGCTTGTTTTCCATTCATTGTGGTAAAAAAGGGGGACACAGTGTAAAGATTGTATTTGTGTGCTCTGTAACAAATCAGTGTTGTTTTGAATGGCATTGTTTACAGTGTGCCCAAACGGTCTATCAATTATCCCTGTCACAAGGACATGTGTTGGAGGTTTTCCCTTGTTGTCTTGGTTGGCTAGGTAGGTGTAAAATTGTTTGACTCTGCCCTTGGTTTTGTAGTCGGATTGTATCTGAATCGTGAGTTTGTGTTGTTACATTTGAACCACAACAGGGAGGAACTCTTGGCCCTAATGGTAACTGAACCATAGAAATCACCACAGGACTACTACAGGACATAAAACGAGAGGGTTATAGTTTCTCTAAGCTCCAGAGTTCTATTTCAGTTGTTGATGTCTTGGAATCCGTGTTTCTCCCTCAATCTGGTCACAGTTATTAACAGAGCCATTCTGTTTGTCTCCCTCCCTCCTCTGTTTCTCCTCTAGTCCTGTGCCCCATGTTGTGTCAAAACGGAGGGGTCTGCATCCAGAAGGATCGCTGCGTCTGCCCGCCAACCTTCACCGGCAAGTTCTGCCACATCCCCGTGGCCACGCCCTCCACCAATGACATTGAGAAGCCTCCGCGCATCCCCTCAGTGCTGGCCAGTCAGCAGCTGCTGACCCAGTCGGAATACATTCTCCCCCTGCAGAGCCAGCAGCAGAGCCACAGTCAGCCCAGCGGTGGTAAGTGTGACAAGGCCGGCCTCATTTGTGGCAGCGGTGGGATCTGAATGGTGATGAATGAAACACAAGTTGCTCTTAAATTAATACATTAGACACAAATCTTTAAAGCAGAGTCTCTAGTGAAGGATCCTCTCCTTGACAGTAAGACTGGGATTCATATCAAATAGAAGAAGGAAGAGCTCTTGAATGAGCACAACAACAGCTAATTCTCTGCAAATTGAGGTGTGATTCTGACATGTTGATAAAATACACTTGACAATCATAGCTAACAGCATTTTTTTCACATTTTCAAATTAACCATCATTTATTGCCTAATAATACATTACAAAATTATGCTTTCGTCTGACATTAGTTATCTGTGGTTTGGCTTTGAATGTGCAAAAATGGTCAACTAAGTTTCACACGTCACACAGTTACACACGTCTTTCCTGTAGATTAATTCCATTCAAACTGCACCGTGTGTGCTGAGCTAAAGATGACAGTTATACATGACTGTTTTCCCTTGGCCAGGACTCAACACTCAGTGCCAATAGGTAATAAGCCTTGAAACACGGACAGCAATTCCTCTAGGTCTCTGAGACATTCACAATCACTCATTTCCCATTGTTTTAACATCATTACAATGCATATTGAGAACACTCCGATTCGGCTACTTACGAATACTCTCACATGTGTGAATTTTGGATGTTATGACAGCCAGATGTTTCTGACCAAATTTTATCAGTTGACATACACTCTCAGATGGTGAAGTATATTTGTACTACATGAAGAAAAGACAAACACTGACGTTTCCCTGCATGGTGGTATTGAGGCCCTGGAAAATACACGTCATCATATTTGCCAATCACTACTAACTACGCAGTTGGTGAAATCCGAAGCTTTAACAGTTACACTGCAGTTAGATGACACTTGTTTTAGGATACAATATGGTTGGTAATCTTCTGCTGCTTTTAAAGATGTTATCATAAGAATGCAACGCTGAGCTCATGTGTATTTGTCCATGCTCTATAAAGCCCAACGACATCAGTGTGGCCTGTGTTCGCTCCGGGGGGGGATGGTGAAACACAACCAAAAGTTAATGACAGTGAAATCTAAACAGTGTGCTGAACTCATACTAACAAAAGAAATGTCGGGGTCAATTATGTTGACGAGCTGCTTCCAAAAGTCCACGCTCTGTTCCAGGGCAGGGTGAGTGTTTGGGAGTAGAGCTCTGAGGGCTTACGCAACCTCACTGAGGAGGCCTACATTGATAGAAGGGTCTTAGACTTATCTGGCCTGCCAATAGAGTGCCACAGTATGAGTCATAATACCCATAAAGCCTAGTGGTCAAACAAGGAAATGGTTCCAATCATTTTTCCACCATTCATTTTTCCCATAGGGGATTTAAGAAACACTTAAAATAAGGGCTCTGTTTCGTGTATGCTTACCCTGGCGTGACGTTTTGATAACAGTGTAAATCTCTTTTGTCAATATATTCACCTGTATCTATTCCCCAAAAATGAAATGCTAATTAGCTGCTAATGTGACTATCATAAAGAACTACAAATGCCGTGATTATATGGACGAGACTGCCGAATCGAGGCAAAGGTAAGAATCTCTGCATTAACTATCTAATGCTAGCTACATTTAGTAATGAATAAATTGGCAACATTTATTTAAAATTGAGAATTCTGTGTACTGTCTTGTGCAAGTTTTAATGCCGAGAAGATGAGGGGTAGCGGTTCTTCCCCGTTATGTCATTGAGACCCCGGTAGTCGATGCATGGACACAGGGTCTTATCCTTCTTCTCCACAAAGAAGAACCCTGTGCCGGCGGGAGAAGAAGAAGGTCGGATGAATCCTACAGCTAGGGAGTCCCCAATGTAGGTTTCCATCGCCTTGGTCTCTGGTCCCGACAGAGAGTACAGTCGTCTCCGGGGTAGAGTCACGCTGGGTTGAAGGTCAATCCCGCAGTCATGCGGCGGAAGCGAAGTGGCCCGGACCTTGTTGAACACCTCCCGGAGGTGTCCTGATACTCTGCGGGAATGGCGGAGAGGTCCGTAGCGACTTCCCGAGCCCTCAGGAAGACATCCCGGCGCTTGTTGTGCTAACTTCAGGACATGGGCATGGCAGAACGGGCTCCAGTCCATGATGGCACCAGTAGACCCGTTAATGAGGGGATTGTGTCTTTGGAGCCAGGAGAATCCCAATACCATGGGAATCTGAGGAGACTTAATGAGCAGGAACTGGATAGCCTCGCTGTGGTTCCCTGCCACAAGTAGGTTGATGGGAGGGGTGTTGTGGGTGACCCGGCCTATAGAGCGCCTGTCCAGTGCTCTAACGTCCATGGGAATGGAGAAGGGCTGAGTGGGGATGCACAGCTTGGAAGCCAGGGTAGAGTCCAAAAAGCTCTCATCGGTCCCAGAGACGATGGGGACCCGGAGCGATCTCGACTGGTTCCCCACAGCAAAACGGCATGAAATGGGGTGCGAATAAGGGATGAAGAAAAGTTCCCCATATGTCCCACCAGAGTACTCGCTCCTGCCGGTAAGCCTGGTTTTAGTGGACAGGTGGACACAAAGTGACCACGACCGCAATACAGGAAACTCTTGGTTTTGAGCCTGTATAGCCGTTCAGCTGGAGACAACCCAGCTCTCCCTTGTTGCAGAGGCTCGGGAAAGGTGGATCGGCAGTCTTTGGCGACTCTCAGGGGAACTTGGGTAGCCTTGGGTTCTCTTGGCAACGGGGCCGTTGGCGACTTCCGAGATGCCTCGTAGGTGAGGTGGAATCCTTGGACGGACGAGTGCAATTGAATCTCCTCTCCCTCCTTCATTCCCGTAGTCTGATGATCAAGGCGATGAGGGAATAGCGATCCGTCTGTAGTTCCCAGGCTGCAAGCTCGTCCTTCAATTCCTCCAATTCCTTCTCACCCGGACAGTGGGGCATCGACAGTGGGGCATGTTGTTCCCATACTGCCGTAGCCCAGGCAAGAGCCCTCTCGAACATCAGCGTGATGAGGTTCGCTATCTTAGAGCGGCCCGAGGGGAAGGAGGAGCGCTGAAGCTCGATGATGAGTGCACACTGAGCGAGGAACGTCCGACAGGTGCCCGGCTCTCCATCGAAGCGTTCTAGGGGAGGTAAGCGAGGTTCCCAGGAAACTGGGATGACCAGTGGGGCGGCGCCACTGACAGTTGGGCTACTGAGGAGCTGTCAGATTACCATCGTGGTAGGCTGTTTGCCAGACAGCCTGTGGAATTGCCCCAGCAATGATTTCAACGGTTGGTAATGGCGTTCGGCCAAGGTCTGGACCCCTTCCACAAGGCCACAAAGCAACTCCTCATGCCTAGCAATGGTGGCTCCTTGGGAGGAGATGGCGTTGTGAAGCTGGTCCGAGTCTGCTGGGACAGTCATGGCCAGTTCGTACTATCAGGTTTGAAGGTAAAACCCAGGTGCAGACAGTGTCGAAGTAAAAGTTTATTAAATCGAACACAGTCAGGCAAAGGCACAGGACGGCAGGCAGGCTCAGGGTCAGGTCAGGCAGAGGTTGGTAATCCAGAGTAGTGGGGCAAAGGTACAGCGCGGCAGACGGGCTCATGGTCAGGGCAGGCAGAAAGGTCAAAACCGGGAAAACTAGAAAACCAGGAACTATAGACAACACAGGGGCAAGGGGAAAACCGCTGGTAGGTTTGATGAACAAAACGAACTGGCAACAGACAAACAGAGAACACAGGTATAAATACACAGGGGATAATGGGGAAGATGGGCGACACCTGGAGGAGGGTGGAGGCAATCACAAAGACAGGTGAAACAGATCAGGGTGTGTCATAGAGATGATGTGCAGGAGCTTGCAGGGATATGTAGTCTTTCCTGATGTCTACTTTGATGCTAATTAGCCGTTTCGAACCTGAGAGTAAATAGAGATTAATATATTGATAAAAGTCACCTTGTCTGAGAGAGATTTATGCAGTTATCAAAATGTCACGCCAGGGTAAGCCTACGCAAAACACAGCCCTTGTGTTTCTAAAATTCCCTATGGGAAAAATGAATGGTGGAAAAACGATTGGAACCTTTTCCCTGTTTGGCCGCTAGGTTTTATGGGTCTTACAACACCTCTACTGTGGGGCTCTATTCTGTAGTGTTTATCATAAAACATCGTTGTCCATGCACATCTCACAAATCCACTTGTATCAGCAATATACTGTACCTCTTTCTAATGGCAAGTTTGATACACTGATATTTTTTCTAGCGCAGCCAGGACTCTTACACTCTATTTCCTTGGCAACTTGTGATGTAATTTAGCATCACAACCGCAGTTTGACAACCATCAATTGGACCACCCCTAAGGGCTATTCAGCCTGTGGTGAACGTTTCCTCTCTTCGCTTGAGGGGGAGTGCATTTAGGAGGGCTGATGCCTGCTCTGTTTTCATCTCCTTGTTGACTAAAAAGGCAAACTTTTCATGCGTGTACCTTGTGAGGTCACCTTTATTTTTTAGCGTGCAAAACAAAGGACACCTCTGTTATGCTGTCAGAACAAGCTGTGAGGACGAGGTCGGCCATTACTGCAATACTGGGCTGTAAGTAACGGCCAGACAGTGTGAAATAGTGAATTGGCAATTTAAAACATCTTGTCACAACTCAAGTGGGGTGTAGACCATCAGCGAGTAAATTCCAAATGATCTCAGAGTTAGTCTATGAACAGTTATGGGAAATCCTGCAGGGGTGAGACAGTGGGATTGCTTGTTAACCACAGAGAGCGAACACCTGAGACATGTTTGGTTTCAAAACACTGTCTCTGATATGGTTCCATTGTCTCCGCTTTTTATAATTGATGCAGCCGTGTTGTGGAGTTCAGCAAGTGAGCCTTGTAAAATCCATAGTATGATCATAGAACGAAATACCCATTTGCACTCTCATTGTTTTGGGGCAAATGAAAAACACAATCCAAACTGCATCTGTAAATGAAACATTATGTTGGCTGCATATCTCCAGGGCCCTCGTGTAAACAGTTGCGTAAAGCCCTGAATAGTAAACCAGGTCCTATGGGTCTGATATTACGGATAGCTTGGAGGTGAAGAGTCCAAGGTCCTGGGTCTTGATTTTGGGTCTTGATTTTAGCCTTATTTTTTGCCTTTTCATTTTTTCAACCTAGGACAAACTGTCCACAACTGTTCATTTAGTACAAACAGATCTGGGACACTCAGTCACCCTGAATTAACTGATTATCTCCTTGCCTTTTTAGTCTGTAAATAAAGCCCAAGAAAAGGTTGAGATATGAGTCAGGCTCTGGCCTTCCGCTCAGTCTGGGCCTCTTGGCAGTGTAGTGGCTTCACCGTGGGGGAAACGTTGTGCCAACGTTTCCACTCCAGTCTTTAAACGTTGAGAGGCTGCCATCATGACTCACAGTAATAGCATGTTTTAGGAGAACAACCACTCAATAAAAGACATACAGGGGGGTGGATACCCCACACACATCCTCCTTTGATTCTTAAGATCTGCAATAGTAACAGGGCTTCACACTCGCTTCCTAACAAATGGAATGACTGAAGACCGCCATTCAAAATGTAACTTTGAATTGGAACCACATCAAAGACTTTGTATCACGCACCAAAGGCACCTCACATACATGGCAGCTCCCATTCATATCCACTTCCTTAGTTAGCCGTCAGCACAAAAATGTAAAGTCAACCATTCAGCTATTGGTAAATGTGAACCACCAGGACAGAGTTCAAGTGAGAGGTCCTTCATAGGATGACCTCTGACCCCTGGAGGCACAACGGGTCAGGGCAGGATCAAGCTCTGTGCAGAGACTGTATGGAGTCAGCAGTGTTTACTAATGCTAACCCCCACTAGCTAACCCCTAAACCCCATTCCCGTCTCACCCTCCCCCCAGCGTCTGGCTCATCCATGGTCAAGGTGCGGGTGCAGCACCCCCCAGAGGCCAGCGTGAAGATCCACCAGGTGCTGAAGGTGGGGTATGGGCCAGGCACAGTTAGGGAGCAGTCGGAGACGGTCACCTGGTCAGCAGGCCTCTCGGGGGCCAGGACCAGTGTTCTGCCAGGGGAGCGGGCCGAAGCCCCACCACCCAAACCCAGAGTCCAGGCCCAGACACTCCACGGTGACTCCACCTACACAGAATCCTCCGGATTCAAGTACTGCTTCAGGGAGGTCCGCAACGGCCAGGTGAGACTTCTCAAAATGACTTGTACTATTGATTCCTACAGATAACTCCCAAAATAAATTAAACACTTGAGTAAATAAGGGATACAAAGTATATTGGAAGCAGGTGCTTCCACACAGGTGTGGAATTAACATCCCATCATACTTAAGGTCATGTATAAAAATGCTGAGCAGGCCCAGTTGCCCATTATTTTGGCTACCATGGCTAGAAGGGGCATTGAAGCTGGTCTGGTGCTTCGTGGTGGCCCAACACCGTATTAAGACACTTTATGTTGGTGATTCCTTTATTTTGGCAGTTACCTGTAAATATGTCATATGCATTAAATGATGTAGCTAAGTCTTAAGCAAGCCAATAGAAATAGGTGGCATCTCTCATTGTGGTTGTGGCAGTTTAAATCCAATGCTCTTCCTTCTCCTATACCCCTCAGTGCAGCTCACCTCTCCCAGGACTCAGGAGTCAGGACACCTGCTGCCGAGGGATTGGACTGGCCTGGGGCATCAACGAGTGTGTCCTATGTCCTCCTAACACAGGTAAAATACAGTGTGCCCTGTCCCAGTTCTCCTTTAAAGTGAAGCCTGGCCTTTTGTCCGTATCCCTCTTCTCTTTTTTTTCAAAAGGTTTTTTAATTGAACCTTTATTTAACTAGGCAAGTACACTGGTTTTCTCCTTTCACTCTTTCTATCACAAAATGGTTTAATCCTTTTCGTCCCCCCACCTTCTGTCCCCTTTGTGTACCTACCCCTCCTCTCATGTCAAAACCAATCAATATATACCAGAAACAAATGGGGAGGTCACTGCTGATTAGTAATCCCAGGTGCAACAATCAACAAAAAGTCAACCTTGTTGTACACTATGATCATATTCACTTTGTTTTTTGTTTATGTGTTAAGTAATGTATTGTAGGTCCTTCTGTAGCTCAGTTGGTAGAGCATGGCGCTTGTAACGCCAGGGTAGTGGGTTCGATTCCCGGGACCACCCATACGTAGAATGTATGCACACATGACTGACTGTAAGTCGCTTTGGATAAAAGCGTCTGCTAAATGGCATATATTATTATTATTATTATATGAATAGGATTGTTTTTAGTGTCTCAAAACTCAATTTGAGTGGTCCACAATACATGTTCTGTATTATTGTGTGACACTTAAATACATTTTTTAAAACGGTATGTCCCATGCTACAGTATGGTGGCTAGCCTACCAGCTTGTTCTTGTTAATCTCCTCTTCACTACCTTATTGACATTGACTATGGTTTTTCGAAAGGCCAGAGTGCTTCAGATTGGAGTGGAATTCCTTTTAGAAACCTTAAACCAGATGGCCTTGCTCTGTTGTTTGAGATTAAATAAGAACGTATGTATTACAGTGTCAAATTATTAACGAGTTATAAACAGTACATAAAGTTGTTGACATGTTTTACTCCAGACCTGACTAACCTGAATGGAATGTACTTTTCTGTCGGCCATATTTGTCATTAAGTTGGCTTTGCCCTCTCGCCTCCTAGACCATATCAACATCATGTCAAAAAGTAGTGAGCTAATGTTCTGTTTTCAACTTCTTTCATCACCACTATTCATTTTAACAGGAATCCAGACAGTCCTGAGAATGTTTTAGGTAACTCTCCTCAGCCATGCCGGTAAAAGAAAATGACTTGTTTTAGATAGCAATGCCCAGAAATCAAAATGGTCTTGTTTGTATCTGTTCCTTTTAACTGACAGGGAATTCATACTAATTCCACATTATTATTGCTGTTATCTGTAATGGACATATTATGTAACAGATTGACTCCACGCTTAGCCAGAGCCCGTAAGAAATACAGAACATTATGTCGCCTGCTCTGTAGGGTCATTGATAAATACAAACACGTGGAAGTAAATCACCAAACGAGGCTGTTTTTCTTTCTGTTCGACAACCTGGAAGATATGCATGGTTTTCATCATTTTGATTTAGACCACGAATGAAACCTCCTCAATTGCAATTTCTCCCTCCTTGCAAACATTTCTCCAAACATTACCATAAATAAATGGTTAATACCAAACAATAGAGGCCTTGTCCAAAACTCTGGCCTGGGATCACAGAGTCGTTTGAAACACTAAGTACTTTCTCCTTTCCATTTCCTTTGAGGAATGTCCTTTGAATCTTTACTCTGCAACCTCAAGTTACTTCACAACTTCCCACTTGTCTCCCAAGACTGCAAAAGTCCTCCAAATAGAGCTTTGTTTGATGTGAGAGGAGAGACAGCTGGGAGGGAGATTGTTAGCAGACAGGTGACCAATATTGTGTGATTTAGGCTGCCAAAAGTCCAGCAAACAATTGGGAGTAACATAGCTAGCTAGCTCGCTGGAGATGGGGTTGATAGCCAATGTTAGATGAGAGTGTGTTTTCCACTCTAGACTGACGGTGAGTCATCATGCTCGTATGGTAACAAAAAAAAACGTTGTTTGCTTTTGATTCATTTAGTTGACCCAGAGCGTTCCGACGTATCCCATGGCTCCTGTACGCTTGGCTCTCTCTCTGTGGTGCTACATGCTGCTAGTCTTCCATGGTGGGATCATGGACTGTACAGTACACACAGATTGACCACTAAAAGTATCTGAAATCTCATCCAGGCTCTGCAGGAGAAAAACAGTCTAGAAAAGATTGACCTGGTCAATTTGAGCCATCACTCTGGTTTTACTGTAGACACAGCTATTGGCACTACATGACAAGGTATCCCCTTTCCATTTACAACATTAGGGCTCGTCACACAGGGTCTCCCGAGTATTGCTATTTAAACATCATTATGTGAATTGCCTTTTCAGGAAATGGAGTCGATGGGAGCTGTCCGGCTGGATTTGAGAGGATCAACGGCACCCAGTGTGTTGGTGAGTACCATCAGTCCCTCTGAGTACACCTGACTATACCACTTACTGTAGAATGATGGTGGTCTTCTACAATCTTAGATAAAAGGGTTCCAAAAGGGTTCTTCTACTGCCCCCATACCTTTTTGGTTCCAGGTGGAACTCTTTTGGGTTCCATGTAGAACCCTCTGTGGAAAGGGTTCTAAATGGAACTCAAAAGGGTTCTACCTCAAACCAAAAAGGGTTCTTCAAAGGGTTTTCATATGGGGACAGCCGAAGAACCCTTTTAGGTTCTTTTGGAACAGGAGAACTGACAGGAAGAGATGTGTGTTGAAATGTTATGAAATTATATTTGACAGTATTTATTTAAAAAAAAAATACCAGGTGAAACAGGGGTGGAAAAGAGAAGCATTGCAATGGTCCATCTTCATAATATGACCTCTCTCATTTTCATTTGATGTTTTGAGTGTAACAATGTATGATATCACTTCATCGAGTCAGCAGCTGTCTCCTTAGCTTGTCACACTGTATTCCATATAGGCTCAGCTCAACCACACACACAGAAAAGCTCTTTGAAGCAGCTCGTTATTCAACCCAGTCTTGTCACTTGGCCCAGAGATCTACTGCCGAACGCTGAAGAGTCTGAGGTGATAAGCTCTGAAACCATGAGCCATGCCTTGATTATCTGCCACTATGGAATGGCTGCTTCATCTGTCTCTGTAGAGCCTAATAAGATACGAGAGGGAACGGAGAAAACAGAGCACACGTCTCCGCTGATGGCAACATGCAAATGCTATCATGCTAGCTATGAGTCACTCAGGCTCGTTCAAACACATGGGATATAGCGCTCAGATGGGGACATACCAATGTGGTTGCGCTCATTCATGGTGAATCTGCTATTGATCTGAGAGGGACACGTACCCAAAGGCAGGCCACAGTGAGACCATGCCACTCATCCGTATGATGATATGCATGTAGTTTTAGGTGATAAATTACATATGGCAAAAACATCACCTGCGATTCTTCAGAATAGCATTGAGGCTCCTGGTATGATGTTGTGCATGCACATTAGTTAGCAGCTGATATAAATGGGAAGAGAAGAAAAACGACATTGATCTGTAAGTTAAATTCACGAACTTAAAGGAGCATACTGTATTCACCTCACTAACATGCCTCGATGGATATATGTACTGCTGTTATTTGTCAGGAGAAACTTTTCCACTCCTGCGTCTATGTAGAACGATTTAACACAGTAACTCGAATGGATTAGGTTCTCTGACAGATGATGATACAAACCATATTTGCAACGCTGCCTTTCAATGTCTATTCTGTAGCAAAGAAGGTCTACAGTGAATTGGTGATGAGTTCAGTTCACTCCTACAACCCAACAGATGCAGCATATGCGAGGCCAGTTGGTTGTATAACCTGACTGCTATAACCATTTCTCCAGGAAGAGCCAGACAGTGTGAGAAGTAATGACTACACCAGGCCCTGTTGCGTCACTCACTCAATCTCCCTAACTCCCTGAGAGTTACAGTACATCTCGTGTCGTAAAGCTGCTACCATATTGATGAGGACGGGGTTGGATCAACACTGATATGTTTATGTTATGGTTTTCGTTTACACTCACGTTGGACGTCGCCAGACTTTTTAGTTGAGTGCTTCCAAGATTATGAGTTCAGGTTGGGGCTAGTTTGTCCAAGGTCTCAGCTAACACTACAGTTTATAAACATGTATTTGTTTCACATAGAATTAACTCTGAGCACAAATGTTTGTCATGTCTAACCATCCTCATTGGGTTTCAAGTCAGTCACTATTAATATCCTCAGAATATTAATGTCCTCTGTGACCAGGGTCTCCCCCTGCAAGTACAGTATATCAGTGGGGAGCCCTATTATCTCCCCGGCCTTCAGGAAGAGGGTTCATGACTGTTTCCTGTCTGTGGATCCTATGGGTGGATGGGGTTAGGGAATAGGGATGTGACCGTAGTGTTTCCCTTCCTAGATGTTAATGAGTGTTTGCAGCCAGGCTTCTGTGAGAACGGCAACTGTGTGAACACTCGGGGGAGCTACAGTTGTGTCTGCAGGCAAGGATACATACTGGACGCCTCTCACGGGATCTGTATCTGTAAGTAGCCTACAGGGCACCCTGCTCAAAGGAAAAGGAAGAGAATGCTGCGCTGCTATGCCGCGGTGTCTGGAATGAGCAGGAATAACGCATGGCCGAGGTGCTATGGAGCTGAACTGTACAAAACATTACACACAACCTCCCATACAAAAACATGTTCAGTAAAGAGATAGAGGAAAATTGAATGTGTTTAGGATGTGTTGGATATTAGCCAACATACTGTAGCAGTGTTTCCCCAAGGATTTACTTCCAGCAGCGGTAGCAAAGGTGGGGGGTGGGGGGCATGGCCAATGGCGCAAACCGACCCCAAACATTTTGTTTTACAGGTCATTTCCTGTAATTCTACATATTTTGTCATTTGTGATTATTATTTTTTTTTACAGTTTTAAAGCTAGTTTCTTGCAATTCTACATATTTTGTCATGAGGCTGAGAGAATAAATTGCCGTTTTAAAGCTAGTTTCCTGCAATTCTACACATTTTGTCATGGCTTATGTTGTGTTCTTATGCTATCTGAGTGACTCAAACATTAGAACAAAATCAATAGGACACAAAAAGCTAAATCAATCATTATATTTGTATTTATTTTTTGATTCTCTCTAAATGTCTAGTTTTTATTTTGGTGATTCTTAGTTCTCAAAGGTGGTCTTTGAGAACTAAGGGGGAAAAAAAGATACAACTCCATTATCTTTTCTTCATACTTTATATCAGGTTTTCGTCATTTTACACTGAAAACGTTTTACCTACCCAAAAAAAAAAAGTTTTCTATCTTTTGGAGTGACGACAACAGTTTAGCAGCGACGGCTGGGGAAACACTGTGTAGGACAGGTAAAACTACCTCATATAATAAAAATGTCCATTATCTTTACTCATGCTGATCCCAAAAATGAGTTCAACTTTCACACACTTTTCGATTGAACATTATTCAGTAGTACTTTACATTAACTGTGCTGTATTATATCATACATAAGACATACATTACACATCATAAACATGACATTACAGCGCCTGAAGTTCTGTGACACTCGGCCTGCTTATTCTAACCGGCATTTTACGATGGTCAGTGCTTCTGAAATGCTGGTTGACCTGTGACCCCTGTGTGTTGCCTTTGGATATGACGCAGTTTGCATCTGCTTGTCTGGGGCCACCCTCTCTATCCAGTCCGCCCCAGCTCTTGGCTCTAACTGTTGGAAGCTGTTTGTTTTGTGCATCGTTGACTCTGAGCGGTCATCTTTAAATAATGTGTCGCCAAAATGTTCATGGGAATGCTTTCAGCTTATCTGTTTTCTTGCTCTCTGAAGCGAGGGTTTTAACAGCGATACATTCTGTCGTTTCTTGTTTTTTTCTGACGTGTGGTACTTCTGCAACTCATTGTCTGTCTTCAGTTGAATATTTCTGTTTCTTAACCCGACTAAAGCAACAGAATGCCTACCAGAAGTGACACAAATTGTGACACAAAAAAGCAAAGACGAAGAGTACACCAGCATTATATTTCAAGATAATGTGTGAATCAACAATCAGCATGTGGTTGGGCCTGCATGTTGGGTTTGGTGTCTTCTTTTGCTTGAGGCCTTTTGGGGCATGAAGCTGTTTCAGTATGGCTATAATACCACTATCTTCTCTCCACCATTCTCCCATTGGCATGTCCTCACCCTGTCTTCCTCTTGCAGCGCGTAAGGTGATCTCGGAGGATAAGGGCCAGTGCTATCGTATCCTAAACTCTGGCTCTGGCCGTGGTAGCTGCTCCGTGCCCATCCTCAGGAACATCACCAAGCAGATCTGCTGCTGCAGCCGCGTGGGCAAGGCCTGGGGCAAGAACTGTGAGAGGTGTCCCTACTTTGGATCAGGTGAGCATCCCTATTCTGATTCAAACCTCCACATCATACTGGTCCGGCATTGGATAATCATAATGCAGCTAGTGCCCAGTGTTAACATCTGCCTAAGTCACAGTATGTACACTGAACAAAAATATAAACACAACATGTAAAGTGTTGGTTTCATGAGGTGAAATAAAAGATCCCAGAACATTTCCATATGCACAAACAGCTTATTTCTTTCAAATGTTGTGCACAAATGAATTTAAATCCCTGTTAGTGAGCATTTCTCCTTTACCAAGATAATCCATCTACCTGACAGGTGTTGCATATCAAGAAGCTTATTAAATAGCATGTTCATTACACCTTGTGCTGGGGACAACTGGCATGCTGACTGTAGGAATGTGCACCAGAGCTGTTGACAGATAATTTAATGTTAATTTCTCTACCATAAGCCGCCTCCAACGTCATTGTAGAGAATTTGACAGTACGTTCAACCGGCCTCAAAACCGCAGACCACGTGTATGGCGTTGTGTAGGCAAGCGGTTTGCTTATGTCAAGGTTGTGAACAGAGTGCCCCATGGTGGCAGTGGAGGTATGGTTAGGCATAAGCTACGGACAAGGAACACAATTTCATTTTATCGATGGCAATTTGAATACACAGAGATACCGTGATGAGATCCTGATGCCCATTGTCGTGCCATCATCTGCCACCACCACCTCATGTTTCAGCATGATAATGCACAGCTCCATGTCACAAGGATGTATTCAGACCCTTTTCTATGAGACTCAACTTGATTGGAGTCCACCTGGGGTTAATTAAATTGATTGGACATGATTTGGAAAGGCACACACCTGTCTCTATAAGGTCCCACAGTTTACAATGCATGTCAGAGCAAAAAACCAAGCCATGAGGTTGAAGGAATTGTCTGTAGAGCCCTGAGACAGGATTGTGTCTAGGCGCAGCTCTGGGGAAGGGTACCAAAAAATGTCTGCAGCATTGAAGGTACCCAGGAACTCAGTGGCCTCCAAATGGAATAAGTTTGGAACCAACAAGACTCTTCCTAGAGCTGGCCTCTCACCCAAACTGAGCAATCGCGGGAGAAGGGCCTTGGTCAGGGAGGTGACCAAGAACCCGATGGTCGTTCTGATAGAGCTTAAGAGTTCCTCTGTGGAGAAGATGTGAGAACCTTCCAGAAGGGTATAATGACAAAGCAGAAACAGTTTTTTATCACATGTATATATGTATTCAGACCCTTTACTCAGTGCTTTGTTGAAGCACCTTTGTCAGCGATTACAGCCTCTAGTCTTCTTGGGTATGACACTACAAGCTTGGCACACCTGTATTTGGGGATCTTCTCCCATTCTTCTCTGCAGATCTTCTCAAGCTCTGTCAGGTTGGATGGGGAGCGTTACTGCACAGCTATTTTCACGTCTCTCCAGAGATGTTCGAGTGGGTTCAAGTCCGAGCTCTGGCTTGGCCACTCAAGGACATTCAGACACTTCTCCCGAAGCCACTCCTGCATTGTCGTGTGTAGATTTATAAGTGGAAAAAATGATTTAATACATTTTACAATAACGCTGTAATGTAACAAAATGTGGAAAAAGTCAATGGGTCTGAATACTTTCCGAATGCACTGTATATAGGTATGAAACACACTAACCAATTGAATCCTGCTTGTGGCATTCTCTGTTTGCTCCTGACAGTTGCTTTCAAGGAGATCTGCCCAGCAGGGCCTGGCTACCACTACTCTGCCTCTGCCATCAAGTTCAACCAGAGGGTGGTGGAGCAGCACGGGACTGGAGGTCCCCCTGTCATATCCCAGAGCACCCCACAGACCAGGCCACAACAACCAGCCAGTAGTGGTGCACAGACTCCCCAAACTAGTCCCCAACAAACTTCAAGCTCAGGCTTTTTCACTCCCCAAACTAGACCCCAACAGCCAGATGGTAGAGCTCTCATACCTCAGACCAGGCCCCAGCAGCCATCGAGTGGAGGCTCGCTGTCCCCCCAGGGCAGACCACACATCCCAGCCATCTCTGTTACAGCAGGACCCACCCGGGTGGTGACAGGTGAGTAGATAATAACTCATAGCAACCTTAAGGAGATTCCTCACCGTACAATGAAGAGTTTCATTCCAAAACGCGATATAACCATTTTCAGTTTGTAAATTGACATTAATTAAAAAGACATCTTATGTAGGGCTGTTATGGTGACCGTAGTACCGCCACACCGGCAGTCACGAGTCATGACCTCAGTCAAATTCCCTCTTCCCCTGATTTGATTTGATTTTGATTTGATCCGATACAGGTGCATGATAATGGTCCATTTAAAATCAAAAATAAATTCACACATGTATTATTTAGTATATGTAAAGACAAGATTAAATCAAGAATAGTCTGATGGGTGACAATATTAGCCTATCACTTGAATGATAAGGGATATATACTGTATATTGTGATATATTATCACTTGTAAATGATATACAGCTTGTGTGCGGTAAGGCAAGAAAAGTTGCATGCCAAATCGTGGTCATCCACCTCATGTAGCCTAGCCCACAGGCGTATATGTTTTTATAACTTTTGTATCGCAACTAAAGTGGACAAATAACTTCTTAAAATTAAGCACATTAATCCGCTTTACAACCGGTGTGGAGCCTAGCTGGCATACATAGGCGGCGCGTGACTTTCAAGTTTGGGGAAGATAATTTTCACCATAAGAATGCACCTTTACAATAAAGCGTGGCATTTGCTGTCACTTTTGAGAATGGTGTTTTCCCGGGAATTGATTGCATTTTGGAACATTGGAGCATATAGCCTACTGTCGTGTGCGCAGTTCTGCGCTTATAATGTAAAGAAATAGCCTAATTGTTTATCAACATTTGAAGCTCAACGTTCTGATCTGTTGCGTCAGCCTCATTGCTTTTAAAATATTTTTTAATGCGAGTTGTTGTATTAATTTGGGAAATTATGGCATCCCACAACTGCCCCAGACTATGTTTGGAATATTTATTTCTCGCACAGAAGGACAAGTTGACCAATAAAATAGATCAACTTTTTTATTATGGGGGATAGTGGATTGACATAGGCTAGTGCTTTTGCTGTTCGTTAGGCCTACTCATCTTGTTGGCAGACAAAGTAAATGTGGACAGTTCTTCAATATGACTCTGAATTTGAAATAGAAGGACGTGCACAGTTGCACCCCTGATGTGTCTCTCTTCACCTGAAGCCTACTTCGGAGCTGAGATCGATGCCTGTGAGAAGAACCCGATCACATGACTGACATTGGCTAATAAGAATTGAGATATCTGAGAGAACCATGTGAGTGAGAGGTGCTTCGGAAAAACACGCAGCCAGGAGAAAGGAATTATAATTATTCCATTGAGCCCAAGGTCAAAATGGCCACTGGCTGCAAAAGGCATGGATTTTTTAGGGTGCATTACGGCCACCCTAGGGGGATGCCGCCGGTAAAGACGAGGCATTATCAAGTGCTTGTCAAATTGTGAATGAGAGACTGATGTAGTGTGTGCAGCCTGTGCAAGAAACAAAGCAGAGCTCATGCCTTTCATGTTACTTTTTTTTTTTAAATCAACATTATTTGCATCATCCAGCCATAGAATGTATTAAAAATCAAAACATATAGCCCACGGTTGTATCACGACTAAAGTTGCATAAATAACTCTATATTAAGTATATACTGTAGGTGTACCTGTTTCTTTGTTAGCCACTCAACACAGAACAGCATTTGGAGAAAACAACCTTTCTATTTTATTCAGCTACTGTTGAATTAGGAAGTTTACATACACCTTAGCCAAATAGATTTTAAACTCAGTTTTTCACAATTCCTGACATTTAATCCTAGTAAAAATTCCCTGTCTTAGGTCAGTTAGGATCATCACTTTATTTTAAGAATATGAAATGTCAGAATAATAGTAGAGACAATGATTTATTTCAGCTTTTATTTCTTTCATCACATTCCCAGTGGGTCAGAAGTTTACATACACTCAATTAGTATTTGGTAGAATTGCCTTTAAATTGTACAACTTGGGTCAAACGTTTTGGGTAGCCTTCCACAAGCTTCCCACAATAAGTTGGGTGAATTTTGGCCCATTCCTCTTGACAGAACTGGTGTGAAGGAGTCAGGTTTGTACACACACTTTTTCAGTTCTGCCCACAACTTTTCTATAGGATTGAGGTCAGGGATTTGTGATGGCCACTCCAATACCTTGACTTTGTTGTCATTAAGTCATTCTGATGTCTTCCTGACTGATGTTGCTTCAATATATCCACATTATTTTCTTTCCTCATGATACCATCTATTTTGTGAAGTGCACCAGTCCCTCCTGCAGCAAAGCACTCCCACAACATGATGCTGACACCCCCGTGCTTCACGGTTGGGATGATGTTCTTCGGCTTGCAACCGTCCTCCTTTTTCCTCCAAACATAACGATGGTCATTATGCCAAACGGCTCTATTTTTGTTTTATCAGACCAGAGGACATTTATCCAAAAAGTATGATCTTTGTCCCCATGTGCAGTTGTAAACCGTAGTCTGGCTTTTTTATGGCAGTTTTGGAGCAGTGGCTTCTTCCTTGCTGAGTGGCCTTTCAGGATATGTCAATATAGGACTCGTTTTACTGTGGATATAGATCCTTTAGTACCTGTTTCCTCCAGCATCTTCACAGGGTCCTTTGCTGTTGTTCTGGGATTGATTTGCACTTTTTGCACCAAAGTACGTTCATCTCTAGGAGACAGAACGTGTCTCCTTCCTAAGCGGTATGACTGCTGCGTGGTCCCATGGTGTTTATACTTGCGTATTATTGTTTGTACAGATGAACGTGGTACCTTCAGGCGTTTCGAAATTGCTCCCAAAGATGAACCAGACTTGATTTCTTTTGATTTTCCCATGATGTCAAGCAAAGAGGCCCTGAGTTTGAAGGTAGGCCTTGAAATACATCCACAGGTACACCTCCAATGATTCAAATTATGTCAATTAGCCTATCAGAAGCTTCTAAAGCCATGACATAATTTTCTGGAATTTTCCAAGCTGTTTATAGGCACAGTTAACTTAGTGTATGTAAACTTCTGACCCACTGGAATTGTGATACAGTGAATTATAAGTGAAATAATCTGTCTGTAAACTATTGTTGGAAAAATTACTTGTGACATGCACAAAGTAGATGTCCTAACCGACTTGCCAAAACTATAGTTTGCTAACAAGAAATTTGTGGAGTGGTTGAAAAACGAGTTTTAATGACTCCAACCTAAGTGTATGTAAACTGTATGTTCAATTGTATTCTTCATACTATAAAATAATAGAAAATATTGCCACGGAATTCTAAGCAAATCTTGTCTGCTAAATTAGCTAGTGTAGCCGATCAGGGCCTAACATAAGGACAACTCAGAGTATTCTATTCTGTTCTTCTGAAATATACTACATTTTCTTCATATCATGTTTCTTTAGACCTGTCTAAAATAAATCAATTGTGATAGAGCTATATTAAAATGATTTATTAGACTTTTTCAAATGTAGATGTTCCAAAGGTCTGCATCAGTGGCTTGTGTGGAAGCCAGGAGATGCTAAATGTGTTTATGTTAATTAACTTCTTATGGCTGCAGGGGCAGTATTGAGTAGCTTGGATGAAAGGTGCCCAGAGTAAACGGCCTGCTCCTCAGTCCCAGTTGCTAATATATGCATAGTATTATTAGTATTGGATAGAAAACACTCTGAAGTTTCTAAAACTGTTTGAATGATGTCTGTGAGTATAACAGAACTCATATAGCAGGCAAAAACCTGAGAAGAAATCCAAACAGGAAGTGGGAAATCTGAGGTTGGTCGATTTTCAACCCAGCCCCTTTTGAATACACAGTGGGATATTGGTTATGTTGCACTTCCTAAGGCTTCCACTAGATGTCAACCGTCTTTAGAAACTTGAATGAGGATTCTACTGTGATGTGGGGCCGGATGAGAGCTCTTTGAGTCAGTGGTCTGGCAGGGAGCCAGGTCCTGGTCACGCTCATTTCACAAGATAGCGACCTGCGTTCCATGGCTTTTCTACAGACAATGGAATTCTCCGGTTGGAACGTTATTGAAGATTTATGATAACAACATCCTAAAGATTGATTTCATACTTAGTTTGAAATGTTTCTAAGACCTGTATTATAACCTTTTTAAGTTTTCGTCTGACGTTCGGCTGGAGCTGTACGAGCGTTTGGATTTGTGTACTAAACGCCCTTACAAAAGTAGCTAATTGGACATAAATAATGGACATTATCAAACTAAATCAAACATTTAATGTGGAACTGAGATTCCTGGGAGTGCATTCTGATGAAGATCGTCAAAGGTAAGGGAATATTTATAATGTTATTTCAGATTTCTGTTGACTCTTACATGGCGGATAAAAAAAAATGTCCTTAGCGCCGTTCTCAGATTATTGCATGGTTTGCTTTTTCTGTAAAGTTTTTTTGAAACCTGACACAGCGGTTGCATTAAGGAGAGGTATATCTATATTTCCATGTATTTCTGTAAAATAATGTGGCTCTGCAAAATGACCGTATGTTTTTGGAACTAGTGAATGTAAGTCACCAATGTATACTGAGTTTTTTTATATAAATATGAACTTTATCAAACAAAACATACATGTATTGTGTAACATGAAGTCCTATGAGTGTCATCTGATCATCAAAGGTTAGTGAATAATTTTATCTCTATTTGTGCTTTTTGTGACTCCTCTCTTTGGCTGGAAAAATGGCTGTGTTTTTCTGTGAGTTGATGGTGACCTAACATAATCGTTTGTGGTGCTGTCGCTGTAAAGCCTATTTGAAATCGGACACTGTGGTGAGATTAACAACAAGATTGCCTTTAAAACGGTATAAGATACATGTATATTTGAGGAATTTTAATTATGAGATTTCTGTTGTTTTGAATTTGGCGCCCTGCACTTTCACTGGCTGTTGTCATATCAATCCCGTTAATGGGATTGCAGCCCTAAGAAGTTTTTGAACAGTCAATTACCATGAGAAGGGAAGTTATTTGCTTGACAATAACCGGCTGACAAGATTTCATGACCGCCACAACCCTAGTCTTATGAAATATCTATTATCTTACCATGACATGGGTTAGTGAAAAGACATGATTCTGTTTGAAATGTGTTGCAAGGTCATTTTCTTTTAGAGAGACAAATAATCATGTTTTGTGGCAAAACGCTATATATCTGCCCCAAACAGAACTCCAATAAAAAAAGTTTCCCGATTGGGTTTAAATTACATGTAATTAAGTATAGATACATACATAAATAAATACATATTAAAATCATCTGTTTGTTTCAACTAAATTGTGCAAATATCATATAGCCAATGTATTGTATCCAGAGGGTGAACAGTGTACTGTAGTGTATGCAGTCTGTTTTCTTTTTGGACATTTAAGCATCTTTTGTAACAATTTTATTGGAGATTTAAAGTTTTTTTTTTTCATTCATTAGGATAAATCTAAGCGTTATGCGTTTGATTATGTAAACGTCAGGGAAGGATTTAAGGAATAATAAGGACATTGAAAGTCTGTCGTAATTCATTTGCAAGGATGGGTTGATTGTTGTTGTCGGGGTGACACGGCACGCTGTTTGGCTCTCTCCTTTTCATGAGCTCGTTTAAAAAGTTCCTCTTTCAGCCAACGGGAACAGATATAACAGGCTACAAACTGTCGAAGGGATCCATAATCAAAAGGTCCGTGACAATCAAGAGCTCAACGCTCGCGTAACCCTCGGTAGCAACTACCCAGCGTGCGAACAGCTGACTGACAGCTGACTATCACCGCATCTAGCTGACTAAGCCAGGGGTTAGCCTACATGGATAAGATAAGGTTCTGATTACATTCCTAGGTGTTGGAAAAATATTTAGAGAAACCTAACTTACGACTAAGCAGACAAATATCAGTGGCAAAAAAAACCATATGGATTGTTTCAGCCATCTGTACAGTGGATATAACCAGATCAATATATTTAAAGAGTTGGACCAACTTTTTGAAATTTGAATATTGTTCTAATTCTATTCATTCAGTTACATATACATTTTTTTTATATTCCAAATGTAGCCTAATGTTAACCGGAGCTAACATGGCTGCTAGAATGTTGTAGTGAAATGTAAATGTGTCATACTGCAGAAATATCAATGTCCCAACTCTCTTAACACATGGCTCTGGATATAGCGCGTTTTGGTATGAAACAATACGGATATTGCGTTTTGCAACAACAACAAAAACACGTTCTAAAGCACATCTAAAGTAAATGTTTTAAAAGTATGAAAACAGCCATAATTCATACACAAAAAATATGCAAATGTGAAAATGTGCACTTATCATGTTTTGGAATCAAACCCGTCATTTCCACATAGCAACATCCAACTATTGAGACAGAATTGCAATGTTTAGTATTTTGATGTTTGTGTCCAGAAGGCTGTAAGAAAGAGAATTCACATCAAGCTGCCTCTTCTCAACAAGTGAAAGCTCTAATGTAATCTAGACATTCTCAGTAAATGTTTATGTCCTGTTTTGGTTTCTCCAGCTCGAACCCCCACTCAGACCAAACGGCCTCCAGTTGACCAACGGCCAATATCTCCAGTGAGACCCGCACAGCCCCTCCCATCTCCGGTCACGCCCCGCCCACCCATCCCCAGGCCAGGTACCGTAAACCATATACCACAGCCACAAAGTGTTTAATCTTGATACAGTAATGATTCCAAGGTTAGGTCACATTCTGATAAACGCTGGTTCAACTTTCTGGCTTCTCACACTGCCAACTCCATGTCATTTCCTATTAGAACATTTCCTGTAAACTATTGTACTCCACACCTGACTCAAGAACAAAGAAGCGTATAGTTTGGAGTCTGTATTGTGAAGTGAGAAAAACGTTCATAGTTCTCCATTGAAGTATGACAACTGGTCTTCCTGTGTCTGTTCTGCTCTCATTTGATGTGACACCACTTGAACACATGAATTCACATTTCAAATGGACCATAATAATGAGTGCTGAAGAATCCCGGGTAGGTGGTTGAATGCTCTGGTGGTGTCGATTTATACTGCCGGTTTTATCCACCTTCAAATACATGTTTTATTTAACCTGTATTTAACTAGACATCAGATGTGTTTCTGGCTCTGGCCTTTTCTGTCTCCACTAGAGTACTTAGTCAACCCTGTCCCTCATACACACACACACACACACACCACACACACCTCAACTTCAAAGCCTCAGTCAATAAAAGGCGTTTTACATTCTTTAATGCACTTCTTTGCAATAGAAAGAGAGATTCAAAGAGGGAATACCCTCACACATCCCGAGCCAGGAGGTCTGGCTCAAGATATAAGCAGTAACCAGATGGGTACAATGCTCTGTTTGTGCCGCAAAACTTTGCCTAATGTGAGCCAACTGTTCACCACCGGACTGTTCGTTTATCACGTTGTCAGGTTTGAATCTCAAGGCGGGGCCGTCAAAGACCTGCTAACTTTTAGCTCGTGAGGGAGGAGTCAGGTCTGTGCTGTAACCTAGAATTGAACACTATTATGCCCACAGCCTTGAACCTGCCTCATAATAAGTGAGTTCTGAGACTATAAATCCTCATAATGGTCCCTGAGAAATATGCGAGCTGCACACTTAGAAGAAAGAAAAGAGATCAGATCCTCCTCACACCATTGTTATCCCCTCTCACCTACTCAGACGGCTGATATGGATGACATGACAACTAAGATCACACTTTGGAATCGTTTTTTGAAACGGTGACAGACAAACTAACTAAATATGCATATCTGTCCACGTGTGCGTGCATGCGCGTGTACGTGCGTCTACGGCCATCTGTTTGGGCGTCCAGTGCGGGGTGTGTGTGAGACCATGCCCCAGGTGTGTGGACAGGGCCGCTGTGTGGACCAGCCCGGAGGGAGACATACCTGCATCTGTAACGAGGGATACCAACACAACGCTCAGCAGACTCATTGTCAAGGTGAATGTTGTTTTGTTAGGGCACTGTTGCTAGTTAAACTACTTAACTACTATTAGGAGGCATCAAACACACACATACACATACACAGACCAATATTGGCTGTTCCTGATGCTATACTGGCCCTCAGCTGTATTTATAGTGTGCGGCCGTTGAACATGTGATAGTCTTTATGAATGAGTCAGTTTCAGACTGTTTAGGTGACGCAAGCATCTCACTACAATCCCATCCCCTGAGAGGCAGCTTGATTACTGTAGGCTTGGTCAGGCTCCTCTTGACCTCTTTAACCCCACACATCCCCCCTTTCCTTTCAGACATAGACGAGTGCAGGGCGTCTCCCCCGCCTTGTGGCAGCGGCCGCTGCCAGAACACAGAAGGGGGCTACAGGTGCAGCTGCCCCTCTGGATACCAGCCGGGACCCCGGGGCACCAGCTGTATAGGTACAGCCCCCCCCCCCCACTGTACACACCACTCACACACACACACACACACACACAGTCGCTAGCCACAGCAGCTGTGCTCTGGACATTTATTCAGACAACAGCTACTCTGTCTCTTTGGGTATAGAGAGAGACCTTCTGGCGTCCCCCTGGAATGCTCTGTGTTCTGCTTGGAAGTCAAGGATTAGGAAATGGTGTCTGGTACTCTGGTCACTGTTCTTTGAGAATCTCTCACGTTGTTCTTTTTCTCTCGTCTGTATCTCTAGATGTCAATGAGTGCATCCAGGCTCCCAGTCCCTGTTCTGTTGGAGAGTGTGAGAATACACCAGGCCGCTACAGATGTGTGTGTCCTGCTGGCTTCAGAGCCAACATCCAACAGACGCAGTGTCAAGGTAAGAGGGGACGCGTACTCAACGTAGCATTCCAACAGCAGCAGTCAACAAGTACTATTGACATAATTGTGATTGTTTTAAGGAACGTTATGTCGATTATGATAGCTGTGCAGGAGTCCTTGTGATCATTCTAGAAGAAACTAGATAACTGTTAACTGTCGAGTCTTTGAGTAAAGGACAAACTTTTTTTGTGGCACAGATATTGACGAGTGTCGTCAGGTTCCGAACCCCTGTAACAACGGCCGCTGTGAGAATAGCCCTGGTAGCTTCAAGTGTGTCTGCCGCACTGGGTACAAGCTAGAGGGCAACACGTGTAAAGGTAAGGAAGCTATCTCTGCATCTAGTCAACATTGTTTCACTACCGAAGCGACTGTACTGTATATATTGCTGTCTTCACTCACCAAAGATTGTGTGATGTTTGTGAAATAATACTATTGGTCAGTCGGACATATTAAACTTCCAGTCTATCATTCTCCATTTCCCCAGATGTGGATGAGTGTGAGGACCCCTTGAAGTGTCCTGGTCAGGCCTGTGTCAACTCTCCAGGATCATACAAGTGTGTGTCTTGCCCACCAGGGTTTGGGCTGCTCAACGAACAATGCCGAGGTAACACTCCTTGTCCGGAAGCAGTTGTACACAAAACCAAATAATAACCTTTCTTCTGAAAATGTTGAGGTAATGACCAATGTTATAGGGAGTTTAAGTCGAATTCTCTACAGGCTGTTTGATAGAGGGCGCTAACGGTCTGTGTCGCCCCCCTGTTGTAGATGTTGACGAGTGTCGTCAGACCCCCAGCCTTTGCACCAATGGTCGTTGTGAGAACACTCCCGGGAGCTACAGGTGTGTTTGCCATACGGGATACAAACTACAAGGCAAGGCCTGCACAGGTACGAGCGATGACTGTATTTATCTACATTCCCTCTTTTGAGCCTGTCAGCGAAAGGAACTTTCAATCTATGGAAAACAGATTCTGCCGGACTATTAATGTTCTGGCTCTGTTTCAGATGTGGATGAGTGTGAGGACCCTTTGAGGTGTCCTGGTCAGGCCTGTGTCAACTCTCAGGGTTCTTACAACTGTGTGTCTTGCAAGCCAGGCTTCAGCATGATCAATGGACAATGCTCAGGTAAAATGACATTGTGTCTGTGTGTTCTGAGGTATACCCGTGTGTCTGTGTGTTCTGAGGTATACCCGTGTGTCTGTGATTTTTTTAAATTTATCCATCCATCCATCCGTACATTGATACATACATTTATAGTGTATTTCAAATTGGCATCTACCTTTCAGCAATCTCTTGTATCTCCTCTCCATTCCTACAGATATAGATGAGTGTCGTCAATCCCCCGGCCCATGCACCAATGGTCACTGCGAGAACACCCAGGGTAGCTACAGCTGTGCGTGTCTCACTGGCTACAGACTACACGGTGATACCTGTACAGACGCGGATGAATGTGCAGACCCGTCCCAGTGCCCTGGCCAGGAGTGTGTCAACTCCCAGGGCTCATACAAGTGTGTGTCCTGCAAGCCAGGCTTTGGGCTGGTTGACAGACGCTGCACAGGTAGGACACAACATGGTCTTCATCGACAACAGCACATTGGAGCGATTGCGGACAGTTCTTCTCCTTCTTTTCTTTGCAGATGTTGACGAGTGCCTCCACAGCCCATCTCGCTGTGCTAACGGTCGTTGTGAGAACACGGCTGGAAGCTACAAGTGTGCGTGCCGATCTGGCTTCAGGTTACAGGGCAACACCTGCACAGGTAAGACTTACTTCAGCCGATAAAGGGCGGTCAAATGTATGACTTTCTTTAGCACAGAATAGAGTAAAATACTACCAGAAATTGTCTTTGTTCTGTCAACTTTATTATGGGATTGTAAAGTATAACCTCTGTTGGCTTCTCTCAGATGTCAATGAATGTGAGAACGCTCTACAGTGTCCTGGTCAGGAGTGTATCAACTCTGAGGGCTCCTTCATATGTGTGGCCTGTAGCCCAGGCTTTGAGGCTGGAAACGGACAGTGTACAGGTGAACAACCTTCTCAACCACACACACACACACACACAGAGAAACACAGAGACAAACACACACACACACCCATTTGTATTCCATATTGATAATTGTATCAATACTGATATTGTTACTTTCACACAGATATCGATGAGTGTCGGCAGACCTCCAACCTATGTGCCAACGGCCTCTGTGAAAACACTCTCGGTAGCTACCGGTGCGTTTGTCGCACCGGGTTCAAACTGCAGGGCAGCGTCTGTGTTGGTGAGGCTGCATGTGTCTGACTTTTGCATGATGGTTCAAGGTCCATATCACTGTTTGATGTGTAACCTCCACTTGCTTCATTTTAGACGTTGATGAATGTGCAGACTCCTCACGGTGTCCTGGGCAACGGTGTGTGAATTCTGAAGGCTCCTACAAGTGTATCGCCTGCAAAGCGGGCCACAGAATGCAAGATGGGTTATGCGCAGGTAAGACTAGCTGTCTATTAGGCAGTATATCAAGTCAATTCAAGGCATTCTGTCCATGTAGTCGACATGTTTTTCCAAGGTGTTTTATTGCTCTCACACTTGCCTGCCACATTTGTTTCTGGGAAGGAATGCCATGGCTCTTTTACGGCCAAGGAGAGGAGGGGGATTTATGAACAACTGCACATTTCTGCCTAATGAGGAAACACATTTTTAAAGAGTTGAATTGTGTCAATGTTGCGGAATGTGACACGAGACCGAAATGAGCACCAAACTCTTTTTCATACGCCTTCCACTTGAGATTGTATTCCGCTCATACGGCTTTATGGAATCAGACAATCACATCGCTAACACCGTTGGTGTTATTGGTGAGGCAGCTTGACTAAGACCGTCACCATACTAAAGTTTGCTGAAGAATCAAGCTGTTCCAACACTTGTTTATATAAACTGCACGGAGCAGTGTGACCGGGCCGATTTTCATCATCTTACAGTAGGCGATGAGTGAGCAAAGGGGTTGGCCCTCTAGACCCCGTGTCATACTGCAGTCAGTGCTCTCCTCTGCATTCCTCTCCTCTGCTCTCCTCACTTCACCTTTTCTGGCTTCTCTTACTCACTACCAAGCAGTTTATTGTCTGTGGGGCACACAAATAATCAGCCCGAGTATCATTATTAAAGGACACTGTGCACCATCCCACCTGGGTGCATTGCCTCTACCTGAAAATAAACAAAAAAAACAAGAGACCACATAAACAATTCATATGAATGTACCGTTTCCTTCGCAGTTCACTGTCAGTCAGCACTTTACCCATGCTGTGATAATCCAGAGCACATGAAAATCACTCCGAGGTATTCAACGAGGTATTCTCTCCGAGGTACTCAACGGATGTCTGGCTGTTAGACTGGTGCTGATGTGAACCAACAGAGTTTGCAACAGATGTTTAGACTTCAAAGGGGATAGCTTGTAAATCAGAGACACCTTATAAATGGATGTAACACTTGGGAATGGATGGATGTCTCGTTGGAGTGGTTTCTCTGTCAAAACGTTATATCCACGAGGGACTGAACCCATTTGTGCTGTGTTGATTTAAGAGAAACACTTGGAAGCTGTTTAACCTATTTTAGGGGGAACAGAAAGACCCTATACATGAAGCAGAGGTGTGTGTCTGTGTGTGTGTGTGCGACCCACCTGCAGTACCCATGAGCATTCCCCTCTCCCTTCCTCAGATGTGGATGAATGCCAGAGCCCTGACACCTGTGGTGCAGCGAGGCTGTGTGTGAACACGGACGGCTCCTATCGCTGTGACTGTCAACCAGGCTACAGAACCACTGGCCTTGGACGCCAATGTCGAGGTCAGTATCGATGATGGTGCTAAATCAAATCAAATCAAATTGTATTTTTATAGCCCTTCGTACATCAGCTGATATCTCAAAGTGCTGTACAGAAACCCAGCCTAAAACCCCAAACAGCAAGCAATGCAGGTGTAGAAGCACGGTGGCTAGGAAAAACTCCCTAGAAAGGCCAAAACCTAGGAAGAAACCTAGAGCGGAACCAGGCTATGTGGGGTGGCCAGTCCTCTTCTGGCTGTGCCGGGTGGAGATTATAACAGAACATGGCCAAGATGTTCAAATGTTCATAAATGACCAGCATGGTCAAATAATAGTAAGGCAGAACAGTTGAAACTGGAGCAGCAGCATGGCCAGGTGGACTGGGGACAGCAAGGAGTCATCATGTCAGGTAGTCCTGGGGCATGGTCCTAGGGCTCAGGTCAGATGAAACTGGAGCAGCAGCATGGCCAGGTGGACTGGGGACAGCAAGGAGTCATCATGTCAAGTAGTCCTGGGGCATGGTCCTAGGGCTCAGGTCAGTTGAAACTGGAGCAGCAGCATGGCCAGGTGGACTGGGGACAGCAAGGAGTCATCATGTCAGGTAGTCCTGGGGCATGGTCCTAGGGCTCAGGTCCTCCGAGAGAGAGAAAGAAAGAAGGAGAGAATTAGAGAACGCGCACTTAGATTCACACAGGACACCGAATAGGACAGGAGAAGTACTCAGATATAACAAACTGACCCTAGCCCCCGACACAAACTACTGCAGCATAAATACTGGAGGCTGAGACAGGAGGGGTCAGGAGACACTGTGGCCCCATCCGAGGACATCCCGGACAGGGCCAAACAGGAAGGATATAACCCCACCCACTTTGCCAATGCACAGCCCCCACACCACTAGAGGGATATCTTCAACCACCAACTTACCATCCTGAGACAAGGCTGAGTATAGCCCACAAAGATCTCCGCCAACCCAGACAGGATGACCACAACAGTGAATCAACCCACTCAGGTGACGCACCCCCTGCAGGGACGGCATGAGAGAGCCCCAGTAAGCCAGTGACTCAGCCCCTGTAATAGGGTTAGAGTCAGAGAATCCCAGTGGAAAGAGGGGAACTGGCCAGGCAGAGACAGCAAGGGCGGTTCGTTGCTCCAGAGCCTTTCCGTTCACCTTCCCACTCCTGGGCCAGACTACACTCAATCATATGACCCACTGAAGAGATGAGTCTTCAGTAAAGACTTAAAGGTTGAGACCGAGTTTGCGTCTCTGACATGGGTAGGCAGACCGTTCCATAAAAATGGAGCTGTATAGGAGAAAGCCCTGCCTCCAGCTGTTTGCTTAGAAATTCTATGGACAATTAGGAGGCCTGCGTCTTGTGACCGTAGCGTACGTGTAGGTATGTACGGCAGGACCAAATCAGAGAGATAGGTAGGAGCAAGCCCATGTAATGCTTTGTAGGTTAGCAGTAAAACCTTGAAATCAGCCCTTGCTTTGACAGGAAGCCAGTGTAGAGAGGCTAGCACTGGAGTAATATGATCAAATTTTTTGGTTCTAGTCAGGATTCTAGCAGCCGTATTTAGCATTAACTGAAGTTTATTTAGTGCTTTATCCGGGTAGCCGGAAAGTAGAGCATTGCAGTAGTCTAACCTAGAAGTGACAAAAGCATGGATTAATTTTTCTGCATCATTTTTGGACAGAAAGTTTCTGATTTTTGCAATATTACGTAGATGGAAAAAAGCTGTCCTCGAAATGGTCTTGATATGTTCTTCAAAGAGAGATCAGGGTCAGAGTAATGCCGAGGTCCTTCACAGTTTTATTTGAGACGACTGTACAACCATTAAGATTAATTGTCAGATTCAACAGAAAATCTCTTTGTTTCTTGGGACCTAGAACAAGCATCTCTGTTTTGTCTGAGTTTAATAGTAGAAAGTTTGCAGCCATCCACTTCCTTATGTCTGAAACACATGCTTCTAGCGAGGGCAATTTTGGGGCTTCACCATGTTTCATTGAAATGTACAGCTGTGTGTCATCCGCATAGCAGTGAAAGTTAACATTATGTTTTCGAATAACATCCCCAAGAGGTAAAATGTATAGTGAAAACAATAGTGGTCCTAAAACAGAACCTTGAGGAACACCGAAATTTACAGTTGATTTGTCAGAGGACAAACCATTCACAGAGACAAACTGATATCTTTCCGACAGATAAGATCTAAACCAGGCCAGAACATGTCCGTGTAGACCAATTTGGGTTTCCAATCTCTCCAAAAGAATGTGGTGATCGATGGTATCAAAAGCAGCACTAAGGTCTCGGAGCACGAGGACAGATGCAGAGCCTCGGTCCAATGCCATTAAAATGTCATTTACCACCTTCACAAGTGCCGTCTCAGTGCTATGATGGGGTCTAAAACCACTACTGATGGTGACGAATGCCACAATGTTGGTGATTTCTTTTGATGGCGTGTATATGCATGTTGGTGTTCTTTTGTGTCATATTCTAACGTGGTTGTCGTGTCTTTTCACAGACGTCAACGAGTGTCTAGAGGGGGAGTACTGCTTCCCCAGGGGAGAGTGTGTGAACACAGAGGGCTCCTACCGCTGTGTGTGTTCCCAGGGTTACACCACCAGCAGCGACGGGAGCTCCTGCCTAGGTGAGGCCTCACGACCATCACACACACACACCTCATACACACACCCAAGTCCCACTGGCCTTTCTGTAGGCTACTCTTAAACCTGCAGAATGGAGAAGTCTCTACTCATTACATATATTTGCTGTTTACTCTGCAGTTTAAACTGCACAGCCCATTAACTTGGACAACTCTAATCCCTTATACAAATAATCCCTTATAGGCTACTTTGCACAGATTATATTACTCATAGCCACTCACATAGTGAGATTGCTTTACTTGGCGGTAGGCACAGCGGGGTTGTCTGTGGTGATGTAATGGCGTGTTGTCATTGCGTGCCCAGATGTGGATGAGTGTGCCAGGTCAGGCCCGGGGGTGTGCCAGGATGGGCGCTGTGTCAACACAGAGGGCTCCTACCAGTGCCAGTGCCAAGTGGGATTCACCACCAACCCAGAGAAGACAGCCTGTCTGGGTAACTCAACACCTCAACCACTTTGCACTGTTCATCATCCGCCGTAGACAGACCATTGAAACCTTGTGTCCCTTTTATGTAATACGCACAGCTTTCGTGTGTGTGTGTGTGTGTGTGTGTGATCCCCACTCTCCCCCCAGATGTAGATGAGTGCTCAGAGGGAGCAGTGTGTCGGACACAGCGTTGTGAGAACACCATTGGCTCCTACCGCTGTATCACCTCCTGTGAGCCGGGCTACCGGGTCACCCGCACCGGAGAGTGTGTCGGTCAGTTCCATCTCTTCATCAAACTCATCGACTTCATCCTTTACTAAATCTGGTTCACGCATAAGAATCTACTTTTTATTATTCTCGTATTTATTAATCCACTTGATTTATTTTACAATGATCTGATTCTATGCTACAATAGAGATTGAATGACATTCTCACTATACTGTCATACAGTTTAGCCATGATAGTTTATGTAGGAATGTTTGTCAGATTGGACACAGATGTGGGATCCAGGCTAAGGGTTTGGTCGTCATGGCAGCTGTGTTTGATTGATGTGTCAGGTTGGAGGCTTTCACCTCGCAGATGCTCAGTCACAAGAATGCCATTCGCCTTTCCTTGCCAAGATATGCGTCTGTAACACGCAGACACACACAGACATGGTGGAAAAAGAGCTCGGGATATATCTCACTGTGTTGTCTTCACTGACTGTTGATTTATACCTTGCAATAATTGAATCAAGTTTATCCATCTAAATATAATGATAATAGTGACCATACTTGAGACCATACTTCAAAGATTCATTTAGGAGTGATGTCATCTCTCTCTTCACTTCTGTTTCTTCTTCTCGCTCACAGATATCAATGAGTGTGCCAATGAGACCGTATGCGGGGAGCATGCGTTCTGCCAGAACCTAATTGGAACATACCAGTGCATGTGTGACCAGGGCTACACAGCCACCAGCGATGGGAAGGGATGTGTGGGTACGTCTCAACACAGATGCACGAGTCTCTGATAAGTGTACAAACGCTACCATTCTGCTGTCCTGTCATTTGTCTTTGCTCGATTTAGCCGACATGGTTATACCTTTTCGCCCCATATTTCTCTTTCTTTCTCTCTCGCTCACTCTCTTTCTCCCTATTTCTCCCTCTCTCTTTCTCTCTCTATCGCTCTGTTTCTCTATCTATCTCTGTGTCTCTAGATGAAAACGAGTGTGAGACGATGCAGGGCGTGTGTGGCGCGGCGCGCTGTGAGAATGTGGATGGCTCCTTCATGTGTGAGTGTCCAGGAGAGGGGGAAGAGTTTGATACGCGCTCAGGACAGTGCCTCAGCACGCCCCGACCAGGTACTGTACGCTGTCCAACACTATTGTGCTTTTCGAGGATTATCTAGATAAGCTTGTTTTTCCCCATACAAAAATAAACATTTCTATTCCCTGATGGGAATAACACTTTCCCTGCTTAAAATGTTCATTCCTACACCGTTTTAATGGCATTTGACACCAGTTTGTGCATGGTGAGTTTGGTGAGACCTCTTCAACAGGTGCCCATTCCAACAGCTTGGTGTTGCTGCCCCCTGCTGTTCATCAGGGAACACTATGTTGTCTTGGTGGTCAGCAGCGCTGCCATAACCACACACACCTCAACCCACAGACGTTTCTCACAGGTCTTCCAGTGTTCTCTGGCGGCTCCTCCTCGTCTTCCTCCACCACCGGCCTCGGTCCCCAGCGTCGGCCCGATACGTCCCAGCTGCCCCCTGCCCGGCCTGGCGAGTTGAGGGAGTGTTACTACAACACCGAGGAGCAGAGCTCGTGCAGCGTCCTGGCCCGCAACACCACCCAGCAGGAGTGCTGCTGCACCGTGGGCCAGGGCTGGGGAATGGGCTGCCAGTTCGACCCCTGTCCTCAGCTAGACACAGGTAGGGACCAGTGATCAATACTGATGTGAAGAGTATGTCTATGGTATGACTATATTGAGTATGTATCTAGCACAGGAGGTTGGTGGCACCGAAAAGGGGAGAATGGGCTCGTGGTAATGGCTGGAGTGGAGTCGGTGGAATGGTATCAAATACGTGGTTCCCATGTGTTGGATGCCATTCCATTTGCTCCGATTCGGCCAATATAATGAGCTGTTCTCCCGTCAGCAGCCTCCTGTGGTCTCCATGGGATATATATATATATATATATATATGACTAAAGGGAGTATGTATGTCTATGGTATACTCCTGTAGTCTGCTCCACCTATCAACCCACTCAGAAAAAGTTATCCCTGATGTCGGGAAGTTTTCCTCTCTGATATGTCGTTTTGTTTCCTGTGGTTTCTGTTCAGCCGAGCACCAGGCGTTGTGCCCCAGCGGACGGGGATATGTGACTGGGCCAGGAGCGTTTAGCTACAAAGGTAACAGCTGTCTCTCATACACACACAGCAGGTAGCCTAGCGGTTAGAGTGTTGGGCCAGTAACCTGAAAGTTGCTAGTTCAAATCCCTGAGCTGACTAAATGAGCAAAACACTTAACCCTAATTGTTCCAGGGTTGCTGTCGATAGTGGCTGACCCCTGGCTGTGACCCCTCTCTACGATGGCAAAAAAAACAACACATTTTGATTTCACACTTGCACATGTGTGAAACATGGACAAATATAAGCACCACTATTTGACCTTTTTTTGACCCACATGATTTGTAGTCATGCTTATTGCTTATACTGCACTGTACCTGTAATCCAGGCCTTCATCTGCTCTCACAGATGTGGATGAGTGTAAGCTGTTCCACCCTGAGGTGTGTAAGAGCGGTGTATGTGTCAACAACATCCCTGGCTACTCCTGCTACTGCACCAGTGGGTACTACTATGACAACGTGTTTCTGGAGTGCATCGGTTAGTGGCACATCTTTATCAGTGATATTGGGCCGTTTTGACCCAGTCTTCATAATTGCGGTTGAATTAGATGATTATATATAATGGGTAGGTTCCTAAAATCTCATCTCTCTCTCTCTCTCTGTCTCTGTCCTCTCCTGGTAGATGTTGATGAGTGTGAGGCAGGGGAGGACAGCTGTCCAGGGGGAATCTGCGTCAACACATTAGGCTCACACTTCTGTACCTGCGTGCCTCCTCTTGTGTTGGACGACACTCAGCGCAGCTGTGTCAATTCCACTGGCCTCGCCGTGGGTAAGACTACACACGCTGGGAGACGGGAGTGCCCAATAACTCACCTTATGAGTCCTCACTACTCATTTTCTTTTACTTATTAGCTCAAACTGTGAGCTCTCTCTCTCACCGTCTGTTTTCAATCTATCTCTCGCTCCTGCTTTCCCCATCTATCTTTCCCTCGTTTTTCCCACCTCCCTTTCTCCATCTTTCTTTGCCTCTCTTTCCATCTCACCTTTCCCCTCCTCATTCATGCCCCCTCCCTCCTGTCTCCAGATGAGAAGCTGTCCTTCTGCTGGCAGTATGTCACACCAGACCTGGTGTGTCAGAGCCCCCTGCTGGGCGGACAGGTCACCTTCACTGAGTGCTGCTGTCTGTATGGAGAGGGCTGGGGACTGCAGTGTGCTCTGTGTCCTGCCAGAGACTCAGGTACTACTAGACTGACCACACACTCACTGATAAGCTACTACGGCCACGCTGATTGTGGATGAGTATTTGCATTGAACATTCCGCTGTGTTAGCATTTTGTCCCGAGATACAAGCAAAATGTAGCTCTGTTGTGGGAGAGTTGTGTTTATGGTGTCATTTTTGACCTACGCCTCTTTTCCTTCTCTCTCTCTGTCAGAGGACTATGAGGCTCGGTGTAACGTCTTCCTGAGGCCCCCAGAGTTTCCTCCCCCCTTCCCTGACCGCTACGGTCCGGACCCAGGGCCAGGTAGAGGAGGAGGAGGGGGGTACCGCGTGCCCTATGGACCGGACTCCTTCCCAGACCCCATCCCCCGCAGGCCTGAGTACCCCCGGCCTGACTATGACGACTACACACCACCAGGGGGCAGCAGGTCTGGCTTCAGAGGCAGAACACCCAGCACCTTCAGGGTCCCAGAGAGCCCATACAGACAGCCCTCAGGATACATGTAACACACTGCCCTATTCACCACACTCACTCATTCACATACATCATCACAAGACACAACATATGTTCTCGACAAACATGTTGGATTTCTCCCTCCCAGTCCTGAGCGGTACTATGACGAGGACGACTACGGCCCACCTGACGCTCCTCCGAGACCTCCCTTCCGCAGCCTCCCAGACCCTCGTTCTGAGCTCTCCTTTGGGGAGCGGCCCCCCATCCCCGAGGGCCTCCCTCTGAGTCTGGCCCCCCTCCCGGACAGTGACCCCTACAGTGAGGAGGAGGAGGAGGGGCCAGAACCCTGGCGTGTGGGACCCCCTTTCCCTGATAGACGGGGGCCAGGTGGAGGCCCAAGGAGAGTCTATGAGAGTACGCCCTCTCTTTCTGTGCATTACTGCATTCACTGCATTAATGTAATTTTGTCAATGCTGCTGCATTACCCAAAATATTTCACTTTTTTTAAAGATGTAAACTTAGCCTAGGCCCTGTGAAAAACAGTGTGTTAGCTATCTGTTCTTACTTCTGACCATCTCCTCCTCTCCCCGCTCCAGGACAATATGAGCCGTATGCAGGCCTGAGCACAGAGGACTGTGGGATACTGCACGGCTGTGAGAACGGCAGGTGTATCCGGGTGGTGGAGGGATACACGTGTGACTGCTACGAGGGATACGAGCTGGACATGACCTCCATGGCCTGCATAGGTAGGTATCCCTCCTCACACAATCCACAAGACAAACCCTTCAACTAATCGCAGTTGTCTATATGCAAAACTCCCTGCCTTTCACTTGTCCTTCGAACCTTATGCCTTTCAATCTGCATCACATAGCAAGAGCCATTCTCTTATTCTCAGATTGACATTTATGTTACAGTAAAATCTGTAGATTTACCAGTGCAATGGAGAATCTAGAAATTTCCAGGGAAATGTATAGATTTACCGATTTACACATCTACCGGAACATACAGTACCAGTTAAAAGTTTGAACACACCTACTCATTCAAGGATTTTTCTTTATTTTTGACTATTTTCTACATTGTAGAATAATAGTGAAGACATCAAAACTGACATAACTGTAGTATGTAGTAACCAAAAAAAGAGTTAAAACAAATCAAAATGTATTTTATATTTGATATTCTTCAAAGTAGCCACCCTTTGCCTTGATGACAGCTTTGCACACTCTTGGCATTCTCTCAACCAGCTTCATGAGGTAGTCACCTGGAATGCATTTCAATTAACAGGTTAAAAGTTAATTTGTGGAATTTCTTTCCTTAATGCATTTGAGCCAATCAGTTGTGTGGTGTGAACACCCTGGTAAAAGTCGATATTATGGAAAGAACTAAATAGAAACCACCATCACTAAAGAACACCAATAATAACCTTCAATTCTAATCAAGAATGGGACTTGCTTGCTGCAGAGAATAAGTTCATTAGAAACTGCATCAGAGCAGCCCTACTTCACAGGATATCAACATCAGTTCAGAGGAGACTGTGTGAATCAGGTGGATATCTAAAGAACCTTTTGCTGACCCCTTGTCCTTTGGTCTGATGAGTCCAAATTTGAGATTTTTGGTTCCAACCGCCGTGTCCTGGTGAGATGCAGAGTAGGTGAACGGATTATCTCTGTATGTGTGGTTCCCACCATGAAGCATGGAGAAGGTGTTGTGATGGTGTGGGGGTGCTTTGCTGGTGACACCGCCTGTGATTTATTTAGAATTCAAGGTACACTTAACCAGATTGGCTACCACAGCATTCTGCAGCGTTATGCCATCCCATCTGGCTTACGCTTAGTGGGAGAATCATTTGTTTTTCAACAGGACAATGACCAAAAACACACCTCCAGGCTGTGTAAGGGATATTTGACCAAAGAGAGTGATAGAGTGCTGCATCAGATGACCTGGCTTCCACAATCACCTGACCTCAACCCAATTGAGATGGTATGGGATGTTGGACAGCAGAGTGAAGAAAAAGCAGCCAACAATTGCTCAGCAATAAGTGGTCCTTCTGTAGCTCAGTTGGTAGAGCATGGCGCTTGTAACGCCAGGGTAGTGGGTTCGATTCCCGGGACCACCCATACGTAGAATGTATGCACACATGACTGTAAGTCGCTTTGGATAAAAGTGTCTGCTAAATGGTATATATTAACTCCAAGACTGTTGGAAAAGCATTCCTCATGAAACTGGTTGAGAGAATGCCAAGAGTGTTCAATGCTGTCATCAAGGCAAAGGGAAAAACCCTTGAATGAGTAGGTGTTTCCAAACTTTTGACTGGTACTGTATATACATTTGGACGTTCACTGATTCACATGTATTGTGTTTTCACTTGTTTCCTTGTTCTGCTTCTATGACCAGACATCAATGAATGTGAGGATCCTGACAACGTATGTGCGAGCGGCCAATGCATCAACACAGACGGCTCCTATCGCTGTGTGTGTCACCGGGGCTACGTCATGTCCCGCCGGCCCAACCACTGTGTGGCAGCATAACACAGCTACTACTTTGAACATTGTCTTCCTCCACTCAACAGTCCTATCTGCTACTGGGGAAGTGTCAGGGGCTCACTAAAATACCTGTCCAAAAAAGCTGAGAGGGTTGTTCTCTGAAGAAAACGTCAACGTACTGACGTATCGTGTCTGAGAGAGATTTGAGTCTATAGAACTCTGATATTAATACAGTTTGAGTCTTATACAGCACACACAACTCATTATACATACACATAAGCTCAACTACATACACACACACTTGAGAGTGCTATTTTAAAGCAGGTAAATAAGTATGTCCTTTAGCCATCCTTTCCTTTGAAGTTGAAATGCATAGTGGTGAAAAAGAGGTTAATGTACATTGTCCAGAATCCTAACGATACGAACACGTATTTAAAGGTAGTATCCGGCCCATTGAGATGGCTCACTTTGAGCTCAATCATGATCAACACACCGTGTTCTGTGCCCAGACCTGAGGCAGACGGGAACCACTGAATGGGGACAGTGTAGTCTCCAAGGCAAAGATGACACGCTACTGCCACAGACGAGCAGAGCCTTTGTCTAAGTCAGAATCTCTGTCTGTGGATGTTTTGTTAACAAAACGCTCTCTTCAGCTGGACTGTACAACAAAAAAAACACAGCAACATCATGACATCGCTGAACCAAATTTGTATTCCTCTAAAATGTCAGTGACTCGTATTCTCTCCATTTGTTGATTTTTACAACCCCAACTGATGTTTCTGATTGCTTCTTGTATTAATTTATGCTGTTCAAAGTGAAATGACTCTTTGTGTAATAATAACTTGTATTATTTGATAGAAATGTGTATGCGGAAGAGGAAGCTACACGTCACTGACATGTTTGTACATTTATTTCTTTAGACTTTTTTTGTTGTTTTTTTTACACGAGAATCGAATGTACCTTAAAGTTGATATAAGATAGTTGACTTTGTATTCACAATTTGAAATGTTTGTGTGATCAATAAACAAATAGTGATAACATACCATGTATATATTTACAATTGAGAAATAACTTCTTCTTTTTTTTACCAAATGATATCTGTTTCAGTGAGTAGAACCATTTCTGTAAATGTTCCTTCCTGGTGTCGTTTACAAGCTGAATCAAACCCGAAAGCATTTCCTCCTTCCAGCACCTAAAGATGTATAACACTATGCACTGTATTTATGGACGACATAGCCGTTGTGTACTTTTTATAAACAATATTTTTTTGTTGTTGTAATTTTTTGTATTTGTTTCTGGTTAACTGTTTTGTCAGTGATTTAAACAAAACAAAAAAACTTTATTACTATGAAAACTATTTGAAAATATATTTGCACACTTTCCATTCCAAGTGACTTTTGGATCTCATTCTTTGTTACAGAATCATATTTATCGTATACACTTTTCAAATCAAATGTATTTGTCACTTACACAGATGTTAATGCGAGTGTAGCGAAATGCTTGTGCTTCTAGTTCCGACAATGCAGTAATAACCAGCGAGTAATCTAACCTAACAATTCCAAAACTACTACCTTATACACACAAGTGTAAAGGGATAAAGAATATGTACATAAAGATATATGAATGAGGGATGGTACAGAACGGAATAGCCAAGATGCAGTAGATGGTATCGAGTACAGTATATACATATGAGATGAGTAATGTAGGGTATGTAAACAAAAGTGGCATAGTTTGAAGTGGCTAGTGATACATGTATTACATAAAGATGCAGTAGATGATATAGAGTACAGTATATACATATAGAGATGAGTAATGTAGGGTATGTAAACATTATATTAAGTAGCATTGTTTGAAGTGGCTAGTGATATATTTTACATCAATTTCCATCAATTCCCATTATTAAAGTGGCTGGAGTTGAGTCAGTGTGTTGGCAGCAGCCACTCAATGTTAGTGGTGGCTGTTTAACAGTCCGATGGCCTTGAGATAGGAGCTGTTTTTCAGTCTCTCGGTCCCTGCTTTCATGCACCTGTGCTGACCTGGCCTTCTGGATGGTAGCGGGTGAACAGGCAGTGGCTCGGGTGGTTGTTGTCCTTGATGATCTTTATGGCCTTCCTGTGACATCGGGTGGTGTAGGTGTCCTGGTGGGCAGGTAGTTTGCCCCTGGTGATGCGTTGTGCAGACCTCACTACCCTCTGGAGAGCCTTACGGTTGTGGGCGGAGCAGTTGCCTTACCAGGCGGTGATACAGCCCGACAGGATGCTCTCGATTGTGCATCTGTAGAAGTTTGTGAGTGCTTTTGGTGACAAGCCGAATTTCTTCAGCCTCCTGAGGTTGAAGAGGCGCTGCTGCGCCTTCTTCACAACGCTGTCTGTGTGGGTGGACCAATTCAGTTTGTCCGTGATGTGTACGCCGAGGAACTTAAAACTTACTAGCCTCTCCACTATTGTCCCATCGATGTGGATAGGGGGGTGCTCCCTCTGCTGTTTTCTGAAGTCCACAATCATCTCATTTGTTTTGTTGACGTTGAGTGTGAGGTTATTTTCCTGACACCACACTCAGAGGGCCCTCACCTCCTCCCTGTAGGCCGTCTCGTCATTGTTGGTAATCAAGCCTACCACTGTAGTGTCGTCCGCAAATGATGATTGAGTTGGAGGCATGCATGGTCACGCAGTTGTGGGTGAACAGGGAGTACAGGAGAGGGCTCAGAACGCACCCTTGTGGGGCCCCAGAGTTGGGGCCGCCTGGGGGCGGCACGTCAGGAAGTACAGTACCCAGTTGCACAGGGCGGGGTCGAGACCCAGGGTCTCGAGCTTAATGACGAGTTTAGAGGGTACTATTGTGTTAAATGCTGAGCTGTAATCGATGAACAGCATTCTCACATTGGTATTCCTCTTGTCCAGATGTGTTAGCGCAGTGTGCAGTGTGGTTGAGATTGCATCGTCTGGGTGGAGGTGATATGGTCCTTGACTAGTCTATCAAAGCACTTCATGATGATGGAATTGAGTGCTACGGGGCGGTAGTCGTTTAGCTCAGTTACCTTAGCTTTCTTGGGAACAGGGACAATGGTGGCCCTCTTGAAACATGTGGGAACAGCAGACTGGGATAAGGATTGATTGAATATGTCCGTAAACACACCAGCCAGCTGGTCTGCGCATGCTCTGAGGGCGCGGCTGGGGATGCTGTCTGGGCCTGCAAGGTTGTTGTTATAAAGTAGTAACATATTGGAAGCTAGTTCAGTATACATTAGGAGTAAACCAGTGGTGTAGGAATTACACAGTATTTTGATTTAGCCTGATGGCTCAAACTAAATTCTTCCGCTGCACTATCGTTCGCTACATACTTTGTGTTGACGAGGGGCACAAGGGGCGTTGTACAAAACAAAGTCATCAGCGATTGGATCATCTCTAACCAATCAGCGTATCAAAGCCAATCACGAATTTCCAAACCACTACATTAACCATGTGTGTTCTAGCTTTGGCTCAACCTATTGGTTTCTGGACCAATCAGACGGCCCAGGATGTGGTTGCATTCGGTGAAGGGTTGCAGAGTTATTCAGAACCAGACTCATTGCGGAGAAGAAAGTAACGTCTGTGGGCGTGGTGTAGCGTTTAGCTGGAGAAAGGAGTGTGGGTAGCCAGGCAAATTTTGATTAGAATCATCACTGTCCCTATCTTACACTGTCATAACAGCAGTTTCCACCTCTCTGACACATGCGCTATGTGGTCAGGCCTCTAATCCATTTACCTGCTACTCTAACCCTAATTTCCAGGAGTGTTTATAAGGATCCCATGTCTAATCTCTTTTATAGGCCAATCCTTCTCCACCACACACTACAAAGCTGATTAAAGAGGTTCACTTCATTCTTAATTATCTCTTGCGGATTACAAGGGCTAGCCAAATATCCTCTTTTTCTGTTGGACTGTACACTCTCTGTTTTCTCTCCTCATGAACTATCCTGAATCTGGGCCAAATGACTGGTAGACCGGTGTTAACACTTACCACTTGCTGGCAAATACGATAAGTGGCAGCTTCGGAGTAATTGTAATGCCTCATTATTACTGTGTTCACCAATAACCAGTAACAACTACACTTGCTGTTCCTTTGTTTATCCTTTGTTTATTACAAATATATCCCACTCGTATATCCCACTCGAGTGGGTCTACAATTACATTATACCAAATATTAGGAGCACCTTCCTAATATTGAGCGGCACCCCCAATTCAGCCTCAATTCGTTGGGGCATGGACTCTACAAGGTGTCGAAAGCGTTCCACAGGGATGCTGGCCCATGTTGATTCCAATGCCCACAGTTGTGTCAAGTCGGCTGGATGTCCTTTGGGAGGTGGACCAGTCTTGACACACATGGGAAAACCCCAACAGTGCTGCAGTTCTTGACACAAACCGGCATTTTTTTGCCTTGCCCATTCACCCTCTAAATGACATACACAATCCAAGTCTCAATTGTCTCAAGGCTTAAAAGTCATTATTTAGCATGTCTCCTCCCTTTCATCTACACTGATTTGAAGTGGATTTAACAAGTGACATCAATAAGGGATCATGGCTTTCAACTGGATTCGCCTGTTCAGTCTGTCATGGAAAGAGCATGTGTTCTTAATGTTTTGTATTCTCAGTGTATATCACTCAGCCTTAAAGCATGTCGTGACTATGGAGCCTTTATTAAATGATCATTCAAGCAGTAAGAGTACCTTAAAAACGGGCATTAGTATTATTATAGTTTTGTAAGTGGACTTTCAGCCTGTTACAATGTAATGATATGGGATCAGGACAAGGGACAAGATGGGCTAATAGTAGGCTCCTGCTCCACTGTCTCCATCACAGAGAGGGAGAGAGTTCAGTCCTGTCTGTACCATTGACCTGCACTGTAACAGATCATGAAAACTGCACCCAGGCTGACCCGCGCCTCAGTACACACCCAGGGAGCTATAGAATCACTTGATTTCACCCATTAGCCCTGATGGTGCTGGTTGTGTTAACAAGGTCAACTGAGGCTCTCTCTCTCTCTGTGCGTGTGTGAGTGTGTGTGTGCGTTGAGTGTGTGTGTGTGTGTGGGGGTTGGGGGTATATCTTGATGATGTAGCCGTTGTTGGATTAGGGCTGAGGAGGAATGAGAAGTGTCAGGTAGTGTCAGACTAGACAGTAATCCTATCTCCCTGTACTGGGTGCTACCCGGGTCGGAACCTGGTCAGTGTGCTGCTGCGCTGCAATACATTTCACAGCTGGGGGATGACAAGGGCAGGGAATGTGTTTCAATAGAGAAGAGGCATCAGGGGTCCACTGTGGGAACCTTTCATCCCAAATCATTTTCATATGGTGGAATACCATGTGGAAATGTATCAGGGAACTAGCCAAAATCATATTTGTTTGGAATATGCACAATTTAGAGGGGGAAAAAAGGAATCGTAATGTATTGGTTATACAGAGCATTCGGGAAAGTATTCAGACCCCTTGACCTTTTCCACATTTTGTTATTCTCAAATTAATTCAACAAAATCTTTTCCTCCTCAATCTACACACAATACCCCATAATGACAAAGTGTAAACAGGTTTTTAGACATTTTTGTAAATGTATTAAAAATAAAAAACAGAAATGCCCTTTGCTATGAGACTCGACATTGAGTTCAGGTGCATCCTGTGTCCATTGATCATCCTTGACAACTTGATTGGAGTCCATCTGTGGTAAATTCAATTGATTGGACATGATTTGCTAAGGCACACACACCTGTCTATTTAAGGTCCCACAGTTGACAGTGCAGTTCAGAGAAAAAAAACAAGCCATGAGGTCAAAGGAATTGTCAGTAGAGCGCCGAGACAGGATTATGTCTAGGCATAGATCTGGGGAAGGGTACCATAAAAATTCTGCAGCATTAAATGTCCCCAAGAACACAGTGACCTCCATCATTCTTAAATGGAAGAAGTTTGGAACCACCAAGACTCTTCCTAGAGCTGGCCACATGGCCAAACTGAGCAATCGGGGGAGAAGGGCCTTGGTCAGGGAGGTGACCAAGAAGTTGATGGTCACTCTGAAAGAGCTCCAGAGTTCCTCTGTGGAGATGGGAGAACCTTCCAGAAGGACAACCATCTCTGCAGCACTCCACCAATCAGGCATCTATGGTAGAGTAGCCAGACAGAAGCCACTCCTCAGTAAAATGCACATGACAGCTTACTTGGAGTTTGCTAAAAGGCACCTAAAGGACTCTCAGACCATGAGAAACAAGATTCTCTGGTCTGATGAAAACAGATTGAACTCTTTGGCCTGAATGCCAAGCGTCACATCTGGAGGAAACCTGGCACCATCCCTACGGTGAAGCATGGTAGTGCCAGCATCATGCTTTGGGGACGTTTTTCAGCGTCAGGTACTGGGAGACTAGTCAGGATCGAGGGAAAGATGAACGGAGCAAAGTACAGAGAGATCCTTGATGAAATCCTTCTCCAGAGCATTGAAGGTTTCACCTTCCAACAGGACAACGATTCTAAGCACACAGCCAAGTGGCATGGGGTCAAGTCTCTGAATGCCATTGAGTGGCCCAGCCAGAGCTGAACACTGAAAATATCTGTGCAGCGACGCTCCCCATCCAACCTGACAGAGCTTGAGAGGATCTGCAAAAAAGAATGGGAGAAACTTCCCAAATACAGGTGTGCCAAACTTGTAGCGTCATACCCAAGAAGACTCTAGGCTATAATTGCTGCCAAAGGTGCTTCAACAAAGTACTGAGGAAAGTGTCCGAATACTTATGAAAATGTGATATTTCTGTTTTAATTTTTAATACATTTGCAAAAAATTCTAAAAAACGTTTTTTTGCTTTGTCATTATGTGGTATTGTGTGTAGATTGATGAGGGGGGAAAAATGATTTAATCCATTTTAGGACAAGGCTGTAACATAACAAAATGTGGAAAAAGTCAAGGGGTTGGAATACATTTCCAATTGCACTGTTATAATATGCCAAATGGATTGATTCATTTTTGTTGGATAATCTATTTTGAAACTTATTGGGATCCAGCTAATACCAGTAACTCAAGTGAAGCAGGTATCTAGAACAGCGTTTATACCTGAGTCTAACTTCCGTCTTTTGTCCTGATCTTGTCCGCATTCTGATTGTGCCGATATTTTTGGACAGGTGTAAACATCAAAAGATTGTGATCAGATCATCCTGCCCTCCTCCGGAGGTAGTCAGACACGCATTGTGTCTGGGTATCTTACACTTGTAGACAGATCTGGACAGAGAAACCATTTAAATCGTCATCATTCCGCCCTCTAAAATCATTCACAGGTGGCACCAGTGAATGATTATATCAATGTGTCTTACAAAAAATAAATACATATTATTTTGAAAGAATAGCTGTGAAATAATGTGCATAAAAGAAGGGACCAGGAAATGTGGTCACAATGCAAACACAGTAGATGGATAACCGACACATTTGAATTCCGTGTGTGGAGACACATTTCTGGAAATGTGCGCACAATCAGAATGCAGACAAGATCAGGACAAAGGACCCATGTTAGCACCAGGTATAAACTTGGCGAAGGTGTCTGATGGCTGGATTTGGATGTTCTCGCTCCTCACAGGGCTTTCACACATCAGGGTTGTCCAAAAGTGCTGCCTTAGCACCCCTGCCTTAGCACTGGCACCGGATGGCTCGTAATCCTCACCCTCCAGACACCCTAACCCTCCTACCTCATCACCGCCTCCCCTTTCACCAGATGTAAGCCCTGTCCTGTACACATGTACCTGACCTACTGACCAGTTCCAAGTTAAAGTCCCCTCTTTCTTTCCACTACCTCCCTCCCCTCCCTTTCTCTAGTCTAATTCTATCCCTTGGTTTTCCGGCCTGTTCTAATCCCCCCACCACCACCTGCCTCTCACTTTCTCTCAAGCTCACCTTACCTGACTTTCCAAGAGTAACCATGAAAACACACTTCAAAGAGAAAGGCCTATGCGAGACTGGACAAGCATGAATTCAAATGCTTCAGTAATAGTGATGCATTTTGGTTCAGGAACTGGAATAGTACTGTCACCAATATGCAATTTATAGCTTTTAAAAGTGAGACATTGTTATGAGGAACAACGAATACCTGGAGGATGCCGTGTCTGTGAGTCTGTTCTGCATGCTTTCTCTGTTTACACCAAACAGTAGAAGAGGGAAATCCTGGTCCAACAATTACAGAGGTGAGGGAGGGCGGAGTCTGGAAAACAAGAATAGCAAAATGCATTTAATGACGGACATAGCGCATGGTGTTCCATCATAAGCAATAAACGTTTCATGTTTTCACCTCACTTTGACAACACTTTGTCAATAAGAGGTACCAGTGAAAATCCTCTTTAACAAATCTTGTTCATACTTTGACTCGTGTATCATGTATACACGTTTCCTTCTGTGTAGCATGTAAATATGTACATATGTATGTTGTATGCTCAACACAATGGAAGTGAGAAGAGAATGAAACCATCAACAAACGTTTAGTGCTTGTCAGGATTTGTCCTCCAGGCCCCGCCCCTTTGCAATGACACAAGTCTTCAGCTAAATAAACCTGCAACTGGAACTGTGGCCCTTGTCTCAGTGTCCTCGCCTCTGTCACTATTTCTCTACCTTTAGCTCCCAAACCAGAATACTAGAATACTACTACTGCATTGACAACTATAGTTCTCATTTCATCTCCTTGAGACTTTCTTCCTGGATATGGATCTAAAGGATTTTTGCCTGAGTGAAAACGTCCACTTCCACAGCCAGCACAACCAGTAAGAATTACTGAGATTTTGTTTTGTATTTTTTTTTTACATTCCTATTTGGTATGAAAGTAATGAACAATTGAATGTGATCATAGATACATTTTATTGGTCGTTAATCTGATTGCCACCAATTATGTGCTGTTGATGTGTGTTTATTTTAAATTTAAGCATGATATAAGGCTTAATTAATTCAGTTGGAAAAAAATAAGTTATTATTAATTGTCTGCAGAATAAATGCATAATTTGGTGTCCTCCATAGGGAACATGAATAGAGTTGTTGGTCCCTGAGGTGGTCCACCTAATAGGCAGACTATATTGTGGTCTGCATGCCACAATGTTATCGTAGCAGTTCTATAAATAATAGGGCATTATTTCAGTGGCACTATATTGTTGTCATGATCATTTCAATTGTGCCATCAGCCTGTTGGACTCCTCAAACACCGACGATGCTCCTTTACTAGATGATACATGTATCAAGACGGACCCCCCCAGCCCTACCTTCGCCCTGGACAGAACCACAGCATTCAGTCCCAGCTCGGACAGCAGTGGATACAATTTATTCTCACCGGGTCACTCACTGGACCCGGAATCCCCGAGTTCGAGCAGCAGCGGCAGCGGTGTCAGCGCAGCACCGGACTCTAGCAGCGCATCTCAGTTTTGCTCGGATCGCAGTTTGGCGCTCTCCTCGCACGTTGACTCCATCCTCAAATGTGACTACTTATCGTCGCTGGGCTCTGGACCTAAAAGGCTGTGCCTAGTGTGTGGCGACTTTGCATCGGGATATCACTACGGAGTAGCGTCGTGTGAGGCATGCAAGGCTTTCTTCAAGAGGACAATTCAAGGTAAACAAAAAGTGTATAGGTTTCTGCAAAAACCTGATAGAACATCAAATCAAGCAGTCTGTGGTGGTGTGTGTTGCGTGCACTGTGTGCGAGCGTGCACGTGTGATACTTTTAGGACAAGGCGAAGTTCTGGGCTAGATCTTAATGAATAATAATAATCAATAATATATTAGAGGGGGAAGCGCAAATTAGGCTGATTGCGGCAAACACAGATTTCCAATAGTTCTGTCAGCCGCAGACTCAGCTATGAGATTGATTTTCGTGTGAAGACTCAATGTGCTTCATATTGGTTGATGGCCCCAGAAATGCTTTATTGTCCCCCAATATGAAATCGGGGAGGGGACTGTGGATCTATCTCGGTCCGTTCGTACGTTCGTTACACGCGATAGGCCAATCTGCTATCTCAAACAGCACTGGGCCGATTTTGATGCGTTTTGCCATAGAGATCCGGCATTTACAATGTTACACGGATTGTCCGCGAGAGCTATGGCCTAATAGTTAATTTAAGGGGGGGGCGACAACGATATGTTTATTGTTGCCTTGCTTCTAAATGGGAAAATTGATTTTGTATAGTCGTTCGTTTTGATTTCTTAATATAATCCTGAATATTGGATTTTTGCAGTCTGAAACTAGAGCGGATTACTCTCTGCTACAAATGTTCCAAAATAACTGACGCGTGATATTGATCCAGTGGCGCTTGATGCATTAACGACTGAATCTCAACATTATTTGATTATGCGCCTAATTTCAAGTATGAAGTTGAATGAAAATACTTATTGTATTATCATTGATCAAAAGTGGCTTTTCATAGTGCGTTCTTTTAGCAACAGTGCCCATCTCAAAGTATGAAACTGCAGCTTAAACGTGTGTCATTGCACTTATAACACCACACAACACATTTTAGTTTCTTGATGAATGGCACTCTGAAGAGGTGCCAATCTCTTGTTAAAAGCTTGGAGCTGTAATTTGGATGCCCTAATCTCAGAGCCTCTTGTCCAGGGGGATGGGGGGTTTAGGGGTGAGCTCATTGATCGAGGGCCCTTGGCCCCTAGATCACCCCCAGATCCAGACCCGCTTGTCTGGGTATAGATGTGTGGGAGAAATGAATCAATACTCTATTAAATCCCCTTTTTTGTCTTGTGTGAGACCAAACGTTGTAACACTTGTTGTGGTCGTTAGGCTCAGTGTGAAAAAGCCAATCAATATCTGTATTTTGTCTGGGCTTTTATTGATTGCTGTGTGAAAGCTCAGGGTGCCAGCGAACCACAGAGGCAAAGGACTGCTGTCATAGTGCCACAGACAGTGAAACTCAATAAACCACCAGATGGCAAAGGTTAGCCATGGTGGCACCCCCCACTAAAAACACACTTTGTTTTACAGCATGGCAATTTGACCTTTTAGGCTTTCTGAAAAGTGAAGCATCAAGAATGCACTGTGAGAGAGACACTGCAAAATACAGTGTCACCATTTGGATTGCATTTTTGCGCCATTGGCTTTTCTGACTCAAGTATAGAGTGCGTGGTGTAAACAGAGCTGCGCTTTTCTCTGTTTCCAGGTAACATTGAGTACAGCTGCCCTTTGATGAACGATTGTGAGATCACCAAGCGTCGCAGGAAGTCGTGCCAAGCGTGCCGCTTCCAGAAGTGCCTGCGTGCCGGCATGATGAAGGAAGGTGAGACTCGATGACCAACTCAGCAACTCATCTCAGTGGGGTCAATGGGCTCAATAAACGGACATGCTTAAGTGTGCAGGTCTGCAGAACACACGCAGCCTGAGTTAGAGTTTTTAACTACTCAACCTCTATTTTCAATCCCCATTAGCTGTGGTCAAGGCAGCTGCCTCTCTTCCTAGGGTCCTGCAACATTAAAGCAGTTATATACCATTTTAAATATTACACAACATTACATTTCCTAACACTTTTCACAACACTTTAAGTATGTTCCCTTAGGCCACTACTCTTCTACCACATACACTACCGTTCAGAAGTTTGGGATGACTTAGAAATGTATTTTTTATCTCTTTTTTAAAATTGATTCTACTGCTTGCATCAGTTACCCGATGTGGAATAGAGTTCAATGGCGCCGTGACTCTATGTAGTACTGTGCACCTCCCATGGTCTGTTCTTGACTTGGGGATTGGGGCTCAATCAATGAGCAAAGAGGATGATCACTGATCATCATGTTTGTGTCACCACAGGTGTTCGCATGGACCGAGTCAGAGGAGGACGTCAGAAGTACAAGAGAAGGGGGGACTCTGGCCTCTCTCTTTATACGAAGGCCCCAGACACACACCCCGCCAAGTCCAACGGTGTGTACCCTCTGTCGTGCAACGCTCACACTCCAATAAGAGTCTTGTCAGTCACAAGCAGGGAGTACAATAGAGTGCATTACTAATATATCTGTTTGACCTCTTTCAGGATACAAAGTGATCTCCCAGCTCCTCTTGACAGAGCCAGCCCCCCTGTGTGCCACGCCTGACAACTCAACCAATGATGACAACCTTAAAGCCCTGCTGATGCTTTGTGACCTCCTAAACAGGGAACTCCTGGTCATGATTGGCTGGGCAAAGCATATCCCAGGTACCCACTCCTGTTTATCTTGTAGGTCATCTTAAATAAGTGTGATTCCCTGCTTAAAAACAATTAAAATACTATGCCATTTTCCACTGGTACAAAGGGACAAAGTTGCCTTTTTATACTGTGAGAACTTATGGAGTATTACATTTCCATATTTGCCCTTCCAGGCTTCTCTGCCCTTTCATTGGTGGACCAGATGGCCCTGCTGCAGAGTGGTTGGATGGAGACACTGGTCCTGTCAGTTGTGTCTCAGTCTCTGGGCTATGGGGAGGAGCTGGTGTTTGCTGGGAACCTACGTCTGGGCCAGGCCCAGTGCAGAGCAGCCGGACTCTCTGACCTCTACACCGCCCTGAGACAGCTGACCACCAAGTACAGGCAGATGAACCTGAGCCGAGAGGAAGTGGTCACTCTCAAGGCTATGGCCCTCGCCAACTCAGGTACTAACTACATGGCCTGCACTGGATATCTGTTATCAGTAGTTCAGTGTTGTCAGCTGTTTATTTATTGTTTTATTTAACCTTTGTTTAACTAGGCAAGTCAGTTAATAACAAATTCTCATTTACAATGACGGCCTACCCCGGCCAAACCCACCCCTATCCCGGACGACGCTGGGCCAATTGTGCGCCGCCCTATGGGACTCCCGATCACAGCCAGGTTATGATACAACCCGGGATCAAGCCCGGGTCTGTAGTGACGCCTCTAGCACTGCAATGTCTCAGACCGCTGCGCCACTCAGGATCCTGTAACTGTGACAGAGCAAACTCAAGAGACCTAGCTGTACCCGTGTACAATCCCTCTTAGAAAGCAGTATAAGAATGATAGAACTATCAAAAATATACACTACTATCTAATCTGCCTGGCTACTGCTTACAATAAATAATTGTGTTCAATTCAGCTTTACAATACACTGGCTTGGTACAAAATCTACTACGGCGTCCTCAGGCAGCCCTACATACAGCCACTCCTTCAGGACTGTGGAGAGAGTCAGGGCTCTATTCAATCCGTATTGTGGAAGTTCAGTGCTGCAGCGTGATGGAAATTTAGAGGCAATGTTACCGCGTTAGCAGAGACTGTATTCACGTAAACGATGCAGATGTCGGCTCGATCGGAAATGACCCTTTACATGTCTATCTTGCATTCTGAAATGCTTTAGCAATACAGATTGATTCAAGGCCCTAAGTGTGATCCACAGTGACTTTCCCTCTCAGGGTGTGTCCTTGAATACACTTTTGCTCCAGGGTCAGGTCCCCTAGCAGGGCAAGGCTGTTAAATGATGGTCAATGCCTTGAAAAGCTACTAGCTGTCAGGGACTGAATGAGTGGCTAGACCCCTCATATTGGCAAACGTCCCTCACAGGTCTCGTGTTTTAGTAATGGGATTCTCTCAGCATGACCCATGTCACTGTCAGCCCTCCACTTTTTTTTTACAACTACCATTAATAATTGTATATAATGACTAACGGTATTACCGATGCTATGCTACATACTTGTGTGCGCCAAAACATTTGTTGATGAATCATTGTTCCATTACCTCTGTACAAACTGCCAGTCTTCAGACCACCATGACAGAGAGTGGGGAGGTCTAGACGTCTGCCAAATCTGTTCTCCAACACCCACTTCTCTCACCCCTCCCTCCCCTCCCTTCCGGCTCCCGCTGTTATTCCCCAGGCCACAGCGAGTGGAAACTGATCAATATCCTAGCAGTGAGAAGGCTGCTTCTGCCTTCAGCCCTGATCAATAAATCCATCTGCCTCCCAGCACCCTGCAAATTATCACAGGAATTCAGAAATCCATTAGGCGAGTCTGGCTGCGTTAGCCTGACACTCCGGGGCAGTCACAACTGCCTGAGGTGGCTAGAAGGATCAGAGGAGAGAGCCTTTGTTTTCACATTTTACAGTCCTTTCAGGGAAAATGAGGGTCGGCTGCATGCAACTTAACCTTGGCCCATCCATTAGCCCTCAATGGCGAAACAAATGAGGTGGACAATGGGATCGGACACGCTGTCGTGCCGAAACAAGGGGAGGTTTATCACACAATTCCACCCACACCCAAACACCCACAGGCCTCCCTTGACCTTGTCTCTCCCCGCTCAGACGCAGAGAACCTGGAGAGTGTGGAGGCAGTGCAGCGGTTCCAGGACGGACTCCATGAGGCCCTGCAGGAGTACGAGAGCTCCCAGCACACAGCAGAGCTCCACCGGGCAGGCAAACTGCTCATGACCCTGCCCCTGCTCCGGCAGACTGCCAACCGTGCCGTGGACACCTTCTGCCGGCTCCACCTGGAGGGTCACGTGCCCATGCACAAACTCTTCCTGGAGATGCTGGACGCCAACATATGACTGTTCTACACCTAACCTCCCATTGGACCCTCACAAACCGTAACCAGGTGGCCCATTGTCGTGGGGTCAGAAGTTCAGGGTTTTGGTGGGTCAGTTTTATGACAAGTCATGGTGTCATGGAACGAGCCTGATGACTGCGTACTGTAGAACAACATATACAAGTGATAGATCTCGTTTCTCATTAGGGCAAAAGCCAAGGGCTCTATTCAATCTGTAATCTGTAAGTTCAGCGTCACAGTGCAATCGAAATTCAAAGGCAATGTTCTTGCGTTAGCGGAGACTGCTTTCACGGTAAATACTAGCTTATGTCGGCTCAATCAGAAATGACCTTTACATTGCTGTCGGGCAATCTGGAATGCTTCAGCGATACAGTTTGAATTGAGTTCCAAGTCTAGTAGATTCATATATTTTGGTACTTTTTACAGAGGAGAGTATGTACCCTACATTGTTTTTTTTATATCATGGGGATTTTCCAGCCATGATATTCAGTCAACATGAAAGAATGTCACTGCATTCTGTTAGCTAGATATCACATAACCAAAGGCCTCTCTGCAAGCTCTTAGCCAGGCTGAACCAGACTATTAGTACGGCTATCATTACAAACAGAACATTCTTTTGGACTTACCTGCCTTATAATGTACTAAGAAGGTGCGTTGCCATGACATTTGTATTTTATTTATTTATTACATGATCACTGTACAAAGACATGAACTGCTTTCCTACTAGTTTGTATGCGTTTGAATAAAATGCTTTTGGAATTAAATGCGTTTCGAGTGTGACAGACATTGGAGCGTGAACATTGTGTTTCATGTTGAACCCCAAAGTAGGCTCACTGTAATTAGGTAATCGTTTTATTGGATTTATGAAGATCCGATTAGGAAAGTACAGTCATAAAAGCGAGAAGCTCGAGGGTACTGTATATGAAATGCACTCACAGCATCCTCGGCTAACATTCTGCTACTGACAAAGCAATCCCACTGTTGCCAAAATAATAATTATTAGTTCATGGACAGACAGATGTACTTTGTACAGACAAACACAGAACATTCAATGTTACATTTCCATTTAAGATATTTGTTACATAGACATATATACAGTGGGGCAAAAAAAGTATTTAGTCGGCAACCAATTGTGCAAGTTCTCCCACTTCAAAAGATGAGAGAGGCCTGTAATTTTCATAATAGGTACACTTCAACTACGACAGACAAAATGAGAAGACAAAATCCAGAAAATCAAATTGTAGGATTTTTAATGAATGTATTTGCAATTATGGTAGAAAATAAGTATTTGGTCACCTACAAACAAGCAAGATTTCTGGCTCTCACAGACCTGTAACTTCTTATTTTAGAGGCTTCTCTGTCCTCCACTCGTTACCTGTATTAATGGCACCTGTTTGAACTTGTTATCAGTATAAAAGACACCTGTCCACAACCACAAACAGTCACACTCCAAACTCCACTATGGCCAAGACCAAAGAGCTGTCAAAGGACACCAGAAACAAAATTGTAGACCTGCACCAGGCTGGGAAGACTGAATCTGCAATAGGTAAGCAGCTTGGTTTGAAGAAATCAACTGTGGGAGCAATTATTAGGAAATGGAATACATACAAGACCACTGATAATCTCCCTCGATCTGGGGCTCCACGCAAGATCCTACCCCGTGGGCTCAAAATGATCACAAGAACGGTGAGCAAAAATCCCAGAACCACACAGGGGGACCTAGTGAATGAGCTGCAGAGAGCTGGGACCAAAGCAACAAAGCCTACCATCAGTAACACACTACGCCGCCAGGGACTCAAATCCTGCAGTGCCAGACGTGTCCCCCTGCTTAAGCCAGTACATGTCCAGGCCCGTCTGAAGTTTGCTAGAGAGCATTTGGATGATCCAGAAGAAGATTGGGAGAATGGCATATGGTCAGATGAAACCAAAATATAACTTTTTGGTAAAAACTCAACTCGTCGTGTTTGGAGGACAAAGAATGCTGAGTTGCATCCAAAGAACACCATACCTACTGTGAAGCATGGGGGTGGAAACATCATGCTTTGGGGCTGTTCTTCTGCAAAGGGACCAGGACGACTGATCCGTGTAAAGGAAAGAATGAATGGGGCCATGTATCGTGAGATTTTGAGTGAAAACCTCCTTCCATCAGCAAGGGCATTGAAGATGAAACGTGGCTGGGTCTTTCAGCATGACTATGATCCCAAACACACCGCCTGGGCAACGAAGAAGTGGCTTCGTAAGATGATTTATGTATATATACATCTTCAAATAATATTTTTGCAGGAATCTCCTTGCGAATGATTTTGCCGAAGATTGTAACGCCGCCAGGCTGGGCAACCTGAGCTTTTGCTATCTCAGTTGAAGTCAGTTTTTCACAATTCCTGACATTTAATCCTAGTAAAAATCCCGTTTTAGGTCAGTTAGGATCACTACTTTATTTTAAGAATGTGAAATGTCAGAATAATAGTAGAGAAGGATATAATTCAGCTTTGATTAATTGGGTGGGTCAGAAGTTCACATACACTTAATTTGTATTTGGTAGCATTGTCTTTAAATTGTTTAACTTAAGCCAAATGTTTCAGGTAGCCTTCCACAAGCTTCCCACAATAAGTTGGGTGAATTTTGGCCCATTCCCCTGACAGAGCTGGTGTAACTGAGTCAGGTTTGTTGGCCTCCTTGGTCGCACACGCCTTTTCAGTTCTGCCCACAAATTTTCTATGGGATTGAGGTCAGGGCTTTGTGATGGCCACTCCAATACCTTGACTTTGTTGTCCTTAAGTCATATTGCCACAACTTTGGAAGTTTGCTTGGGGTCATTGTCCATTTGCGACCAAGCTTTAACTTCCTGACTGATGTCTTGAGATGTTGCTTCAATATATCCACATAATTTTCCATCCTCATGATGCCATCTATTTTGTAAAGTGCACCAGTCCCTCCTGCAGAAAAGCACCCCCGCAACATGATGCTGTCACCCCAGTGCTGCACAGTTGGGATGGTGTTCTTCGGCTTGCAAGCATCCCCCGTTTTCCTCCAAACATAACGATGGTCATTATGGCCAAACAGTTCTATTTTTGTTTCATCAGACCAGAGGACATTTCTCCAAAAAGTACAATCTTTGTCCCCACGTGCAGTTGCAAGCTGTAGTCTGGCTTTTTTATGGCGCTTTTAGAGCAGTGGCTTCTTCCTTGCTGAGCGGCCTTTTAAGTTATTTCGATATAGTACTCGTTTTACTGTGAATATTGATACTTTTGTACCCGTTTCCTCCAGCATTTTCACAAGGTCCTTTGTTTTTGTCCTGGGAATGATTTGAACGTACTTTGGTGCAAAAAGTGCATCTCTAGGAGACAGAACGCGTCGCCTTCCTGAGTGGTATGATGGCTGTGTGGTCCCGTGGACCCATGGTGTTTATACTTGTGTATTATTGTTTTGTACAGATAAACGTGGTACCTTCAGGCATTTGGAAATTGCTCCCAATGATGAACCACATTTTTTCTGATTTCTTTTGATTTTCCCATGATGTCAAGCAAAGAGGCACTGATTTTGAAGGTAGGCCTTGAAATGCATCCACAGGTACACCTCCAATTGACTCAAATTATGTCAATTAGCCTATCAGAAGCTTCTAAAGCCATGACATCATTTTCTGGAATTTTGCAAGCTGTTTAAAGGCACAGTCAACTTAGTGTATGTAAACTTCTGCCCCTCTGGAATTGTGATACAGTGAATTATAAGTGAAATAATCTGAAAACAATTGTTGGAAAAATTACTTGTCATACTTGCCAAAACTATAGTTTGTTAACAAGATATTTGTGGAGTGGTTGAAAAACAAGTTAATGACTCATACCTAAGTGTATGTAAACTTCCAACTTCAACTGTATATATATATATATATATACACACATACACAGTACCAGTCAAAAGTTGACACCTACACACATTCCAGGGTTTTTCTTTATTTGTACATTGTTGAATAATAGTAAAGACATCAAAACTTTTGACTGTTACTATATATATATATATATATGTAGGATAATGGGTTAAAAGCCTACCTTTGAGTTTCTTACAATTTCACAAAACATTCAAGGTGGTGCCAGTTTAACCAATGACACAAACACACACATAAATGGAAGAGTTTGACTAATAGTATGACTTTCTGCTTCATTTATGTGGCACATCATGGAATTGCAGAGGAAAAACAAATGCTACCAAAGTGAAAGACAAAAAAAAAAGAAGTATTAGACAAGACAGAGAGTAAACACAGAGACATTTGAACACGCCTCTTCGTCTGAGCTATTGAACTACGCTGTTGTCAATGACATATCAATCAACCCGGTTAACATTGCGACAGAAACCACTAAATACACAAACATGTGAAAACATGTTTATATTTTGTAAATATTCACCTAAGTGTTCAAATGGTTCAGAAAAAGCACAAAGAGATAGACCTCTACCGATGTTTGGTAGAATCACTCCACAATCAAGTTGCTTGTCCTTGTAACGAAGTTTCGGTAAAATGGTCATAACCCATAAAATAAATTAAAAAACATAAAAACACAGGTACGTGAGGCACTGGGTTGTGATCTGGAGGAAGACTTGAAAAAGAATGATCCAAAATGGCAGTAAGTTAGTCAGATGTAACTAAACATATGAATGATAAAATGTCTATCATTTATCTATAGATTAGCCATCGGATTCTTCGTCAACAATCATCACTACATTTGATACTGCGTGTGCAGTAGGCTTATTGATTCATTTAAGGTACAGAACGCCAACCGTAGTGCAAAGCAGGAAGACTGAAAGAGAAACCTGTAGAGGATATCAGAAACGTTTAGAGGCCAGGCCAGCCAACCTGGACAGCTGATGAAACTGTGGTTTTGCACAACCGAATAATACCATTTCTGCCTCAGAGAAGCTAATCTGCGTGCTCATCCTAAAAAAAAAATCTCAAATGCTCACTTTCGATGGCCCCACTGGAGAAGTGTGCTCTTCACAGATGAATCCCGGTTTCGACTGCACCGGGCAGATGGCAGACAGGGACGTTGTGTAGGCTAGAGGCATGCCCCATGGTGGCAGTGGGGTTACGGTATGGGCAGGTATAAGCTACGGACAACAAACAAAAGAGCATTTTATCAATGCCAATTTGAGTGCACGGCAATGGAGGCTGGTGGGAGTAGCTACAGGAGGACGGACGCATTGTAATGGCTGGAATGATAGAAATGGAACGGAGTCAAACATGTGGTTTCCATATATTTGATTTGTTATATACAAAGTTCCATTTATTCCATTCCAACCATTACTATGAGCCCACCAGCCTCCACGGATGCACAGAGACACCGTGACGAGATCCTGAGGCCCATTGTCATGCCATTCATCTGCCGCCATCACCTCATGTTTCAGCATAATACACTGACCCGTGTTGCAAGGACCTGTACACAAAATGTCCCAGTTCTTCCATGACTTGTATTCTCAGACATGTCACTCATTGAGCATGTTTGGGATGCTCTGGATCGATTTTGTACAACAGCGTGTTCCAGTTCCTGCCGATATCCAGCGACTTCGCACAGCTATTGAAGCGGAGTGGGACAACATTCCACAGGCCACAATCAACAGCCTGATCAACTCTATGTGAAGGAGATGTATTGTGCTGCATAAGGCAAATAAATGGTGGTCACACCAGATACTCACTGGTTTTCTGACCACACTACAAAAATGTTTAAGGTATCTGTGACAAACAGATGCATATGTGTATTCCCAGCTATGTGAAATACATAGATTAGGGCCTAATGATTTCATTTCAATTGACTGATTTCCTTATATGAACTGTAACGCAGTAAAATCTTTGAAATTGTTGCATTTCTATTTTTGTTCAGTGTAATTTAATGAAATGGACTGCTCTACCAAATGCAACCGAACAACTGTATACATGGCTAGATTTACAATGTGTATCATCAACACATTGACAGTTTGGATATATGTTGTATGTGAATCTTTTGAAAACAGAGGAATGACATTTGATATGTGTCCTTGATAAGAAATGTCCATAAATGTGACAATAGGTGCCGTCACTAAACCACACATGCTCAGAAACACCAAAAGCGTCCATTGTTAGTCCACTCACTCAGACATCACCGAGCCAGTCAGAAGCTGGTCTCATTCATAGGGGGTTTAGAACTGGTGGGGGGCACAGGGGAGGAGCTCTCTGGAGTGGCTGCTGCAGCCTCAGGGGGTGGGACTTCTGTAGTAGGGGAGGTGTCAGCTCGACGAGGCGACACGGGGGTCTGGGAGCGGGTTGGACTGACGATTGTAGCAGGGGCAGGGCTGGGTGAGATGGGCTGCGGCCGGCGCGGCGATGAAGTTGGGGAGGCTGCAGGGGGGCTGGAGAAAGAAGCGGGGGTCCGTAGGCCCAGTCTAGCCTCCAACTCCGAGCATACAGCCAGGCTGCGCCGCGTTCCCCCTTCCGCCCCTCCTGCAGAGTCAGAGACCTTGGCAAGCTCCTGACAACGCTCAACAAAACTACCCCTGCGAAGAGACCCCATGCCAGCGTCCCGGTCTCTGTCCTGGAGGACGGTGCGGCCGGGCCGGGGGCTGCCACTGCTGCTGAGGGAGGCCTGGCTCAGACCCAGGTGGTGGGGCTGGATGCCCAACCCCGCCATGGAGAGAGCCATGTCCCGGGGCTTGGTGAGGGGCACCGGAGGGGCCTGGCGGGGCAGGTTACCAGAGAAGGGACCCGAGCTGCTCACACCTCCTCTGGTCCCACGCTCTCTGGAGCTCTCACTCAGCTGGGACTGCAAACTGCAGAGACAAGAAACAGAGAGAATATGATCATGGTCTAAAATGTACATTTTGTTCCACCAGCCACTGTGGCAGGTAGATTTTATTTTTAAATTACCACTCAGATTTTTTTTTACCAGCCCAAAAACATTTGCCATAATTACAATCTCTGGAATTGTTCTAAAACAAAAAAATGTATTAGTAAGAAGTAATGTGGTATATTGCTTCATTCAATTTTTTCTTTTAAACCAAAATATCAGATGAGACGATGTTCAGCTGCCCCTTTTAAGGGCGGACGGTTACCGTGGTAACGAGGCTACTCGAGTCATGCCATGCGTCTGTAAGATTTGGGATGTGACTCGTAGTAGACATAGTCTACAGCGTCTCTTCACTATCAGTTGAAGCAGCAGATTCAAACAAACATTGAAAAATGTAAATAGCCAAGAAACACCAGGACAAAGTCTCACTTTGCTGACTTGAGTAAATTAGACCAACTTTTATGCCTGTGCCTCCAAAAAATGAATCTATCAGGGGTTCACTTACATTGCGCAAAGCTGTTGCTGCGTGAGGTGGGATTTGTATTCCTTTGTGCAATTAGAAACACTATACTTTGAAGGCACCTACTTCAGCATTTTTCGCATACTCTCATACTTTACTTTTGATTCTATTTTTATTCACAAATGCGAATGCAACGCTCACACTGTAGAGCCCTGCAAATTGACCACCCCCCAAACTAAAGCTACTCGCATTTTGGTGGGTGTTCATTTTATGCCCTGAACATGTGCACTTGCAAAAAGGATAGCATCAGTGGGTTAATATACGCAGCTGTATGGGTCATGTAGCAGGTGCGTGATTACATGGGCAGTTGGCAATGGTGGCTGGTGTACCTGGAGGTGGAGGCTCGGGGGGTGGAGGAGTGGGTGAAGGAGGCAGCGGGACTCATGTCGGGCGTACGGGTCAGAGCCAGGTCACACTGGTCCAGCAGCTCCAGGAGCTCCTCCTCTGTGGGGCCGCCCAGCGCTGAGGGACAACCAGACAGACAGTCAGAGGCCTCAACTCAACTTCTAGGACACATCCCTTAAGCAAACCAGTCGACACAACGAAAAAAAAGCCACGTGTTGTAGAGCGGAGGTTGTCTTACCCCTGATGTCCACTTTCCCTGCGATCTCCATGGCGGTGGTCAGGTCCCACATCTGGATGCTACCGTTGGCGTGGCCACCGAAGAGGTAGCGGCGGGGACGTGAGCCGATGCGGCTGGACCCCTCGCACTCGTGCACCATGAAGGAGGTGATGGAGGTGCCGTCCACAGAGCGCACCTCGCACACCCTCTTCCCGTTGGACGAGAGGCGCACGTAGAGTTTGTCTGTGTCGGGGACGACCCTCTGGATAAACACCTGCTGGTCGTCTCGCTCGCCATACGGACCTGTTAGAGAGGAACACGCACCCTTACAGTACATACCCTTACAGTCCTTTTCTCATTGCATCTCTGACCTCTGTCTGCTTACCTATCTCAGTGCCGGCAGCACAGCCCCCGTGGCCGTCGATGTCCTCCAGAGAGAGGATCTTGAAGGAGGTGAGGGGGGTGGAGCCTGGCTGGGTGGAGATCATGCCCCTGAAGCGAGTCACCGTCCAGGTCCGCACGTGGTTGTTGTCTGCACACACTGACGACACAACAGGGTTAGCCCAAAGACATCTGCATGATGGGCCCCATTTTCTGCACTAAACTTGGAGGACCAACGTTTCTCTGTCAGCAACATCAATGTTTAACGTATCGCCGTGTCAGCTGACATCCGAAAAGACAAAAATCAAATCAACCCCCATGTATCTAAATTAATTCATAAGCATAACATCCAACAGCTCACAAGCGGAGATGGTAGAATACACAGCGAAGTAACGATCATCCCTAAAACGTGGAGGCTCCTAGCCAACCATTCTCACCTGATATGAGATGCTTCTCAGAGAGCATGATCTTGGTGACGGGGCTACGGTGGACTGAGAAGGTCTGGAAAAGCTGGGGCCCAGAGCCCACGGTCTCCGGGTGCTGCACTATGACCCGCACCGTGCCCGAGCTGGTCCCGTAGGCGATCTCAATCCAGTTGCCGCTGTCGCCTGACGACACATTGGGGACTTTTATCCCATACACTATTTTAGCCACAATGCATGCGGTGTTATGTACCGTGCATATCAAGAAATGGAAGTGGATAGTCAGCCGGGAAGACCCAAAAAGGTTAAGGTTGAGGTATTAGGATAGAGATTACTTTAAATTAGTGTTCATGTTAGGGATGTGAGGTTAGGGTAAAGGTCAAGATTAGTTTAAAGGTTAACGTTAGGTAAAGAGTTAGCGAAACGCCACCGGGAACCATTCAAAATCTGCCAGCTGCCTATAAAATTACCATTGCTGACCATAAATGAAGTAACATGGCAAACAAGTTTTTCAGAAAATAATTGTTTTGCAACATTAAGTTTCTATTTCCAATAACCACAATTGACCAATTGATACTTGCTAATCCTTAAAAACATACAGAAAAAAGCTATTAATTTCAGTGAAGGTAAAAACTCTAAACGGGCAGACATACTTGTTTTGGGCGTGAGGTAGACACTGAGAGCAGTGACAGCGTCCTCCGTGGGGTCGCGGTACAACTCTGTCACTAGGAGGTCATTGTCCTTCATCCTCAATGGAAACTTCTGAACATCTGTTGACAAGAACACGTCCATGAGAGGTCTATATTTTGCAACTGTATTCATATACTTATACTGAATGATGTACTACAAAAACACCTTGTGACTGCATTCTTCTACACAGAAAAACTCTTTCAATAGTTGTCCATTATTGCGTCATAGGTAGAAAAGATGACTTCCCTTACCTATATAATATATGGACCCATTGTTACAGCCTAGAATGAGGAAGGAACCGGCAGTGTCATAGCTATTAATGGGAACGACATCTTGATTCTGAGAAGGGAAAGACAAAAAGGAAAACATTAAATGGTGTACAACACATATAATATATGCCATTTAGCCAACACAACTTACAGTCCTGTGTGCATACATTTTACGTATGGGTGGCCCCGGGAATCGAACCCACAATCCTGCCGTTGGCAAATGAGCCATACAGGACCACATATATTATTAATACGCATAATAGGCTCTTTTGACGTGACATTCTTACAGAACGTACGGACACAACTTTACCTGCCAATGTTTGGTCACTGCATTCCATACTCCCACTTTCCCTGTGTGGCTGGTGGCAATAAGCTGGTTCCCCACGAAGAAGAGAGCCTCCACGGGGACATTCAGACTGAACACACCTGGAGGGAAGCAGGTACAACGGAGACCTATTAGCACGGCCCTTACAATAAGCCCCCACAACTACCTATGACGTGGTCTCTTAAAGTACTAAACGACAAGTCAACAAATAAACATTTTGAGCGATAAAAACTATACCCGTAACATTTGTTTTAACACTGTGCGTTCATCCGTTTGCGGACTGACCTATCTCGTTGCCGTTGCCGTCGGGACAGATAGTCCAGAGGATGATCTCTGTGCCCGAGGCCACGGCCACCATCTTGTCGTTGTCTCCCAGGGAGCCGCCCATCACCTTGGCGTTGAGTGCCACCCTGTCAATCACCCAGTCCAGGCGGGGACTGGTGAACACTTGCTGCCAGCCCGTAGACTCCTTCACTCTGATGGACGGCACAGTTTAACACCCTCGACGGTCCTTACCCCCCAAAATAAAATAATGATTCATACGACGCTGTGATATCGTACACGGAAGTCCTGTGTTCTTACCGGTAGCAAACAACAAACTGGGCATAAGCCACAGCGATCCAGTTGTGGTGGCCACAGATGATGCGGACCATGCCTGGGTCTGCAAGCTGAGCTGTGTCGGAAGGGAAAGAGGAACAGGCGTGGGTGAAGGTGAACCCTCCAGGTTGATAATATTCCCTTAACAAATAAATGGCTCCAGGTTAGAGCTTTTACTTTCAATCCATTGCAACCAGACAAGACATATTGATTGAAGCTAAATATAAATAAATATATATATTGAAGCTAAATAGAATGTCAAAATACTGGCCCGAAAGATCGTCACGGTCTGAGTCACGGACGGTTCACTCTAGCCCTAGTGCTCACCTTACACAGACCTGCACCTTGGAGACTGTTTGCACCAACGCCCCACACATCCAACCCCTTATACATAAACACAGACCCGCACGGGTCAGTTCTTCGGAGACACACTCACCCCGCGCCAGCCATATCAATTCCGAGCCCCACCCCATATCCAGCAACAGGACAGATTTTTCTCTGCAACCCCACCCACATATAATTATTAAGAGAGCTGATCCGTGACCCGCCAAATAACATCAATTTAGTTCATTGTTTTTTATGACTCCAGAGTAGTAGGCTACTAGGCCATTCCCCTTCCCTGCATGAATGAATTTGACTGCATCTCTATTCAACTTTAGGATAAAAGGAAACCATGCCATGAATTAAGAGCAATAGGCCTCTTCTTATTTACACGATGCAAAACATTGACAACCCAAATTGCTTTGAAAAAGAGCCTTCTAATTACCTAATGAAAGCCTATAGCCGACATAAAACGCCATTCTATTAAATATTGTTTAGATAACGAAATAGTTTAATTGAAACTTAGATATACAATTCCCAAAATCAAATTGGCTATAGGCTGCAAAAATAGCCTGTATTCATTTAGTAGGCTACTGGCTACTCAAACTTTTACCAGCCGCAGGGGTTTCAACTTTATATAGCCTGCTTACGGTCTAAATGAACGAAATCCTGAATTAATTTAGCCTAATACTGAATGTTAGGAGTAGATTCCTAGAGGAAGAAGTATTTTCTATCTACTAAACGTCTTGGTAAGTCACGGTATTTTAAAAAAAACTTTAAAGTACTTTTTTTTGGAGAGTGGTCTGCTCGATTATTTGATTGACAGTTCTGGTCGCCTAGCGATGGACATTAGTCCCGCTTCAAGAAGTGGCATTCCTTTACAGACCAGTAAAATGCCCATTCAGTGGCGCTTCGAAACGATCTCCAGAGAAGGTTGTGTCGGCAAAGCCGTCGTGTACTCAGACATAAAAACATGCCATAGCCAAGGCGCTTTCAAGGGTACAGTGGCAAGAAAAAGTATGTGAACCCTTTGGAAATACCTGTATTTCTGCATAAATTGGTCATAAAATTTGATCTGATCTTCATCTAGGTCACAACAATAGACAAAGAGTCTGCTTAAAAATAATGACATGTTTTCATGTCTTTATTGAACACCCCATGTAAACATTCACAGTGCAGAGTGGAAAAAGTATTATTGAATCCAAGGGTTCACACTGGTTGACCCTCCTTTGGCAGCAATAACCTCAACCAAACGTTTTCCGTAATTGCGGATCAGACCTGCACAACGGTCAGGAGGAATTTTGGACCATTCCTCCTTACAAAACTGTTTCAGCTCAACAATATTCTTGGGATGTCTGGTGTGAACCTCTCTCGAGGTCATGCCACAGCATCTCAAAATCGGGTTTAGGTCAGGAATCTGACCGGGCACTCCAGAAGGCGTATTTTCTTCTGTTGAAGCCATTCTGTTGTTGATTTACTTCTGTGTTTTGGGTCGTTGTATCACCCAACATCTGTTGCGCTTCAATTGGCAGACAGATAGCCTTACATTCTCCTGCAAAATGTCTTGATAAACTTGGAAATTCATTTTTCTGTCGATGATAGCAAGCTGTCCAGGCCCGGAGGGAGCAAAACAGCTCCAAACCATGATGCTCCCTCCACCATACTTTACAGTTAGAATGAGGTTTTGATGTTGATGTGCTGTGCCTTTCTTCCTCCACACGTAGTGTTGTATGTTCCTTCCAAACAGCTCAACTGTAGTTTCATCTGTCCACAGAATATTTTGCCAGTAGCGCTGTGGAACTTCCAGGTATACTTTTGCAAACTTCAGACTTGCAGCAATGTTTTTTTTGGACATCAGTGGCTTCTTGTGCTGTGTTTTACGTATTGTAGACTTGTCAACAGAGATGTTAGAATGTTCCAGAGATTTCTGTAAGTCTTTAACTGACACTCTAGGAGTCTTCTTAAACCTCATTGAGCATTCTGTGCCTAGCTCTTGTAGGCATCATTGCAGGATGACCACTTCTAGGGCAATTAGCAACAGTGCTGTAACTAATTTATAGACATTTTGACTTACTGTGGACTGATGAACATCAAGGCTTTTAGAGATACTTTTGTCACCCTTTCCAACTTTGTGCAAGTCAACAATTCTTAATCTTAGGTCGTCTGAGATCTCTTTTGTTCCGAGGCATAGCTCACATCAGGCAATGCTTCTTTTGAACAGCAAACTCAAATTTTGTGAGTGTTTTTTTTAATAGGGCAAGGCAGCTCTAACCAACATCTCTGATCTCGTCTCATTGATTAGACTCCAGGTTAGCTGACTCCTGGCTCCAATTAGCTTCTGGAGAAGTCATTAGCCTAGGGGTTCACATACTTTTTCCAACCTACACTGAATGTTTAAATGATGTATTCACTATAGACAGGAAAAATACAATAATTTCTGTGTTATTAGTTTAAGCACACTATGTTTGTCTATTGTTGTGACTTAGATAAAGATCAGATCACATTTGATGACCAATTTATGCGGAAATCCAGGTAATTCCAAAGGGTTCACATACTTTTTTCTTGCCACTGTATATGACTGCGGGAGATGAAACTTCATTGACCAGCCCTAGCTGTCATGCAGAATAATGTTGCTATTAAACAAATAAAAAAAATCAACAGTACCCCCCTAGAGGCAAGTTGAAACATTTGTCACGTCCCTAATGCATACTACCTCTTCTATTAGTTATTTTTTTACTTGACTCTCATTGTACTGCACTATTGAGGAAACTACCACATAAACATTTTGCTGCACCTTTTCAAATGACATTTTATTGGTCACATACACATATTTAGCAGATAATATTGCAGGTGTAGAGAAATGCTTGTAAAATGTGTATGCGTATGTTAAATGTGCATGTGATTCTGAGGCCTTACCACCACTTATCCTCTCCTCAATCGTTGCTTTACCCAGTATGCCCGCGTTGCCCAGGTTGGGTGGCATGGTGTTGCTGCGTCTCACTGGAGCCCTCTCCATGGGCAAGGCACAGCCCACCATATACTGAGGTCCCGCCACACTGTGACGGTTTCTCCGCTTCGCTGGGTATACTGGTGAACAAGAGGAGACGATCAGGAAATCAAACTTATTAAAACACACACTTTGACTGTCCTTGAAGTGAATCAAATCTACCTGGAGGCGGCAGATAGCCATTGAAGAGCACGTTTCCACAGGAAGATCGGTCCAGTTCGTCACAAAGCTGCAGCTTACGCACTGAGGAAGAGAAAAAAAAAGTAACCAAGGTACAGACAAGAACACACACACAAAAAAAGACTCTCATTCACAGCTGTATTGGACTAGCTACTGGCTACTTTCTTACCCAACGGAGTGATTCCATAGAACTCCGCTTCATGCATGAGCAGGTGCACATTTATAGACCTAAAAAGAAAGATTAAGAAATCTAATTTGGAAAACAACCTGCCGTCAAGGCTGTATAGATTATTTTTATTATTTTATTATTTTTACTCTAATTGTAAACAAATGTAAACAAAGGAATCAGCACCTGGGAAACAACTCTTTGGTACGCAGGAAGTTCAGTATAGGAGTAAAGAGAGATGGGTCCCGATCTATGAAGATCTGTGGGAGATAAAGGTCAGCAGCACATTACAAATATGTTATAAGTAGGCCTAAGTGGTTGCCAATATCAAATAGGTTTATATACACATAGCCTAGTTTTTAAAAAATCGATTTCAGTCAACTTACCGCTCCAGTTTCATCCTTCAAGGTTGAGATCCTCCCACTTAGAAGACTGGCAGAGACAACACATCTCACTAGTTAGACCGTACTGAGCTACAGCAAATGACCACATGCCATCTCTATGGGTCGGTAATTAATGAGTTGGAGTGGGTCATTATGAAGAAACTTGTGAATTTAATAAAAGGCATTGGCCTAGGTCTCAAAATAAAGAGTTTACCTACCTTGAGAAAAAGGAGTCTGGGACCCATGTCAATGTCTGTCTGGAGGTGCTGAACCTGAAACAACATGATCACTCAAATGAGCATACACACAGACTCAAGTTTGATCAAGTTCAAATCCATTGAAAAGCTAGCAAGCTAACATTACCGAGCTAGCTAGCTTTACACTTCCGGCTGCACTGTGAAGTCAGTAGTTGCTAACGTTAACGTTACTGTCAGAGACGTAGTAAGGTTTAGCTTGAAAAATATCTAACTAACAGTAGTTCGTTTGCTAACTTAAGACAATGTTACTAACGTTATTTGATTACCAAAAATATTTAGTTAGCTAGCCAGACAGCAACTTTTACATAGCTAGCTAGCATTCACCCAACAACAATAGCTAGCAGGCGGTAGCTAACTATTCAAAGTAATGCCAGTCCTCACCTTTTTCCTCCAACGTTTAAATGGATAATGTCTCCGGTCCTTGCTATATTAGCCATATTGTAAGCTGTGTGAATGTTCATGCATTGCCCACAAAGTTAACGTTTGAATTAATCATCACAAAAAGTATTTCACCAACGACAACGTTAGCCACATAATTATTCTGTTACAACTTCCTGAAACAGATCCTTCTTCTTCTGTGGTGTCTGACAGTCAACAACAACCATATTTTCATCAGCGCCGCGCCACAAGGTGTTCTGGAGTGCGGAGTACAGGTGCGATTTACCCAAGTATTGTTTTTACTGTAGGCTACAAGCAACGTCTGACATAATACATATGATCTGGTCAGTAAACACACTAAATGACCAAAGGTTATGTGGACACCTGCTCGTCAAACATTCCATTCCAAAATGATGGATTAATAGGGAGTTGCTATAAACAGCCTCCACTCTCTGGGAAGGCTTTCCACTAGATGTTGGAACATTGCTGCAGGGACTTACTTCCATTCAGCCACAAGGCACTGATGTTGGGCGATTAGGCCTGGCTCGCAGTCGGCATTCCAATTCATCCCAAAGGTGTTCGATGGGTTTGATGTCGGGGCTCTGTGCAGGCCAGTCAAGTTCTTCCACACCAATCTCGACAAACCATTTCTGTATAGACCTCGCTTTGTGCACGGGGGCATTGTAATGCTGAAACAGTAAAGGGCCTTCCCCAAACTGTTGCCACAAAGTTGGAAGCACAGAATCATCTAGAATGTCATTGTATGCTGTAACGTTAATATTTGCCTTCACTGGAACTAAGGGGCCTAGCCAGAACTATGAAAAACAGCCCCAGACCATTATTCCTCCTCCAGCAAACTTTACAGTTGGCACTATATGCATTGGGGCAGGTAGCGTTCTCCTGGCATCCACAAAATCCAGATCACTCCAGAGAACGCGTTTCCACTGCTCCAGAGTCCAATTGCGGAGAGCTTTACATCACTCCAGCCGACGCTTGGCATTGTGCATAGTGATCTTAGGCTTGTGTGCAGCTGCACAGCCATAGAAACTTGTTTCCTGAAGCTCCTGACGAACAGTTCTTGTGCTGACGTTGCTTCCAGAGGCAGTTTGGAACTCGGTCGTGAGTGTTGCAACCGAGGACAGACGATTTTTACACGCTACACACTTCAGCATGCGGTGGTCCCGTTCTGTGAGCTTGTGTGGCCTACCACTATGCTGCTAAGCCATTGTTGCTCCTAGATGTTTGCACTTCACAATAACAGCACTTACAGTTGGCAGGGGCAGCTCTAGCGGGGCAGCAATTTGACAACCTGACTTGTTGGAAAGGTGGTATCCTATGACGGTGCCACGTTGAAAGTCACTGAGCTCTTAAGTAAGGCCATTCTACTGCCAATGTTTGTCTATGGAGATTGCATGGCTGTGTGCTCATTTTATACACCTGTCAGCAACGGGTGGGGCTGAAATGGCCAAATCCACTAATTTGAAGGGGTGTCTACATATTTTTGTACATATAGTGTATCTACTCAGGGTGTAGGTGACAGTGACATTAACAGACAGAAAGTAGAAACAGGAAGTTGGGGCTCCAAGATTCTAGGTACATTGTTCAGCATGTCTGTAAACCATTATCACAATTCATCAAAGCATTATTCATTCAATACATGTACAACTGTGTGAACAGATAAGATGTTTGAAGGTCTGTAGTTGTTAGCTTCAATAATGTTATGAGAACTTGCTGCTATTTTGTCCCTAACTGTAGCAGCAGTGATACATTCATGTATGGTTTTATGCATGAGCAGCGTTAATACTAAAACATGTTGTATCAAATACAGTAAATACAGGACATATTTCTTAAAATAAATTATGCAAAGAAGAGTGAATGTAACTGGAATTATTATTGGTCCAACATGGCCCTTTGGCCTGCATATATTTGAAGAGCCAATTGACAAGACAATGGCATTGAACTTCACATGCAATCCAAATGAACACCACAGTGTTTTTTTTTTTCAATATCACAATTTGTATTTATCAATTCAAAGAAACGACTGTACAGCGTCAATGGTTTTAAGTTGGATCTGTTTTATACATTATTATTCATTCATTCACCTTTTCCATGTAAGCAAGTGTGTCACCCCATTATTGTACAGTGATTGGCGGAATGAGACTCCAAAACATGCAGAGCAGTATCATAATAGGGACTATGTTATTCATGCAACTTCTTTATCCTGATATTGTGATGTTCTGTTGATGTTGTACCAATGAACCATTTCCCCCATGAATATTTACATTTGTTTAAAAACCTCCCTTTCACAGCAGAACAGAAAAAAATGTAATTCTTTTTTTTACAGAAAATACTTTAAGCAATTACATTTTGTACAGGTCATCAAGCTGTTGAACTTTGCAAAACATCCATTCAGTAGTTCCCTAAAAACCAGTGGTGCTCTAGGGTCAAAGGTCAGGAAATGAATGGTAAGTGTTGAGCATTGACTTTTCCACAAACAGCAGTGGAACATCTTGGATGAAAACTGAAATGTAATTATTATTCCCTGAAATGAAACGTATTCCAGAAAATATGGATTTGAGTTTATAATGGCGTTAAAAGACTATTGATTTGTAACCTTTGAGGTGGTAATGCTTTCATGAAGGAAGCACTCCAGGACTTAACGCACATCACACACACCTGAAAAATCACGACTGCACGGCTAATACAGAGGCATTGTATCAATAATGTGGATTCCTTTCACAAGTCCCCCAATGACAACTGAATGCGTGTGTGTATATCAACTGTAGGTTATAAAATTGTGCTTTCTATGTATTAACAACATTCCGCTGGGTTTGTCATTTGAAAGTCTATAAACTCAAATGACCCTCTGTGAAACAGAAAAGATAACATGGATCGGGCCTTGGCCAAGCCAACAGACTTGCTGGCCCACATTTGGAAAATGACCACTGGTCATTTAAACAGATAACTACTGAATGAAACCTTAGCAGGACTTAAATGGATGAAATATTGTATAGGCATGTTTGGTTGTTAGGACGTGATAGATTTGTGAAACTCGTACTTTCATGCACTGTGGCTGGAATTCCAGCTGTTAGTAAAGTGTAACAAGCAAGACGAGCGTGAAAAACTGCCATGTGAAATATCTCATATCATGGTTGAGCATGATACTCTCATACTTTTCCGGCTGGTGTACTTAATGTTCATTCATGAAGATAATTCAAAACTCATTCTCCAGTAAGCAAATAAAAACATTTCCCTCTTGGACCCTCAAGCTCCACTGCTCCTCAATAGCACTGTGCAATGGGGGAATGTTTAAGTGCAAGGGATAAGTTGCATAAATTCTCCATTCGCGTTCCTGTCGACCTCCCTAAGCCACCATAATACTTTGACGGCATACAATCCATTTCGAGTGAGACTATGGCATACAAATAGGATATCTGTGACATCTGTACACAGATAAGAGAACAATGTTAAGCAGCATTTCCAAACATAGATACCACTCAGAGACATCCAAATTAGTGTTAAATCAGAACTAACACAATTACGTACATCAATTTGAAACCAATTTGTTTTTATTGAGCATATTGTTTTTGGAATGAGGCATCCTCCATATGAGCTGCCCAGGCAAGATAAGTCTACTCTAAACAATAGATAGTAGTGAATGCACAGTGAAACTCCTGAATGCAAGACTTCAGCAAACTAGCACTTTATCGCTAGTATCCTCCAACTACACTATGATAATTGTATGCCACTCGGTAAAGTATGTCATACGAATCTAAGAACTCGCCATAGAATCTCACAGATGTCCACAGCGCCCTATCTGGCTGTGTCCTGTGTCATATATTGTACTGTATTTCACATTCCGTGTGATAGTTATGTTCATTCAAAAATAAGTTCTGCTGATCCTTGCCTTGTTGTGTCCAACATGCGTTATGGATTGCATTGATTTGGCATTCGCGCCTATATAGATGCATAAAATGTGTTTAAAAAAAACAAGGTAGAAAAAGCTACTCGGGAAAGATTTCATGATATTTGCACTGCACTGTCGTCGTCGTCCCTCCTCACCTCTGTACAAATCTCTGATGTAAGGAACAGGCAAAGGATTTGTCCACTAGCTTCCATAATGTAAAGACTTCCCGATACCAGATATGGCTTTGCAGTGCTACGACAAAACAGATCATTTTATTGTATGATGCATGGAGAGGAACAAACGTGAACATCGTCGCTGATAGCTACATACTGTGAGAGGAACATATGATCGGACTGCTATGCAAAGCCTCTAATCAACAAGAGATGTATCTCAAGCCAGACATGCATGTGTTGTTTCATTCATCCAGAAGATCCGGAAGCTTTTGTTTACATCTGTCTGACATCGACTTGCACTCCTGAGGCCTTGGAGTGACCAATCGGCACCGTGTCATTTCTGTGTGGCCCCTGACTCTTGCTGGGTCCTCATCAACTCCTGTGGTTAATTGTTAAGAAGCCTGGCCTGTGGAACGGCAGTGCCTGGAAGACTGAGGGAGAACCGAGGACGCAGATGTGAACAAAAAAAACCTGAGCTATGAAAACCCTGGGAGTGGTGAGAAGCTGAACAGACACACACATCCGCACACACATGCTCAGACACACACAACTTCATTTCTATTTTTTTTGACTGTCTATAAAAAAGCATTGTGATATTTTCTGAATGGACAGAAATAATGTTGACTGGGTATGTGGAGTGTGGTTACCACCATCTGATGGTCTTTGAGAAGGAAGGAGGCTTGAGGTCTTGCCAGATGGCTTCCAGTCATGTCCCTCTGATGCTGGGTGGCTATGGCTGCTGGGTCCCTGGGGGCCCCTCGGGGGTCCCAGATGAAGGCATAGATGAGTATGGCCGTGGGGGCCAGCCTCCAGGTAAAGGTTCCAGCTCATCCATCCAAAAGCCAGAACAAAGCTCTGTGAAGGCTGATGTTCTCTGCCTCTTCTTTTTGTCCTCTGGCTCAATGTTGAGTTTGATGACATTATAGTTTTGTACTGAAGAAAATCCAAAAAGTGAGAAAAGCCCAGAAAACAATGAAGGCAAAGTGAATGAGCAGAAATACAAAAAGGAAACAACATAAAATAATTGTTCTCCAAAAAGAGGCCAGTTTTGAAAAACATTTAGGCATATTTCATTCTCTTTTGTTTGGGAGTATAAGATTGGATGTTCGAGACATACAATACATAAATAGACAGACAAGAGTTACATACAGATACAGCTCATCTCTTACAAAAAAATAAACGTAAAACGTTATGAGCTACTTCTTCATACCACCAGTGATAACAACCCTCTTGTTACATGTGCCCATCTCTCTCACACTGCTGCCCTGACGAGGAGCATCTGCTTTCTGCAGTGCACCAATGTCACCACCAGAGGGCAGAGGTGGAACAAGCCGGGCAATAAGTGTTTAGTGCCCGGGACTGACACCCTCAGAGCAACAGAGATAAAGAGAGAGGGCAACGATGAGGGGCACACTGATATTCGTGCTTCAAATCCCTCGTGTCAGTTCACCAGGGTGATGTTCCTGTCTTTTTTGACACTAAACAGAACTGAAGCAGGTGGACGCGGTGAAAAGGATGGGTCTTGACTGGGAGTCTTTTAAACCTCTCTCCCTTTCCCCCACCCAGCGCACAACATCAAACTCATTTCTTCTTGCTGGACTTTTCTGAACGCTTGGTGTCCGATTTGGTCTCACCCTTATCCGACCTCTCAGAGCGCTCGGCCCTTTCCGGCCTTTCCCCCCGGTCAGACTTGTTATCGGCCTTGCTGCCGTCGCGGCGCGTGCCCTCGTCCGTGGATGAGGTAGTAGGCTGGGGCTGACCCCATTTGGCAATCTCCTCATGCTCTGCGATGCTCTTGTTGATGTTGGTGGTCCAGGCCTTTAGATCATCCTGTGACTCGGAGAGAGAAAGGGGAGATGAGAGAGAGCATGGGACAGGACGAATGATAAAGAACGAGAAAGGAAAAGAGCGAGGGCGAGAGACAGAGAGAAAGTTATTTGGCACATGGACAAACAGTGCAGAATCACATCGCTATTATATGACTGTGTTTCCATGAAAGAGCAGTCAACTTTCGAACGCCTTTTACCTCGTCCTTTGCGTGGAACAGAAATTCACTTCCGTCTTTCGTTCTGAAACAGAAGGACAGAGAAGTTGAGGGTAACACACAAAATGGTCATCTACACAACATGTCCCCGATTGAAGGCAGAGTACTAACTTAAGCGTAAAGACGTTTTTCTTCTTCTTGTATCCAAGGGTGACGTCGCAGTGGCAGTGGCCGAGGTTGAGCATGGGCTCGTTGTTGTAAGGTGTGGCGGTGTTCTTAGCGTCCTTATAGAAGCCTATCTCTCCTTTGTTCAGCACACAGTACAGGTTGACCCAGGATCTGCTGTAGGGGCGGGAGGGGGGGGAAACGGGGCGCGTTCAGCAAAAACCAACCACAGGCTTAATGCCACCTAACCTCACTTACCTGGGGGCGTTCAAGATGACTGGCCGCAGTGGGCCGAGGGAGAACACACTGCTGAACAAACAATGAACCGCCGACCGTAGCGTGCAATAGGTGCATACACACGTGGCTTACCTTTGTGGCGAGGCAGGAAGAACAGCCAGCAGCAAGGAGCAACAGGAGAGAGAAAAACACAGAGACTCTGGTTAAATGACAGTATTGGTATTCGTGAACTTTCATCTATCCTCTTAAGACGATTGAGTGAAACACATAAAAAAAAAGCTAGGCTTTACCTTGGCATGTACATAGCATTACATGTACATCGGAAACATTCATCCAATTGGTGAGTGAGCAGTGGGACTCATTTGTGGGATGAGTCTGTTGCGTTGCGTGTCAGCCATGGCCTCCATGGGGGGCAGTGCGGCAGCGAGAGGCGGACGGTTCAGTCTCCGGGGGCCAGAGACCCATGGTAGGCCACCAAGCATGACCGACTGAACGAAACGTCTCTCGGGGAGGAAGCGGAGTGATGTGTGGCCACTGCAGGGACCTGTGCGGGTAGCCTGGCTATGGCTGCATATCGTACTGGCTATGGGCCAGGCCAGAACCAGCACCAGGTTCGACCTAAGGCTCAGCAACAACATCCATCAACCAGACTGCTCTCCGTCAGGGCCAGTGTTGGTTTAGGCACCATGCATGTTGCAAGCAGTGGAATGGCTGGTGGCTATCTCTTGGCTGAACTCTCATTCTGATACACTTCTGATCAGAGGCGAAACAGAGATCTGAAGTTTCAATAAAATGCTAGAAGAGCATATGTTAAAGCAAATGGCTATTTTCAAATAGGATGCTAGAACATATGTCAACCCAGAATTCTATTTTCAATAGGTTACAAGAGCATATGTCAACTCGGGTCGTTAAGCTCCAATAGGAATGTCTGAACATTCAGTATGTCAGACCAGTGCTAAAGCTCCAATAGGTTGAGCATATGTCGACCGAGACCTAAGGCACCAATCAGATGCTGGAACATATGTTAATGCCAGTGACATGCACCAATTGAACATTTCGTAGGTAAAGTCAGTTGTTTTGTTAGCTTAGCATGCTCATAAGATCATGCCTGTTTGTAATATTAACATACTCCCCCGCTAGGAACCTGGATGCCCACCTGTTAGAGCTCTTCCTCATGGTTTCGATGTCCAGCTTGCGGAAGAGGAAGCCCTCGTGGTGGGCAGTGTGGCTGGGCGGCTGGAGGACTGAGGGGCTCACACTCTGGGCCATCCCTGGCTCTGGCGCTGAGCGTGACCGCCGGGTGGTGGCCTCTCCTGCAGAGTGGTCCTTGGGCCTGGGTCTCCGCCGGGGCTTGGGGCGGTCCCGTGCTCGCGGCCGGTCTGGACGTCCGGAAGACTTCTCTGGCACGCCGTTCGGCACTTTAGGGACCTCCCCTCGGGCCTGAGGAGAGAAGAGAGAGGGCAGAGTTCAGACTGTAAATACAACGTGTAGCCGGTAAACACCCTCTTTAATAGCATTTATGTATAGATAACTCTATCTGTGTAATAAAGGCGGCAAACCTGGTGAACAGAAGACTCACCGTTGCTGCCTCTCTGTCTTTTAGCTGCTCCACTATGTCAAACAAGGTCTGGCCGCCTGACCTTTTCTCCCTGTAATCAACCAAGATAAAAAGTGATACACCTTTCTGCAAACAGTGTCGTGGAAATTCTAACCAAAAGGAGAGAGACTATAGATTCTTCAAACAACTTTATTATAAGATTTGCAAATCTGTAGAAGTTAACTCTGCACTGTTGAGGAGATGCTAAGAGCCCAACGAACAGAGTTGGCTCTCCGCTTTTATAGAAAGTACAACCTCTTTGTCTTCGTGGCAAAGAGCAGGTGTGTGAGATCTTGATGGGAACATAGTGTACAAACACGTGATAACGGCAGTTTTGTTACAATCTAACTGCTGCCGCTCAAGCTAGCTTCTGGTCTCTTCATATCTCCACACAGCTGTGCCCTTGAAAGATACCAAAAGAACAGGATGGACTCAAACTGTGGTCACTCTCATATATGGCCCTTTGTCTTCGCCCACGTGAACAAGTTACACAAAGACAAGAGTGGAAGAACACTAGCTTCTTCTTAAATGAGAGAAATAGGCCGTGGAAAAATACAGGTTTAAGACTTTTTCAGTGCATATGCATAACAGAGTTTGTCATTTTCCCACCATAACAGCACTTAACGACTCCAAGGAGCAATGTAGTACTCACGTAGAACGTCTGTCTGACTGCTCCTTGGCTGTGTCGTGTTCACTGGACTCTTGTCTCTCCGTCCGGTGGCGGTCTTTCCTCCGGCCTTCGTGTCCGTGGCCTTCCTGCTCGCTGGACGTCTGCCTCTCCAGCTTCCTCTCTTTGCGCTCGGCCCGTTCCCGCCACACCTCCTGGGGCAGCTCATCCCGCCGTGCCTGAATCATCAGCACCTCACTAGAGTGCTGGCGCTCCAGCCTGGCTTCCCTGTGACTGTCCCTACTGTCCCTACTGTCTCTGTCCCTGTCTCTCTGCTGGGGCTCCGACCGGCTGCTCCCCGCCCGGTGGTCTCTGCTGCTGGGCTCACTGTTCAACCTCTCCCTGCCCATCCCCTCCCTCCCCATCTCCTGGAGCACCACCTCGGCCATCACCGGCATCACCGGCGCTGGCTCTATTAACAAAATATCTCTCTCCCTCTCTCTCTGCTCCCTCTCTCTCACCTCCTTCTCTCTCACCTTCTCCAGCCTACAGGCCACCAGCATGGGCGTCACCATGTCGTCCATGTGTTTGATCTTAGGCTGCCGGAGGTACTGTGAGGCTTTCACCTCCACTGCCGTGGCTGCACCAGTCACCAAGCTTGCAGCTATCCCTTTGGCCTCGACCGCGGGGGTGACCAATCCTACTGCCAACCCTCTGGCTTCCGAGGCGGCAGTCCCCAACCCTGCTGCCACCCCTCGGACTTCCATGGCAGTTGTGGTCCCTAAATGTGTTGCTACCCCTCTGGCCTCCATGGCGGTTGTTCCCAGGCCAGCTGCCACCCCCACTACACCTCCAACCACTCCCCCCATCACGGGCATGGCCCAGGCCTCCAGGCTGCTGCGGTAGCCACTGGAGCCGTTCATGATGGGGGTGTAGTTGGCCACGGTGGATCCCAAGCGGCGGGCCACGGAGGAGGGCAAGGGTTCCTGGGAGGGCCTTTCAGCTCTGTGCTCGGCCTGCTCGTAAATGATCCGTCTCATCAGTGGGGAGCCCTGGCTCCGGGCAGGGGACGTCTCCTGGGGGTCCAGGAACACCTTTCGACCCAGCAGGGGGGTGGGAGGGAGCTTACTCTGCTCTGCTTTCATCTTCTCCACCTGGAACCAAATCGAGGTTAACTAAACAGCAGCACTTCATAGTAGAATCTCCTCCACAACAAAATTAAGCATACCGTAACCATGAAGCCAATTGACAAGTCAATTCAAACAAGCTGTGCTCTACAACCTCTTGTATGCAACCAGAAGAAAGATGGCATCAGCTAAGGGGAGTGTTAGTAGGCTAGGGATAGTGACGGACCGTGGTGAGGCGTCGTAGTGAGCTGAAGCGCTCCTCCCAGGTGGCGGCGGCCTTGCGGAAGGCCTCGTGGCGGCGGATGAGCTGCTCCACCTCGTCCACACTGGCACCCAGCTCCTTGCTATTGATGAAGGGCTCCTGGGCCGTGAGCCAGGCCTCGGCCACCACCGCTTCCTGGGCAAACTGGTGCACCTCCAGCACTGAGGCAGAGGAGAAAGAGGAACTCAGTGTCTGAGAATTGGAATCACATCCCTCACACTGTTGCTCAGTTGTAGCTTACTGTGGTTCCAAATTATGGAATGGCTTGGGATAATATCAAACAGATACTTGAGGTGCCAGGTATTAGAGTAAGTTACATTCAGGTAAAATCAGGGGGGACTCACTGTGCTGCAGGACCTCCCAGTGTTTGTCCCATTTCTCAGACAGCTCGTACTGCTTGGCCACCACCTTATCCAGCTTCTCCTTGATCTAAAAATACATTTCCATTGAGCTTCATCCAAACTAGTGACTGTAAATGTAATCTAAACTACAGTACCATCCTCTATGTTCTATGGCAGAACCCTGTCAACGGTGCTGTTACCTCCTCAGCAGCAGGGTTGCGCGCGGCCAGCAGTGTCTTGCCCATCTCGATGCACTGCAGCACACTCTTACTGCGCGCCTCCACCTCGCTCTTCAAGCTCTGGTGGTAGTTCATCAGTACCTCCACTGAGGACACATCCCTGAAAGGACCAGAGAGTCCAGAGCCCGTTATATCGCTGTGGGGAATGCTGACAGTGAGGGAGAAGAGCACAGGGTTACACACCCCGGAAGACAAGGGCCAGGTCAGCCTCATATACACCACCAGGCAGCCATTTTGAAAAGAACAGTGTTTATTGCTATATTATAACATGCTTACAGTGCATTGCTTGAAATGTGTTCATTATAATGGTTGCTCTCTGTGTGGTCTGTGCTCTCTCTGCATCGCTCTGTGCAGCTCTCCATATTTGGCACATATTTGGCAATAAATTCCCTTATTTACTTATATTACAATAATGCCACAAAATCAAAACAGGCCCCTGAACTTGCAGATCAATCACATCTGATAGATGGACAGGTGGATGAGATGGAGCAGTATGATATACAAACTGTAAATATAGATAAGGCCGTACACACTTAAACATTAAATTAACGGACGCCCCCTTCACATTTAAAAAATACAATCTTCCAGGAAACAATCTTCCACAACTTCCTTTTGGATTATAGCTGAACTATGCGTCTTTCAGCCTATCCTAGGTCGCTAGGTGTTGAACTAACATTGCTGGGCCTATAGTATTTTAACAAAAAAGGTTTACTTTTTTCCCTCTTGCTCACCTCACTTTCATAAAATGTGTATGGCCTAAACCATAAAAATACAATTGTAACCATGTCCACTCATATACCTTGGATTGTCCCCTGTGCCGATCTGAGAGATGATGCTGTCCATCCACATGATCTGGTCTCGCACCACCCCGAAGAACCGCAGCTTGTCTGTTGCCGTGGTGATCTGCACTCGGCACTCCTCACAGGACGTCAAGAGCTCCTTCCAGCAATGCATCACTTCCTGTTCCCGGCCGGCAATCGCCTCAGCCTTCTGCCCGGCGTAGATGGTCCGGAGCTGACCCGCACTCTCCTGGAGCTGCCTCACCTGGACACAGATAGACAGGGACGGTTGATAAATGACATAGGAATAACTAAAAGTACTGTGGAAAAGTACTTACTGAACAAGTATGAGAGAAACTTCACGTGAAGTATTACCACATTGACCTCTTGTATTGTTCTGTCTTCCTTTTTAGTCTCATGTGCTAATAAAATAAAGTGATAGTGGGGGGCTCACCTGAGTGACGAGCAGCTGGATGTCGTGCTCGAAGCTGTGCATGAGCCTCTGCAGGGTGCTGGTGTTGGCAGTGCCACCCTGGCGCGCCCGCACCTCGGGCAGCCTCCGCTGCTTATCATCGATTTGGGCCAAGATCTGCAACACAAGGAGATAACAGACAATCAGAGACACATCAAAACATGACACAGAGACCTATATCCCGTAGCACTTCTTATGGTTTAAACGCTACCTCGCGGCAGTCGGTGAAGAACTTGTGGAGCTGGTGCGAGGCGGCCAGCATCTGTGCCCGGGTCTCCATGAGCTCCAGGAGGTCGGCCCAGGCCTCGTTCACGCCGTCCTTCCACTCAGCGATAGTGGCGGCCTCGGCGTGGCCGTAGTCGATCAGCTCATCCACCATCTGGTTAACCGCCGTCACGCGCTCCTGACCCAGACTGCCCGTCTCCGACGCAAACTCTGTAAACTTCTCCTGCAGGATCTGAAGGGAGGAGAGAGGAGGAGAGAGGAGGAGAGGGATGAAGGGATGATCAATATCTAGTTAGCCAAGCTAAGCACTGTTGCTAAACCAGTAATAGGCTACTTATCAAAACAAATTGCGTTGAAATACATACTACTTCCTTACTAAGCAATAATACAGTGTACTTACTGCATGCCCTTCTTTGAGCCATACATGTAGACATATTAACCCTCTTCCCAACAGGTTTTAGACAAACACTATATGCCATTTAGCGGACGCTTTTATCCAAAGCGACTTATCAGTCATGATCAAATACATTTATGTATGGGTGGTCCCAGGAATCAAACCCACTATCCTGGCATAGCAAGTGCCATGCTCTACCAACTGAGCTACAGAGGACCACCAGCCCTATCATTTTGTTGAAGCCTTAGTCCATTCAGGCTCTGAGAGTGGTCCCACTGACCGTGACGTGTTCAAAGTCCTGTCCCAGTTCTGGCGAGCTGGCCACCACCTCCCTCTCAGCGATCCACTGCTCCAGCTCATCCACCTCATGGTTGAGCTGGTAGAGCCAGTACTGCTGCTCCAGACGAGACTTCCTCTCCTCCACCAGGTCCTTCAGAGACACGTACAGCCGGTCCATCTGAGACTGACACTTACTGATCTGCTCACTGAGACACACGCACAAACACGGACAGACACATACACACACGCGGGCAGGTAGGCACGCAGACACAGACACACACACACACCAGAGACGGGGTTTGAGACATGTAGTAAACACAGGGTGAAATTGCGGGGGAATGTGTGGGAGTGAAACACATTTAGACATGAAAAACCATGAGCTGGTTTTACGGTGTTGAGTTCGCAGGAGGAGTAAATGTGAAGAGAAGACTTACAAAGCAAACGGAACAACATGAGACAACCATGGGCAACCCCTAAAAACATCCATACCCCAAGTGCAGAGACGCCGGCGTCGGCTAACAGCTAAGATGATAGAGCCGTTAGCGTTAGCTCTGACACCAGAGACAGAGTAGCATTACGGACCCAGTGCTGACCCTGCTGTCACCATGACTCACTCTGCTGCCATAAACAGAGCAACAGGAGTCCATGACCGGCAAACTTTACTGTACTGTACTACCTTCTCTACAGGGGTTATGTCGTTCAAGCCATTTACTACCGGATTACTCCTCAGCACCCAGAAGACAAAGACTGGAGAGGCCCTTGATCTTCTTCAATCAAGTCACAAACTGAGATCCTTGGTTCTCATATAGGGGATTTCCTTTGAGCTGTTAAGGCAGTATATTAAATAGGTATTTCATGGCACACTCCCTTTAGAGATGCTATAACCAACTTTTGATCCCACGAAAGCCTTGGTAATAGCGTGGTGACAGGTTTGTGGGGCACCAACACTGACCTGTCTGGATGTCCCATCTCCAGTAGCTGTCTGCACTGCTGGGAGAGAAGGCCTATCGTCTCAGCGTAGTCCTCTATCGTCTGCTCCAGTACCAGGTGCTTCTTCAGTAGCTGCAGTGTGCTGGGCTCATCCTGAGAGGGAGGCCACAACACACTTACAGTCCATTCTCACAAACCTTGGCATGCTAACGATTCAAGTGCCTGCAATGTTCATCACAGGACGTTGGTGGCACCTTAATTGGGGAGGACGGGCTCGTGGTAACGGCTGGAGCGGAATCAGTGGAATGATATCAAACACGTGGTTTCCATGGTTTCCATGTGTTTGATGCCATTCCATTTACTCTGTTCCGGCCATTATTATGAGCCGTCCTCCCCTCAGCAGCCTCCACTTGTGTTCAAATACAGTTGATGATATCTGGAGGGACACAATCACATTGCATTACACCTATGCAGATATAACCTTTTCCTCTTCCAAAAAGCCAATCATCTCGTACTTCAAAATGGTAACTGGGCAGATTAAGTACATCAGCGCCTGGTGATTGGCTCCTAGTCTCCTAGCCTCCTACCTTGCCCTTTTCCTCGTTCATCATGTGCAGCTCCTGTTCGCTGAGCCAGGCCTCCACCTCGGCCGTGTCAAAGTAGTACTGCTGGGCCTGGTACATGGCATCCAGCACCAGCTGTCTTCTCTCTGTCTCGGCCCACAGCAGACCCCACAGCCCGCTGAGCTGCTCCAGGCCCGCCCGCACACAGTCAGCCTCGGGGCTGCGGATGGAGGCGATGACATTAGCTCGTTCCAGGACGTCCTCCACCCTCGCCCGATGGCCCTGCAGCTCCCTCTGCAGGGTCTGGGGGACGGGACAGGACAGAAAGACGATGTCCAGTTAGATATGTTACAGTATGATAGACATGTACTGTAACGGTGTGGTTAGGCTCAGCTTAGCTGCCACTCACCTGGTTTTTCTTCATGAGGTGCTGCACAGCCTGGAGACTGGAGCCGTGCTCCTGAGACGTGGCGGCAGGCAGCCGCTCCTGCACCCACAGCTGAAAACACATCACAAGTGAAACTAGCAAAGGAGCACTTGCGAACACTGGTAACTTTGATGGTTATCACCAGCATGGCACTGCATCAGTTTAGTGTTACATAACATCTTTTATCACGAGAACACCTTTCGCAAACAAAAAAGGGGGTTAGTCACCAACTTAAGCAACACTTTTACCCGATGACACTTGTAAGTCACATGTCTCTAAGTGTCTGTAAGTGTGCGTGGTCTGTGTGTGGGTATAATCGGAGAAGGATCAGGACGGCCACTCACTATCTCGTCCTCCAGGTCCCGGCCCACTTGGTGAACCTCCTTGGAGGCCAGAAGGATGCGCCGGCGCTCCTTGAGCGGCTCGATGAGGCGGACGATGCGCGTCTCCACGGCGGCCTGGCGCTCGCCAACCGTCTCCATGACCTGGCCCTGCTGGGGGATGGAGGCCGCCGCCACCTGCAGCTCCCCCACCTCCTTATACCACTCCTCCATCTGACACTCCATCGTCTGGAGAGACGGAGCGAGGGAATGGACAGGGAGTGAGAGAGGAGATAGAATGGAAGCAAAGGGGGATGGAATTGAAGCGTTTGAGGAGGGGTGAGTGAAGGGAGGAGGGAGAGAGGGATGACGGAGAGGTTAGGAACTAAAGAGAGGGAGGAAGTCCACGGGACAGCGAGAGGCCTGGTGAATATGGAGAGGATACATCAGTCCCTGTATCAATCACCTCTCACCAAAATATCCTGGTAACATCCAACTCGGGAGTCGGCCACCTAGGAAATCCATGGCTTTCCTAGGTGTACATGATAAGTTGCTCTGTCTGTCAGTCTGTCATAACAATGTATGAGAAGTGTTTGGATGACAGCTGTTAGATCTACCGCAATTGACTACAAAGCAATTACTCCTCCAGAGTGGCCATATAGCTGTTAGGTAATTCAGAGGGGAATGGTGATTCTCACTAAGGCGGTGACACTCATTTTGGGACAGAAACATCAGGTTAAGATCACCAGGAAGGTGGAGTTGTGTCAATAACTCATTTGAAAAGTGGGCCAGATGCAAAGAGCTGCTGTATAAGTGCCATGGTAAAGTGAATTAGAGTAGGAGGCAGAATGAGGCCGATCAATATCATACGAATTCACATGACGATTTGACTTCTTAGGAATTGGGAGGAAAAGAGCCTTCGGGGCGGCTGCCTCGGTACCTTCTATCTGGTTAAATGAATCCCTTGACATTCTCAGAGACACATATAAGAGACTAGCACGGGAATAAGCACACTCTCGATTGGCTTATACACAAAATGTTACCCCAACACGTATGCATTGAATCACCACTTTAGAGAAATAAAATAAAACATGGGAATTGAACATTATTTCTAACTTTGACAGAAATGGTCCTTGAATTGACAGACAGGACAATTTCGCACAGTCGAGTGGAGATTTCCATACATTTCCATTTGAAGCGAAAGGTTAGAGTTTCAAGGAAGATACAGTGATTCTGCTCACAACCATAGATCACAGAAGGAGCAGCAGGACAGGATGAGGTAGTGGATGGAGGGAAGCGGGAAGAAAGATGAAAAAAAGATCAAAACTATAGTACGAAAGGGATAAAGAAAGAAATTAGGAGAGAAAGAAGGAAAAGACAGGTAGGTTAAAGAAAGGAAAGAAAGGACATTTAAAGGAAAGAAAAAAATAGGGAAGGAAAATAAATCAAAGGAAAGGAAATGAAATTAAAGGAAAGGAAGAAGAAAATCAGAGTACCCATGAGAGAAATGAACTGAAGTGAAAAGGGTACTGTACCCCTGGATGGAGGTTGGGTGATGGAGCGTACTGTACACATATCACAATGGCAGGCTGAAAAGGAACTGCAAGCAGCCCTTAGCGGCAGCATGCTGTTGGAGAGGAGAATGAGAGACGCATGATGAAATGATAAGCTGTGGGATGGATCCAGTAGTAGTGACAGAACAGGGGTAGAGCATCCTGAACAGGAAAAAACATGAACCTCTTCCTACTGTATCGGTTGTTGGCTAGCATCAACATTAGTGTTTGTTAACATGTAGCATTTGGCTACATTTGGTCTAAATGTAATTGTCCAGTGAAAATCTCACTTTTAACAGTTCATATTCTGTTAACTCATACCCAGATAATGTTTTTGACTCATCCTATACTCATATTTGTGGCCAAAGAATAAAATAACGTATCTAAAAACACCTTTTTAAAAACCCACCTCAAACTTGTATCCCAAACAGACTGTTTATAAAATGCTTGCTATTTCCTGAGGAGGATGAGCTGGCCAATCAGTGGTCTACTAGCATGAATATTTTTATAGGACCGGTATACACCCACCCCCTTCTGTTGTTGGGGTACACCCACACTATTCCAACACGGAAAAGCTGCTTTTTAACATACACAATTATTTAACTCATATTGTAATTAATTATAGGTCATATTTCATAGAAGTCTGGAAACACTGGACAGTTACTTTAACCCCGTATGTATTGTAGAGCCATGCTTTGGGTGGAATGGTCGGACTCTCCAATGACAGCACATTGGAGTGCAGGCCAAGCTTACTGGTGACGCGTTGAGTGCCAATTGCTCTTGTTAAACAAAAGCCTATGGCAGCCTGGCTCATTTAAGGCACGTAAATGACGAGAAAAACAGCAAGGCATTCAGAGAAAATGGATGATAAAGGATTAGTAATTCACACAGAACAATCCTAGGTTTTTATATATAGAGATACACTGCGATATTCAACAGCTTAAACCTAACTAAGATACCATAGCAACACCATACCCAACGATATTTCCCAACTATTCTAAACTGATCACAAAAAACAAAAACTATAACAGTAGTTGGATCATATAATGAAGAGGAAGAGACCTGGAGCTTCTTGAGCTGCTTGTTGACGCTGGTCAGGTCCTGACCCTGGTCCACGTAGCACAGTTGTCCCTCCAGCTGGTGCAGCCGATGGTCCAGGCTGGCGTAGCTCTGCACCAGCAGATCGGCCCGGTTGGCTTCAAACAGCTGGCGGGCCTTGGCCTGGGTGGTGCTCTCCAGGTCCTGCCAACACTCCCGGATCTCCCCCAGCTTCCTCCGCACCACCGGGCTCAGCTCGGGCTTCTCCTGGATCAACTGCTGGCCCTCCTGGAGGATGGAGAGGGAGGGTAGTGGGGGGTGGAGAGGGCAGGTGGAGGATAGGAAGAAGACGTTGAGAGAGAGAAGTAGAATGGGGGGTTGAAGGTTAGGGTAAGGGAGAGGGAACATGAGGAGGGGAGCAGAGAGATAAAGGGAGATAGAGTGATTAGACATTGATGAGTGGAAATTATAATAACTTGAAAATAAAGTCATATTTATATCACTTATGGAACATGGGGTCATAAACAATCTACTGCCACAAATATTGGATTTTTTTCCATTGAAATCATTTTGTAAATAGTTCATAGCCAGCAACAATCAGTTTACCATATCGGAACATCACTTTGTGCCACGTGCTGATGTAAATTTGATTGATATGGCGTTGGCTATGGTTTCCCTATATCCTTAATCTGGCAGGTAAATAAAATGGATTCTAAGCAGCCACATTAAATTACAAAAAAATATATATATTTGTCTACCATTGTTAGCTTGTAAGCATGAGCTGTGATTCAGTGGTACACCTTTAAGAGGCATGAGTGCTACAGCCTGGGCTCCAGATCAGCTGCTCCTGACTCTGGCCCATCAGTGCACATCAAATTGGGTTAAAGGGCTGGCTCGGCCCTGGCAGCCCAGAAAACCACTTCAACTTTAGAGGTCAGGGCTCACAGATAAAAATGTGCTTCTCTTATCATCCTTTTACATCCTGATAGAATAATCTGGTATGGATCTCTCCTTTGTCTGTCTTCATCGGTTTGGTTTGGAGGATTTCAGGTTTGACTCATCTCTTGTTGATTTCATTCATTACACTCTCAGGTGTTTTCAGAATAGATACAGATTCTTTCCAGTAAGCCCAACGTAAATCGCATAACAACCGCAACCCCAGAGACTCAGCCAGCGAATGAGAGGAGAGCACACTGAGTTGCTGCCTGCCATGACACACCATCACAGACTCAGAGAGGGGAGAGGCAGACAGACATACACTTTCTCCCTTTCTCTGCAGCACTCTGCCACCCCCCACGCTCTCTCTCTCTCCCAACATATGTGCTTTATTCCTTCTTCTATCTTCCCATCCCTCCACCTTTCTCCAGCTCTGTCCTGTGCGCCTGAGTGCACGCAAGTGTTCCCGAGCACTGGGGGTTGTAAACTACGCAATCATAATCACCGCCAGGGAGACACATCAGCCAATGACGACCGAAGAGGAGATTTAACCTACCCGTGATCAACCCCCCCACACACACACACATTGTAATTCACTCTCTGTCACCGTTTCCCCAAGGCACCATAAAGAGTCTATAGGATCGGTCGAAAAAAAATATTCTATTTGCATTTTAAACCCCTTTAAATGTAATTCACTGATTGGAGATAAGTGTGCATTTCATGGGGAATGATTGAAACGCTAGTTAGTTAATTCACTTTGTGCTCAGTTAAAAACATTGGCGTCTCGTTCCTCTGAAACACATAACGGTTTCTGCTCAAGGCTCAGAACAAGAATGCATTGAAATATCTCTATTGCATATTCCAGTTGGGAGGACATTTGCTCGGCTACTGTGCTTAACGGCCGCACCACCAGTGCAGCATCCTCTTCCCTCTGATCCCTCTCGGTCGGCCTTCTCATGATCTGCCCACACAAAGGATGTCCTCATTTGGAGACCACACCACAGCTGCCCTGTGAAGGGACGCACTCCCAACAGTGCCAAAATAGCTCCGGATGCATATGTTGCTTTTTTGATCTCCAGATGAGTGGGGCAGCAAGGGTACTCTACCCAACTCGTAGATGTTGGCAGTATAATGTTGAAAACAAGTTGATTGTAACCAAAGGACAGGGGAAAAGGAGAATTACCATAACGACCACAGAAAAATAACAGATGGCAACAGGGAAAAAAAATCATCAATATGAGATCACATACACAATACCAATCTGTTATTGAATGACAATTACATAAAGTGTGGCCATCGCGTTTGGCTGGTTGTGTCCATGGAAGCTATTGTGTCAATATTACTGCATGTGTGAAGGCCTGGAGGCATAAATCTGCCTGGGAGGACCAGACACAGTCACGTGATTCGGCTGGCGGGGGTGCAATGGCCAGCAGGCACCAAGAGGAGCCAACATGTATCAACGAGTGTTTTAAAGGAAATGTCAAGCTTTGTGAAGACTGACTGTCCTACGTCCTTCGTCACTGGATCTAAAGCCATGCCTTATAATGAATGACATTGTCTATGAAACTGATTCTGAGAAGCACATTTATTCATGGGATATTTGTGTGTGTATAGTGATGTCCTTTTGATGGTTGATCACTTGGGGAAGTAAAGAAACATGTTAGAGATTGTTGTCGTGCGCCGTCAATTGGTTGAGCGTGCAAACCTGGCTTTGAGCGTCGCCCAGGCCAGTATATAACTATTTGGGCTCTATATCCGGCTGACTTTAAGGGTGTCGCTAGTGTCAAACGCACACTCGTTGGCAATATCGACTTGTAAAAGCCTGCGCTCTTCTATTTTACAACCCTGGTGGCAGAGTTGGTCATTTACCTGTCTTATATCAGCTTGCGCTGAGGTGGGAGGGGTGGAAATATTTGAGCCATGACCCTAAAAAAGTGCGCCAATGTGCCAATTTCAAGCAGCTCTCCTGGTGATACTTAAGACTCACCGAAAGCTGGTCTTAGCAGTACCACAATTGGTTTTGACATCGATTTTGCCAGCGGAGGCGCACAGTAGCGTAATCAGTAGCCTATAACCGGTGTATTATGAAAATATCAAGAGCAGCAAAACAGTCAGGCATCCTTCTGCCTAAGAGCCCTTAGGCCTACTGTACGTGTTCACATATTGCCTTATGCTCACGGAACGAGAGATGCGGTTCATGATATGATCACCATCCATGGGTTTAACGGTGAGAGCGTCCACGGCTCAAATGCAATGCAATTTTGTCTGCTATTTCACGAGATGTGCGAATATGTTCTGCAAGATGGTTCAGTGATGTTTAGAAAACATGACATTTGCGAGTAGTATAACGGTGTGTGGACATTCCCCCTCTCTCTTTGTACTGTATTGGATTTCTATCCAGCTCCTGTGAAAAGTTTGGGTGTCCGTAAAACCCTCCATAGTCGAAGTTGGCTTGTCCGTATTATATAACCGCTGGGAGAAATGATAGTGACTGTAACTATATTTAGAGATAGCCTATTTAAAATAAGTTGTTTCGTTTAATTATAATTGTGATTAGAATTATACACTGTCTTTTTTAGGCCTAGTGAATTTAATCTTACTTACTGACTACGTTTGGCATGTCAATGTCCAGACTGCAATTTACAGTAGGCCTAGCCCCAATATCAGTGCAAATACCATGGCCTATTAAAAACAAATATGGTTTATGTGAGAAGTAGGCATTGGTCTGAAGCCAAAAAAATAAATGAAATTCACATGAGCACCACGATGAGTATTTCACCCATACTCTAACAACGTTTTCCAGCACACAGCTTTGACCTACCACAGAAGCTATAGTGCATTCAGAAAGTATTCATACCGTTTGACCTAGTCCACATTTTGTTGTGTTACAGCCAGAACTCAAAACTGATTCATTTTAGTATTTTGAGGGGAATTTCTTTGCAAATGTATTGAAAATAAAATACAGAAATATCTAAAAGTATTCAGGCCCCTTGACTTTTTCCACATTTTGTTACAGGCTTATTCAAAAATGTATTAAAGTGTTTTTTTCCCTCATCATTCTACACACAATACCCCATAATGACAAACCAAATACAGGTTTTTAGACATTTTTGTAAATGTATAAAAAAACAACAACTGAAATATCACATCTATATATAAGTATTCAGACCCTTTACTCAGTACTTTGTTGAAGCACCTTTGGCAGCAATTACAGCCTGGAGTCTTCTTGGGTATGACGCTACAAGCTTGACACACCTGTATTTGGGGAGTTTCTCCCATTCTTCCCTGCAGATCCTCTTAAGCTCTGTCAGGTTGGATAGGGAGGGTCGCTGAACAGCTATTTTGAGGTCTCACCAGAGATGTTCTATCGGGTTCAAGTTTGGAATCTGGCTGGGCTACTCAAGGACATTCAGAGACTTGTCCCGAAACCATTCCTGCATTGTCTTGGCAGTGTGCTTAGGTTCATTGTCCTGTTGAAAGGTGAACCTTCGCCGCCCCAGTCTGAGGACTTGAGCGATCCGGAGCAGGTTTTCATCAAGGATCTCTTTAATTTTCTCCATTCATCTTTCCCCTAGATTCTGACTAGTCACCCAGTCCCTGCAGCTGAAAAACATCCCCACAGCATGATGCTTCCACCACCATGCTTCACCGTAGGGATGGTGCCAGGTTTCATCCAGGCCTGACGCTTTGCATTCAGGCCAAATAATTAAATCTTGGTTTCATCAGACCAGAGAATCTTGTTTCTCATGCCTTAGGTGCCTTTTGACAAACTCCAAGAGGGCTGTCATGTGCATTTTACTGAAGAGTGGCTTCTGTCTGGCCACTCTACCATAAAGGCCTGATTGGTGGAGTGCTGCAGAGATGGTTGTCCTTCTGGACAGCTCTCCCATCTCCACAGAGGAACTCTGGACCTCTGTCAGAGTGACAATCGGGTTCTTGGTCACCTCTCTGACCAAGGCCCTTCTCCCCCGATTTCTCAGTTTGGCCCAGCGGCCAGCTCTACGAAGAGTCTTGGTGGTTCTAAACTTCTCCATTTAAGAATGATGGAAGCCACTGTGTTCTTGGGGACTTTCAATGCTGCAGATTTTTTTTAGTAACCCCCAGATCTGTGCCTCAACACAATCCTGTCTCAGAGCTCTACGGACTATTCCTTCGACCTCATGGCTTGGTTTTTGCTCTGACATGCACTGTCAACTATGGGACCTTATAGAGACAGGTGTGTGCCTTTCCAAATCATGTCCAATCAATTGAATGTACACACAAGTGGACTCCAATCAAGTTGTAGAAACATCGCAAAGATGATCAATGGAAACAGGATGCCTCGGAGCTCAATTTCGAGTCTCATAGCAAAGGGTCTGAATACTTATATAAACAAGGTATTTCTGTTTTTTATTTTTAATATATATTGCAGAAAATTCTTTTTTTAAACATTTTTTTCTTTGACATTATGGGGTATTGTGTGTAGATTGATGAGGGGGAAATTTAAAAAAATAGAATAAGGATATAATGTAACAAAATGTGGAAAAAGTGAAGGGGTCTGAATACTTTACGAATGAACTGTACATACAGTAAGTATTCACACCCCTGAGGCAATACATATTAGAATCACCTTTGGCAACAATTACTGATGTTTAATTATTGTGGGTAAGTCTTTGCACACCGAGACTTCGCAATATTTGCCAATTATTCTTTTTAATTCTTCAAGTTCTGTCAAGTTGGTTGTTAATCATTTCTAGACAGCAAGTCTTGTCATAGATTTCTATTCTGATTTAAGTCAAAACTGCAGTGTATATTTGGCCTTGGGTTTTAGGTTATTGTCCTGTTGAAAGGTGAATTTGTCTCCCAGTGTCTGATGGAAAACAGACTGAACAAGGTTTACCTCAAGGATTTTACCTGTGCTTAGCTCCATTCCGTTTATTTTTATCCTAAAAAACTCCCTAGTCCTTGCCGATGACAAGAATACCCATAACACGATGCAGCCACCACCATACTTGAAAATATGAAGAGTGGTACTCAGTGATGGATTGTGTTGGATTTGTCTCAAACATAACACTTTGCATTCAGAACGTGAAGTTCATTCCTTTTGGCAGTTGTACATTTTTGGCAGTTGTACTTTTTTTTATTGCAAACATGTTTGGAATATTCCTTCCTCTTCGGCAACTGAGTTAGGAAGGCTGTATCTTTGTAGTGATTGGATGTATAATTGATACACCATCAAAAGTATAATTAATAACTTCACCATGCTCAAAGGGATATTCTGGTGCCCCTGCACATTGACTCTATACCGGTACCCCCTGTATATAGCCTCAATACTGTTATTTTACTGCTGCTCTTTAATGATTTGTTATTTTATTTTTTACTTAACACTTATTTTTTCTTAGAACTGCATTGTTGGTTAAAGTCTTGTAAGTAAGCATTTCACTGTTGTATTTGGCACGTGACAAATAACATTTGATATTCAATGCCTGCTTCTTTCTACCCAATCCATCCAATAGGTGCCTTCCTTTCCTAGGCAGTGGAAAACCTCCCTTGTCTTTGTGGTTGAATCTCTGTTCGAAATTCATTGCTTCACTGAGGGACCTGTGTGGGGTAAAGAGGTGAGGTAGTCATTTAAGAATCATGTTAAAAACATGATTATTACAAGCGTAGAGTGCAACTTAGTATGACTTGTTAGGCGCATTTTTACTCCTGAACTTATTTAGGCTTGTCATAACAAAGGGTTTGAACATTTATCGACCCAAGACATTTCAGCTTTTCATTTTTAATTCATGTTTAAAAATATCTAAAAACATACTTCCACTTTGATATTATGGGGTATTGTGTCTAGAGGCAGTGACACCAAATTTCTATTTCATCCATTTTAAATTCAGGCTGTAACGCAACAAAATGTGGAAAAAGTCAAGGGGTGAGAATACTTTCTGAATGCACTGTATGTTGGTCTATTGTACTTCCAGCAATGTGCAGGCCGGTTGTTCCAACCTTCTCAAGCAGCCTAATTCATAATCTTGATTGTTTTTGTTCATTCACTCAGTACAGTGTACAGTACTTGTAAAAAAATATATAAAAAAACCCCAGTCTATAACAGTTCTATTTAATCACATAGCTAACTAAGTTAGCAAGCATGGCGTTTTCTTTTGACTGTGCACAGGTCGCGCCTACCACTGGTTCAACTTCACAAGCCTACATAATACACTTGGCTTTCCGTAATATTGTAGCACAGTATCCTGTATTAAGAAAAGCAAAAATGTAGCCAATATATTGTGAAGAATCGGTGCCACAGCGTTACAGCAATGTTCCACAAACCGTTATGAGGACACTGTGATAGCTGGGTATTAGCAATGTTCCACAAACCGTTATGAGGACACTGTGATAGCTGGGTATTAGCAATGTTCCACAAACCGTTATGAGGACACTGTGATAGCTGGGTATTAGCAATGTTCCACAAACCGTTATGAGGACACTGTGATAGCTGGGTATTAGCAATGTTCCACAAACCGTTATGAGGACACTGTGATAGCTGGGTATTAGCAATGTTCCACAAACCGTTATGAGGACACTGAGATAGCTGGGTATTAGCAATGTTCCACAGACCGTTATGAGGACACTGTGATAGCTGGGTATTAGCAATGTTCCACAAACCGTTATGAGGACACTGTGATAGCTGGGTATTAGCAATGTCCTGACAGTGTTGGAACATGGAACTGTAATGACATAATTGTCTATCTGCCTCCCTCTACCTCCCTGCTTTGTGCTGTAGTTGAGGAGGCTCTGCCTGCTCTCTGCTCACTCTCCCTCTCGGGCCCTTTATATTGCAGCGCCGGCAAAAACACATGGGTCAAACTCTACTCCCAAAGGGGTTAAGAAAAGAGGGTGAGTGTGTGTGTAGGATGCTAGTCGTGGGACGCCAGGGACCTAAACAGATGGAGATGCAATTATAAAATGCAGTGCTTATGTTGTTGTTATGGCATCACTATTAATGTAGTGTCAGGGTAGCTACTGGTAATGATGACTGCTTTCCATCATACATAATCCCAAACACACACACACCGAAACAAAAGAGAGTCACTTTTGCAGCTTGCCCCGGAGCTCCCTTGTAAAATAGTAAGGGGCCAATGAAATAACTGAGAAACGAGGGGAAAGAAGAAATAAGAGCCCATTGGGCTTTGGGTAGCAACAGCTTTGAGAGAAACAGTGGCAGGCCCCATTTATAAAAGGTTCCACACTGCAGGGACAAGCACTAGATCCAATGATTACAATCCCCCCCCTTTAAGCATCTTCAATTCTTCCAAAATGAGGTTAAGACACCCACAGACACGGGTTGTTCTCACATCCAGTCTTCTCACCTGCATCAGATCCGTGTAATTAACACCTCTATTTATAGGACATTTTCTCACATTTTAGTCATTTAGCAGATGCTCTTTCCAGAACATTTTCATACTTTTTCATACTTTATCTGTACAGTCAAACATTTTATGATACTCTTCACGGTAGCCCTTTAACATGTCACTTCCTGCTGGTTTCACTTCCTCGTTTCAGAGATATGGGAGAGAAGCAGGACAAATTACCTTCATACATGAGGTATTCCGGGAGGGGACAGGCTGTTGCCTGGCAACCAATGCAAGCTCGGGCACATATCTGTCCACTTGGCTAAGTTGCACCTTCCAACAGCTGCCGAGCATGTGATGTCAGGGAGAAAATCCACCACGTAAAAATGTAAATCGCCTGACAGTTACATGGTAAGAGGGTCACCTGCATCAAAAGGCTGGGGTGTTCAGTAACACCAGAGATTCTAGCTGCTATAAAGGCCTATACTTTAGCTACTCAAAACCTTGGAGACAGTCCTAGACCCTTTCATACAGTTGAAGTCAGTTTGCATACACCCAGGTTGGAGTCATTAAAACTCGTTTTTCAACCACTCCGCAAATGTCTTCTTAACAAACTATAGTTTGGCAAGTCGGTTAGGACATCTACTTTGTGCATGACACAAGTCATTTTTCCAGCAATTGTTTACAGACAGATTATTCCACATATAATTCACTGTATCACAATTCCAGTGGATCAGAAGTTTACAAGTTGACTGTGCCTTTAAACAGCTTGCAAAATTCCAGAAAATGATGTCATGGCTTTAGAAGCTTCTGATAGGCTAATTGACATAATTTGAGTCAATTGGAGGTGTACCTGTGGATGTGTTTCAAGGCCTACCTTCAAACGCAGTGCCTCTTTGCTTGACATCATGGGAAAATCAAAAGAAATCAGCCAAGAACTCTGAAAAAAATTGTAGACCTCCACAAGTCTGGTTCATCCTTGGGAGCAAACACCTGAAGGTACCACGTTCATCTGTACAAACAATAGTACGCAAGTATAAACACCATAGGACCACGCAAACGTCATACCGCTCAGGAAGGAGATGCGTTCTGTCACCTAGAGGTGAACGTACTTTGGTGTGAAAACTGCAAATCAATCCCAGAACAACAGCGAAGGACCTTGTGAAGATACTGGAGGAAGCAGGTACAAAAGTATCTATATCCGCAGTAAAACGAGTGCTATATTGACATAACCTGAAAGGCCGCTCAGCAAGGAAGAAGCCACTGCTCCAAAACCGCCATAAAATAAGCCAGACTACGGTTTGCAACTTCACATGGGGACAAAGATCGTACTTTTAGAGAAATGTCCTCTGATCTGATGAAGCAAAAATAGAACTGTTTGGCCATAATGACCATCGTTATGTTTGGAGGAAAAAGGGGGAGGCTTGCAAGCCGAAGAACACATTTTTATGGCAATCTGCTCCAGTTTCAACTGTTCTGCCTTACTATTATTCAACCATGCTGGTCATTTATGAACATTTGAACATCTTGGCCACGTTCTGTTATAATCTCCACCCGGCACAGCCAGAAGAGGACTGGCCACCCCACATATGCTCTCTCTAATTCTCTCTTTCTTTCTCTCTCTCGGAGGACCTGAGCCCTAGGACCGTGACCCAGGACTACCTGACATGATGGCTCCTTGCTGTCCCCAGTCCACCTGACTGTGCTGCTGCTCCAGTTTCAACTGTTCTGCCTTATTATTATTCGACCATGCTGGTCATTTATGAACATTTGAACATCTTGGTCATGTTCTGTTATAATCTCTACCCGGCACAGCCAGAAGAGGACTGGCCACCCCACATAGCCCGGTTCCTCTCTAGGTTTCTTCCTAGGTTTTGGCCTTTCTAGGGAGTTTTTCCTAGCCACCGTGCTTTTACACCTGCATTGTTTGCTGTTTGGGGTTTTAGGCTGGGTTTCTGTACAGCACTTTGAGATATCAGCTGATGTACGAAGGGCTATATAAATAAATTTGATTTGATTTGATTTGAACACCATCCCAACCGTGAAACATGGGGGTGGCAGCATCATGTTGTGGGGGTGCTTTGCTGCAGGAGGGACTGGTGCACTTCACAAAATAGATGAGATCATGAGGATGGAAAATTATGTGGATATATTGAACCAACATCTTAAGACATCAGTCAGGAAGTTAAAGCTTGGTCACAAATGTGTCTTCCAAATGGACAATGACCCCAAGCATATTTCCTTTAGTTGTGGCAAAAGGACAACAATGTCAAGATATTGGAGTGGCCATCACAAAACCCTGACCTCAATCCTATAGATCATTTGTGGGCAGAACTGAAAACACATTTGGAGCAAAGAGGCCTACAAACCTGACTCAGTTACACCAGCTCTGTCAGGAGGAATGGGCCAAAATTCACCCAACTTATTGTGGGAAGCTTGTGGAAGGCTACCCAAAATGTTTGACCCAAGTTAAACAATTTAAAGGCAATGCTACCAAATATTGAGAAAATGTAAACCTCTGACCCACTGGGAATTTGATGAAAGAAATAAAAGCTGAAATAAATTATTCTTTCTACTATTATTCTTACATTTTTTTATATTCTTAAAATAAAGTGGTATTCCTAACTGACCTAAAACAGGATATTTTCACTAAGATTAAATGTCGGAAATTGTGAAAAACTCAGTTTAAATGTATTTGGCTAAGGTGTATGTAAACTTCCGACTTCAACTGTATATAACCGATTTGCTTTGGGTAAATTGTTCGATAGAGAACACAGCTCATGAAAATCCAGGAGGGGGAAAATAATGTTTCCCAGGACCACCCTAACTCAAACCAATATGGTTGTAACACTAGCACTGACCCAACAGATTTATCACAGCTCCAGTTTGCTTCCCCTCAGGAAATCTTTGGGTAGTTTTATCTATACATTGGCTCTATGCAATAGCCTTGAACTCACATAAGACCACCAACTTGCCCTTTACAGAGGGCTACGTACCGCGATCTCAAAGTGTTGCCGTTACTGAGGGAAATCTATAGGCAGGTCAGAGTGTACCAACACAGATGAGAAAATATATGAGACAGAATACCAGTGAAAACTGCCCGTATTACAAACTATTCTGATTTCATAGAAAAATGTAAGCTGTGTAAGTACAATAGAGTGTTTTCATCCATGAAAAAAATCATGAATGCCAAATACGAAACCTCTCCACTGTTAATCAATATTATGGTATAGCCTACAGGGTAAATATATATAATACCTAAAGATTTATATATATAGTGCAGTGTAGGTTTAAATATTCAGAACAAAGGCTACTCTTTCTAAAATACGCTGATCTTTCAAAGGCATATCCGATATTCATGTCTCAATCTGAGAACAAAACCCTGGTCATTATCCTGAATTGTTGGTCTGAGTTTGAAATTGTCAAGCAAAGATAGTGTACATCCATGAACCACTATGGTTCTAAACATGAATGGATTCCGACCCTAGAGTCATCCATAATATAAATATTAGATTTTTAATTGAATTTTTCAGATATCAGGCATTCTGACCCCCAGACTCTCTCACACACAGAGCAGGTCACCAGTTGACATGGTTTCAAATGAGACACACACACACACACAGTGCAGCTGTGTTACGGTGCATTTAGGGTGCCTGTCTCTCCGCGGTTCATTTGTTTTCCCACCAACCCTATGACGGAGCCCCGGGGGAGTAAACTGTGTTTCTGTTTGGATACACAGCATCGCTGGGAGACGTGGCTAATCACACTGTACCTAGAAATACTTTACTGTAAGAGGAGCTGTATACAAATGACATGCTGCCAATTATTCTACTGAGATCATAGGCATGCCAATGGGTGTGCCTCCAAGCGATCGTTCCCTTGCACAGCAGCTGCAGTAAGCACCTTCCAATAACACTCCAGTATCTAGCTATGCAGATGACCTGAATTTGAATCCAAAACGGATCGTACCACTTAGACTCAGCCTCGATGACGTCACTGAGGGGCTTCTAATAATGCCTGGAATGGAGTCAATGGAATGACATCAAACACATCAAAGGTGTGGTTTCCATGTGGTTGATACCACTCCATTGACTCCATTCCAGCCATTATTATGAGCCGTCCTCCCCTCAGCAGCCTCCACTGCTATATTACACTTCTGGATATACTTAGGCCTAATGGCAACCATGTTCCCAAATCCATTTGCACAGTGTACGAACGCACAGTGTACGAATGCACAGTGTGCAAATGCACAGTGTGCAAATGCACAGTGTACAAATGCACAGTGTACGAATGCACAGTGTACGAATGCACAGTGTACAAATGCACAGTGTACAAATGCACAGTGTACAAATGCACAGTGTACAAATGCACAGTGTACGAACGTTCTGTGAAACCATTTGCTTTCCCACGCCATGTGCATCTCGTGCAGCCCTGCTCCGATTAGGGGGAATAGGATTGATATCGCAGGGTATAATGAGCCACGTCGGAGCCAGTGGGTGTACTTGTACTACTTGCCTGAAGCAATTATCCCACTGATGTTACAGTTTGTATCAATCTGATAGGGCAGGCAGGGCCCACAGATATGATGCGGTGATGTGACCAGTGGCGATTTCAGGTGAAGGTGTTCGTGCTCATAGGCACATCAGGGCATCTCTGGGTTCATCAAAGCTCTTAGAGACGATTCACTGACACGCTCAACCATCCACTCTCAGTGCCTGTGATTGTCCTTTAATTCAACTGATGGTAAACCAGATGGCAATTCTCGTCAAGTTTGTGCTCGTTTGCTGTGTCAAATCATTACGGACCACAAATATTGCAGATAATGTCGTTATTTGATTATATACAACATAAACACTGGTCTGATCACATTGTAACAAGGAACTTTGTATTTATTTTGATCCTACAAACAAAACAAATGACATAGCAATAATGAGTTGACACCAACTCGCACACACCCAAAACTCTACCACCACCACCACCACCACCACCACCAACAGAGCAGCCAGCTCAGTCTCCCCTTCCCCATTCCTGAGCATCAGCCCATGGTAGATACCCACCTCCGCCTCTGTGTAGAGCCCCAGCCGTACTGTACTCTACTCACCCTCTCAATCTTCTCCAGCCACTCCTTGTTCTGGGACAGCTCGGCCATGAAGGCCTGGTGCTTCAGCCACTTCTTGTGCAGCTTCTGCGTCTCATCGCGGGACGTGTCACGAGCCATGAGCATCTTCTCTGCCACCCAGTCTCCAAGCTGAGGGACAAGGGAGCTGTCAGTACAGGACGATCATGCCACTCAATGCATTTGTACTGTCATCTAGGGGGACAATATAGGCTATTAACAGATGCATGCAGAGTATCATAGATGCCCACATACATAGAGACACACACACACATGCAGTCACATGTCTGTACACACACACACACACACACACACACACACACAGAGAGATGTATTCAGGCTGAACATATGGCCATAGTCATGTGAAAAACTAAAAGATCAATGCAGACAATGGGTCAAAAATAAACACACAGAGAAAGAATAGAAAAGCAATCATCCAAACGCATGAACACAGAGACACACACAATGTCAAGCACATGCATGTTAAACACACACAGCAGACACATGTACGCAGACACGTGTGCTGTACCGCACAAGCACACACATGGTAACAGGAATTCATTCAAATGGACACAGAACACGCAAAAACACACCTCTACACAAGCACATAATCCATTGGCACATTTGGTACAAAAGCAAGCTGACCATTGCATTCAAGGCCAAACATACAAAATAACTTGCAAATATCCCTGCCCATTCAACATCATCTGTACAAGCAATATAAAAATAACAATATCTCTCCGTCTCCTGCCTGCCACCCACATATTTCCACCCCCATCTTCTGCACTAGGCTCTCCCGTCCTTGACTGCTACTCCCCTAACATCTGACGGGAAATGTTTCATTTACCGGCAGGCAGCTCTTAACAGGGACGGCCCATAGGGTTGTGACGGGTGGCCGTACGTATCCACATCCTCGACCTGCCCGTCCAGGTTGGAATAAAGTACAAATCCTCCACAGTCAGAGAGGGAGAAGCTGGAGGAATCAAAACAAACGAGCAGCAAGGCAAAGCTGCTCCTAAAAATAAAATAAAAACGGGGATAAGATGATGCAGAAGCTACATTAGCCTCTCTGCTGCTGCGTTGCCGTGGCGCGTTGCCATGTTGCCGTGGAGCGTTGCCGTGGCTGGCATGTTCAAACCAGAGAAAGGGATAAAGACGAGGAGGAGGCGGACCAGTGACGAGAGAATGAGAAATGGAGAAATTAAAAATCTCCCCAAAACAATAAAATGGCAGGCTCCAGAAGCAGGTTTGCCCCTCCCCATGAACCCTCTCCTCTCCCCCTCATTCAGCCCCCACCTACAGCGAGCAGTCTGGTGGAGGACGGGCTGGGATTCGGAAGCATCAGCGATGGCCTGGAGGCTCAGTGGTTGTGGTTAGTGATGCTGTGAAGAGAGGGAGCGAGGGAGGGATGGGATGTGGGAGGAGGGGGCTGGTTTTTGATAGTGTCGAGGAGGGAGGATGGTGGAGAGATTCTGCTCCTCTGGCTCCAAATAAATCCAGACTCGCTCATCGCTCTTCAGAGCACCTCACGACTCCTCTATCACATTCGTATTGCCTTTCTTCTCCACCCCCAATCCCCAACCCGTTTCCTTTTGCCTGCCTGCCTCTCTCTCTCTTGGTTTGTCCCTCTGCTGCAGTCCTTGCCTCTTCCAGCTGCACAGGGCTGTATTCCGGGCTAGCCCCAGTTTCCCCAACCCTGCTGCTGCAGTGGCTTAGCAGAGCAAGGTGATAGAAAGCTTGCACTGGATCGAGCCAGAGAGGGAGAGCCAGCGAGGGAGAGCCAGCGAGGGAGAGACAGAGAGGGAGAGCCAGAGAGGCGAAAGGAAGGGAGGGGGGAGTGGGTGAGCAGCAAAGAGAGAGTTTGAGAGAGAGAGAGAGAGAGAGAGATCCTACGCTGCTGTGAGGCGTCATCAGTGGGAATGCTCTGCACTTGAAATCACATCACTGAGCGGGGGGTGGGTGGGTGGGGGGAGTAAGGGGACAGAGAAAGATGGAGGTAGGGAGAGAGGGATGATATACAGTGTGGCAAAAAAGTATTTAGTCAGCCACCAATTGTGCAAGTTCTCCCACTTAAAAAGATGAGAGAGGCCTGTAATTTTCATCATAGGTACACTTCAACTATGACAGACAAAATAAGAAAAAAAAATCCAGAAAATCACATTGTAGGAATTTTAATGAATTCATTTGCAAATTATGGTGGAAAATAAGTATTTGGTCAATAACCAAAGTTTATCTCAATACTTTGTTATATACCCTTTGTTGGCAATGACAGAGGTCAAATGTTTTCTGTAAGTCTTCACAAGGTTTCCATGCAGATCTCCTCTAGAGCAGTGATGTTTTGGGGCTGTTGCTGGGCAACACGGACTTTCAACTCCCTCCAAAGATTTTCTATGGGGTTGAGATCTGGAGACTGGCTAGGCCACTCCAGGACCTTGAAATGCTTCTTACGAAGCCACTCCTTCGTTGCCCGGGCGGTGTGTTTGGGATCATTGTCATGCTGAAAGACCCAGCCACGTTTCATCTTCAATGCCCTTGCTGATGGAAGGAGGTTTTCACTGAAAATCTCACGATACATGGTCCCATTCATTCTTTCCTTTACACGGATCAGTCGTCCTGGTCCATTTGCAGAAAAACAGCCCCAAAGCATGATGTTTCCACCCCCATGCTTCACAGTAGGTTTGGTGTTCTTTGGATGCAACTCAGCATTCTTTGTCCTCCAAACACAACGAGTTGAGTTCTTACCAAAAAGTTCTATTTTGGTTTCATCTGACCATATGACATCCTCCCAATCATCTTCTGGATCATCCAAATGCTCTCTAGCAAACTTCAGACAGGCCTGGACATGTACTGGCTTAAGCAGGGGGACACGTCTGGCACTGCAGGATTTGAGTCCCTGGCGGCATAGTGTGTTACTGATGGTAGGCTTTGTTACTTTGGTCCCAGCTCTCTGCAGGTCATTCACTAGGTCCCCCCGTGTGGTTCTGGGATTTTTGCTCACCGTTCTTGTGATCATTTTGAGCCCACGGGGTGAGATCTTGCATGGAGCCCCAGATCGAGGGAGATTATCAGTGGTCTTGTATGTCTTCCATTTCCTAATAATTGCTCCCACAGTTGATTTCTTCAAACCAAGCTGCTTACCTATTGCAGATTCAGTCTTCCCAGCCTGGTGCAGGTCTACAATTGTGTTTCTGGTGTCCTTTGACAGCTCTTTGGTCTTGGCCATAGTGGAGTTTGGAGTGTGACTGTTTGAGGTTGTGGACAGGTGTCTTTTATACTGATAACAAGTTCAAACAGGTGCCATTAATACAGGTAACGAGTGGAGGACAGAGGAGCCTATTAAAGAATAAGTTACAGGTCTGTGAGAGCCAGACATCTTGCTTGTTTGTAGGTGACCAAATACTTATTTTCCACCATCATTTGCAAATAAATTCATTAAAAAATCCTACAATGTGATTTTCTGGATTTTGTTTTTCTCATTTTGTCTGGCATTGTTGATGTGTACCTATGATGAAAATTACAGGCCTCTCTCATCTTTTTGAGTGGGAGAACTTGCACAATTGGTAGCTGCCTAAATACTATTTTGCCCCACTGTATTTGTGGTTTGATAGATTTACTGCTCTGCTGTCGTGCAAAGGGTCCATGGCATATTCCTCTCCATCGCCATATAATTCTGCTGGAATTGTGGTTCAGAATGGAGCAGGGTAAAAACCAGCCGCTGGACGTGCATCAACCCTTTCTTCCCAAGCCAGTACAGCTGTATAGAAAGCGTAAAAGTTAAGAACACACTACCGACTTGGTTCTGCACGTTCGTACAAACTGTCGCAGTGTGTATCCCTCTCATACAGTAGGCCACACACGGGCAGGGAAGCCTTCTCACACAGATACACTGCCCTTTCCCCTGAACAAACGATGAAGGGAGGTGGTGGTGAATTATTCAATGCAGGGCAGGCAGAGAGAAAGTTGCAGAAACGGAATAAAGCTCTGGGTTAGTTAGGGTAGCTCTGGGGCACACTATAATAACATTTTATCAAACTAAGCAAGTCGGTTAAGAACAAATTATTATTTACTACCCCGGCCAAACCCTAACGACGCTGGGCCAATCGTGTGCCGCCCTATGGGACTCCAAATCCGAATCGAACCAGGGTCTGCAGCGACTCTTCACCACTCGGGAACCCCTGATACAGCTGATGCGTCCAGGTTGGGCACTGGACACTGAATATGGCTGTCCTGACTCACAGACACACAGCACAGCTTCAACATGGCAGTCAAAGTCATGTCGCAGCAAAGCATCCTCTTCCTCTGCAACCAAATGACAACCGTATGACAAGCATCCATCAACTAGGTCAGCCTCTCTCAACGGGTTTGCCAGAAGTGGACTGTCCCGTCAGAAAGATCCAGCAACAGCCAATCACGTCGGAACTTCAGATGAGTCGAGTTCGTCCGTCACTCACATCCCCAAGTTAAGCATCTAACACAGCAGCCGGCTGGCTCAAATCCTTCAACTTACATTGAAACAAATTAACAATTTTGTCACCCCTGATATAAAGATTGAGGAAGGACAAGAACCCACCCAGCTAAGCAGAGTTTCAGTTTATATCACTGAAGGATCCCGCAATATGATATTCATCTGGAGGTTTAAGCCTGACCCCATGTGGTCACAGGCAGAGACATGTACAGTACAGTATAGCTCTGTGACCCCAGCCATTTTATGAACCCATACTACCTCCCATTGGTTATTCCATTGATATGCCAGTGTTGGTCATGACACTATTTGTGTTTTGTCCTACCTCGTGGCAGTCCTGTAGTAACCTCTGGAGCCCCCACTGGCCGTTGAGCCTCTCCAGCCACTGTTGGGCCAATTCCCGGTTCTGGTTGCCTCTGTGGAGGAGAGAAACATAAAGCCATTCATTCACACACTGCTCGATTCATCCACACACTTCATCAATCACTCTACTGGTATCTGCAACTGTAAGTCTATGACGTCGATGGCTTTGGTGCAGCACACCGAGCAACAATGAACAACAGTCCATTGTAAAGACATGAGTCGCCCCCAACGGTCTCATCTAAATATCTCCCTAACATGTGGTCGCCCCATGCCATTGTTGGGGTGGAGAGCTGAATACGGGGTAACTAGGCCCCTCTTTGCCTCACCCATCAGTATGAATGTCATGCTCTGCTGTTAAAGAAAGTATCGACGAGGGGAGCTTCTTTCGGTTGCTTATGCTTTGTCTCCTCTGTGTACCGTTGTGTTTGTGAAGCCCACCTGCTACTAAGACCGCTCCGTTATCACTACAGTATAACTAACTCATATTTGAACAGCATTTTAATATTTCAATACCCATAGTGCATTCATATAATGTACCAGTCACAAGTTTGGACACACCCAACTCATTCAAGGATTTTTTTCTTTATTTTCACTATGTTCTACATTGTAGAATAATAGTCTTCACTATGAAACTATGAACGTATGAATCATGTAGTGACCAACAAAAAGTGTTAAACAAATCAATATATGTTTTCTAATTTAGATTATTCAAAGTAGACACCCTTTGCCTTGATGACAGCTTTGCACACCCTTGGCATTCTCTCAACCAGCTTCATCGGGAATGCTTTCCCAAAAGTCTTGAAGGAGTTCCTGCATATGCTGAGCACTTGTTGGATGCTTTTCCTTCCCTCTGCGGTCCAACTCATCCCAAACCATCTCAATTGGGTTGAGGTTGGGTGATTGTGGAGGACAGGTCATCTGATGCAGCAATTCATCACTATCCTTGGTCAAATAGCCCTTACACAACCTGGAGGTGTGTTTTGGGTCATTGTCCTGTTGAAATCAAATTATAGTCCCACTAAGCGCAAAGCAGGTGGGATGGCATATCGCCGCAGAATGCTGTGGTAACCATGCTGGTTAAGTGTGCCTTGAATTCTAAATAAATCACTGACAGTGTCACTCGCAAAGCACCCCTACACCATCACACCTCCTCCTCCATGCTTCACGGTGGGAACCACACATGCGGAGATCATTCATTCACCTACTCTGCATCTCACCAGGAAACGGCTGTTGGAACCAAAAATCTCACATTTGGACTCATCAGACCAAAGGACAGATTTCCACCCGTTTAATGTCCATTGCTCGTGTGTCTTGGCCCAAGCAAGTCTCTTCTTATTATTGGTGTCCTTTAGTAGTGGTTTCTTTGCAGCCATTCAACCATGAAGGCCTGATTCACACAGTCTCCTCTGAACAATTGATGTTGAGATGTGTCTGTTACTGAACAGTTGATGTTGAGATGTGTCTGTTACTGAACAGTTGATGTTGAGATGTGTCTGTTACTGAACAGTTGATGTTGAGATGTGTCTGTTACTGAACAGTTGATGTTGAGATGTGTCTGTTACTGAACAGTTGATGTTGAGATGTGTCTGTTACTTGAACACTGTGAAGCATTTATTTGGGCTGCAATCTGATGTGCAGTTAACTCTAATGAATTTATCCGCAGCAGCAGAGGTAACTCTGGGTCTTCCTTTCCTGTGGTGGTCCTCATGAGAGCCAGTTTCATCATAGAGCTTGATGGTTTTTGTGACTGCACCTGAAGAAACTTTAAAAGTTCTTGAAATGTTCTGTATTGACTGACCTTCATGTATTAAAGTAGTGATGGACTGTTTCTCTTTTCTTATTTGAGCTGTCCTTGCCATAATATGGACTTCGTAATTTACCAAATAGGGCCACCCCTACCTTGTCACAACAAAACTGATTGTCTCAGTTAAGAAGGAAATGAATAAGGAAAGAAATTCCACAAATTAACTTTTAACAAGGCACACCTGTTAATTGAAAGACAAATTTCAGGTGACTACCTCATGAAGCAGGTTGATAGAATAGCGTGCAAAGCTGTCATCAAGGCAAAGGGTGGCTACTTTGAAGAATCTAAAATATATTTTGATTTGATAAACACTTTTTTGGTTGCTACAGGATTCCATATGTGTTATGTCATAGTTTTGACGTCTTCACTATTATTCTACATTGTAGAAAATTGTCACAAGTAAAGAAAAACCCTGGAAAGAGTAGGTGAGTCCAAACTTTCGACTGGTACTGTATGGTATTGTGCCTCTGCTAAGTGACAAGTGATAACTCTACATTTACCTCATGCGTTTCAGACTTTACCATAGCGCCCTCCCCTGTATAAATAAGGACATGTCAATACTCAGCCATGCTGCTATTTGGAGCGGACTAAGCTCGCATTTCATTTTCATGCCTCCGTGCTCTTCTATGTATAGTCAAAGATGTTTAAGAAATATTGTACATGGCTTTGACATACAACAGCATGGTCAGACAAGAAAAGTCCTATATGTCGCCACCCACCTGTTAGCGAGGGTGTCCACACGCTCCCTGATACGGTCCGAGTAGATGTTGCTCTGGCTAATGAGGCTCTCTCCTGCCTCGATGACAGCCTTGATGCGATGCAGGTTGAGCTCCATGGTGGTGGTGAAGTCCTTGTGCTTCTTGATGGCAGCCTCCACCGTCTCCACCGTGGCGGGGAGCTCAACGTGGGCCAAGGCTGACTCCTGGTAGGGGGACGGGGAGAATGGACAGAGTCAGAACCCCACGTCAGTGAAGCGTTTATGAATGTACAAGAGAGTAGAGGGAATATAAGTAAAACTGAGAGAGAAAATGGGAATATTACTGTAGTAAGCTCTTATGTGGTATGTGGGGGGAAACTTTGCTCATAGACATGGGTATCATCTCATGTCATTTTATCAATAACTACATTAGCATGTTTAGTACATGCAAAAGGTGCAGATTCTATTTTGCTGAATGACAAATAAACTGATCTCTAAGGACTATAACGAGGTCAGGTTTCAGTCATTATTGGCAAGGAACCCTACAATGTTTTCCTGATCAATGAATGGCATGAGAATAGCAACCCTCTCAGGCTCTATTTCATTCTACAAAGCTCTGCCCGAGATGTCTGAGTTGTGAATGCTGAATTGTTGTGTTCAACACAATGACAGGTAAAGCAAAGCGATAGTGTAAGGACATTCCTACATGTATGGTAAACAGGTTGAGATAAACATTGGCGAAAGACCAAAAACGAGTCCGCGGCACCTTGTTTGACAACTATTCAAAAAGAAATCCATTGTCTTGTTGGAAGACAAATCTCCATCCCAGTCTCAGGTCTTTTGCAGACTCCATCAGGTTTTCTTCCAGAATGGTCCTGTATTTGGCTCCATCCATCTTCCCATCCATTTTAACCATCTTCCCTGTCCCTGCTGAAGAAAAGCAGGCCCAAACCATGATGCTGCCACCACCATGTTTGACAGTGGGGATGGTGTGTTCAGGGTGATGAGCTGTATTGCTTTTACGCCAAACAACGTTTTGCATTGTTGCCAAAAAGTTCGATTTTGGTTTCATCTGACCAGAGCACCTTCTTCCACATGTTTGGAGTGTCTCCCAGGTGGCTTGTGGCAAACTTTAAACAACACTTTTTATGGATATCTTTAAGAAATGGCTTTCTTCTTGCCACTCTTCCATAAAGGCCAGATTTGTGCAATATACGACTGATTGTTGTCCTATGGACAGAGTCTCCCACCTCAGCTGTAGATCTCTGCAGTTCATCCAAAGTGATCATGGGCCTCTTGGCTGCATCTCTGATCAGTCTTCTCCTTGTATGAGCTGAAAGTTTAGAGGGACGGCCAGGTCTTGGTAGATTTGCAGTGGTCTGATACTCCTTCCATTTCAATATTATCGCTTGCACAGTGCTCCTTGGGATGTTTAAAGCTTGGGAAATCTTTTTGTATCCAAATCCAGCTTTAAACTTCTTCACAACAGTATCTCGGACCTGCCTGGTGTGTTCCTTGTTCTTCTTGATGCTCTCTGCGCTTTTAACGGACCTCTGAGACTATCACAGTGCAGGTGCATTTATACGGAGACTTGATTACACACAGGTGGATTGTATTTATCATCATTAGTCATTTAGGTCAACATTGGATCATTCAGAGATCCTCACTGAACTTCTGGAGAGAGTTTGCTGCACTGAAAGTAAAGGGGCTGAATAATTTTGCACGCCCAATTTTTCAGTTTTTGATTTGTTAAAAAAGTTTGAAATATCCAATAAATGTCGTTCCACTTCATGATTGTGTCCCACTTGTTGTTGATTCTTCACAAAAAAATACAGTTTTATATCTTTATGTTTGAAGCCTGAAATGTGGCAAAAGGTCGCAAAGTTCAAGGGGGCCGAATACTTTCGCAAGTCACTGTATATATTCCAGCCTGCAGAGCACAGCCTAAAGATTATACTGTACATAGTCGCACACATGATACAATAAAGGAAGAGTGATACTAAATGCAAAACAATGTCATTTTTTTTACATTTGAACATGATCAATTGTACTGTATAAACACACACATACAGACACTCAAGCCTGTGAACCCTAATAGGCACAGTGAAGACCAAATTGCCAAAGCTTCGCCTCCCTCACAATAGTGTGCAAGAAGATAGCTACTAGTTTTGCTGCAGGCCTGCAATGTTGCGGGTTTACGACTGGTCGTTGGTTGTGCTGTCATATCCAATATCACATCTTGCTGGGATTTCCTGCTATGGAGCCACCTATGAATTCTACATCTAGGCTCTAGGGATCACAGGCACACTGTATACTGTGCTGTGTGTAACTATAAAAATATCCCACAATGCCCTTTCCACACCCTTTTCGATTCCAGGTAGAACACTTTTTGGTTCCAGTTAGAACTCTGTTGTGTTCCATGTTGAACCCTCTGTGAAAACGGTTCTACATGGAACTCAAAAGGGATCTACTTGGAACAAAAAAATATTGATTCAAAGGGTTCTCCTATGGGGACAGCCGAAGAACCCATTTAGGTTCTAGATAGCACCTTGTTTTCTAAGATTGCATTCCTGGGGTTTTCCCTGCCAGCATAACATCTATAGAACACTGGCCACTCACTGTAATAGCACTGACCCTCACTGTAATAGCACTGACCCTCACTGTAATAGCACTGACCCTCACTGTAATAGCACTGACCCTCACTGCAATAGCACGGCCCTCACTGCAATAGCACGGCCCTCGCTACAATAGCACTGGCCCTCGCTGTAATAGCAATGGCCCTCGCTGTAATAGCACTGACCCTCGCTGTAATAGCACTGACCCTCGCTGTAATAGCACTGACCCTCGCTGTAATAGCGCTGACCCTCGCTGTAATAGCACTGACCCTCACTGCAATATCACTGACCCTCACTGCAATAGCACTGACCCTCACTACAATAGCACTGACCCTCACTGGAATAGCACTGACCCTCACTGCAATAGCACTGACCCTCACTGCAATAGCACTGACCCTCACTGCAATAGCACTGACCCTCACTGAAATAGCACTGACCTTCACTGTAATAGCACTGACCTTCACTGTAATAGCACTGACCCTCACTGTAATAGCACTGATCCTCACTGTAAAAGCACTGATCCTCACTAATAGCACTGACCCTCACTGTAATAGCACTGACCCTCACTGTAATAGCACTGACCCTCACTGTACCAGCACTGGCCCTCACTGTACCAGCACTGGCCCTCACTGTACCAGCACTGGCCCTCACTGTAATAGCACTGGCCCTCACTGTAATAGCACTGGCCCTCACTGTAATAGCACTGACCCTCACTGTAATAGCACTGACCCTCGCTGCAATAGCACTGACCCTCGCTGCAATAGCACTGACCCTCGCTGTAATAGCACTGACCCTCACTGCAATAGCACTGACCCTCACTGCAATAGCACTGACCCTCACTGCAATAGCACTGACCCTCACTGCAATAGCACTGACCCTCACTGTAATAGCACTGACCCTCACTGCAATAGCACTGACCCTCACTGCAATAGCACTGACCCTCACTGCAATAGCACTGACCCTCACTGCAATAGCACTGACCCTCACTGCAATAGCACTGACCCTCACTGCAATAGCACTGACCCTCACTGCAATAGCACTGACCCTCACTGCAATAGCACTGACCCTCACTGCAATAGCACTGACCCTCACTGTAATAGCACTGACCCTCACTGTAATAGCACTGACCCTCACTGTAATAGCACTGACCCTCACTGTAATAGCACTGACCCTCACTGTAATAGCACTGACCCTCACTGCAATAGCACTGACCCTCACTGCAATAGCACTGACCCTCACTGCAATAGCACTGACCCTCACTGCAATAGCACTGACCCTCACTGCAATAGCACTGACCCTCACTGCAATAGCACTGACCCTCACTGCAATAGCACTGACCCTCACTGCAATAGCACTGACCCTCACTGCAATAGCACTGACCCTCACTGCAATAGCACTGACCCTCACTGAAATAGCACTGACCTTCACTGTAATAGCACTGACCCTCACTGTAATAGCACTGATCCTCACTGTAAAAGCACTGATCCTCACTAATAGCACTGACCCTCACTGTAATAGCACTGACCCTCACTGTAATAGCACTGACCCTCACTGTACCAGCACTGGCCCTCACTGTACCAGCACTGGCCCTCACTGTAATAGCACTGACCCTCACTGTAATAGCACTGACCCTCACTGTAATAGCACTGACCCTCACTGTAATAGCACTGACCCTCACTGTAATAGCACTGACCCTCATGGTAAAAGCACTGATCCTCACTGTAAAAGCACTGACCCTCACTGTAAAAGCACTGACCCTCACTGCAATAGCTCTACGCTTCCACAACATCCATATCTAGTACAGTCAGAAGTCATATTGTACCGTCTTTAGCTATTCATGTTTAATAAGAATTACTGACTAATAACACAGATTAGCTATATGATTTAGGATGAATTGACTCAGCACATAACACTCAGCACATAACATACAGTATGTAGGCCTAACTACTAGATATTGCTGATAGATATATTGGTGTTGGGATGTCCAACAAGAGGTTAACTGACCTGGTTGTTGAGGAAGGCCTCGGCCTGCTTGACGTCCCTCAGGAAGAGGTGGAAGATGTGCGCCTGAACCAGCACCTCCCTCCGGCTCTCCCACATCTCCAGCAGCTTGTTCCAGCCCACATCCAGCTTCTGGAGCCACTGCTGCAGCGCCGCGTATGGCAGCGGAGCCTCCTCGGCCTCCAGCAGCTCGTTGACCGCCTGCAGCCGATCGTAGTCCTCCTCGTACCTCCCGATCTCCTCCTTCAGCGCCGCGTGGCGGTTGATCAGCCTCTCGGCCTCCTCCAGCGCGTTGGGCAGCTCGTCGCTAGCTGCCGCCGTCTGCGTGTGCACCAGCCACGTCAGGAAGGAGTCCAGGTCCTGGATGAACTGCTGCAGCCGCCCCGCCACCATCAGAGAGTCCTCGCAGCCCTGCAGCGTGCGCTTCAGCTCCTCCCACTCCACACTGATGCCCTCGAAGTGCTCCAGGACCTCCATGGCCTTGGCCGGGTGCGAGATAGCCAGCTCCTCTGCCTCCTGCTGCAGGTGAAGCAGCTTGGGCTCCAGCACGGCCAGGGCCCCCTCCATGGTGGAGAGTCGGCGCTGCAGGGCCAGCACCCCGCCCAGGTCACTGCCCACGTACTGAGTGGCGTCGATGGCTTTGCGCTTCTCCTGGATCTGAGACTTGATCTCAGCACACTCCAGCAGGTAGTTCTGGAGACGGAGGACAGAGTCCAGGTGGTCCTTCTTCTGCTCCACCATCTCCACGATGCGGTTCCATCTAGAGGGGACAGACAGGGGCACAGGGTTGGGGAGTGGGCAGACAGGGGCCCAGGGGTGGGGAGGGGGAGGGGAAAGACAAGGCCACAGGGGTGGGGAGGGGGACGTAACAGACAGGGGCACAGTGGTGGGGAGTGGGCAGACAGGGGCCCAGGGGTGGGGAGGGGAGGGGAAAGACAAGGCCACAGTGGTGGGGAGGGGGACGTAACAGACAGGGGCACAGTGGTGGGGAGTGGGCAGACAGGGGCCCAGGGGTGGGGAGGGGGACGTAACAGACAGGTGCACAGTGGTGGGGAGGGGGACGTAACAGACAGGGGCACAGTGGTGGGGAGGGGGACGTAACAGACAGGGGCACAGTGGTGGGGAGTGGGACGTAACAGACAGGGGCACAGTGGTGGGGAGTGGGCAGACGTAACAGACAGGGGCACAGTGGTGGGGAGTGGGCAGACGTAACAGACAGGGGCACAGTGGTGGGGAGTGGGCAGACAGGGGCCCAGGGGTGTGGGGTTAATAGGAAGGGGCACAGTGGTAGGGAGAGGGGGGGACAGACAGGGGCGCAGGGGTGGGGAGGGGGCTGGGTCAGTCTGCACCTGTTTTAAGCTTTTAATTCAGTCAGTATACTAAAACATACACTAAGTACTAACTATTGTTACAATTGTCACAATTCATGATTGAAAAATATATAGACTATTAAAATATATATTATTTTCACTTACCAACAGAGCCCAAGAGGATGGAATCAATAGTGCAATTGATCGAATGCATTAATAAGGGACATTGGTTTCGTTTGTTAGTTGTCATTTGCATCTCAAAGGGTTTTGTCTTTGCCTTGACACAGGCTGTGTGTCTAGCTTGTTTCCACGCCAATTAATATGGTCCTCATGCAAAAGAACAGGCATGAATTATACTCATTCAGCAAAGCATATCCAACATGACGTCATGCCAAAACCCCCAAGCCAGAGGCCTCAAAGGGTAGCAATAATATATAGGACCATTGACCAGATATGGTCAAAACATGAAGCAAACCTGAACAAGAGAGGACAAAGTCTACCGAAACTATGTCATAGAGATGTACAATATCCATGAATGCTAGACTTAGTCACAACTAAAACCATAACAGTTTGAGACTGAGGGAGAATATAGTAAAGCCAAAGAGAACACATTTTGGGCATGTTGGTCTTGCACCCGGTGTGGTAGGCAGTCGACACAGATGGTCACCCTGAGATAGGCTCTGTATGCCAAGGTCAGGAGGAACTGGGCCCCTGGAGCATTTCACCAAAACCATCATCCACTACCCTGGCCCTGGATCTGTCTGTCTGTGTCACCATGGTGTCACTAGGGTCTCTGGTCCCCTTCCAGTTCTATCAGCAGGGAGCATGTGATCATCGTGGTCAGCATCTGATCCCCCCTTTCCTTATTTGGCAGGAAATTAGCTAACAATGAAGTAACTGGAACACTTTGGGAGAAAAAAAATCATAAATGCACTGCGCACCATGTGTTGTACATAGATTGACAGATGTGTTTCTATGGCTGTGTTTACACAGGCTTCCCAATTCTGGTCTTTTAATGTATTATTATTAGTTGGTCTTTTGACCAATCAGTTCAGCTATTTTCAGAATTGGCCTGCCAGAATAAACGCAGCCTATGTAGTGTTAAGTATTGTAATAAATGACCTGTGTTGAAGAATCTCTATCCAACTGAACATAATTCCCATGTTATTTCGCAATGCAGATAAGTCACATTTTCATCACATATTGTCTTCTTGTGGAATAGACCTGGGGTGCATTCCTTGCTGCACACCATAGCAAACTGTAACAAAACATTCTTGTTGGTAAAGTTCAAGTTAGTCCTTCCCCGTTTTGACCTTTTGCTTCTGTTTGGTTCCTAGTGAAATACACCCCAGTGTTGGTCAGTCAGAGAACAGTGGGCTGGTGTTACCTGCTGTTGAGGTGGTCCTGACAGCCTCTGACCTCTGTAGAGCTGGGGTGACCACTGTCCAGCAGCTGCTGCACTATCTGGTTCACGTCCAGGATCCTTCCCATCAGGCTGTTCATCTCCTGGTCCAGGCTCTCAAACCTACAGAGAGTGTGACATGAGAGGAGGGAGAATGTGTGTTTTAAACGCAATAGAGCCCTCAGTTAGATATGACTGATTATGACATTCCTATGACAGTGTTATGTCGCCCTTATGAGGGGAGGGTTCAAGCAACGGATTCCCGAAAAACTAACTTTAGAACTAAAAGCATGACTTAAATCTAACATTCTGCCTATGATCTCCACCCCAGACGGGAGCTGTACCTGTGGGCTATGACCTCTACGTCCTCCAGCCTCTCTGGAACCTCCATCTTGTTGAGCCACTGCTCCTTCTCGTCGATCCACACCTCGCAGGCGTTGACCTCGCTGAACATGAGGTAGACGGCCAGCGCGTCGTGCAGCCACTGCTGCCTTAGGACGGCCACCTCGGCCACCTCGGCGTACAGCTGCTCCGCCTCGCCCATCCTCGACTGCACCTCGTCCAGCTCCCGGTAATGCAGTGGCAGCGCCACCATGTGTTTGCGCAGAGTTACCACGTGCATCCGGTGCTTGTCCACGGCCTCGCACACGCCCCGGTGCTTCTTGAGCAGTGACTGGGTGGAGTACTCATCGTGGCCAAAGTCCTCGCTGGAAACCAGGCGGTAGGCGTCCTGCAGCCAGGCCAGCAGGTCGTCCGTCTCTGTGCTAAACTGGAAGAAATTGAGTGCCTCCTGCAGGTGGCCCAGTCTCTGCGCCGCCTGGTCCTCCAGCCTCTTCCACTCCCCTTTCACCTCCATGATGCGCTCCTGGATGCCCCCCGTGCCGAAACTCTTCTCCATCAGGATCTGCTTGCCCTTCTTCATGGTTTGTTGGAGGAGGGAGCGGTGGGCCAGCAGCTCCCCAGCCAGGGTCTTGTGTTTCTGGAGCAGCCGCAGCACGCTGCTCAGGTCCTTGCCACAGGTCTGGGTGGCCAGGATGGAGCTCTTCTCGCGGATCCAGGCCTCGGACTCCTCCACCTCCTGGAAGAAGGCCCAGAGGTGCTGAGACTCCTCCAGCTCCGAGCGCCGCTTGGCCGCCAGCTGCTTGAGCTCCTCCAGGCAGGTGCTGACATGGTTGACCCGGTTGGAGATCACCTGGGGGTCACAGGGCTGGTAGCCTGGGAAGGAGAGAGAATAGGGGACAGGGGACAGCAATCAATATACATGTTTGTATTAAAGATGTATATGGGGGACTGTATCTAAACACTCAATGAAATTTGCATGTAAACAAAAACCCTAATACTGATATAAAACGAGCATAAAGTTTTCCAAAATAACTATGTAATATCCACAAAATTGAAATAACCTTCACTTTTGTATTGTAAATGGATCTTCAGAAAATATGTTGTGGAAAGTCATGATTGCCCTCTTGTGGGTCTCTCTGGAAGTGCCACGACCAACTTCACCACTCAATGTACAGGAAACTATACTCCTACACACTCTTAACACAAAACATTTGTTTTTCTTACCTGTGCATTCTTCCAGGACCATGGGAGACATAACAGCACAGTCAGTATTTCTAATCCTATCAAATCCAAATATTTCATCCCTCAAAATCACCTCGTTGTTATCAAAGCACATTCCACTTCTCACTAAAGCTGATCTGTGACCATAGCCATCTGACGTCTTACCTTCGATGGTGGTGAATTTGAGAGCGGCTGAGTTAAGGGTCTGCACCCTCTCTGCCTGCGCTGTGATGTCAGCTTCCTGGAGGCTGTGTTTCTGCAGCAGGTCGTCCACCTCCAGCAGATGCTTGCCGAAGTCTTTGGACAGGAGCTGGACCTGTGGTGAGAGGGACCATGGTCACCTTTGACACTCAGCAGTGCTTCCCCTGACCATGCTGCCTGTACTAAAACTTAAAAAGTCAACGTCTCAAGGATTTCTCACAGTTGTTTCATGTACTGCATCTCCACATTATCATTTCATTTGCACACAAATGTCAACCCACAGCCTATGCTGTTGAGTCGACACAACTTGGAGACAGTATAGTGTTCATGTAACGTAAAATGCATGACAAAATACTCACCTGCATGTCCTCCATCCAGTCGATCATATAGACCATGTCCTGGAAGGTCTTCTGCAGAGCCAGGTTCTTCTCCAACCGGGCCTTCCTCCCCACCACCAGCTCCTTCAGCAGGCTCCACTGGCCCAGGATGTTCTCCTTGCGGGCTGAGATGCGCCGGATGTCGTAGTAGCCCTCCGTCTCCATCTCCCCAGCCAGCTCCACCACCACCCCGATGCGCTCCTCGTACGACGAGATGTCTGCCTCAATGGCCTCGTGCTTCTTCATGGCGGCCTCCACCGCTGGCAGGTCGTAGCCAAAGTTATCCTGGTGGGACGGGACATTCAGTCAGGCAGAGGATCACTTAACGACAGGCAGGTGATTGTGGAAGGGTTTACTCAGTCGGGGCAATGCAGTCATATGAAAATATATCTTAATATACCATTGCCCATTTAAAAGTCATTCATGTTATACAATACTTTGCCATTGTTCTTAAAATACATTCTAAAGACATTTAATTCTCAATCTACAGCTAAATTATAAGACTATTGCTATAAGACTGTTAGGATATGGCCCATGTCTGATATGTTAAAGACACTAGTCACTGTGGCCCTGTGGTCCCTACCTGAGACACGAGGCGCTGGTTCTCGTTGAGCCACGCCTGTCTCATGGTGGTCTTGTGGTCAAACCGCTGGGCCAGCAGCTCCAGCTTCTCCTGGCGAATCAGCTCCTGACGTAGGGCCACACCTCTTTCATGCTCCGCCTTCTCCAGCCTCTCCCACGCCTAGCCAAATGAAAAACAGAGGAAAATGTACCCATAATGCAGCATGGTGACAAACAAAGAGGAGTCATTTGCACTGATTTGCTACATTTAAAAAAAAAAACTGATACTGATAAAGAAGGATTTTATATTTGCCAAGACATGTCCAGCTATTGCATTATCTGTTCAGGCATTTGAGACACTTCTTATTCCCACTTATACCAGTATTCATTACCTTGTTGATATCAGAGATGAGTTTCCCTTCATGAGGCACGTATGGTTTCTGGTTGTTAGCTCTGAGCTTGCTTTGGATAGTAAAGAGGAGCACCTCCAGGTTCCCCTTCTCCTGGAACCTAGCACAAGACAGAAAGTGTGTTTCACAAATATCCTGATACACAGTACTTTGCACAAGGTGGGATCCATTTGAAATGTAAAATCACAGGTCTCATATCCTAGATCCTGTACCTTAAAATAACCCTCTGCTCAAAAATGGGTAAAAGACATGCATTTTTTCTTATTATTACATTACTAGGGTTGTGACGGTCATGGAATTTTGGATGACGGTCATTGGTCAGCCAAATGACCGCGGTCACCATTATAATTGTTCGAATAGCAAAAATGTTCTCCTTTCCTCCTGTCCTGACTGCATGTGCTGCTGCAGGGAGGTGCCGTTGCCTAGGCAACCAAAGGCTTGTTTGCTTACAACACCTTGCTTGTTTCAGCAAGGAGCAACAAAGTTACATCACGTTGTAAAGAGTCCACGTTACCGAGGAAACGCAAAACAACTGCACGAATGCCCGGGCGCCCCCGTCTTTGGTCAGCTGTTCGTTCCCCACAAAAATACGGTTATGGCGGTTATTTGCTTTTCATGGCGGTCTTCATCCATAGTCATCGGTTACACAATCATACGGTCATTGTGCCAGCCCTGTAAGTTACCCGACTCATCAATATATTCTCTGTGACATTGCCGGCAGGCTTGACCTTCACCGCAAAGGCATTCATCATTACACGTGGCCTAGCTCCACACACTGCATAATTGTAACCTAATTCTAAATAATAAGTGGTCATCACTGAGCAGATTTCAGAGTCATATGATGACCACCTCTTGGCCATCGAGGGCTGCCAGGGCAACGAGGCTGGGTGAGAAGCCGGGTAAAGGCCTCAGAGATACTAGTCACCAGAGGAGATGTCTATCCTCTAGCCATAGAGTGAAAGGGTTCTGGAGACACATTTGGGTGTCACATCACTTAGATCCAGTCCCTTTTGGTCAAATAGGTCATGAGTCACATGGCACGGCTAACTGGGTGCTTAGTTACGCCAGACATGCCAGCTTGGGGCGTCATGCTGGGTCTCATGCTAGTACTACTGTGCCCACACCCATCAATGTGTAGGTTTTAGTTGAATACTCCAACGGTTATGGTACATACCACACATCAAATGGGAATCAGACAAATCAAAAGCATCTGTCTGGAGGCATTCTCTGAGAAAATAACATACTATAAAACATAAGCTATAAGAACTATAAAAGGATGCAACTATTGACTCAACCTAAATCCTGTCCTAAAACCAAAGCAACCCAAAATTATTTAAGTGATAATTTGTATCAAACAAACGTTTTAAGTTTAAAACCCTCTGGTGTATGAATAGGACCACTATAGATTGAAAAAAAAATTGATGCAATATAATTCATATGTTTATGTGTCATTGCACAGTGTTGACTTACTTGATGGGCTTCTCGATGGTGCAGTAGGTGGTGAAGGCTTGAAGCTGTTGCTGGACACCCGTTAAGGAGTTGGCAAACTTCTGGTTGCTGATGATGCCTATGGTCTTCTCGATCCACTCCAGGAGCTCCGAGGCCAGAGCCTCATATCGATCGATCATCTTCTGACCCTCAATGGCATTGTCCAACACCTGTATAAAACGTAAACATTTAGCATCGATGGATATTACATAGGATTGACTTAATTCATAACTTTAGTTTATTAGCATTTGATAACGGCTCAGACACGAGAGGTATGTGGCAGGGTCTACAGTCAATCATGGACTACAAAAGGAATACCAGCACCATCACAGACTACACGATGTCTTGCTCCCAGACAAACTAAACGACTTCTTTGTTCGCTTTGAGGACAATACAGTACCACTGACACGGGACCGCTAACAAAACCTGCGGGCTCTCCTTCACTGCAGCCAACGTGAGTAAAACATTCAAACGTGTTAACCCTTGCAATGCTGCCGGCCCAGACGAGCATGCGCAGACCAGCTGGCTGGTGTGTTTACGGACATATTCAATCATTCCTTATCCCAGTCTGCTGTTCCCACATGCTTTAAGAGGGCCACCATTGTTACTGTTCCCAAGAAAGCGAAGGTAACTGAGCTAAATGACTATCGCCCCATAGCACTCACTTCTGTCATCATGAAGTGCTTTGAGAGACTAGTCAAGGACCATATCACCTCCACTCTACCTGACGCCCTAGACCCACTCCAATTTGCTTACTGCCCCAATAGGTCCACAGACGACGCAATCACACTGCACACTGCCCTAACCCATCTGGACAAGAGGAATACCTATGTAAAAATGCTGTTCATCGACTACAACTCATCATTAAACACCATAGTACCCTCCAAACTCGTCATTAAGTTAGAGACCCTGGGTCTCGACCCCGCTCTGTGCAAATGGGTCCTGGACTTCTTGACGGGCCGCCCCCAGGTGGTGAGGGTAGGTAACAACATCTCCACCCCGCTAATCTTCAACACTGGGGCCCCACAAGGGTGCGTTCTCAGCCCTCTCCTGTACTCCCTGTTCACCCATGACTGCGTGGCCATGCACACCTCCAACTCAATCATCGAGTTTGCAGACAACAACGAGACGGCCTACAGGGAGGAGGTGAGGGCCCTCAGAGTGTGGTGTCAGGAAAATAACCTCACACTCAATGTCAACAAAACAAAGGAGATGATCGTGGACTTCAGGAAACAGTAGTGGAGAAGGTGGAAAGGACAGACTGAAATGGTCCTCCCACACAGACAGTGTGGTGAAGAAGGCGCAGCAGCGCCTCTTCAACCTCAGGAGGCTGAAGAAATTCGGCCTATCACCAAAAACAAAAATAAACTTTTCCAGATGCACAATTGAGAGCATCCTGTCGAGCTGTATCAACGCCTGGTACGGCAACTGCTCCGCCCTCAACCGTAAGGCTCTCCAGAGGGTAGTGACGTCTGCACAACGCTTCACTGGGGGCAAACTACCTGCCCTCCAGGACACCTACACCACCCGATGTCACAGGAAGGCCAAAAGGATCATCAAGGACACCACAACAACCACCCGAGCCACTGCCTGTTCACCCCGCTATCATCCAGAAGGCGAGGTCAGTACAGGTGCATCAAAGCAGGGACCGAGAGACTGAAAAACAGCTTTTATCTCAAGGCCATCAGACTATTAAACAGCCATCACTAACATTGAGTGGCTGCTGCCAACATACTGACTCATCTCTAGCCACTTTAATAATGAAAAAATGTATGTAATAAATGTATCATCACTAGCCACTTTAAACAATGCCACTTTATATAATGTTTATATACCCTACATTACTCATCTCATATGTATATACTGTACTCTATACCATCTACTGCATCTTGCCTATGCCGTTCGGCCATCGCTCCTTCATATATTTTTATGTACATATTCTTATTCATTCCTTTACACTTGTGTGTATATAAGGTGGTGGTTGTGAAATTGTTAGGTTAGATTACTTGTTAGATATTACTGCATGGTCGGAACTAGAAGCACAAGCATTTCGCTACACTCGCATTAACATCTGCTAGCCATGTGTATGTGACTAATAAAATTTGATTTGAATTATACTCATGTGTACAAAACATACACTACTGTTCAAAAGTTTGGCGTCACTTAGAAATGTCCTTATTTTTTAAAGAAAAACACATTTTTTTGTCCATTAAAATAACATCTAATTAATCAGAAATGCAGTGTAGACATTGTTAATGTTGTAAATGGCTATTGTAGCTGGAAACAGCTGATTTTTGATGGAATATCTACATAGGCGTACAGAGGTCCATTATCAGCAACCATCACTCCTGTGTTCCAGTTGCACGTTGTATTAGCTAATCCAAGTTTATCATTTTAAAAGGCTGTTGTGTTGATTAAATAAGCAATAAAACTGGCATTTGTGGGTCCGATTACAGGCTCAAAATGGCTAGAAACAAATAACTTTCTTCTGAAACTCGTCAGTCTATTCTTGTTCTGAGAAATGAAGACTATTCCATGCGAAAAATTGCCAAGAAACCAAAGAGCTCGTACAACGCTGTGTACTACTTCATTCACAGAACAGCGCAAACTGGCTCTAACCAGAATAGAAAGAGGAGTGGGAGGCCCCGGTGCACAACTGAGCAAGAGGACAAGTACATTAGTGTTGAGTTTGAGAAAGTGTGTCGGCATCCTCCTACCTTTCCCACTCTCTTGCCCTCTACTCGAAGGGCTTTCATCTTGGAGAAGTAATGGTAGTAGGACACAACATAGGTTATTATCGACTTCTCATCTGGGTTCTCTGTATTCACGTCTGCAGAGTCAAACAGGAAGAACACCAATACACAAACACGTACAGCACACATTTATAATATAACATAATCACACCTTGACATTAAATCATTTCAGTAGTGTAAAATATAAACTATGGTCACTGTCGCTGAAAGTCTGTGAAGGTTTGCAAGTCTGAGATATATGTTACCAAATGTCCATGAACTGTTGACGAGGTCGCCATTTCAATTCTCTGTGTGGTCTTACCTTCAGGGTCCAGGAGTTTGGTGAGCCCCAGGTTCTGCTCAGCAATGTTGAAGGCTTGCTGGAGGTTGTGTGTGGCATTTGACCGGATCAGCTTATGGAATTCAATCAAATCAGGCCTGTAGTAATGCAACGTAGGTCATTTAGTTCACTTTCTATATGGTCACATAAATACATGTTTTAAAACGTAAATACTTGATTGCTTAGCCAATGCTGACCTGTGTCGGTGAATGAGAGCGTTGAAGGCGAGACCATCTCTCCAGCAGGTGGTGAAGTTCTGGATGTGGACCTCAGAGTACCTGTGGGACAGTTGACACAGAACACACTCACAACTATTGGTCCAATAGATATATGCTATCCAACTAAAGACATTGCATGTATCAACAGTAGTAAAACAACTGTCAGAATCCTTAAAGACATGTATGGAAAGTGGAAACTGTTCAAAGTTTGACGTTCAATTTTGGCTTTTGGTTAAATGAAGACATTCACCCAGCAGTTTTCATCTGGCACCAGAGTAGCAGGGCATCCTTTGCCGACCGCGTCTCCCTGTTGTCGTCACACTCAATCTTAATCACCTGGATCTGTGTGCACAGGGAGCGAGACCAGACGACAAACAACCTTGGTCAAGGAAACCAGTCTCAAAACTGTCCTCAGTTCAGTAAGATCACCAGGTTACTATGAAGTTGAGAAGAAAACAGTGAGGAAACACGCCCATGTTGCTGATCAGTTTCAAACACACTGAACACAAAACCCAGTTCCATTCAACAGCCACACCAGGAGTGTATTCATTACACAGATTCTGTTGTTAACAGTTTGGGCTGTTTCAAAACGCTTTGCAACAGAAACCGTTTACTTTAAACGGAAAACATTTTGCCGCGAAAACAAGAGTTTCTAATGGACATATTCAAGGTTCCTCCCTACCCATTTCGTTACATTTGCTCTGTTTGGTTCTTAAATAGTAAACAGTTTCTGTTGCAAGACGTAATGAATACACCCCAATAGTCACACAACTGCATTGCATGTCTCGTCACAAACTCGCACACAAACGTGTGCCTGTCATGTTGGGAGGAAGGCCACAGAATCATGACAACATCACTGTGCGCCTGCATCTATGACAGCCATTGGCCCAATCATGTCACGGTGACATGATACATATTAATGGGAGGGTTGACACCCTAGTATCTGCTAGACCACCCATGTCAACAAATCGCACCGCATCCACAAGCAGACACGCTCACTCACACTGGAATGCAACTGGAGGCTTATAGGACTCTACTGCATGTATACACGGTTTAGTCTCCACCTACAGGGAATATGTTATATGTGATTCAATTATGGTAGGATAGCACTCCTAATTACAAGGAGAACAACTGAACAACTATAGTTCAAATGAACTGCTGCCTAAAACCAAACTGACTTTTCACAAGAGCCAATGAGGACATTCCATCTCTAAAATGTACCTTATCTGCTCATACCTCAGATCAGGCAGATTTCAAATAGCCTTGATCGCAGTGCATGTCATCCAACAGTAAACAAGATGCTTGAGAGAAACAAACCGTCTGGCCGTGACAGAGAGGAATACACCACGCAGGTCACAATTAGGTAGCATGAACACAACGACACGGAGTGAAGCAACAAGAAAGGATCGTGAAGTTACTAAATTTAATGGAGGTGTCAAGCGTTTATTAGTCTTAAAATCGGCTCCTGGAGATAATTTACCTCCTGGAGGCCTCTATTCCTCCTTTCCTTTCCTCTCTTTTCCCCCTTTCTCTCGCTGTGTCTGCTGCCTGCTGCAGTGGCTAGGCCTTGCCTGCTGACTGGGCAAAGTCACCTGGAACAGTCCAAGGGTAGGGGAGGGGTGGAAGGAGAGGGAGAGAGAAAGGAAGAGAGAGAAAGACAGAGAGAGGGAAACAGAAAGGGAGGAGAGACGTAGTAAACTAAAAGAGGAGTGTGAGGAGAGAGGGATGAGACAACCACAAACGGTTGCAGAATCGGTGACAGAGAAGGAAGGGGGGGTGGGGGAGGAGAATAGGTGCTGACTGAATCTTGCCCTGGCCGGAGCCCCACCCCTTGCTCCCTAAAGCACAAATCAGTTTCCAATAACGTGCTCCTCCTCTTTCACTGCATGCAAAATTTAAGAGGCCATCGACTCCCTGGCTCCACAGTCGGTGCAGTGGAATGGGATGCCGGCCAAAAGTGCCCCAGCTAATCTGTAATCCCCGTTAGAAGGCAGAGCGATAAACTATGCCATGCTAGCCTCTCCTCCTAACTCCATAGGCACCACTAGCCTGCGTCCCTGAATCATACTTACAGAGTGACGCTGATTTGAACAACGCAAGACATGCGTTTGTGCTGAGACCACCACTGTCCTGAAGGCGACAACAAAAGCCAAACGATTTTGTGCTACTTACATGCCTGTCACTTGTCTGTGGTATCGCGTCCTGTAAGGCCTTGTGCCCATTGCGTGCGTATGTCTCTGAGGCAGATGTCAGACAGTATGTCCTTGTTTGAGATCCAACTACGATCAGGACCAGAGTGACATTGCTAGTAACGTCACACAGTGATGATGCGGCATGTTTCAAGGCTTCTCCATACAGTCTTTTGGCCAGTGTATAAATCAGTCGGATTTCTGCCTTTACTCCTCTTAAATTAAGACAGTGCTGAAACCAGCATGCCTGTTGTGTCAAAATCATGACAATAATATACACAGAATGTTGGCCTACTTCTGTTTTACCGCTGGGACACGAGAAGTAGATACCTTTATCCAACAGTGCTAAATCTGTCTCAGCTCAAAGACTGATGAGAAAGAGTGACAACAAGTAGGATAAGACTTTGTTCTTGTGTTTGAAGGTGTATTACAACCTCATGCCCAGGCTATTGCACACAGCGCATATAAGCCTGGGCTATCAACGATTCAAAGTCGGCGTGAGTGCAGCGTTTCCCAAATTAGGGGTCGCACCTGATTTTAAAATGGGTTTACGAGAGAAACTCTGTTTTTAAAAAAAAATTTTTTTAAGTGCTTGGTTCATAGAACCGGGGTTACGTCAGTAACCTCCGATAGCTGCTAGATGCGGTTGCAGTAAACAAAGCGGTTTGTGTTTTCTTCGTACAAATGTGGCTGCATCTTTTGAACCGTTTAAGCCCACAAGCCGCGCAGGACTCATTAGAACAGAGTGGACAAGACCAGGCACTAATGCAATGATGATGTTCTTTTCTACACAGAAGATCATACACAATTATTGCCTGATGATCTTCTGAACTTTCCAATGCCTTTCTGAGGGTTTTCAGTCACTTCAAACCATACCTCCTTCAGAAATACTGTCAAAAGTACTGTCAGACTGATTTGTAATATACTATCATAGCCCATATTATAAAAAGCAAACATTCATTCCAGGGACTGGACTCAATCCAGGGACTGCAGTGACGCCTCTTGCACTGAGAGGCAGTGCCTTAAACCGCTGTGCCACTTGGAGCCCCCACATGCTGGGGTCACACATTTTTTTTAAATATCAAAATGGGGTCACGGGCCAAATCAATTTTGGGGACCACTGCCTTAGTAGGAGTGCCCATAGAATTCTATGGGAGTGACCTACCGAGTAAACTACTTGTCATCATTTAATTTTAGCAAATCACACGACTGCGAGGCATGGGGAGGGTTAGAGGGAAGGTGTTGTGGGAGACTAAGCTAAATGCCTATGTGCCGGAAGTTTCTCCCAGCCATTCTGTATTGGCTAAAGAAGGCCGAGTTTGATGCATTGATCAACCAGACTCTTCCTGACTATTTGGGCGGAAGAGTCTGGAGACAAAATTAGATGTATTAGAACTGCAGCAGATTGGCTCTGATGTCATGCACCAGTCGGAAACAGGAGTTTGTAGAAACAACGATGCACACCCACGTAAGCTTCGTCATCCACATGCTGACTGAGTTCAAAAGTACCCCACGGGGGACAAAGACGGAATAGAGCTACACAGCACTAGAACATACCGTCCCCAACATGAGACACACAGAGGCCTGCAGGAACTGGAAGCCAAAAATACCTCAGAAGAGGTTAAGCTAGCAGCAGGTCTTAAGCACAATCCCAACAGGGGACAGGAATGTCCCAACAGGGGACAGGAACGTCCCCACAGGAGTTGGCTGCGTGACAATTTTTTTTTTTAAATGTCAATCCAAAATACAACCACAACAGAAGCCACAGAGACAAACAACACCATGCAACACCAGGACTAGGTGACTACCTGGAAGCGAAGGATGACGGTCCAGATGAGGCCAAGGGTGAGACGGTGGTTGCCGTCGACGATGTCGTGAGAGCCGACGTTCTCCAGGTGGACCCTCTGCTCCTTGAGGAACTGCAGGGCCTTGTCCACGTTCTCCAGGCAGTGGATACGCATGCGACCCCGCGTGGGCCTCGGCTAGGGGAGGGAGGGATGGGGGAGGGAATGAGGGAGAGAAGGAGAGAAGGGTGAGAGGACAGCAAGGTAAGGAGATAGAGGGAACAAGAGTGGAATTGTGAGAGGGTAATGGTTGATTGGTCAAAGCAATCTGCAGGGGAAATATAGACTTTGATCCCAATGCCTTTATATTAAGACAATGTTATTCTCATAAAAACACAATGGCAAAGAAAGTGTGCAAATGCTGCACACCCATCCAATTGTCAAACCCCATTATGTGGACTACTATTCTCATACGATTACACATGACATATAGCTGCAGTGCTGACAACATTCATGAAACATTTAGACGTGAATGAACAATATTTGGTACAAAAAAATAACTACAATGCAGAGCTCTTTGTTGAATAGTTTTGAATAGTTTTGCGCTTGTTCTCCTAGCATCTGCTGACTGAAAGGTAGACTGTGGTTGGGAACCAGAGAATGGGTTGACCAACCAGCATCTCCCCAGACAGGACCTCCAGCAGCCTGGTGAGCATGTAGCCGTCCCGGAGGTCGTTATAGAGATCAGCGATTCGACAGGACACTCTTGCCAGGTGGGAGTTCACCCACTTAGTGAAGGTCTTCTTCTGGACAGCATCTCTCTCTTCTGCAGGAGAGATGAGATAAACACAGGGCTTACAGATGTAGGATCTTAATTTAAGCCAGTTTGCTACAGCAGGAAAATAATCCTGCAGCAACAGGAAATGTGAATTATTATGTGGAATTGAATGGACATTTTTGTAGGGGTCTGACATTTTAAAGTTTAAATTACAAACTTTTAAAACCTGGAATAAACTACGAGCTTTGCAGGAAAATGCTAAGCAACACAAGAGTGATCAAATGAAGATCCTAAATTTGTAGTTCATCAGGATAGAGCTCTGATCGGTGATGTAGTGACTAAACCTCACATCTGAGTTATTCCCCCAGTCACTACTGGTCCACTCAGAGTCCGAGTCCAAGTCCGAGTCACTGCTGGCCCGGTCCGAGTCCTGGACTCAAGTACTATAGCACTGGCTCTGATATATCAACCATACCTCCTTGTCAGTAGCCCCTGTATGATAGATCATGAATCAAGTCCTTCTATAAACTTTGAACCTCCATCAGGTATACATGGAGGTCTATAAAGATTGTGTATTTTGTGAGTGATGGAGCTGTGACTGAGGCAGGTGAAGGTGCTGTTGTTGCTCTAGTCCAGTATCTCTATCCACCCACCTGCCAAGGCCTTGATGCGGGAACACTCAAACAGCTTGGAGCTGGTGACCTCAGTTTCCCAGTGTCCCGAGCTGCCGGCCAGACGGGTGTTGTTGTTGTTGAGCTGGCGTTGGGCCTCCGCGTTGTCCAGGTCTGTGGAGGCATTGGCCATTGCGCCTGTTTCCCTGAGCGACCCTACAGACACACGGTGGGAGAGTTAGGTAGAGTACAGTACATTTAGGATGCGGATCACATGCCCCCTTTATCACCCCCATAGAAACAAATTATACTGTACATATAAATACATAATCTCGAACACCATGCAGGAAATCTGAATCACAACAACTGAGGGCAAAGCGCATGCATGTTTTGATAGAGCTCCAGTCCACACCATACATTTACTAATCCAGGGGTGGGGCTATGAACAGTCATAGATATCTATGATTTCCGAAGCACAAATCACGCATTGAATCAAACCCATTTGCTAATGTTAATGATAATTCCTCATTCACTTCTCGTCCGTTTACTTATCAAAAACATTTGTGATTCTTATGAATAATGGATCATTCATGACTCATTTGCATAACATACATACATAGAGGGAGTTTGGCACAGTCTTCTTCTCTGATCGTGTCTCGTTAAAAAATAACTTTATTGAAACAACTGGCTCCTATTGTGTCTCTTTCACGTCAGGTGAGATGAGATCAGAGCAGTGCCGCCAGTAAACAGTACGATACATCAACGAGAGAGTTGCTGCGCTTATCCTCCAATCCCTCTGGCTCTTTGTCGTGTTACAGTCACGTAAGTGTGAATATGGACGTGTAAAAGTGTCAGTGTGCGGGGGAATCTGTGAGGGGGGAAAAATTGACTTTCTTTGCAATGGGAGACGGAGCGAGGTTGAACTCTTTTCTGTTACAACACCAGCTGTGGTCCTCGAGGCACCTCACAAAGCACAAATATTTCAAAAGCAGTCAAGACGTGAAAGGCAAGAGTAAACACTGAATTACATGCTCAGCACTCTTAAAAAGGTTGAAATATTCTAGTCTGGTTGGAAATCAAATTTTCAGAGGATTATGGTCATCATTCAATATGAAGCTGGGAGGAGTATGTGTTACTGAAACTGTAAGGCTTGGGATCACGGCATAGTGTGAATTATACAGTAACATTCGGGGGTCTCTATTTATTTCACAGGACTTCCTATTTTATGGGCCTAATATGACCTATAGCCGGGCACATTTTGGACTTCTAACCCCTTTTAAACATTGTGTGTTTGAAAGGTCTGTGTGATTAACGCGCTGAGCTAGAGTGGTCTTTTATATTTTAAAAAAAATGTCTGTAGATTCCAAATAGTTTGAGCTATCTATGAAAAGCTATCTATGAACAGTTGAGACTCTCACGAACATGGACATGTAACATGTTGTGCTCTACGGCGCTCACGAGCGACACAAAAGTCGTTCGAAGGGTAAGGGGTTCTTCTACATAGAAGATCATTGGAAAGCCCAGGACATGGCGTCTATAATACTGTAATAAGCTCACATTTTTTCTGTCACAAACTCCACACATTTGTCACTGGCTAGCTGGATATGTATTTCCCAGCATTCAGCATTCATATAAATTCATTTGATCAGGTTTTTGCTTTGGCAGACCTTTTTTTTTAAAATGACATATCAGTAAAAGTCATGAATGCAACTGTTTATTTCAAATTGTTTTGTGTTCTATTTGTAGCCCTGGTTATCCTGAAAATAATATGGTAAAACACCTCATTGTGAGGCTGAACATAAGGGCTCGACATGCAGATCAAATAAAACAGATCAATGAAAAGCCAATGTTTCCTGGCATCTCAGGACTGATAGGGTTTATGGTAAATATGGTAAACATGTATTAGCTTTTAAGGGGGCGTGAACACAACCAGTAATGCTTTCATCTGATTGTCAAACAAATCTCTCCAGAAAGTAAGCTACCTGCGCATGTTGGTCCGCTGCAAAATAATTCCAGCATCCAAACAGCATCCTGTGTACTCACCATTTAATGAATGGAACGAGACATCTGTTACAAAACATTTGCCGATTGTCATTAGTAGGCCTACACTCGTCTAGCCTGAATTAAAGACCCCGTGCTGTCTTTTAATTGTATTTTTCAATCCTCAATCATTTCCCTGAGCCTCCTTCGGCCACTGAAATGCTCAGTCTGACTGTGTGGGCGTACAAATTTGAATATTTTGACATACTGTCCTGAGCTGGAGTTGGACCCTGAAAGCGACAAACTTTCACAGGTGTGTTAGGCTACTTTGTTTTGTCATGAAAACAAAAGGCATACATCACGCATGTTAAATTGCCATCTCATTGTTGTACTGTTTTCAATAGGTCACCAGAAGATGCAGCATCAGAACATCCTGTTTGCGTGGTGGGCTCTGGTACAGTAATTCACAACACCGAACACCTCAATTCCCTACACCAGAGAAGAATTCCCAGGCAACAAGCCAGGTGCTCCAGTAGCGCTCTGTCTGGGACCTTCTCACTTCCTACTTCCTGTCAGAGAGAAGCAGAGGTCCTTTAAGGAGCTATAGAAACCAGTGCAGAAATGTCACGAACTGCCCTTTATTTAATATGGAAATGCAGAATTATTTTAGGGATCTCTTGCTAAATATTCCAAGTGAACATAAGTGATAGTTGATAATGTTGCAAGTTTGTTAGTGAGAGCTCAAGACACACAGAGAGAGAGGGAACAACCTCTCTCTCTCTCTCTCTCTCTCTCTCTCTCTCTATAAAGATATATATCGCAAGTGTTGTTGTATTAGATGGTTGTGAATGGCTGTGTACATCAAGAAATAAAAGTTATAGGGCGACACACAATTGGTCTAGCTTCGTCCGGGTTAGGGAGGGTTTGGCAGGTAGGGATATCCTTGTCTCATCGCGCACTAGCGACTCCTTTGGCGGGCCGGGCGCAGTGCATGCTGATCAGGTCGCTAGGTGTACAGTGTTTCCTCCGACATATTGGTGCGGCTGGGTTGGGTTGTGTTTCGGAGGACGCCTGACTCTCGACCTTCGTCTCTCCCGAGCACGTACGGGAGTTGTAGCGATGAGACAAGACAGTAACTACTAACAATTGGATACTACGAAATTGGGGAGGAAAAGGGGGTAAAAAAATAAATAAATAGATTTTTAAAAATAAATAAAGGTTGAGTCAGAAAGAAATTGCAGTAAATATTAGACATCTAAGCAGCCATATGAGACATACAAAAGAAAATGTCAAAAAAGCCTCACAGACATGTATATGTCACCAGAGGGACCTCCACTATCAGCGTCTATAGAATTATGAGCCCAACATAGAGACATTCTGAAAAATATGAACGCAGCACACCAATCAGGAGAGTATTCTCAATTCCAGAAATGAGGTCATCAATAAATGAAAATTATAATATTTCAGGAAACAATTGGAAATGTACAGTAAATACGTATCATACTGAGATCATACTGTGGTAGGCAGGTAGCCTAGTGGTTAAGAGCATTGGACGAGTAGCGGAAATGTTGCAAGATCGAATCCCCGAGCTGACAAGGTCAAAATCTGTCGTTCTGCCCCAGAACAAGGCAGTTAACCCACTGTTCCTAGGCTGTAATTGAAAATAAGAATTTGTTCTTAATTCTTAACTGACTTGCCTAGTTAAATAAAGGTTTAAAAAAATACTGAGATCATACTTACACATTGTTCAACATGATCTTAATCTGTTTCAGATTGGGTCAAAGGATCAATGCAATGCTCAGTGAAATTCATATTTAGAGAAAGCTACTGTAACAATCACACCACAGGTGTGCGTGCATGCATGCGTGCGTGCGTCCCTACAGCAGCTCCAGAGACTGCACTTGGAGGCGTCAGCAATTACATCTCCATGACAGCTCAAAAGCTGGTGTGTCCTAAAATCACATACTACCAGACACTACTAGCCCCTTGAGCCACGAAACGGGTGGTACTGTATGTCACATACTTACTGAACAACATCACCTTTATACAGAAAGACCCCACATGTCACAAAAATTAACACACTACCCACTTCCTTTTCAAGGGACCGCACGCACATTATAATTCCATGGTCATGTACTGTACGGTGAAGGATGTCACACTGACAGAAGGCCACCATACAGCCACAATGGTCGCCAATGCATTAAGGCTCCATCCAAACTGTCACACTGTAATATATGTCAAATGTATTGGCCTGAGCTGTTGCTAGACCGAGGTCGCTCCGGCAGGCCTTTCCTAGACCCACCACCTGGGGTCCCTCTAATAAGACACTCTTTTAGCTTAAGGATCCCACTAACTGACGTGATGTGGTTCTTCCTGGTAAACAAACACACCTGTCAGTGTCTCAGCGTACCAGAGGACCCTCTCACATATCCAAGACGCTCCGCATGGAAACAAAAACACTGTTGCTCTCCAGCAATAATCCAGCCCACATATGCTTCTGCTGCTATCGGGACAGTTCACTGACGAATCTCATCTATCCGGGGTGCATGACTGTTTCTACCATTAACAACAGCAGCCTACATAGCCTACATCTAGCTGGGTAACAGCTAGCGTGGTGATCAGGCTAGACCTCAACAGAGAATCCAATGGCGATCAGACTAAAATGAAGCAATAACAGATTCTGGCAAACAAGGGACGACACAGGGTTCCATACATGTCCATGACACCTCCACAAGAGACACGACTCGGCAACATGCCTAAGCCCTTTGATCCCTCTGGTGCTGGGAAAAGGTCAGAGACAGTCGACTGCACCTTTGACAACACAATCACCATGCTACAACCACTGAACTTTAGTAAACACTGAGTCCTTACTGTTTCTTGCTACAGCTTGTGCATAGTACAGGGCAGGAGAAGCCCTGCTGTGGCCACAATTCAGACCTCAGAAGTCTGAACATACATTCAGGATTCTCTTAGTGGGTTAGTCTGGCCCTGATCATTTTCTGTGTCGCTGTGTTCTGCTGCTTCTGTTCTTTACAGACCGCCTCATCCCTTTGTAGCGCAAATCAATTGTAGATACTGCAATATTCTATAGTGACATAGGCACAATTCAGATCGGCCATCTTTGTTTTCGCCAGTTTCTTTCTGGCTCTTGTTCAGCATTCTCCTCCAAAGCACTCAACGTTATTATTGCTCTTTGGCTACACCATGTCACCCGGCTACAACTATAAATCTCCAGCCAGCCGGCATGTCGTAAGACTCAGGCTGTATCCCCCCACCCATCCCATTTTCCCACTGCCCCAAACATGCTTCTGGAAAGGAGGGCTCATGGGACAGTAATTCACAACACCCAACACCTCAATCTCATCACCAGAGAATTCACAGGCAACAAGCCAGGTGCTCCAGTAGCGCTCTGTCTGTGACCTTCTCACTTCCTACTTCCTGTCAGAGAGAAGCAGAGGTCCTTTGAGGAGCTATGAAAACCATTGCAGAAATGTCACAAACTGCCCTTTATTTAAGATTAAGATTATTTTAGGGATCTCTTTCTGCTGCATTAAATCTGATTGGGTTTATTATATCCTTGGTCATTGGTCTTGATTACATTTGTGTCCTCTTTGCAAACATTGATACTGTAAAAGATACAGAACATTTTAAAACCTAAATGTATCATAGTAGTGTTGCTAAATATTGTGAACATATTTCTCTTCCTGAAAATCCCCCTCCAGTACACGGTCAAATGAACACATCTTGACAATCATCAAAGTGAAGGAGGTCGGTTTTGTTGTCAATAATTTCAGCTCCAGGAATAGATATGCGAGTGACACCCTGACCCCAAGCTCTCTTCACTGTGTGAGGAGTATAAGTGAGCTAAAGAAACTAAGCCACTATGGAAAGGAGAGGATAGAAGAGGAGAAGAGAGGGAGAAGTTCCTGTGAGTGTAACCGATGTGAAATGGCTAGCTAGTTAGCGGCAGTGCGCAGCTTTTGTGGAGCGATGGGTAATGATGCTTCGTGAGGGTGACTGTTGTTGATGTGTGCAGAGGGTCCCTGGTTCGAGCCCGGGTAGGGGCGAGGGGACGGACTAAAGTTATACTGTTACATTGGTGACGTGACCCGGATCACTGGTTGCTGCGGAAAAGGAGGAGGTCAAAAGGGGGGGTGAGTGTAACGGTTGTTAAATGGCTAGCTAGTTAGCGGTGGTGCGCGCTAATAGTGTTTCAATCGGTGACGTCACTCGCTTTGAGACCTTGAAGTAGTGGTTCCCCTTGCTCTGCAAGGGCCGCGGCTTTTGTGGAGCGATGGGTAACGATGCTTCGTGGGTGACTATTGTTGATGTGTGCAGAGGAGCCCGGTGAGGGGACGGACTAAAGTTATACTGTTACATGAGGATAGACAGATGCCACGCCACAGAATTGAGGACCTTTAATTCTGTCCCCCTCAGGCTGGGGACTGGTCTTACTGGTTCCCCCTGCTTTTTCATTCTGCTTGTCATCAATCTTTTACACAGCTTTGTGTATCAGAGGACATTTTTTTTTACTTTGACCTTTACTTTCCACACGATATTGCGGTCAATTGTCGTAAAATGGAGAACACTGGGAGTATTGGCTATATGGCTAGGTAATTTTCTGAAGGCACACTTCTGTAGTATTAGTAGAGAGCCAGGCCTTTTATTGTGTTTAAATGTAAAGACAATAAGTTATCTACTGTGTTCAAGGGACAGAAGACCCAGAACACACAAAAAACAAAACACCAGTTCCATAAGCCCTTTATCTCAAACAACTTCACTTTAGCCTATCAGATGTTATACTGCATCACATTTCCAGAAGTATTGGCTATATCAATGGCATGTATCACTGTCTCACCACAGGGAAATGTAGCCTTTCAGTAGTGTCAGTTTGGATGGCAAGCATAGGCCTACTAGGCCTTGTTAAAAACCTCTCTGGGATATGCGGGACGCCAATAGCCAGGGAAAATACAGAGCGCCAAATTCAAATAAAATACTATAAAAATCTAACTTTTATTAAATCACACATGTAAGATAACAAATTAAAGCTACACTCGTTGTGAATCCAGCCAACATGTCAGATTTCAAAAATGTTTTTCGGCAAAAGCATAAGATTCTATTATTTGATGATAGCACAACAGTAAACAATGAGAGAGTAGCATATTTCAACTCTGCAGACGCAGAAATAAAATATAAATCATGCCTTACCTTTGACGAGCTTCTTTTGTTGGCACTCCAATGTGTCCCATAAACATCACAAATGGTCCTTTTGTTCGATTAAATAATCGATCAAATTGAAGACTGGATGATCTGTGTTCAATACAGGAAGACAACACACTCAAGCATGCTTTCTGGTCTTGCACAACTATCAAACAGTACACATGACCTGACACTTGTTCAAGATGGCCGTACTTCTTCATTACACAAAGGAATAACCTCAACCAATTTCTAAAGACTGGTGACATCCAGTGGGAGCGGTAGGAACTGCAAACAAGTCTCTTAGAAATCTGGTTTCCCAATGAAAGCTCATTGAATAGACAGTGACCTCAAAAACAAAATATGAATGGTTTGTCCTCTGGGTTTTGCCTGCTACATAAGTTCTGTTATACTCACAGACATGATTCAAACAGTTTTAGAAACTTCAGAGTGTTTTCTATCCAAATCCACTAATAATATGCATATCTTATATTCTGAGGATGAGTAGCAGGAAGTTGAATTTGGGCACGCTATTTATCCAAAAGTGAAAATCTGCCTCTAACCCTAGGAAGCTCTTTGCCACCTTCTCCTCCCTCCTGAATCCTCCTCCCCTCCCCCTCCTCCCTCTCTGCAGATGACTTCGTCAACCATTTTGAAAAGAAGGTCGACGACATCCGATCCTCGTTTGCTAAGTCAAACGACACCGCTGGTTCTGCTCACACTGCCCTACCCTGTGCTCTGACCTCTTTCTCCCCTCTCTCTCCAGATGAAATCTCGAGTCTTGTGACGGCCGGCCGCCCAACAACCTGCCCGCTCGACCCTATCCCCTCCTCTCTTCTCCAGACCATTTCCGGAGACCTTCTCCCTTACCTCACCTCGCTCATCAACTCATCCCTGACCGCTGGCTACGTCCCTTCCGTCTTCAAGAGAGCGAGAGTTGCACCCCTTCTGAAAAAACCTACACTCGATCCCTCCGATGTCAACAACTACAGACCAGTATCCCTTCTTTCTTTTCTCTCCAAAACTCTTGAACGTGCCGTCCTTGGCCAGCTCTCCCGCTATCTCTCTCAGAATGACCTTCTTGATCCAAATCAGTCAGGTTTCAAGACTAGTCATTCAACTGAGACTGCTCTTCTCTGTATCACGGAGGCGCTCCGCACTGCTAAAGCTAACTCTCTCTCCTCTGCTCTCATCCTTCTAGACCTATCGGCTGCCTTCGATACTGTGAACCATCAGATCCTCCTCTCCACCCTCTCCGAGTTGGGCATCTCCGGCGCGGCCCACGCTTGGATTGCGTCCTATCTGACAGGTCGCTCCTACCAGGTGGCGTGGCGAGAATCTGTCTCCTCACCACGCGCTCTCACCACTGGTGTCCCCCAGGGCTCTGTTCTAGGCCCTCTCCTATTCTCGCTATACACCAAGTCACTTGGCTCTGTCATAACCTCACATGGTCTCTCCTATCATTGCTATGCAGACGACACACAATTAATCTTCTCCTTTCCCCCTTCTGATGACCAGGTGGCGAATCGCATCTCTGCATGTCTGGCAGACATATCAGTGTGGATGACGGATCACCACCTCAAGCTGAACCTCGGCAAGACGGAGCTGCTCTTCCTCCCGGGAAGGACTGCCCGTTCCATGATCTCGCCATCACGGTTGACAACTCCATTGTGTCCTCCTCCCAGAGCGCTAAGAACCTTGGCGTGATCCTGGACAACACCCTGTCGTTCTCAACTAACATCAAGGCGGTGGCCCATTCCTGTAGGTTCATGCTCTACAACATCCGCAGAGTACGACCCTGCCTCACACAGGAAGCGGCGCAGGTCCTAATCCAGGCACTTGTCATCTCCCGTCTGGATTACTGCAACTCGCTGTTGGCTGGGCTCCCTGCCTGTGCCATTAAACCCCTACAACTCATCCAGAACGCCGCAGCCCGTCTGGTGTTCAACCTTCCCAAGTTCTCTCACGTCACCCCGCTCCTCCGCTCTCTCCACTGGCTTCCAGTTGAAGCTTGCATCCGCTACAAGACCATGGTGCTTGCCTACGGAGCTGTGAGGGGAACGGCACCTCAGTACCTCCAGGCTCTGATCAGGCCCTACACCCAAACAATGGCACTGCGTTCATCCACCTCTGGCCTGCTCGCCTCCCTACCACTGAGGAAGTACAGTTCCCGCTCAGCCCAGTCAAAACTGTTCGCTGCTCTGGCTCCCCAATGGTGGAACACACTCCCTCACGACGCCAGGACAGCGGAGTCAATCACCACCTTCCGGAGACACCTGAAACCCCACCTCTTTAAGGAATACCTAGGATAGGATAAAGTAATCCTTCTCACCCCCCCCCCCCTTAAAAGATTTAGATGCACTATTGTAAAGTGGCTGTTCCACTGGATGTCATAAGGTGAATGCACCAATTTGTAAGTCGCTCTGGATAAGAGCGTCTGCTAAATGACTTAAATGTAAATGTGTAAATGTAAAATGCTGCCCCCTATCCCGAAGAAGTTTTAATTAACTTATTATTATTATTATTATTTTCAAAGTCAACATTGGCCTATAAGACTGGATGTCAAAATATGCTAATGTTAAACCATAAATTCTCTTTTGCTTTCAGAATAAATTAGTTATTGACATCCCTTTTGTCTTTGCACACAAATTTTGCTGAAGTGTCTGAATTGGACATTTTTGCGTAATGGACAGCCGGTAGTAGCGTGACGTCACAGTACGCCACTGACTGTGTTGCAACTGATCGCTCTAGTCAAGTCACAATTTAAACATCTGTGTGTGACCAACTGTGACAACACTGACATCCGTAGAACAGGCTACGCCCAGCCCTACGGTCGACAAAAAATATATATAGTTCAGTGAACAGAATTTAGGAATGATCCACACAAACGCTCAGCACATTAGATAAATATTTCTAATTTCAAAGCTGCATGATTAGGCTATCAATAATAGTGCCTGGTGGTGACTATCCATGGTGATGTTGAGGTGGGCTACTACAGTGTCGACGCAATTGTCTGTGCATGCCTATGTGTAAGAAGGCAGGGCAAAAGAGAATATTAATGACAGATATTTTGTTATGGAATATGCGTGGAAAGGTACAAATGTTGTCGGGCTGCTTAACTCCCTATTGTGTAATCGTTTTTAACCTTAAAATGATACATACGACTTGCATCCCTACCACCGCCGTCTCGTTGGTCCATTCCGAACGTAGGCTATGATCACCGTCCCCTGCACCATCCCATATCAAGTGCATGGTGCGTTTCTTTGGATTAACACTTTTTTAAGCAAGAAAGTGGCTACATTAAGATGACATCGTCTATGCTATAATTGTCATATGGCTAATCTGCTGCTGGATCAAATAGCTTTTACATTTGAACTACTTTTAATGTAGTTGCGGTCCAATAACGTAGTGTAGGCTCCGTATGGCTATAGACTACTATATGTACAAGCATGTTATTTGGTGCTCCCTTAGGCTACTGCTTTCAAGAATATGGCTTCATTGTGAGATGCAATTAATGTTCTAAAGGTGTCATGCAAATGTAATACATTTATGTGCGTTTAATGATCAGGAACATGCGCGGACCAATTCTAAATAATTAAACGTTGTATAACGCCTATCCTAACCCGTCCATATTTGCTATTCAAAGCCTATGCACAAATAGTAGCCTAACTAGTATGTATGGCAAACTGCGATCTAAACAAAACCACATGCCTAATATCCAGCCAAAAAAAATGAAACGGCATAAAATACGGCCCTATAGAATCACTGCAGTAGCCTTTGCCAATGCAGGCCGGTGTTGCTGCATCTCCCACGAAAACAGGCACCTCGAATTGTTCATGCTCAATTATATTGGAAATGTTATTTATATATATATATATATATATATATAGACATGCAGCATTCGCTACAACGACCTTACCTTAACCCCAATTCCAGGTATGAGTTTGTTTTTCACCGAAATAGACGTGAAATCAGTCGATGAGGTGCCTGTATCAATGAACCAGTGAGCAAATTATGAACAGAGCCTCGCGACGCGGTGTTTCTTCGCTGGCATAGTAGTCAAGTAGCCTATACAAATATATATATATATACAGCGGACTGTGGGATCAGTATAAAGATCTGGCTAATAAAGCCATTTAATGCGGTAATACATGTAAATGCACTGCTGTGGCTAGTGGGACCACGAGACTGCCATGAAAGGTGTCTTGCAACCAGGCAAAAATGCTTGATCAAATAATCCAAGCCGGTGGGCTCCGATATCCTGTCCACTTGATAGCCTACGCGCTCGCACTCCCTCTCGCTATACCCGTGATACTGCTAGAGAGAATTCGGCATTAGTGCGGCGAAGGAACTCACCTCCGTATAGCGAAAGAGAGAAAGAGAGAGAGAAGTATTATCTACTTCACTTGCTTTGCCAATGTTAACACGTTTCCCATGCCAATAAAGTCCTTGAATTGAAATTGAATTGAGAGAGAGAAAGAGACAGAGACAGAGAGGGGGGATTTTACCCGTTATAAATGGTTCCAAGGGATTACAGATAGAAATAGAGATGACCTAGGATTATTTTCCTTAGAAATAGAGATGCATTATAATTATTTTCCTATCTATATGAAATTGTTTGAATGTGTTAGATGCCCCCTTCCATTACCCGTGAACATATTTCATTTGAGAACATATAGTTTGCGACTATTGGAAGGTAGTTTATGTCATACCGGGATTTTTTTGTGGTGTAATTGTTTTATTTATTTATTTATTTATTATTAGTTTATTTTGATTTAACTAGGCAAGTCAGTTAAGAACAAATTATTATTTGGCGGATGTGATACAGGCGGATGTGATACAGCCTGTACTCGAAACCAGGGACTGTAGTGACTCCTCTTGCACAAGATGCAGTACCTTAGACCACTTCGCCACTTGGGAGGTGGAATTATTGGCAAGTAGGCATATTATTAAAAGTGTATTCACATAAACTCATTGTATTTCTGGTCTGTAAACAGATGATTAACAGTTAACTACATAGCTGCAGGTTAGTAGGAGGGCTAAGGGTGCTGCAGCACCCCATGAAATTCTGAATTAAAAAACAATATATATATATTTTTTTAAACACACCCACCTATGGATACATCTATGGATAACTAAATAAATTATTTGTACCTGAAGTGACATAAAAATGAATCTACTTCAACCTTCAGTAATTGTTCTCTCCTCATCTATAAATTACATGAATGTCCCATAATGAAGAGCCTTTCATACAGGGACAATTTTATGGGAATGTATCTATCAAGGAAAAGTGGGCCTATGTTATGTAACAGAGGTGGTTCTCTGAACCGTCTCTTCCCCCGGCAACTGTATCGCAATGAGTCTGACGAGAGAAGACTATGTGAACCACATTCACAACCTTGCCAGAGACCTGAAGATGTGTGATAGTGAAAAAGACAAAAGAGTGTGCTGCTAACAGTTTAGCTTTCTCCACTGTCCCTGTCCCCATATCAGACGCGAACCAGTGATCCTCTGCTTCACAACACACATGAGCCAAACAAAAGGTACCATTTGGATAGCTTCACCGGTGACATCTCAAGCTAGATGTGGCGTGAGTTTACTGGCATGTTCTTAACTCCGTTACAATAGCACCTCCCCACACTAATTCCTGCAGGACTTAGGTCAGTGGGCTACCACATTCTTGAAGCTCACAATGTGGAACACAGGAGGCAGTTCGAAATCCCTGTCAGTCACATTGGTGCCTTAACCGGATGGATGTCGCGAGGTGGGGTTGGTTGAAGTGCAATGAAGGTGATTTGGCAAGAGGTAACTAGGAGTAGGCCTGCAATTTGGTCTCCTTGTCAGGACACAAGGCGAGACCCAAATACAGACACAGGAGGCAGATGGTTGGAGCCTTACAATGTTTATTAATCCAAAAGGAGTAGGCAAGAGAATGGTCGTGGAGAGGCAAAAAGGTCAAAACCAGATGAGAGTCCAGGAGGTACAGAGTGGCAGACAGGCTCGTCGTGGTCAAGGCAGGCAGAATGGTCAGGCAGGCAGGTACAAAGTCCAGAAACAGGCAAGGGTCAAAACCAAGAGGCCTGGAAAAAGGAGTAAGGCAAAAAGCACGCGAATGGAAAACCCGCTGATTGTCTTGAAAACATACAAGACAAACTGGCACAGAGAGACAGGAAACACAGGGACAAATACAGTGGGGGGACACCTGTAGGGGGTGGAGACAATCACAGGGACAGGTGAACAGATCAGGCCGTGACACTCTTGACATATTTTGGGAAATGCCAACCTTTCAGAACTTTGGATCTCCAGACAGAGAACAAAAACAGAATACGTGACTTAAAATTCTATAAAAGGAATATATCTTGCCATGAAAATCAACCGTGCGCTATGGTTGATCTGGAAAGATCAACTGACAATAAAGTTTTGAAATTCACACAAAAAACAGGACTTCTGCACAATGTAACCCTGTTGTGACTGTGTGCGTTTTCCTTTAATTGATGGGGCTGGGAGGATCTATTGCGGAAGTGAGCCTTTTTTGATTATCTAAAAAGGAGCGTTTCCAAAGTGTCAAAGAGGTTCATTCTGCATGTGTGTTTTCGGATATTGTTGCACACGATCAACGAAGCAAGAAATTGTAACATTCTTCTGTGACCAGTGATATTTTCTCAATCTGTTATTATGTCAGAATCGATCAAGAATGTTGCAATATTTGGGGCCACGGGAATGACCGGACTGGTGACCTTACCACTGGCTGTTGCAGCGGGTAGGCAACGTTTCGAAATGACATGATTTACAAATGGTTGTAGGAGATGATAGGTTAGTGATATGTTATTTACACAATCCCTCATATAGCATTTGCTGTGTAGACTGGCCCAAAGGTGATCGGAGTGTTTTGCCATGTTTCTAAACTATGCTGAACGTTTTCTATGCAATGCTATAGGACAGTAGACATCTGTCATTAACATATGCTATGCTAGTGTAATTGGAAGTATCAATGGTCATCTGGGCTAAAACAGGTATTATATATTGTGCTGTTATTTTATATTATATTCCAATCTGATCTATGCTATTAATTACATAGTTTCAAATTAATAGCCCAAAAATGTAACCCAGTTGTCAATGCTATTTATAAAATGCACACTCAATCACATGTGGCTAACGTGCTAAAATATGCAGATATAATTTGACTTGTTTGATTCACAAGCGTTTTCGTTTCCTTGCTCTGATATCACGAGACAAAAAACGACTTACAAAAGTGCAAGTCGTTATAGTGTTCTGCTGACTCGTGATTGCTATGAGTGCATTGGAGTGCGTGGCAGATACGTGATAAAGTCCACTGTCTTGCTTATCGTGCTTATCCATAACACTGGGATGGCCTCATCAATTCGATCCATGGGCGTGCTCTAGAATTGAGATCGATTCGTCAAAAATGAACCAATTACATATTCCACTCATCTAGAATGCCGCAGCCCGTCTGGTGTTCAACCTTCCCAAGTTCTCTCACGTCACCCCGCTCCTCCGCTCTCTCCACTGGCTTCCAGTTGAAGCTCGCATCCGCTACAAGACCATGGTGCTTGCCTACGGAGCTGTGAGGGGAACGGCACCTCAGTACCTCCAGGCTCTGATCAGGCCCTACACCCAAACAAGGGCACTGCGTTCATCCACCTCTGGCCTGCTCGCCTCCCTACCACTGAGGAAGTACAGTTCCCGCTCAGCCCAGTCAAAACTGTTCGCTGCTCTGGCTCCCCAATGGTGGAACACACTCCCTCACGACGCCAGGACAGCGGAGTCAATCACCACCTTCCGGAGACACCTGAAACCCCACCTCTTTAAGGAATACCTCGGATAGGATAAAGTAATCCTTCCCCCCCTTAAAATATTTAGATGCACTATTGTAAAGTGGCGGTTCCACTGGATGTCATAAGGTGAATGCACCAATTTGTAAGTCGCTCTGGATAAGAGCGTCTGCTAAATGACTTAAATGTAAATGTAAATCTTCATATTCCAATCAGACTGAAATACCTATGGATCATTGGTAGATGATAAGATGACTCAATAAATTCACAATGCTTCTTTGTTCACCATTGCCCACAGGTTACAATGTGACAGTGCTGGTGAGGGACCCTGCCAGGCTGCCTGCAGAACACAAAGCCTGCAGGGTGGTGGTAGGAGATGTCCTCAATATGGAAGATGTGAAAAAGACTATACAGGGTCAGGATGCTGTTATCATCGTTCTAGGCACCAGGACTGACCTCAGTAAGTTTAGGCAGTCTTTCATTAGTAAGTTATAGGAATGTTAAGTTAGTGAAAACATATGTGCAGTTGTGAGAATTAAACCAAGTTATAACAGATATGTTATAGGGGTTGGGTTAAATGCGGAAGACACATTTCAGTTGAAGGCATTCAGTTGTACAACTGACTAGGTATCCCCCTTTCCCTTTATACAAGCTGAAATCAATCTTGAAGTGAAAAACAAAATGGAAGTGTTCAGGAGTCTCATTAAAACATGTTTTCTGCTCTGAGGTAAAAAAAAAAAAATGTGTTTTGTAATAATATTCAGGGTGAGTTGCAGTAACTAACTGCACTAGGGGTTGCTTAGGCCAGGATATTGGTCGGTATGTTCATGTTTAAAGTTGTAATCCACAGGTCCCACAACAATGATGTCAGAAGGAACCAGAAACATCCTAGACGCCATGAAGGCTGGGGGGATCCGCAAAGTAGTTGGCTGCATGTCGGGTACAGAGGAATCTTGGACAGTCAGGGTTACAGAATCTTTCCAACTTCCAATAAACCACCATAAAGAAACCATATTCTTATATCGTCCCCCTCTCTGCTTCACAGCCTTCCTCCTATGGGACCGGTCTAAAGTGCCACCCAGGCTCCTGCCGGTCACGGAGGACCATGATAGGATGTACATGGTGCTGAAGGAGTCAGGGCTGGATTTTGTGGCTGTCATGCCCCCTCACATCGACGGTTAGTCATCGCCCTTCCTCATTTCCTGAATCATGAGAAATGTAATATTGTACTACCATAGACGCATACTGTAAGTGATTGCAGTAGTGACATGATAGGCCTATCATCCTTCCTCACACTCTAACCCACTGGGCAAAGATGTAAATTCAATGTCTATTCCACATTGGTTCAATGTAATTTTATTGAAATGATGTGGGGAAAACGTTGATTGAAAGTGTGTGCCCAGTGGGTAGGTACTGGATGGATTAGTGTTATTCAACTGATATTAAAATAAATAAAGAGAGTCACACACTCAATTTTTTTATTTAAAAAAAATAGTTTACAGTTTATTCACCATTGGTCAGCACCTGTATATTAAATCATGTTCTCAGGGGGTGCTCCAGCTAATGCTTTTTATTCAGCTGATATTAAACATTCTAACCTATTGAGATAAAAAAAATCTGAATATCTAATAATATTAGGTGCCTTATATTAAACTGCTAAATATAAATGCACTGCTATTCCCAACAGATAACTTCCCTTTGACTGAGAAGTACACAGTGACAGAGAACATGCTGAAAGGGCGCGTCATTTCCAAATATGACCTGGGACACTTCTTCATCAAGTGCTTGTCCATCTCTGACTGGGACAGGAAGACCGTTGGGGTTTGCGGGGAGTACAGTTAACCCTAACTAGACAGAGCCCTCCTCCTTCCCTGTTTCCATGAAGCAGTTACCACAGCTGGCCTATCAGACATCGCAACTTAGATCTTATTTCTACAGGCCAATCTTTCTTGATTGAAAGAAATGGCAGCTTTGGCCTTTGCTAATGTTTTGTAATTATTTTCATTATCTTGACAATGGATATTATAATGTAGGACAAACGTAATATGTTAATCATCTTTGTAGTTGTTGTGGGCCTCAGACTATATCGTTCAAATATGTATTTTTTCCTAACAGCAATTTAATATTGAATGTACAGTATGAGTACCAAGTGAGTCAGCAATTAGGCCTGTGTGTTATTGATAGCCTATGCCTACTTGTAGCCTGATCGTGTGCTGTGCCAACAAATGTAGACTACAGATGTATATATTCCTAAGAATCATATAATATGTCATCATTTTATAGCTTGCTTTTCAAATAAAGGGTTGCCAGTCTTTGTGTCACTCTCTCTAGAAAAACATGTCGACAATGTTTATCAGAGGTATTTGCTGGCACTATGTTGCTATTGAGGGTGAACAGCTGAACTGGAGCTTGAACCAATAACTGTGGTTTTTGGTGAACTAGCACCTGACCTGTGCCATGAAGGTCTCAAAAGTAGTCTTCTTGGCAGAGGCAGTAGTACACTCACATACAGAGTCACTATTTCCGATATCTAGAAGTGTCACATACACAAGCCCCTTTGTGAACACTTTAAACAAAAGCTTAGAGACTGCTGGGACTATCCCACCACTGTCAACACCAATATAGAGACAAACAGGTAGGCATGCAATGACTTGCGAAGTCTAATATCACAGTATCATGGGCATGCAAAGCATTCAGTAACTTGTTGAGCAATGTAGCTCGTAACAGTCCATAGCTGGCTTTGTCAAAATAGACCAGCCTACTGTAAACCCAAAGAAAGTTGCTTGCTTATCATAAACTCATGTTTTTTTTAAAACTTATATTTACTTATATCTTAATTTAGTATTATTTGAGAAATGTTATCCGATTCACCTGCATTAGTAATTTGCCTTAAATATGTATTTTTTTATTCTTATGTAGGCTACCCTAGTGATGTAATGCACTCATGTAACTCGCCGCTTGTCACTATTTCCAGCACCCAGGGAAAATACTACAGTATAAGCTAAAACCACTCCTCCAATAGAAATCGCTGATCATACTTGGGGTGCGTTCGTAAATTAATTCTGGCTATCTACTCAGTTTTACGACGAGTACACTCTGCAACACTGGAGGCAATTTACGAACGCACCATTGTAGATGAAGGCATGACGACCGTGGCTAGCTAAACTCATGCGTAGAAACACATTATCGGGTCTAACGGTCGTCTCGCGACAAATCACAGGCAAAAGTTATTTTGACGAAAATGAAAACGTTTCAGTTTGTCACGAGGTTTGAGTAATAATATGTTAAACTACTTACGATATTGGCTCAATCGAGGGTGTGCTTTTAGATTTCGAGAAAATTGAGAACTAATGAAGAATTGTTCACTTCTCTCCTTGACTTGATTTTGGCGAGAGTCAAACCTCTCGCTTCGCCTTTTCCTCTCTGGTGAAACTTAAATCTCGGGCGGGAACAAGTTTACATTTTAGTTTGCCGGTGGATTTTGTACGGAGTTGGCGAGCTCGGCAAACAAATATATTTGGAGCTAACAGCATTCTTTACATTTGTATATTGAAAAGATACCTGGAGCCAGAAGAACAGTTGCGCACGACAGGTTTGTAGTTTTGTCAAATTTCGACAAAGTAACGTTAGGAAGTGGAGAGAAAGCTATTGCTAGCTACCTAGCTAACCAACGTTAGCTACTGTACTAACGTTAACTGTCGAGGCATTTATTTACTCGCTAATTATCACCAGGACATAGCTATATTACTAGCTAATTATTATCCCACAACTGCAGTCAACTCAACATGTAACGTGATGTGATCTTTAAAGATTCTTACCAAGTTTTGTGTTCTCCCTCTAGCTAACAGTAACAACGTTTGGTCGAGGAGGATGATGATATCCAAGGGACAGAAGCGCAAACTCCATGATGATGTCGTGGGGTGCATGCGTAGCGCCACTTGGGAGAGCCAGCGGCAGTCAGTGCTGGGCATCTCCCTCGACAAGTACCACCGCGGGAAGGCACTGGTAGAGCCTAGTTTGCGCCGCTCGGTGTTGATAGCCAACACCCTGCGGCAGATACACATAGAAAACAAGCCTCCATCTGGGCTAGTTAACCTGACAGGACCTGTGCCACCCATGGTCCCATCTAACCCCTGCACCCAACGGGAGTCTGGTCTGGGTGTTGTAAACAGTGTCGAGGACATGGAGGAGGTCTGGATGTCCTCGGAGAGTGACTTCTCCCTGTCAGCTGCAGTCTCCTCCATCCTGAAAGAACTAGACTTGGCCGTTGATGGAGGGCCAGGGCCTCAGGCACCTCAGAGGACACCTTTCATGTCCATTGAGAACCTACCTGGAGACGTGGGGTCCAGACAGGCCCCCACATGGCACTGGAGTTCTGAGTGGCGCCCTGGGGGTTCTAGAACCTCAGAGGGGATGGCTTTTGGTAGTGTGGAGGAGGTCATGCATTCCAGCTACCTGCATGATGTGAAACTGGATGAACTTTTCCATGACATTGACACGTCTGTGTTTGACAGGGAGATGGGGGTCCGAGCTCTCTCTGCTGCAGCCAGTGACGAGCTGCTTAAGTATTTACCCTCTCTGTCCTCCGTTCCATCCACTTCGCCCTCTCCCTTCTCCCTCAACCAGAGCTTCAGGGACCTGAATGAGCTGGAGCACATCATGGAAATACTGGTAGAGTCTTGATCACCAGAACTTTGAGGAAATTATTACATTATTAAGAGAACAAGATGTTGAAATGTAGTGTTTACTCTGTCCAGTTGATCACATGGTTTAATGACTGAAATGTGCTGTTTTTATACAAAAGAATGAAAGGCTGAATGAGAGACTAGCCTACTTTTTTAATTAGTGGTGTTTTAAATGTTAAATGTAATATCCATCATGTCTAGCTATATTAAGAGATTATATTGTAAGATATTGCTAATAGCAAAGCAGTTCAGATTGATGTCCAATTAATTCATTAGTGGGTAGGATTGACTCAAACAGTTGGAATTTTGGAATACCATTACATGCCTCAGGCATCTATTGAAGGGAAGATAGAGGACTGTTTTTAAATCTGAAAAAAAACTCTTAACCTGAGGGGAAATGTCTTCTGTGAAGAAATCCATTTCATTGGTAAGTTGTGGGTTAATGTTGAACACATTCTCACATCCTTCAATATCACAAAAGTACATCTACCTTTATTTAACTAGGCAAGTCAGTTAAGGACAAATTCTTATTTTCAATGACGGCTTAGGAACAGTGGGATAACTGCCTGTTCAGGGGCAGAACGACAGATTTGTACCATGTCAGCTCGGGGATTTGAACTTGCAACCTTCCAGTTATTAGTCCAACCAGCCCTAACCACTAGGCTACCCTGCCACCCTATAATACTGCATTGTATTTGTCAGTATGTTCTTTAGTAGTAGTCTACTTTGCCAAACCAGTATGCATAATTAGGCTACATATTGAGCTGTGCCACTAACTTACAGTTAGCTTCAGCCATTAGCAAATACAAATATTACCTTAACCTGAGTTACTGGCTGTGAAATGTCATGGTGCTTACCAGTAGTTCAATATCCGGTTATAACAGCTGGAGGTAATATAGAGGAATTCCTCAATTTGGTTCTGTTGTGTGTGTGCAATGATGTCTAAGGGGGAAAATTGTGTTGTTGTTTTTTTGCAGTGACTTGGTTTTTGTATTATCCCAAACGAACTTGGCAGTTTCATCAATAAGGATTTCATTAACGTTTATTGTGCTGCATTTTTATAGAAAATGTCTAACCAGTGTCAGAAATGGTTCAAAGGACGAGTTATTTATAGAAACTTCATATTTAAATGTTCAGCTAAATATGTAATCTTTATGTTCCACAATTGCAGTTTGTTTTATATTCTTGTTTATATAATGTATTTTGGCTTAATGCCCTGAAAAAGGAAATTACGGCCCACATTTTACAATAAAAGACATGTAAGTGCACTGTCTAATTTATGCCCATTGACGTAGTATACATTCTGAAATTAAACGGGTTTGTGCCAATCTTTTCAAACAGTTTCACTTGTCTAAACTGCGACAGTAGAATCACACCTCTTCGGTGGGGATCCTGCTGCAGAACACGAGCAAGCAGCCAGAGAAAAAATACACAATGTGTTGACCCCTAGTGGACATAAGTGTCAGAACAATGCAAGTGTAGCTGGATCATGTGCTGTTGAATTGTTAAAGTGCATGTGAAAAGTGTAATAAGTTTGTAGCAACTGATAATGTATTAACTAACTGCCAATAATGTAATCGCTGCTAATGTAACCTAACCTTTGTATTTATCATGTAATAAATAGCCAATAAATATACTGAACGCATAACGTGATAGTTTTTTTGCGCGTAATGTAATCATTATTACATTATGCTTTGATTGCAGACATTGAAACCAATCGATAGCGATAGCGCTGCCGACATCTAAGTATTCATATGGAAAACTCCTGGTAGCTCATAAAGCCGAAAGAATTTGAATTTCAAGCGTGCCATATTGGTGAATGGGCCCAGAGAAAGGAGATGGAATCTCATTGGGTAATGAATTGAGGAACGTTTAACGCCCCACCCAGCAGACTGTCTACAAATCTCGTTCACGTTGTTATGCAGCGTCAAACGGTTGCTAAAATAATCGTTTCACAATCTCTTCTCTGTGTCAGGGTATGAGTCGAGAAACGGTTATTTTCCTCGACAGTACTTAATGTCACAATTCCAAAGCTATACAGTATCACATATCGCAAGTTAAATAGCTCATATCATGGAATACATTTGTAATTCTGTACATCTTGTTGACGAAATTCATGCTAATGTTGACTTTTCGAGCTAGCGCCCAATTGACTCCCATTCACCCCTTGAAGGAGAGCTCTTCTTGTCCTATAATAATAGCCCAGCATGCACCTCGTGGCCCATTGCCTTATTATGGACAACGTTTCCCCATCTCAAAAGTATATCTGCCCTTGCGAATGTCAGACTCCACTCAGTGAGGCTCATCGATCTGCAGTTTGAACATGGTGAGACTAGACTCCTAAATTGATAGTGTAGTTAGTTTAAGCAGCTAAATATATACTTTACATGGTGATATTGTCTTTGGTATTATTGTGTGTAGCCAGCCTATAGAGCAAGCATTATATTGTGAACTTTGTCGTCGACTTGAGCTGCAACAGATTTCCACAACGATTTTCTATGTTGCTACCAACCTTATTACAATGCCAAAATTTCTCTCACATATGTGTTATTTCACACTGTAAATTAAAGGAATGGGTGGTTTTGGGTGAAAATGTTCTTTAATGTCTATGGTATGAGGGTGCAAGCTTCCTCATAGCCTGCTGGCCAGTGATTGGACTGTGTTAGCACGTGGTCTTGTGTGACGGAAAATGTATACTGAACAAAAATAAACGCAACATGCAACAATTTCAAAGATTTTACTTAAGTTACAGCTCATATAAGGAAATCAGTCAGTTTAAATCAATCCATTAGGCCCTAATCTATGGATTCCACATGACTGAGAATACAGATATGTTGGTCAGAGATACCCAGTGGTGGAAAAAGTTCCCAATAGCCATATTTGAGTAAAAGTATAGATACCTTAGAGTGAAAATGAAAGTCAGACAGTAAAATATTACTTGACTAAAAGTCTAAAAGTATTTGGTTTTAAATATACTTAAGTATCAAAAGGTGTGGCATAACAGGAGGCTGATTAAACAGCATGGTCATTACACAGGTGCACCTTGTGATGGGGACAATAAAAGGACACTAAAATGTGAAGTTTGGGTAACTGTACTTTACTATTTATATTTTTGACTACTTTTACTTCACTACATTACTAAAGGAAATACTGTACTTTTTACTACATACATTTTCCCTGACAACCAAAAGTAATCTTTTGAATGCTTAGCAGGACAGGAAAATGGTAAAACACATGGTACTGCCTCTGGCCTGGTGGACTCACAAAACACAAATGCATATTTTGTAAAAGTATAAATACTTTGAAATTCCTTATATTAAGAGAAGCAGAGCGCACCAATTTCTTGTTTTTAAAATGTAAGGACATTATTTACAAAATATGCATTTGTGTTTTGTGAGTTGTCTCTATTATTGTCTCTACCTTTTCGCTGTTGTCTGTGCCCAACAATGTTCGTATTATGTTTGTGTTGTATCATGTTGTGCTGCTACCGTGTTGTTTTCATGATGTGTTGCTACCATGCTGTGTTGTCATGTTCCTGCCATGCTGTTGTTGCCTTAGGTCTCTTTTTATCTAGTGTTGTGGTGTCTCTCTTGTCGTGATGTGTGTTTTGACCTACATTTTTCTTTTTAATTCCTGCCCCCGTACCCGCAGGAGGCCGTTTTGCCTCTTGGTAGGCCGTCATTGTAAATAAGAATTTGTTCTTAACTGACTTCCCTAGTTAAATATATTGTAATGAAACAACAGGGAGCAGGTCTCGATCCCTCGACCTTCGAGCCGGAAGTCCGGCGCGCTATCGACTGTGCCGCAAAAGCATTTTCCGGGCTTATAAATCCAGGGACATTTGTTCACAAAATTTGAGAGAAATATACTTTTTGTGCGTATAGGCTTTCGGCACCGCTAGGTTGCTATGCAGTAACCGCCCAGCAGAGTGACACTGGATGTAGGTTTTCATCAACCTAAATTTGTTTCATCAATAGTGTAATAACTTAAACCAATCACTTATTTTATATTTTTTACAGATTTTTCTCTCCAATTTCGTGGTATCCAAACACCCAAACTCTCTGTCTCGTCTCATCGCTGCAACTCTCGTACGGACCCGGGAGAGGCGTGCATCGTCCCAAACACGACCCAACCAAGCCGCACTGCTTCTTGACACAATGCCCACTTAACCCGGAAGCCAGCCGCACATATGTGTGCCTGGCGACCGTGTCAGCATGCACTGCGCCCGGCCCGCCACAGGAGTTGCTAGTGCGTGATGGGACAAGGATATCCCTGCCGGCCAAACCCTCCCTAACCCGGACGACGCTAGACCTTTCCGGTCAACCAGTACAAGAAACATTTGAATACAAAGTTGCCTTCATGGCTCTATTTTACATACAGTGCATTCGGAAAGTTTTCAGACCCCTTGACTACTCCCACATTTTCTTACATTACAGCCTTATTCTAAAATAAGTCTGTCCTTTAGCCACTCCACTCCCACTTGTTCCAAAGCCACTCCCGCGTTGTCTTGGCTGTAGGGTTAGGTTCGTTGTCCTGTTGGAAGGTGAACCTTTGCCCCAGTCTGAGGTGCTGAGCGCTCTGGAGCAGGTTTCATCAAGGATATCTCTATACTTTGCTCTGTTCCTCTTTCCCCTCGATCATGACTAGTCTCTCAGTCCCTTCCGCTGAACAACATCCCCACAGCATGCTGCCACCACCATGCTTCACTGTAGGGATGGTACCAGGTTTCCTCCACACGTGATGCTTGGCATTCAGGCCAAAGAGTTCAATCTTGGTTTCATCAGATAAGAGCATCTTTTTTCTCATGGTCTGAGTCCTTTAGGTGCCTTTTGGCAAACTCCAAGCGGGCTGTCATGTGCCTTTTCCTGTGCAGTGGCTTCTATCTGGCCACTCTACCATAAAGGCCTTATTGGTGGAGTGCTGCAGGGATGGTTGTTCTTCTGGAAGGTTCACCCATCGCCATCCAAGGAAGTCTGGAGCTCTATCAGAGTGACCATTGGGTCCTTGGTCACCTCCCTGACCAAGGCCCTTCTCACCCAATTGCTCAGTTTTGCCGGGCAGCCAGCTCTAGGAAGAGTCTTGGTGGTTTCAAACTTCTTCCATTTTAGAATGATGGAGGCCACTGTGTTCTTGGAGACCTTCAATGCTGCAGACATTTTTTGGTACCCTTCCCCAGATCTGTGCCGACAGGATGCACCCGAGTGAAATAAGGTCATTTTGTTTTTTTATTTGAATACATTTGCACAAATTTCTAAACCTGTTTTCGCTTTGTCATTGTGGGGTATTGTGTGTAGATTCATGAGGAAAGGGGTCTGAATACTTTCCGAATGCCTTGTATGTTCAGGTCATGTGGAGATATTACAGATAACAGTCCCAAACTGTAATGAAAATGCCACGATCTCCCCATTTATGTCTGCTGGGAAACATGAGTTTGGGCCCTCCAACATTAGTCCACTGGTTTAATGAACTGGACAATTACATTCCCTTAGTAATATCAAATAAGGTTTCAGGAATGTGGTGTGTTGTCCACTATTACTGAAGCATGACACTTGATATACACGAGACGAGTGAATTTAGTTATTACATTGTTATTACATTGGTTAAAATGATTACATTCATTAAAAAAAGTGACCCACTTAATTTTGTAATAATCACAATGTAATAATTACATTATGCACAAACATTTAGCAATTTATTACATTATCAGCATTTATAACAAATGCAGAAGTTATTACATTAGCAGACATTACATTATTGGCAGATATTACATTGTCATTTGCTGCTACATACATTGACAAACTTCCTACATGCTAATCCTGAACAATCTGTCACATAGCTTTCACAATGACACTTCCTAACATTGAACAAATGACAACTACACATTAGAACACATATACTTGGTTTTTTATTTTTAAATCCTTTTGTTCCCTAAATTTGCTATCCTTCAGATGATATCCTTGTCTTAAAAAAAAATTAAACACATGACCATGTCACACCACAGGCAAAAACAAAGCCGGGAAAAGCCCACACTAGTCCTAGGAATATTATCCATCATATGACTCAAGACAAAGTCTCAAACAATGGCTTTTTCACATAGTTACTAGGGAGGGGCAACAAACTCCTTCAAAAGATGGGCACTATAAAGAGTTTGTTTATTAGTTTTGAAATATCAGATATTTCTGTATGACCTTTGATCAACCCTGACCTAAAAACCACAAAAGGGTACATGAAAATATCAGTATATGATACTTAAATATTTTTTTGGTCTGAAACCAAAAAAAAGTGATAAATCAGAATCAGTCCCAACCAGAAGTGTTCTCTGTAGGTTATGGAATAACAACCTTTTCCCTCCTTGACGAACAACCCTCGCCAAGTGTCAACTGGGTGCACTGGTGCAGCTGTAGAGTTTTTGTTTCTCTTTGGTTTAGTTGCGCTGTCATAGCAGGAAGGTCTGACCTGACCCATGAGTTGCCTCACAGTGGTAAAGATAGTCTTTGGTGCCTATATAGTGTCAGGTTTTAAACTCATCCCTGTGTTGCTGTAAAACAGTGACTGTAGTTTAAACTGTTTGACCTGACTGATGTAAAAGAGAACGGGCCAGAGTGGAGTGAGTCCTTATCGGTTGATGGTGTTATAGGAGGTCTGGGAGGCCGGATCCAGGGGCTTGGCCGAGTCCTCCGCCTCATGCTGGTCCTCGTGGCCGGCCTCGATGATGGGCTCCTTGTCCTCCTCTATATCCTCATCACAGTGGGGGAGCTGGAAGAAAGAAGTGAGGCCATGCAGGTCAGCCATCCGGTGGAAGGCACGCAGGACCAGGTACATCATCATCAGCCCGAGAAACAGGTACACTGCAGAGGACAGAGACCACAACATTAATTCAACATCAGCAAGTATACGCTGTGGGAAGAAGTATTATACATGGACACAGTCACTTGTCTCACAAAGCGCAAATTCACCACACTCGTGTGCTCGAGATGTATTCCTGCTGGACAAGAAGAAAACCACAAGGGGGCCGTCTTCAGACTTCTACAACAGACTTCCTCACGATACAGTTATGCTTATATGCCATATCATGGTTCATTTGTTTCAACAGTTGTTTCACTGCAGCTCAGTAAGCAGAGTAGACTTACACCTCCCTTGTGACTTAAATTCTGTCATGCCATGTGAGGTATTTTGAGACAGGAAACGTATATTACAACATAAGCAAAACAACCTATTTTCCCAGGAGTTGAAACTTTAATTAGAATTACACCCACAATTTTAGCAATTGTCTGAGAATGGTGCTGGACCATATGACATAAAAATAAGAAAAAAAGGGTAAAGTGTGATGAACAAGCTTTAAATAAAAGTTCAAATCCAGGTCATGTGACATGATCAACCAAAACACAGGGCCCTAAAACAAGGTTTTGAGACAATGCCACAGAGTACAACAAACACCACTTGGCTCTAAACAGTGAGGTTATTTTGAGAGAGAATTTAAAAAAAGGGTAATTCCAGTAATTCAATTATACCATAACTAAGAGCATAACTCTGACAAATGTCATGAGACAATATGAAATCCTTCCAAGTACAAGTTGGGTAGATGGTATGGTATCCTTGACTCCCTACTGCAACATGCCCTTAAGAGGAGAGCAATTAGACCACACATTGCACTCTTCCCAAAACAAGAAGCCCAATTCAAATTCACCCATCCAGTATACCAACCAAATCACAGACATTGTGGGATACATGGAGGGGGCAGTGGAGCGACACTTTAGTTTCCTCCTGAAAACCACAAGGGGGCGTCCTCAGACTTCTACAAATGTACAGTACAAATGTACTCAAACGATAAACCGTACTGCATATGTTCAGTATCAGAATTACAGGTCTTATACAGGGATAAGGAGTGCATAAATGTTCTTTCATCGGCTGAACCATGTTAAATCGGGAGACTCATGCTGTCTCAGCATTCTGACTAATATCTCCTGACATTTGGCCCACAAATGTTGGCTCAGGACATTGAGCACAATGAAGGGTGTCCTGTCCTCTCATCTTCAAATTATGATCATTTCAAATATATCTTACATAAGCACATTTAAAAACTAAAACGAAACAGCATTTACTAGTTCTTAAAATTGCTTCCTTGGACGTTATAGATCCTTTTAACCGGAGTGCACTACTTGAGAGGAGGAGGAGCACTCAGGAAGCGCCAGTTCTCACATCCGAGGTGTGAAAGTTCCTGCGGTTTCACAGAGACACAACACCATTTTCCACCAGAGGGCCTAGCTATCTCAGTGCTGGACAAGATGTCACATTCTGGCTTCCCTAATGTGAGGTGGTGTTGGGGCCGAGCGTCTCCCACTTCACTCAAGTGTCTGCACGCGCTCAAAATTGTCAAGTCCACTTATTCCTATGCACATCCCTCCGTTTAAAACATTGATGCAAACTCCACCCAATCATTCAGTCACTGTTCACACTGTTATTTCCTTGTTTCCTATTCAAAAAAGGGGAAAAACAATTCTAACTCGAAATCATGAACACTATATTTAAGTTGAGTGGGTAATGACTATCACGGATTTTATATGACATTAGTCTGAGCTGTGTCATGAGCCATGTCAGGGTGCCTTGCACTGTTATCAAATACACTCAGATTAGTTCATGACTCACCCAGATTAGTTCATGACTCACCCATCACAGAGATCTTGTACAGCGACCTGAAATTCTGTCCGGGCTTCTCGCCGGGCACGTAGTCGCCCAGGCCGATGGTACACAGCGTGATGAAGCAGAAGTATATGGCGTCCAGGAAGGACCAGGTGTCCTCGATGTAGCTGAACACCACGGCGGGTACCACAAAGAAGCCCAGCACCACCACCAGCAGCAGGATGGCGAAGTGGATGGCAGTGGCGGCGAGAGGTTCCAGGCCGATCTTCTGGCGGCACATGCTGATGGGTCCGTAGGTCACCAGGTGCATGAGCCTCTGGACGCAGGCGGTGAGCACCAGCATGGTGAAGGGCACTCCCAGCAGGGCATAGAAGATGGAGAAGGCTTTGCCTGTGTCCGACAGGGGTGTAGTGTGCCCATATCCTGGGGAGGGTGGAGAGAAAGCATGAGAGAAAAAGAGACAGAGCGCAAGTTCAGAGCTAAGAAATTATTAGGATCCCATACAAGCAAACACACTACAATAGCAGATAACATGCTGTTGCCAGAGGTTAGTGTACTGTGCCATTTAGAAAAATTAAAGTTGTGATGGGAACAAGTCGGTTATCATTGAACAAAATGAAAGTCAAAACAATCCACTGTAACTACGCCACTCAGGAACATTCAATGTTGTCTTGGTAAGCAAATCCCATCTATTTTGACTCGTTTGCAGCCGCTATAGTATATATATATTTTTAAAGCAGTTGACGACCGATATAATAATAATAATAATAATATATGCCATTTAGCAGACGCTTTTATCCAAAGCGACTTACAGTCATGTGTGCATACATTCTACGTATGGGTGGTCCCGGGAATCGAACCCACTACCCTGGCGTTACAAGCGCCATGCTCTACCAACTGAGCTACTTCTTAGAGGAAAACATCCTGATCATTAGAAAACAAATTAGACTCCTCTTTGTATTTGCGTATTTCTCCAAAACTCAGTTGTCCCAGTCTGCACAGAACAGCCAGGACCTCAGATCAATTTAATCCTGTGTCATTTTGACACATTCACAAAAATAGCCATGGCCTCTAAACCTTATTCCAACTAAACTACTGAAAGAGCTACTTCCTGTGCTTGGCCCTCCTATGTTGAACATAATAAAACGGCTCCCTAGCCTCCAGATGTATACCAAGCTTACTAAAAGTGGCAGTAATAATGCCTTTCCTGAAAAAGCCAAACCTTTAACCCCAAATAATATATATAAAAAAAGTACAAAATAAATCTGACTCAAATCTCTCATTCATCTAAAAATGTTTCGAAAAATCCGTTGCTCTGCAACTAACTGCCTTCCTGAAGACATAATTCATACGAAACCATCCAGTCTGGTTTTAGAAACCATTATAATACTGAAACTGCTCTCGTGAAGGTGGTAAATGACCTTCTAATGACCACAGACCATTAGAAGGCTCTGCATCTGTCCTTGTGCACCGAGACCTTTTTTTTTGCTGTTTTTGACACCATTGATCACCACATTCTTTTGGAAAGATTTGAAACCCTAATTGGTCTACATGGACAGGTTCTTGCCTGGTTTAGATCTTATCTGTTGGAATGACATCAGTTTGTCTCTGGATGGTTTGTCCACTGGCAAATCAATGGTAAGTTTTGGTGTTCCTCAAGGTTCCATTATATGACCACTACTGTTTTCACTACACACAGAGAGTATATCAAGCATTAGGAACACCTTCCTAATATTGAGTTGCACCCCAACCCCTTGCCCTCAGAACAGCCTCAATCTGTCAGGAATGGACTCTACAAGGTGTCAAAAGTGTTTCACAGGGATGCTGGCACATGTTGACTCCAATGCTTCCCACAGTTGTGTCAAATTGGCTGGATGTCCTTTGTGTGGTGGACCATTCCATTCTTGATACACAGGAAACTTGAGTGCGAAAAACCCAGCAGCGTTGCAGTTATTGACACAAACCGGTGCGCCTGGCACCTACTACCATACCCAGTTCAAAGGCACTTAAATCTGAACTCATAATGAGAGGCTGCAGTTGCTCATGGGTCTGCTTACCAACATTTTCTTTATTTTAGAGTTAATTTCCTGCAATTATACACATTTAGTCATGGCATGAAGCTAAATGTTTGCAGTTTAAAGATATGAGTGAGAAAACCAATGGGGGACCTCGCTAGGTAATTCAACCATGATAACAATATTAGATAGCTGGCCGCTAAACTAAGTAAGGAATCTAAAAAAAAATGTTAACTGACATGGGCTAATTGACTGACTATCAGTGATTGCCAGAGTAAAACTCCTGATTTCGAAATTACACCTTGTGTAGTCAGTCTACTAATCTAGATTGCAACGGTAAATTGAGACCCTGACTGAGTCTGTGGAAATGGATCGGAGGGCTTTCAAAAGGAGGACCACCAGTTACCCATCCCTGCTTTAACGCCTTTAAAGCACTGACACTGGGGCATTTACCTGAAAAATCACATGGGCCCATTGATGCGTGGCATGTTTTGGTCACGGAGTACAAAAGAAATGCCCAGTTACAACTGTAATTGTAATCTGTAACCAATCAGTGTTTCCTTGAGTATCTTGCAATATTAGCACTTAAATAGTTTAGAAATGCCTATATGGATTCGTCTTATACAAACCAGCCGAAACAAAACGAAAACGATGTAGGCCTAACAAAGACAAGTGACGTTAACGTTACAGGCTATTTACTTACCGACTGTCGTTACTAAAGTGTTGGCGAAGAACAAAGAGGAAGCCAAGTCCCAATTAGAACTCGCAGAAGAATTCGGAAGGATAGAAATCCCATACTTATTGGCTTGTAAAACTCTCTCCAAAAAGTTTTCAAGTGATGTTGCATTGACGCAACTTTGGTTGAGAAACTCTTCTTTCAGGACTTGTATGTCTCTTTTAAGTTTGTCCTCCACCGGCCGTTCGATGGTGGAGAAAACGAACGCGCCAAACAACAGATAAGCAACATAGAACAGTATAAAACCTGTAAGCAGTATCCAAGATTTGTACCGCGAAGACATTTCCTCTATATTTATGCGTTCAATGTCCTCCGCCAAACTGTGACTTTGTAGCCTACTTCCCTGACTCGGACTCAAGTGTAAAGTGTCAGCAGTCCTCCAACCCACTGTTACAATTTTGACAAGGATGTGTTCAAACGCCTAGAACTCTGCAAATAAACATGTTGAGAATACACTGCTCCCTACTGTTCCTCATGATAACAGCATGTTCGTAGTCTTTTACGTTCTATTTCTATCTGCAATCATGTGGATGTTTCAATCACCTGAATAAACCCCAGAAAATAGTCCAAGAGCTGAACCAGAAACAGTTAGGTGAGCTACAACACATTTCCTTTTCATGACTCTTTGGTGTTTACAAGACTGGATAAGGAAAATATAGGGGAAAGGCTCAAACAATCCCTAGGTGAAACTATAGACTAAATGATCCAGTCAGTCTCAGATCTGTGAACGCCAAAGTGAAGACCTATGGGGCGGGCCAAAAAGGAACTAGAGTGTACTGCCTCGCTCTCCTAGTTTCATATGTCCATAATGGCTTCATATAGTTGTTATTGCAGACAGAGATTGTTTCGCCTTGAGCTTGTACTTTTACGTACAACTAATACACGTGATTAGGGGAGCCACATCGTATCACATGCTGCAGCTGAAGAAAATAGCAACACCAGGATGTTTTTCTTCTTGCCAACCATGCACTGAACTATACCAGGGCAATGTGCACAGTGGCGCATTAGGCAAACAAACTGTTGACTTTATTTGATAGCTTGCCAAAAGGTAATCTAAGGCCACTTGCATATTTTCACTTTAGCACAATCAATGCCACAATATCTGGTGAAAATAGATCATCTGACTCAGCAACTTCCTATTAACCAATTCAGCACGACTAACAGCCCCAGATTACCGCATTTGGTGCCCTGGGGCACCTATGTTTTGTTTTTAGGAAAACAGCGAACTTCCTGCATTTCAACACAAACAACTGTTTTATAATGCTATTCTACATTTCATCGTGAGGCTGAGAGGTACTTTTGCAGTATTAAAGCTATTTACCTGTTTTTCTACATATTGTGCCATGGGAAAAAGAGAAGAATGTGCTGTTTTACAGCTCATCTCGTGCTATTCTTCACATTTTGCCATGAAGCTGAGGGAAAATTGTGCAGTTTTAAAGCAAATTTCCTCGAGGTCATGGGCCCCAGGTCACCTGTCCTGCGTGACTGATCGGTGATCCGGCCCTGGCCACAGACCAAAATCTTGTACATGACCTCTTTTTGGACCCCTTACCTTACCTGTCATCATCATACATGAGAGACGTCACAAATTTGCCATTCTGGTAGGGCGCATTCTTGGCCACAAGGTTAGAGTGGGTAATGAACTGAGAATAGCATTGCTCTGTCAGTTTTCCTCATTAGCAGTCTTAGGTAATGACTTGAAGGTGTTGCACAGTCTTGCCAGTGGTTACAGCTGATTGTGTGCTAATTCAAAGTATGTCACCTGTAAGTGTTGATTTGCCGGTGTGGTTGCCTTTTGACCCATGAAACTTTTTTTTATAGCGCCGTAGACCATTCTAATTGACTGACATGTGTAGCCCGTAGAGTACTATTTTCTCCCCTTCCTTTTGTTGTTTGCTGTTTTGGTTTATCGTGAGTATTGCATCAAACACCCAAATAAGATGACTGTTTACGTACTTCAAAAACTATACAGTATTATCATAACATTAGCAAAAGCTTTTGAGGATGGAAAACAGTAATCAACGTATCATTTTATTACATCAATTAACAAGTTGACTATCTAGTTTTATCAATTTGAACAACTCAGAAAATCTGTATTTTTCTTGAGGAATACATATTATGTACAAATGACAAACATTCACTACATTTTCTGTAGGCCTACTGAGTTGCCCTGGGTTACCCACAAACAACAATCAAGAGAGAAACAAATATAATCTAAATAGGACTTGACTGCTTTTTGTGATCTAAAACAAACGTGTGCTGGTAAAATAACACATTTTCTCTTTGCCAGCACAAAACAACTGTATTCTGACAGCCAGAAACACCCCCAATTTAAAGGATATCATTTCAGAAAACATGGTCATTATTTACTATGATAATAAGAAATGGAGCTGTGATCCATGTGAGCTCCAATGTTGGCTAAACCTACAGTATATTCTGCTCCAGAGTTGTCACCGGCACGTTTGGGCCAGATCACGTGACGGGAGAGGATAGTGTGTGTTTGTTGTTTGTGTCCATGTCAGTGTGTGTGTGTGTGAGAAAGAGGGTGGGAGTGAACAAAGGAGGGGGGTATAGACATCCACTTCTCCGGGCAAACACTAATTACTTTAACATTTCCTATAGTCCATAAGAATAAGATTTATAAGAATGTTAAACATTTGCATGTATTTTAAAAATATCTGTGAGACAAAAATTACAATTAGTGCTTAATTTGATCAAATTTGTCACAGGTATGCATCGGTGATCTAACTCCAGCGAAGGCAAAGCAATTACAGGGCATTGTTAAGGATCACCATATAGTCAGGTGGTCCAGTCGGCCCAAGGAGAGCATCCTCCGAGTTCTGAATCTTGTGAAATGTTTAGTTATTTCTCCCCATGGAGATGAAGACTGTGTCCCATTAGTGGTTTGGCATGGACATGCATGAAAAAGGCTAAATGTGTTGTTGAAGGTCAGGGAAAGTGGACATTTTGGTTATTCCATGATGTTCTTGTTGACATACGATAAACGTCTCTTCCCACAGGCCTGTGCATGCTGACTGGACGAGGAGAGGCCAAGAGAGGGACTGTAGTTGGCTGCTCTGTGCCCAGTCATATTTTCCTGCAGAGGTGAATAAATGACAACTCTTCTAAATTGACATAAACTTAACATCAATTATACATGAACTGTAGTCAGTTGTTATCTGAGTGCCAGTGCAGAGAACAGTCAAATGACTGTGTCATACTATGATGCATGACCCATTATACATTCTATGATTATAGGCACTTTAGTTTGGTTTAACATGCTTGTAGCATTTGTCATGGTGATAGAGCCTTATGTTAAAAAATGTATAATAACATAAGATAAGGCTGTATCATTTCAGCCTCATAATATGAAACAGATTAGAGGCCTGTTATTACTTTTAACAGCCCATTACACTAGCATTACAGATGTAAATACTCACCGTGTTACACTGGCCCAAATGTAGCGACTGTAGAAGAGGTTCACGGGAAACAGCATTTGCCCTCTTATATTTTAAGCCAAACATCTTGTTCAAGTCATGGAACCCATCGAGTAAGCTACAAGACAAACGCAGATATGCAAATTAATGGCAGAAGTAAGCACGACAGTTATGAATAACAACCGCAGCCTATTAAAATAATTGTGAAACTGAATCTTTCACTAAACCAATACTGATTCAGTGCGTGAAATATTGTCTAATATGCAGCTTATCTCTGGTCATGGGTTCAAACAGTCGAGCAATTGTTCGGTGGTGGTGACATTTCAGGCTATCTCTGGCGCTATCTTGAAGGTCATAATTTCTTCCACTAGATGGCAATATATAACAACTATGTCCAGAACGTTCCTTATCGTTCCAATTTCATGAATTATAAAACTGTCTAGATTACGCTTCTAACTGATTTAAAATCCGACCTGAAAGGAAATAGAAGTAGGATTTTAGGATCAAACTTCCATACGTAGAATGTATGCACACATGACTGTAAGTCGCTTTGGATAAAAGCGTCTGCTAAATGGCATATCATATCATCATCAATCATTCCCTGAGCTGGATTTGAATAAAATATCATTATGGTTCCTTGACCCACTTACCCATGATCTTCTGCAAGGCTTTCATGATCCAAGACGCCTCTGAGGAGCTGGCTGAGTGTGGGAACAGCATCACGATCATACAGGGGAGTAGACAGTGACGGGAAGGCCTCCACAAACACTTTGTTCTGAAAGATGGAAATAATGAAAAATGAAGAACAAATGTGTATGTCTATCATTTCCAGTCAGTCCCATGGACCATGTACTCCTGGAGATTACAGGAATATGCAATAAATTGACTCCTTGTCTTTTGTAGTCACTTCGGAGGAAAGATGGAGAGGTTTAAAGGCCTACCACATTTTGCGTGGCAGAGAATCTGCCCCTTGTCTCCTCCACAGCATTTGTGGGCCACCACTGTTCTCTTGTGTCTTGCCCTTCTCCCGCTGTATCCTTTGGGAAGGCTGTCCAGGCATCCTCTGATTGTTGGAATGAGCTGTCTGTCCAACCTGAGGTCCAATGGGTAGACTCGTTGGTGATGGAATGGTTTTCAAGTGCAGCATGGGAGGCATCAGACATGAATCATTACGACACTAGCTAGATTCTATTGATTCTATATGATCTGTATGCCTTGCACTGAGTCGACCTCAAAGTGCAGGGACCTGGTGTATGCTCCAAATAGGCGGCTATTTTGCATGCTGTCCTCATTCAAATGGCCTGAATGGGCAACGAATAAAAGTGTTGTTTTTTTGGTAGTTGACCAGTTTTTTTTTTTTACCTTATATAATCTGACAACTATTTTTGTAACTTTGATTTATACACTTGGTTAAATGTCACTGCCATTGCTTTAACTGACATATGACATAATCGTGACAACAACAATGATTAGACCTGTGTTATTACCATTAGACACTAATGATGGGGAGTTTTGTCTTTGCATGATGTTTGAGGTTACATGGGGATGGAACATTGGGATGGATGTCACCCTGCATGGTCTCTCCCAATCACGGTGGAGCTGCCTGCCTGGGTCTCTGTCTCTTTAAACACGGAACCCCATGTCCTGAGGCTCACACGCCTTACATCCCAAAGCAGAGAGCACTAGCACTACCTTCACATGAGTTTGGGAGAGGAGAGGGCCCTCAAGAATCCAGGTCAGACCAGAATAACTGATTATTTATTTTATTTCAACTTTATTTAACTAGGCAAGTTAGTTAAGAACAAATTCTTATTTACAATGGCGGCCTACCCCAGCCAAAACCCGGACGACGCTGGGCCAATTATGCGCCGCCCTATGTGACTCTCAATCACGGCCGGTTGTGACACAGCCTGGAATCAAACCAGGGTCTGTAGTGATGCCTCTAGCACTGAGACGCAGTGCCTTAGACCGCTGCGCCACTCGGGCGTTGGGAGCAACGTGTCTACATGCCCTGGCTGCTGCTTGGTGCAAACCACAACAAAGAGAGTTACCGCTACTGTTCACATCAGAGCTCTTGTCTTTGTGGTTTTCAAAAGCCTTTTCATGTTCTGCTGTTACTGCTGCCTCTGTGACATTTGCATAATCTAACTGGAGGATGTGATAGTCATAAGAAGTTTCTGTTATGTGTGTGTCGTGTCTGGATGTCTTGAAAAAGAGCCCCTGTCACATTTCTGAGGTGCCGTAGGCTGGGGACTTACCAACACTCTCACTTTTCCCAGAAGGCACTAGGGGTGATGCAGTGAAGCTGTCGTCCCAGGGCAGCTGCTCCTCTGCCTGCATGAAAAGCCCAAAGTCATCCTCCCCCTCTGGCCCCCCATCCAGGAACCCCCTGTTGGAGGCCACCTTGCTCTCGTCCGGGCCCCTCTTCCACTCCTGCTCCCCTGGGCTCCGTAGCAGAGGCACCAGAGCCCCACCTCCAGCGTCTGTCTGCCCCCCATTCGGAGCAGGGAGGCTTGTTGCCATGGCTCTTGAGGAGGCCAGATTAGGTGGCGAGTGTGTGACAGAGGTAGCAGGGCCAGCAACAGCAGAGCCTTGTAAACGGGAATTAAACTGCCTAGTCCCTGCCTTCCTCCACCCTACTATGGCCTCTTCAGTTAGGTTAGCTGGTAAATCTGAAAAACACCTCGCTTCCATCCTACAATTCTCCTCGCACTCATGTTCCTCCGTTGCCCAGTGAGGCCCTCGCTCAGTTCTCTGGGATATGATGTCTCCCTTTACCAGCCTGGCCTCATCATCTGTGCTCCTGACCTCAGGCAGTATCTCTCCATGCTCCCCACAGAGCTCCCTAATGTCTGGTGCTGTTGACTGGATCCCCTCCTCCCCCCCGATCTCCTCTTCCTCACAGAGGCCATGTACAGATTCCTGTAAACCTTCTTTATCCACTGCCACGGGATCTTTTTCTTCTGGCTGACATTTCTCACAAAGCTTATTGTATTGACTATCTGATTTAGTTTCCTGATTTATCTGACCATAGCCTGTCTCATCAGGAGCAGTAGAAATGCTGCCCTCTACTGGTCTGGGTGGTTGAGTGGAGCAGTCTTCGAGGCAGCTTCTCTCAGAGCAGCAGTGGCTCTCTGAAGTTTGACTATCGATCCACCTGTTGGGCAGCTTCCCCTCAGCTATGTCCCCGGTTCCCCTTAGCCTCTCTGAATCACACTCTGCAGACTTGATATGATCCACAAACCCAATCACAGCACCCACCATGCCATCAAAGTCTTCCACATGACTCATGATACCACTGGCCACATCGTTGCCTCCAGTATGTATGTCTTTATCCCATAGTTTGTCCTGGAAGTGCTCCTTGTTGAGAGAAGTTTCAGGATGCAGCCCCTCCTGTGCGCGTGGGCTGTCTGGCTTTCCCCGGTCCCCGACATCACTGCTGCAGTTTTCTGGGTCAGCGTTGTCTGGAGGCAGGGAGGAGTCACAGGGCTTTGACCGGGTGAGACCAGTGCCATCCTGCACTTTCCCCTCCTCCTTCTCCTTAATCCCCTCCACACCGCAGCTCGAATGATCCTGCTCACATACAGAGGCAGCTCCCCTCTGACCCCCGCTGCTCCCCTGCCCTCCTCTCCGCCCGTGACACTGGGTACAGGTCTTGGTCTGAGCGTGACTGCATTTGGGGCTTCTAGTACTCCCTCGGTCTTGTTTTCCACTCAGAGTGTCCTGACCAGCTTTGGGAAACTCCCCTTTGTCCCTGCTTTCCTGGCTCCCTTCCAGGGTAGGCTCGCCAGCATTCTCCCTGTTCCGGAGTGTTCTCCCCTGGATGGAAACCACAGGCTTGCAGGATGTTCTCCACCTCTGGGCTGACCTCGATTTGACCTGGTATGACCCCAAGGCCCCTCCCATATCCTGCACCCCCATTTTCCCCACCATGGAGGAGTCCCTGACCCCTCCCACTTTATCCCTCAGCCAGCTGCCCACCAGCGTGGAGGGGGACTGAGGGACCAGACTTTGAGTGCAGGGCCTTGGACTGCCTGTAGAGTAGAGGCACCTTCCACCCTCCGTCTTGAGGAACAGACAGCTTGTCTGAGTCTGACCACCTCCCTCAGAGGCCTTCAACGTGGCCACAGTCACCAGTGCCCCCAGGCCTGTCTGTCTGGGGTTGGAGGCATAGTTGGAGTCCAGCGGTAGCCCCAGACCATAACCCAGCCTGCCCCACTGTCCCACTGGGTAGACATCTGCAGGCCTGGGGCACGTTCCCTGGGACCTGGGGGGAGGTGCTGCCCTCCTGCGGTTCTTGGAGCACGCAGCCCAGGCCCGAAGGCCCTTGACTAAGGGCATGTCCCCAAGCTCCAAGCGTCTGGTGAAGGAAAGATTGCTTTTTTGGCACTTCTGCAGCACCTCCCTGGGGGAGCCAGACATCTCCAGGCATGGGTAGTTGTTGTTATTGTTCTGCTGGATCATTGTTGCAGCCTTCAGATGATTTCAGATAGTATCAATAAAATACTAGCCAATGTGCAATCTTCAATACGTCTATGTACCTTAACAAGGAGGCTTCAACGCATGAAGAATAGACACATCAAAGTAATGACGCGCTGTGTATTTCTGAGTAATATTCAGTGACAGTGCCGTCAACAGTGTTCTCCGTCCAGATACGCAGCTTCTATCAATGGGTGTCCAGGCATGTAAACCTATTCAGTCTACCTAAACAACCTAGAGGAGAAACAAACATTGATCAGATATATCATTGAAAACATGATACAACACCTCATTTCATTTTGGAAAGGATGTTACCGTACAAAGACTCTCATAATCAAATAAAGCTACGAATCAATATCTGCTAGAGCCCACGAGAGACATTGAATGGCTGGCATTGTGTGAGAACCATGTATCGATCCTCTCACACAATCTTTAACTACCCACTTTGATTGGTGTTTTGGGGCTCAATCAAATGTGAATTTGTTCGTATTTTATGTGCTCATGTTCATGTAAAATGTGTAGTTATAGTGGACATTATCATGATATATTATGAAGTGGAGGTTCTTGACCAAACAAAAAATGTAATTCATATACGCCATTGTAAATAGGGTACAGTAGGCTGCTATATGGGTGATGCATGTATGATTAGCCCAGAAACAGTTGTAATAGACTATGCTGCGCAAACGGTCATTCCACATGCATCAATTGTTTCAAAGCCTACCAGTATGAATATTTAATAAGGAAGGTGCCTGTTCAGACAATACAATTATCACCAGGGTACCCAAAACAGTCACAATATTTTTCGATTTTAAAGGACGCTGTTAAATAGCAATCACAGTTCAATATTGTCATCATCGTCCTTGCTTGCTTCTCTTACCATTTCATACTCAGATTCTCCGAGTAAGACGTTGCCAGACATCTAATTGCTGTTGGATGTTGTCTGCTTGACGTTAACCTTCATTTCATAATTGTCGTATTTGACTCGCGTCTGTCTGTAGGATCATTTTATGCGTCTCCCACGAACACGACTCCATGAGCATCGACCGACGAGGGTTTATTTAGGCTACTATACATACATTTAAAGGTGGAAAAGGTCCCCTATACCTGCATCGAAGTCAAAAGGCTGCTTTAAAAATAAAATCATATTTTTCTGTGAGTCTCTTTGCTCATCTTATTCGAGCCAGTCAGCAGACGCATCCTTACCGCAGTAGCCTACAGTGCGTGCACCCAGCAACGAGAATGTCGGCGGCAAGCTACTTGCATCCCACTCACACGTAGCCTACGCAGCATCGCATCATCACTGAAGCCCACTCTTGAGGTATTCCGCGTCTCGTTCTGGTCGGAACTAATGCAGTATGGTGAATAACTACAACCAGTTCGAGCAAGTCGCAAACTCGGAAATGTTCAACCAGTTAGCAAGTCGAAATGTCCGAGTTTCCTTGTTACGACTAGCACTTGAACGCGGCATAAAATCTAGGAGACACAATAGCGACACGTGATGATGGTTACGATTCCAGCCAAGACTAGACTTGAATATAATTGTACATAAGCACGTGATATTGCATTAGGATGTATGCCTATGCACTAATAACTAATGTAAGCCCTGGAAATAGTGTGATTGTGGAGCATGCTTGTTATGGCACATACTATTCACTGGTGTAAAGTACTAAAGTAAAAATACTTTCAACTATTACTAAAGTAGTTTTGGGGGGTATATGTACTTTAATATTTATATTTTTTGACAACTTTTACTTTTACTTCTACTTCACAACATTCCTAAAGAAAATAATGTACTTTTTACTCCATACACTTTCCCTGACACACAAAAGTACTTGCTACATTTTGAATGCTTAGCAGGACAGAAAAATGGTCAAATTCAAACACTTATCAAGAGACCATCCCTGGTCTACCCTACTGCCTCTGATCTGACAGACTCACAAAACACAAATGCTTCATTTGTAAATTATGTCTGAATGTTGGTGTGTGCCCCTGGCTATCCGTAAATTAAATAAAAACAAGGAAAGTGTACTGTCTGGTTTTCTTAATATAAGCATTTTGAAATTATTTATACTTTTACTTTTGATACTAATGTATATTTTTGCAATTACATTTACTTTTGATACTTAAGTAAATTTAAAACCAAATACTTAGACTTTTACTCAAGTAGTATTTTACTGGGTGACTTTGCTTTTGCTTGAGTCATTTTCTACTAAGGTATCTTAACTTTTACTCACGTATGACAATTGGGTACTTTTTTCACCACTGATGATATTAATTTAGGCCTAATATACAACACAAAACAGGGATTTGAAAATGATGTTTTGGGATAAGTAGGCCACTGAGTGTAAAAAAACATTATGACAGACTAATCAGATGAATCCAGGTGAAAGCTATGATCCCTTATTGATATCACTTGTTAAATCAACTTAAATCAGAGTAGCTGAAGGGCAGGAGACAGGTTCAAGAAGGATTTTTGAGACATGGATTGTGTATGTGTGTGTTATGAATTTTATGAATAATGACTAAATGATGTATACATTTAACGTAGAACTATAACTAACAGAATTCTACCCTGTCTCTGTATAATGATAAATAATGTTTGTCCATAAGAAAGAGGGACTATTAGCAGGCAAGGAACTGTGGCAGACAACCTTTGACCAATGTGAAACTGATAACAGAGAAGGAAGTCTCCCCACCTAGGGAGGGGATGTTATTCGAAAACATAATGTAAACTTTCACTGCTATGCGGATGACACACAGCTGTACATTTCAATGAAACATGGTGAAGCCCCAAAATTGCCCTCGCTAGAAGCATGTGTTTCAGACATAAGGAAGTGGATGGCTGCAAACTTTCTACTATTAAACTCGGACAAAACAGAGATGCTTGTTCTAGGTCCCAAGAAACAAAGAGATCTTCTGTTGAATCTGACAATTAATCTTAATGGTTGTACAGTCGTCTCAAATAAAACTGTGAAGGACCTCGGCGTTACTCTGGACCCTGATCTCTCTTTTGAAGAACATATCAAGACCATTTCGAGGACAGCTTTTTTCCATCTACGTAACATTGCAAAAATCAGAAACTTTCTGTCCAAAAATGATGCAGAAAAATTAATCCATGCTTTTGTCACTTCTAGGTTAGACTACTGCAATGCTCTATTTTCCGGCTACCCGGATAAAGCACTAAATAAACTTCAGTTAGTGCTAAATACGGCTGCTAGAATCCTGACTAGAACCAAAAAATTTGATCATATTACTCCAGTGCTAGCCTCTCTACACTGGCTTCCTGTCAAAGCAAGGGCTGATTTCAAGGTTTTACTGCTAACCTACAAAGCATTACATGGGCTTGCTCCTACCTACCTCTCTGATTTGGTCCTGCCGTACATACCTACACGTACGCTACGGTCACAAGACGCAGGCCTCCTAATTGTCCCTAGAATTTCTAAGCAAACAGCTGGAGGCAGGGCTTTCTCCTATAGAGCTCCATTTTTATGGAACGGTCTGCCTACCCATGTCAGAGACGCAAACTCGGTCTCAACCTTTAAGTCTTTACTGAAGACTCATCTCTTCAGTGGGTCATATGATTGAGTGTAGTCTGGCCCAGGAGTGGGAAGGTGAACGGAAAGGCTCTGGAGCAACGAACCGCCCTTGCTGTCTCTGCCTGGCCGGTTCCCCTCTTTCCACTGGGATTCTCTGCCTCTAACCCTGTTACGGGGCTGAGTCACTGGCTTGCTGGGGCTCTCTCGTGCCGTCCCTGGGGGTGCGTCACCTGGGTGGGTTGATTCACTGTTGTGGTCGGCCTGTCTGGGTTGCCCCCCTTGGGTTGTACCGTGGCGGAGATCTTTGTGGGCTATACTCGGCCTTGTCTCAGGATGGTAAGTTGGTGGTTGAAGATATCCCTCTAGTGGTGTGGGGGCTGTGCTTTGGCAAAGTGGGTGGGGTTATATCCTTCCTGTTTGGCCCTGTCCGGGGTGTCCTCGGATGGGGCCACAGTGTCTCCTGACCCCTCCTGTCTCAGCCTCCAGTATTTATGCTGCAGTAGTTTATGTGTCGGGGGCTAGGGTCAGTTTGTTATATCTGGAGTACTTCTCCTGTCCTATTCGGTGTCCTGTGTGAATCTAAGTGTGCGTTCTCTAATTCTCTCCTTCTCTCTTTCTTTCTCTCTCTCGGAGGACCTGAGCCCTAGGACCATGCCCCAGGACTACCTGACATGATGACTCCTTGCTGTCCCCAGTCCACCTGGCCATGCTGCTGCTCCAGTTTCAACTGGCCTGGGCCCTAGGACCATGTCCCAGGACTACCTGACATGAGGACTCCTTGCTGTCCCCAGTCCACCTGGCCATGCTCCTGCTCCAGTTTCAACTGTTCTGCCTTACTATTATTCAACCATGCTGGTCATTTATGAACATTTGAACATCTTGGCCACGTTCTGTTATAATCTCCACCCGGCACAGCCAAAAGAGGACTGGCCACCCCACATATGCTCTCTAATTCTCTCTTTCTTTCTCTCTCTCGGAGGACCTGAGCCCTAGGACAGTGCCCCAGGACTACCTGACATGATGGCTCCTTGCTGTCCCCATTCCACCTGACTGCTGCTGCTCCAGTTTCAACTGTTCTGCCTTATTATTATTCGACCATGCTGGTCATTTATGAACATTTGAACATCTTGGTCATGTTCTGTTATAATCTCTACCCGGCACAGCCAGAAGAGGACTGGCCACCCCACATAGCCCGGTTCCTCTCTAGGTTTCTTCCTAGGTTTTGGCCTTTCTAGGGAGTTTTTCCTAGCCACCGTGCTTTTACACCTGCATTGTTTGCTGTTTGGGGTTTTAGGCTGGGTTTCTGTACAGCACTTTGAGATATCAGCTGATGTACGAAGGGCTATATAAATAAATTTGATTTGATTTGATTTGTACATGTTAGGATGGTCAGAGCTCTCGTAAATAAACGTTGCTGACTATTGTAGACTGGCCTCTGTCTGTTTCATTTCAACAAGAACCTTACCAATTCTTGGTAACAGACCGAGTAGTTTAATTGAAGTTCAGTTTATGAACATTGAGAACATAATTCTCTTAACAGTGTGCCATACAGAGGATGAATGGGCAAGACAAAATATTTAAGTGCCTTTGATATGGGGTATGGTAGTAGGTTAGGTTAGAGTCTTATTCTAAAATGTATTAAATTGTTTTTTCCCCTCATCAACTACACACAATAACCCACAATGACAAAGCAAAAAGTGTTTTTAGAAATGTTTGTTTATTTATTTTTTAAATAATATATCACGTTTATATAAGTATTCAGACCCTTTACTCAGTACTTTGTTGAAACACATTTGGCAGCGATAACAGCCTCGAGACTTCTTGGGTATGACGCTACAAGCTTGGCACACCTGTATTTGGGAAGTTTCTTCCATTCTTCTATGCAGATCCTCTCAAGCTTTGTCAGGTTGGATGGGGAGCGTTGCTACACAGCTATTTTCAGTTCTCTTCAGAGATTTTAGATCGGGTTCAAGTCCAGGCTCTTGCTGGGCCACTCAAGGACATTCAGAGACTTGTCCCGAAACCACTCCCGCGTTGTATTGGCTGTGTGCTTAGGGTTGTTGTCCTGTTGGAAGGTGAACATTTGCCCCAGTCTGAGGTCCTGAGCGCTCTGGAGCAGGTTTCCATCAAGGATCTCTCTGTACTTTGCTCCATTCATCTTTCCCTCGATCCTGACTAGTCTCCCAGTCCCTGCCGCTGAAAAACATCCCCACAGCATGATGCTGCTGCATGACATCACACACAAGATAGCCGGAGCACGCTACTTCAGTGAATACAGGTGTAGACCTTACCTGTATTCGGTACTAATTTAAGTGTCCCGGATTTACGTTTACTATGTTACGTCTATTTCACGCAAAAGCACATTTCCATCCATGTTTACTCTCCTCGCCGACTCTCCTCAAATAACTTTGACCTTTTTCAAAAGGAGGCGAGAAGGGGACAGAGGAGAGAGGATGCAGGACAATTGGAATTGATAAAAGGCCCACGACTATGTTGTGATAAGGCGAGGAAGTATGTTTGAAATGTCTGCTGTATTTGACAGGAGAGGGTGCTGTTCGCCTAGAAAGAGAATCATTTGGAAGACGATACAACTTTTTTACATTTTTATATTAGGTTTATTAATAATATGATCTCTTAACAACATTATTGATAATGCCACTTTGATAACACTTTGCTTTGAAAACTGCTTATTGTGAAACCATAAGCACTGAAATCATAAGCACAAAGGTATTTGTAAAAAAATCTCTCTATACGTATAAACACTGTTAAACTGTGTTATCTGGTCATGTACATGTTCTCTCCTTGTCATGCACCATTCTAGATGGTTATTTCAAATTTTCAGCTCCAACAGGCGTTAAATCTGGTTAAGGAAAACTTTGTAAACTTGTTTGACAGATGATTGCTGGGACTCTTCCCATGCAGTAGAGCACACACATTGAATTCCTACTTTCTAACTCACCAAAAAGGAAAATGGAGACATTGAGACATTGTTTTGTCCAAGAGGTTTTGCATTCATTTTTAAATATTTCAATCTGTTTCTTTAAACCATGGCTTAATATCAGATGATAGTTTCCTATTCTTTTAGGTTTTGTCTACTTAGCTTGATTCTCATAGAGAGTGTTGAAATGGATTGCATTGTAGAAGCCTTTATAGCTTACATTTCAATGTATGGTATAATTACAAACAATCTTCATATATCAAAAAGAAAAAACAAGCTGAAGTAAGTAAATGATTAAACCACAAATCTCACACCATCCTCAAGCCTCAGTTACATTAACACAAATCACTACTATCCTTAATACTATTCCAATCATCGGTAATATGAAAATAATTACATATTTCATTAAGTAAGCAGGCAACATGTCAACGTATTTACATACAAATTGCTTTTGGTAAATTGGTTTGTGTTCTTTGTCAGTCTAATTCTACAATCATCAAGTAAATGTTGGTATATCAAATGGGAAGGCGTTGGAAATAGACATTTCCTTTGGGAAATGAAAATGTGTGGTATTTTTGCATTAAAAAAAATATCAACAACAATACATAATGAATTGACATTCAGATTTAAACCACTCAAATGATCAAAGACGATAAAGACTGAAATAGAAAGAAAACATGGAGGAACATTTACAAAAAACAGTCGTCACATCAGGACAGAGGGAAAATATATTACTCTCACATCTCTTCAGTGATTACAATGGGATAGCGATGTGTGGGTTTGACCAGTTCTGGACTCGGTTACCGTATTTTTTGTCGTCTTTGTTACCACAGTTACGGTTCCCTCCTTTGTTGTGGTAACATTCTCCTCAGACACCTCCTGCGTGGAGAACCCCGTGCTTGGCATCTGGAGCCGGAAGGTACCTGCAGTTTCATCTACACCCTGGCATTGGAGCGAGGATCTGCTGCCCTGGGGAGAACCTTCTGGTGTAATGAGGAGAATTCCTGTTGAGTTGGGTTTCAGGTTGAATTTTGGGGCCTTGAACCAGGTTGACTGCTTTCCTTCCAGCTCCTTCTTGTTGCTCTCAGCCTCTGCCTGCCCCCTAGACTTCCCTGGAACAATGCCAATGGAGACCATGGCCGTTGTTGATTCTGAACTATCCTGATCTAGCATTTCCGTCCTGGCGGATGAGGACACCACACTGTCTTGAGTTTCCTCCTCTCCTTTTGATGTCTTCTTCTTAAATCCCGGGAAGGACATTTTGCCTGATTTCACTTTCTTCCTCTTGGTTTCTCCGTCAGTTCCTGAGGAATCCTTGACAAGCTTAGCACTCATTTCAAGGTCCTCTTCTCCACTGCCTATTTTTGAGTATGGCGAGGAGAACTCTATCTTTGGAAGCTTGAGCTTCACAAACTTAGCTTTATCCTCCTTGGATCCGTTCTGGAATGTTGAAACCTTCTCACCATTGAGGCTGGAACTAGACCCCTCCTCACCTTTTAGGGTTACATCAAATGAACCTGTTTTGCCTGGAGAGAAGGTGACTTTGGGAATCTTTTGCTTTGCTCCCTTTGACTTGTCATCTCTATCCACGTCTCCTTCAATGCTCAAAGCAACACTCTTTTCCTTGGATCCTGACTTTCCAAACGATGGCTTCATTTTGATCTTTGGCATTCTGATTTTAGCCTCTCCAGACTCGACACTTGCTTCACACATAGTGGACATAGTGGAGTGGTCTGTTTGGGGATTCACCAAAACAAATACAGCTTTTTTAACTTTGGGCATTTTAGGTCCTTCATACTCAACCTCTGGGTCCTTCAAATGTACTCTAGCTTCAGGTGAAGACATAGCAGGTAAAGCCACCCCGAACTTGGGTATTTTGATTTTTTGTCTTGTACTTGTATCTGCCCCGTGGTCCTCAGCTTGAGATGCTCCAATATCAAAGTCTATATCTGGTATTTTGAGGACTTTGATTCCAAGATTAGGTAATGTGAATCCATTCTCTGTGCCGGCATCTGTGCCAATGGGCTCGGCAGAGCCTTGTTTGCTCTTCAGCCCCCCAGACGGTAGAGTAACCTTTGGCATTTGAAACTTGATACCATCTTTGTTTTCTTGTTGTCCGCTGTTGATTTGTGCTACTCCTTGGCCAGTCATTGAAGGACCTGAGATCTCCACATTAGGGAGTTTGAATTTTGGCAATTTAGCACTCATCTCTGGACCATGACCTTCATCCTCTTGGCTGGCTCCTTTGGATACTGAGAAGCCCACATCTGGGAGGGAGATGTTTGGCAACACAGAACCAACTGCCTTCGCATCTGCCGCCACATCTGCACCTTTGCCATGCTTTGTCTTCTTAATCATAAATCTACCACTGGCCCCTTCATTCTCTTTTCCAGTCTTCTTTGTGGTTGCATCTAATGATTGATCTCCAGTGTTCTTCATTTTTGGCAATCCAATTTTGAATTTGGTGCTTTTGACTTTTGGCCCCTTACCTTTGGTACCAGAAGTTTTAAGGTCTAAGTCAGGCAACTCTATTATTTTTCTGTCCTTCTTTCCCTCAGCTTTATGGAAGCCTATATCCAGCTCCAGATCTCCTTTTGGGCACTCTATGTCTATTGTTGGCATTTTGATTTTCGTCTTATGGTCTCCCTCAGAATGTGAACCAGTTTTGTCTGAACTTTTCCCATGAACCTCAGCTCCATGGTTGGGGTTTCCAACATTCATGTCCAAATCAAGGTCGGGAGTTGTAAACTTTGGTAAACCAATCAAAGGCATTTTTATCTTTCCTTCTGCCTCAGCGTTGGGCTGTTTGATTTCAGCATCAATGTCACCAGAATTTCCCTTTGGCATTGTAATATCTATATTTGACAGTTTGATTTCTGGCATCTTATATCTTCCACCCTCACCATCCATTTCCAATTCAGGTGCATTAACATCTCCACTTTTTCCTTTTGGAAGTGATATGGCAATATTTGGCATTTTCATATGTGGCATCTTGAAATTTCCTCCTTTGACTTCCATTTCTGGTGCTCTAATTTCTCCATACTTTCCTTTCGGAAGTGATATATCTACCTTTGGCAATTTGAACTTTCCTCCCTCTGACTGAATTTCCATCTCTGGTGCTTCAATCTCTCCAGTTTCTCCTCTTGAAAGTGATATATCAACATTTGGCATTTTCATATGTGGCATCTTGAATTTTCCACCATCTCCATCCATTTCCACCTCTGGTCCTTTAACCTCTCCACTTTTTCCTTTTGGAATTGATATATCAACATTTGGCATTTTCATATGTGGCATCTTGGATTTTCCACCCTCTCCTTCAATTTCCACCTCTGGTCCTTCAATCTCTCCACTTTTTCCCTTGGGAAGTGATACATCAATATTTGGCATTTTTATATGTGGCATCTTGAATGTTCCTCTTCCTCCTTCCATTTCAATTTCTGGTGCACTTTTGTCTCCAGACTTTCCCTTCGGAAGTGATAAGTCGACCGTTGGTATTTTCATATGTGGCATCTTCAATTTTCCTCCTCCTTCCATTTCCATTTCTGGTGCACTTATGTCTCCATACTTTCCCTTTGGAAGTGATAAGTCTACCACAGGCATTTTCATATGTGGCATTTTGACATTTCCGCCCCCTCCTTCAATTTCCATCTCTGGCCCTTCAATCCCTCCACTTTTTCCTTTGGTAAGTGATATATCAACATTTGGCATTTCCATATGTGGCATCTTGAATTTTACACCTTCTCCTTCAATTTCCACTGTGGATACATCCATTGCTCTATGTCTTCCTATTGGAAGTGATATGTCAACCTTTGGCATTTTAATGACAGGCATCTTGAATTTTCCACCCCTTCCCTCAATTTCAACCTTGGATGCATCAATGTTCCCAGTTTTTTCTTTAGGAAGTGATAAATCTATATCAGGCATTTTGATGTTTGGCATCTTAAATTTGCCTCCACCCCCCTCAATTTTTGTTTCATGCTTGATTTTAGGCAGAGTTACATCAAGGTCAATTTGGGGTGCTGATACATCAATAGTTGGCATTTCAGGGATTTTCAGGTTTCCTTCATAACCTCTGATGTCAGCCTCAGACACATCCACCTCAGCCTTTGGGAGTAACACTTCTTGCTCAGATTTCTTGGCAGCTGGCAGGGATATCTCCACTGATGGTATTTTTACCTTTCCTGTGACATCTAGTTCAGCATTGGGTCCACTACTGTCAAAGTCTATCTCCTGTGAGCCAAACCCTGGCATGGAGAACTTTGGCATTTTGTTTGTATCATCGGGTGCATGAATGCCACCTTTCCCTTCCATTCCACTATCCATTGAGACATCTATTTCTCCCTCTGGTAGTTTACCTTTAGGAGATGACTTCTTAAACTTTGGGAATTTTAGTCTATATTTTCTATTTGCTTTGTCCTCTGGATGTTCTACACTGATTCCTGGCTTTGGAATGTCCACTTTCCCTTTTTGTGTCTTGATTTCCACATCAGGGCTGGCTATTGATACATCTTTCTTAGATATTCCAAACATTGGCATTTTCATTTTGGGCTTCTTTAGTTTACCTTCTATTTTTCCCTCTCCGCGTATTTCTGCTGATGCTGGTCTGCCCTCACCATCCGTTCGTGGGGGGCTAATATCAATATCATCCTCTGTGCCATATCCTTCTAGGTTTACATCTCCACTAGACTTTCCACCAAATTTAGGGAGAGAAAATCTTGGCATTTTGAGAGAGATATCTGGCATGTCAGAACTTGACCCAGAGGATGGCCTTTCACCCTCTGCTTTTTGTAGCTCCGTCTCTTCCCTATCATCTCCTTCAGATTTTGACAGCCCAGAGTCTAAGTCAACCTTTGGTGCAGATACGTCTACTGTTGGCAGTTTAACAGTTGGTAACTTGACTCCACTCCTAACCTCTGCTTCAATTTTGGGCATTTTAAACTTCCCCCCTTTGACTTCAAGGCCTTCTTTGACATCACCCACTGGGTGCTTCATCTTTGGTAGTGACACATCAAATGAGGTCATATGAAACTTTCCTCCACTTCCAGAATGTTCTTCAATGTCAGTTTCTCCCTCTGTTTTTCCTTTTGGAAGTAAAATATCAATCTTTGGCATTTCAAACTTCCCTCCTTTGACGTCCGGTCCTTCTAAACTGACATCTGGTTCTAGTGACTTCATTTTTGGAAGGGAAACGTCAACTGTAGGCATATGAAATCTTCCTCCTTTTCCAGAATGAACTTCAATATCAATTCCCCCCTCCATCTTTCCTTTGGGAAGTGAAATATCAATCGGTGGCATTTCAATGTTTCCACCTTTGGCTTCGGGGCCTTCTACTTTGACTTCACCTTCAGGCAACTTCATTTTTGGAAGGGAAATGTCAATTGAGGGCATGTGAAACTTGCCCCCTTTGCCACCATGCCCCTCAACCTCAATATCTCCTTCAGTTTTCCCTTTAGGAAGAGAAATGTCAATGTTAGGTAACTGTATTTTGTTGCCTTTCCCTTCTGGTCCATCTAGTTTGATGTCACCCTCTGGGAGCTTCATTTTTGGTAGCGATACATCAAACTTTGGCATATGAAACTTTCCTCCTTTTCCAGAATGTCCTTCCATGTCAATTTCTCCCTCTGCTTTTCCCTTTTGGAGTGAAATATCAATTGTTGGAATTTCAAACTTTCCATCTTTGGCTTCAGGGCCTTCTACTTTGACTTCACCCTCGAGCAACTTCATTTTTGGAAGAGAAATGTCAATTGAGGGCATCTGGAACTTTCCGCCTTTACCACCATGCCCGTCAACCTGAATATCACATTCTGCCTTCCCCTTTGGAAGAGAATTGTCAATTTTAGGCATATGTATTTTACTACCTTTCACTTCTGGCCCCTCTAATTTCATGTCACCATCATTTGACTTCATTTTTGGCAAAGACATGTCGCATGTGGGCATGTGAAACTTTCCTTTTCCCCCCAAATGTCCTTCAATGTCGATTCCCCCTTCTGTTTTTCCTTTTGGAAGTGAAATATCAATCTTTGGCATTTTAAACTTTCCACCTTTCACATCAGGGCCTTCTAGGCTGACTTCTCCTTCTGGTGTCTTCATTTTTGGATGTGATATATCCAATGCTGGCATTTGGAACTTGCCTCCTTTTCCAGAATGTCCTTGAGTGTCAATCTCACCCTTTTCCTTGGGAAGGGAAAAGTCCATTGTTGGCATATGAAACTTCCCTCCTTTAGCGTCCGGTCCTGCTAAACTGACATCTGGTTCTAGTGACTTCATTTTTGGAAGGGAAACATCAAATGTAGGCATATGAAATCTTCCTCCTTTTCCAGAATGTCCTTCAATGTCAATTCCCCCCTCCATCTTTCCTTTGGGAAGTGAAATATCAGTCGATGGCATTTCAATGTTTCCACCTTTGGCTTCGGGGCCTTCTACTTTGACTTCACCTTCAGGCAACTTCATTTTTGGAAGGGAAATGTCAATTGAGGGCATGTGAAGTTTTCCCCCTTTGCTTGCATGTCCCTTAGCTTCACCTTCCATTTTTCCTTTTGGAAGAGAAATGTTCATCGTTGGCATATTAATGTTCACCCCTTTGACTTCAGGGACTTCTAGGCTGACTTCACCATCTGGTGTCTTCATTTTTGGAAGTGATATATCGAATGCTGGCATTTGGAACTTGCCTCCTTTTCCAGAATGTCCTTCAGTGTCAATTGCTCCCTTTCCCTTGGGAAGGGAAAGGTCAATTGTTGGCATGTGACACTTCCCTCCTTTGACTTCTGGTCCTTCTAAACTGGTATCTGCATCGGGTGACTTCATTTCTGGAAGAGAAATGTCACATGTGGGCATATGAAATTTGCCTCCTGCTTCAGAACCTCCTTCAACATTGATGTCACCTTCCGATTTTCCTTTTGGTAGTGAAATGCCAATTGTAGGCATTTTAAACTTCCCTCCTTTGACTTCAGGTCCCTCTGTGTTGACCTTACCCTCTGGTGACTTCAATTTCGGGAAAGAAATGCCGAATGTGGGCATCTTAAACTTGCCCCCTTTACTGACATGGCCTTCAATGTTAACTTCTCCTGCTGTGTTGCCTTTTGGAAGGGAAACATCCATTTTTGGCATCTCAACCTTTCCACCTTTAATTTCAGGTCCTTCTACTTTGGCTTTACCCTCTGGTAACTTTACTCTTGGAGCAGAAATATCAAATGAAGGCTTGTGAGACTTTCCTCCTTTAGATGCATCTCCTTCGACGCTCATGTCACCTTCTGTTGTTCCTGTTGGAAGTGAACAATCTACAGTGGGCATATGAAATGTGATGCCTTTCACATCAGATCCTTCTATTTTCATGTCACCCTTTGGTAACCTTATTTTTGGAAGAGAGAACTTTCCTTCTTTTCCTACATTTGCATCAATGTTGACTTCACCCTCTGTTTTTCCTTTGGCAAGGGAAATATCAAGTGGGGGCATTTCAAACTTTCCCCCTTTCAATTCTGGTCCCTCTAAACTGGCATCACCCTTCATTTTAGGAGGGGAAATGTCACATGAGGGCATTTTGAACTTGCCTCCTTTTCCAGAATGTCCCTCAATGTTAATATTCCCCTCTGTTTTTCCTTCAGGGAGAGATATGTCAATACAGGGCATTTTCATTTTGCCACCCTTCACTTCAGGTCCTTCTACATTCCTTTCTCTCTCTGATGACTTCATTTTTGGTAGAGAAATGTCAAATGTGGGCATCTGAAATTGACCTCCTTTTCCTAAGTATCCTTCAATGTCCACCTCTCCCTCTGCTTTGCCTTTTGGGCGTAAGAGGTCAACTTTTGGCATGTTGAACTCCCCTTTGACTTCAGGCCCCTCTATATTCGTATGCTCCTCTGGAGACTTGAATTTTGGAAGAGAAACATCGAAAGTTGGCGTTTTGAACTTGCCTCCTTTTCCAATGTGTCCTTCCACATCAACGTTTGCTTCTGCTGGTATCATCTTTGGCAGTGAAATGTCAACAATTGGCAGGCAAGTTTTTCCACCCTTTTCTGGACCTTCAATATCCATGTTAGACGATCCAATCTTTGGTAATGCGATGTCAGTTTTGGGCATGGATATATTTGGCCCTTTAAAAAAGGGTCCCTCTATCTCGTCTGGCACTGTACGCCGGGTGTCCAGCTGCAGATCTATGTTGGGTGCAGAGATGTCAATAACTGGCATTTTAATGCCAGATAGGGCTGTTGACCCTTCAACTCCTTCAGCTAAACCTTTTGCTTTTATCTCACCATCAATTTCATCAGAGTGACAGGCGGAGGGGAGTCCTAGTGAAAGCTCTACCTCTCTGTGCATCAATTTTGACCCCTCCTTGACTTTCACTTCTCGTTTCTGTAGGTCAACGTCCTTGTTTCCAGATGGCAAACTGAATTCCACTGAGGGTGGTGTGAACTTGACACCAGGAGGTTTCAGGTCCAGGGACCCTCCAGACAAGGCAGTGTCCGATTTAGTCTTTTTTGTTTTAGGGAAATGAATTCCGAACCTGTGGCCCTTTCCTTTGACTTTGACCTTAGCTCCAGGCACGACTGGCAGGGAGACGTCAGCCTGTCCCGCTGGTTCTGTTATGTCAACTTCTCCTGTAGCCACCTCAGCACCATTTGCGTTCATCCTGGAACACGTTATCGTCCTCTTCTTCCTGCCAGTGGCGCCCACTCCTCCATGCTGCTCAGCTCCCTCTGCCTTCCCATCCTTCCCCAGCTTGAACTTGGGGAAGGCAAACTCCACGTCAATGGGGTTGAGCTCCACCTTGGAAGGGGATCCATCCATCTCTAACTCTGCTCCAGTGCTCCCTTTCTTGTTTTCCTTCAGCCTTTTCAATCCAAAACGTCCTCCCTTCTTTTTCTTTGCTTTGAAAGGTTTGATGCTCTTGACACTCTGCAACAGAGATGCAAGTATCAGTTAGGTGGACATGAAGCTGATGAATCTGGAATACCCAGTTGTATATCTCATTATCAAAATGGCAATTACAAATACGATCATAGCCGTACCATTTTCTGCATCTTGGTTTTGGGTCCTTTCAGTTCCAAGCTGGTGGTGCCAGGGTGCATGGTGACATCAGCGCCGGTGATGGTCCTCTTCAGGAAAAAGGAGACTTTATAAGGCTCTGCACACTGCAAGATCTTCAGGGCATCCTCATACTTCACATTGTCAAAGTAGACTCTTGCACTGAGCAACTGATCTCCTGCAAGGACACCAATCAACCAGACAAAAGTGAATATGAGATAAAGGGAACTGGGGGAAATATTGAAGTCTCATAGTTGTGGTTTGCTTTTGACAATCAAAGGGAGGATATGAAAGGGCATGGCATTTTTGGATGTTTCCGTTTAATTTGCACAAGATAATGTACAGTTTGCACGTCAAAACAAGGTGATTGATCAATGACATTACTTACAATAAATTACACAATACACTTAATGGAAGTGACACACGAAAGGGATGCTGATGGGGAGAAACAAGATGGTTTCATCATTTTCAGTTATTTCTAGTATGGAATGAATGATATGTTTTAATAGCTTACTGTTTGACCTTCTCATTTCTATTTCTATCTATTAAACTAGTCCACAACTAATTTACCTCAGCTGTGTCTCATAGCTTTATATTCATGCAACTCTAATCTCCCCGTCCAGTTACCTTGCTGGAGGCTTAGATGCTTTGCTGCAGTGGAGTCTTTAAGGACGTCCTTAATGAAGAGGCCTCGCTCCCCACCACCTGTGACACTGTAGCCGCTGGCTCCAGCCTCAGCCTCTGTCTCCAGCACAACCTCCACCACCTCAGATGCAGCCTCCTCCTGTAAAGACACACCAGAGGAGAGGGTTTCCTCACAAGTCTCTTGTCTTCAATCGTAAACCTTAGAATAGCACGCGATTCGGAGTGTTTTCTAGGCATGTGTAAAAATCGACAGTGATATCACCAAACAACGTGGTTACTGTTTCATGTGTACTAGTTTTTTCTTGGCTCTTTACCACTGCTTGGGCGTCTGTTGAAGAATCCATCTCTGCTTGGGCCAAATGAGACGTCTCTTTCAGGTGGCTTCTCTTCAGACTCAGCACCTGCTTCAGCTCTGCATGCAGTTTCTCTTTCTGAACCTAAAAGGAAGGAAGCATTGTATCTGTGTTGATGGCTCAGTTGATTGGACCGTGATAGTAATGATAATAGTTCCGTCATGGGTTCAAATCCAGCATGGGCCACACACAATATAGGTTATTGTGTGTTAACTGTAAGTCCTTTGGATAAAAGTATTTGGCAGGTAAGCATAGGGGATTGAGCCCCAATGAGCTTGTGTGTGTGTGTGTGTGTGTGTGTGTGTGTGTGTGTGTGTGTGTGTGTGTGTGTGTGTGTGTGTGTGTGTGTGTGTGTGTGTGTGTGTGTGTGTGTGTGTGTGTGTGTGTGTGTGTGTGTGTGTGTGTGTGTGTGTGTGTGTGTGTACCAATTAAATTAGCCTATGAAAACTATGTGATATGGAGAGAAAATACCTATTGGGGATTGACAGAATACCTTCATTATAGCCACACTCATTATGAGATTAGAGACATTATTTCTCTGATCACATGGGCTTGGACATACTCTATAAGCGTTGTGTTAGCTGCAGCGCTGACCCCAACCTCACTGACTGAAGTACAATGACACAGTCAAAACCTGCTGAAGTCATTCTCTCTCCCGGTCGCTTCTCTCAACCTAAACAACCATTCATTAGGCCAAGCTCTGCAGAGATCCCACTGTTTTCATACAGTAGGTGGCAGGGCACAGTGGCAACAACAATTGACATCTTGTGTTAGCACACCAGGTGTTGGGGACTAGAGGATATGTCATAAACATTATTATAATGCATAATACCGTTGTCAATTCTGAAATGCTTAAACCTTTACATTTTTTACGAGTGACGTGAACATATTATACGCCAGCGAGTGCATGTCCATAAACACACAGTGTATTGTTTGCTTTCCTAATTTATATTTAGACCCCTCCCATGTACTTAATTCCGAGTGTCAGCTCCTCCCCTCAGACGTTATGGGGTCCTACATGTAAGCTGAACAGGTCTAAGCTCTCCTTCATTCCCATGTCTATCATAAAGTGAGCCGGATTAGTACGCCACTGACAGAATGTAAGGGAAATGTGCAATATGTATTATGTATGTGGCTATATGTGAAGTGTACAATGTGCATGACAGGGGTAACATCCAATGCATCTATTATGTTGAGTGTGTAATGTACAGTGACTATTTTGTGTATACATCAGTACTGTGTGTCTGAGACAGATTTCCCCTCGGGGACATTAAAGTTCACCATTTCCTATCCTTCCCTGGCTTGAGTGTGTTAGGGTATCCAAACAGTCTCCACTCACCACTCTCTCTGGACTCTCCTGGTCCTCTGGGGAGGCACTGTGGTGAGGGTTGGCGTGGGGGGCGGTGGGAGGCCTGTCCGAAGGGGGAGACCACCTTTTGTCCTTCACCTGGCTCAGTAGAGGAGATACCAAGTTCAACAGGTCAGTAAGCAGCACTGCAGGACACCACTTCATATATGGTACATAGCATCTCCGGAACAAGTGAAAGCCAGATAGTGGCTACTCACGGCTGGGTCTCTGGCCTGCGTAAATACATGACTTTCTTCCAATTCTCTGTCAGAGTCTGCAGACAGAAGGAGATTGGGTCAATGTTGGCGTGTGAGGCACTGACAGGGAACAGATCAGAGATCTCAACCAGACTACATCACTTCGTAGACATCAGTGGCTTTACTTTGTCTGCTTTGAACCCACTTCTACATTGGCACGACATAATGTCATGGATACATGGATACCCCACATGGATTCAAGATGATACGTTCTCTATTAGATATGTTTTAGCTTGCGGCATGCTCGATGATTTCCAACCATTTGGTTTAGTGACCGGCCTCTCAGACTGCGGTGCATTGCTATGGCACTCTTGGAATTATTTCCACGGTTTTGCATATCCCTGCACCACCCTATCCCCTCAATACCCTTCTACTTATAGGTAGGAGGCACTTGACATTTTTCCCATTATACGGTGTGGTCCCCAGCAATGTCATGCATGTCCCACCCTTTTGGTTTCATGTGATGGCTTTTTGATCAGCTTTGGCGTGTGTGTTTATGCGTGTGTGCGTGTTTGTCAAGGGGGATCCAGTATTCAGTGTCGGCATATTTCTCATGCCTCTATGTGTGGTGTCAGAGTGTCGGGTGTCTCAGCCGGTCACGAGAACAAATGAGACATTCAGAGTGCTCTTGTACAAGATGGCTAAACGTTGTGAAAGCAGCAACAACCGCCTTGGGTAGTATGCTTCATGAGCACTGGACATTTCAATAATAAGGCTGTTACCCTTTTCCATCATAGTGTTTGATACTGGAATTGTCTCTCTGAAGAAGAATATTGCTCAAGGACGACAAGCAAAGGGAACAGGCAGATCTAGAGAGGTCTCAGGGAGATGCTTTCAGCAGTGGAGACCAGACTGTTTCACTCACAGAGTTCCAACAAATACACAGTGTGCGTGTACTATGTAGTAGGAAATGGGCCTAATATATTCACCTAATGAATATTTAAATATCCCCACATATAGTAAACATAGCTCTGATAGGAAGCGCTGTGTGTCTCGTTTGCTCTGTGTATATTTTGCAGTAGTTGAGTCCTAGGGGCTTCCAGGTCAGTTACTTTGGACACTGATTTGGCTAGTCATCTAGACACCATGTCCAAATACTAATAAAAGAGGATCATTTGTTTTTGTTTTTCTCCATCATTTCGAAAGTTACAGTAATTGGGTTAGCAACTAGGCAACTAAAAGAGAGTCCTCAGAAGTGTGAAGAAAATCAATTTCACTTGGACTGAAAACATTCGAGAGTCATCTACAGTAACCATCACATTGACAGTCTACCACCAGTTACCCCATATGTACAGCCATAGTATGTAGTATTAAGACACACACAGAGCAGCTACAGACCTTCTGTGTGGAGAAAGCTAACCTGATTGGTGCTATTTCAATGAATGTCATGAGACCCAGGATGAAGAGGAAGGACCCTTTGTGTACACTATTAATCAATACTATTCCTGTAATAAGTTGAAGTGCAAATGTATCAACCAAATAGCATCACGATTTACAGAGAAAAAGTGGTTAGTGTGTGTACAACCAGGGATAAAGTTAGTCTAAAGCTATTGGATTTGGAGGAACAATTTATTCAAACACTTCAATGCCGGGGCACTGTATGATTCATGAAGAGACCTCCTAAAATTGCTACACATAGATTTAAGTGTTCCCAAATGCCCCCATCTGTTTTCGTCAGGTATTGATCTCTACTTTCCCATGAAGATGGACTACTTCCACTAGAGGGGACCTATGCCAACTTGAGTTGTGGTGATGGAAAAAAAAAAAAGAAGAAGAAAAAATGTATTCCCTCAACTGTGTCCAAAACAAACCCACGTTAAACTCCACGACCGTTAACTACTGGATGTTGTCAATTCCCTGTTTATCAGGCCAATGAAGGGGAAGCCCTACTCTGCATAGCTGGCATCCCCAGAAATGTTTGAGACTTTAGACCTTTTTCTGGCCCGCAAATTGCTTTGACGAACACATCGGTGAAGAAATAAATCTGTGCGGCCCGTCGCTGATTTTTCAAATGTTGCCCTCGAGACAAAATTATTACCTACTCCTGCTTTAAACTGTTCAGTTGGACTACACTGTGCTACTGGAATACCATAAGGTACACACAGTGGCAAGACAAAGTATGTGAACCCTTTGGAATTACCTGGACTTATATATATATATATTGGTCATAAAATGTGATCTGATCTTCATTTAAGTCACAGCAATAGACAAACACAGTCCGCTTAAACTAATAACACACAAACAATTATACGTTTTCATGTCTGTCACATGAGTTGACGCTGGAGAGACGAAGCAGGTACGGGGAGTAAAAACATTGAATAAATAACGGACATGGAACGAGACAGGAACAGCATCAGTAAACGGGTAACACAAACAAAAGACAATCCATGCAGAAGTGGGGAACAGACGTGGGGAACTGACAAATATAGGGGAGGTAATAACAGGTGATGAGTGAGTCCGGGTGAGTCCAATATCGCTGATGCACGTGAAGAGGGAAGGCAGGTGTGCGTAATGGATGATAGGATTGCGTGATGCAGGGCAGCCTGGCGCCCTCAAGCGCCGGGGGGGCGCTGCACAACGGTCAGGAGGAATTACTGAAGGCGTATTTTCTTCTGTTGAAGCCATTCTGTTGTTGATTTACTTCTGTGTTTTGAGTCGCTGTCCTGTTGCATCACCCAACTTCTGTTGGTGGACAGATAGCCTTTACATTCTCCTGCTAAATGTCTTGATACACTTGGAAATATTTTTTTACGTCAATGATAGCAAGCTGTCCAGGCCCTGAGGGAGCAAAACAGCTCCAAACCATGATGCTCCCTCCACCATACTTTACAGTTAGGATGAGGTTTTGATGTTGGTGTACTGTGGAACTTCCAGGTGCACTTTTGCAAACTTCAGACGTGCAGCAATGTTTTTTTTGAACAGCAATGGCTTCTTCAGTGATGTCCTCCCATGAACCCCATTCTTGTTTAGTGTTTTACATATCGTAGACTCATCAACAGAGATGTTAGCATGTTCCAGAGATTTCCGTAAGTCTTTAACTGACACTAGGATTCTTCTTAACCTCATTGAGCATTTTGCCCTGTGCTCTTAAAGTCATCTTTGCAGGATGGCCACTCCTAGGGAGAGTAGCAACAGTGCTGAACAACAGTGCTGAACAATTTATCTTACTTTGGACTGATCAAGATCAAGATACTTTTGTAATTTGTAACCCTTTCCAGCTTTACGCAAGGCAACTATTCTTAATCTTGGGTCTTCTGAGATCTCTTTCGTTCGAGGCATGGTTCACATCAGGCAATGCTTCTTGTGAATAGCAAGGTCAAATTTTGTAAGTGTTTTTTATAGGGCAGTCATTAGCCTAGGGGTTCTTTTCCCAACCTACACTGTGAATGTTTAAACGATGTATTCAATATAGACAAGAAAAATACAATCATTTGTGTGTTATTAGTTTAAGCAGACTGCGTTTGTCTGTTGTTGTGACTTAGACGAAGATCAGATCTAATTTGATGACCAATTTATGCAGAAGACCAGATCATTCCAAAGGGTTCACATGCTTTCTCTCACCGCTGCACATATATCTCAGATACAATATCCTATTTAAAAACGGAACTTTATGAAACAGGACACATCTATAATTAATCGTGGTATATTCTATTCTTCACTGGCAGTTGCCTTGGACTGTTAATACGTCAGTATGAGGACAAAATACGGTGTCGGTGTCAGTGTGACTTGTGAATACATTGCATACAAACATACATGTCTGGTCTAAACATGGAGGTTAATCAGTCCTATGACTCTGGTGAGAGGTATGGCATAGTAGTACCCAACGTGGATTCCTGAAGCATCATGTGCTCCCTGAACATAAGTCAGACATTAGAGTATTAGCAGAGTCTGTAGTCAGGTAATGCACAACCTGAATACACGAAACTAACATGTAACAGGGAACTGAAAATCCGATTGTCTTAGCCAGAGATGTCTTTGAAGAGAACTATGGGAACTGAAGTTCAGACATAGAGAGGATCTTATTGTCCTTTGAAGGCTCAGATGGAAAAATCAGCCACACCCTGGAGCGGACAGGAAATATCTCTTTGTAAACAGGAAACTGGGATATTTTGTGAGATAAATACTCAACAAGGAGGGCAAGACACAAACAACCTTCCTTCTCCCATGATAATTAAGCAATAAGGACCAAGGGGGTGTGGCATATGGCCAATATAACACGGCTAAGGGCTGTGTTTAGGCACAACGCAAACCTCTGAGGTGCATTTTTGCTATTGTAAACTGGTTACCAACGTAATTAGAGCAGTAAAAATAAATGTTTCGTCACACCCATGGTATACGCTTTGATATACCACGGCTATTAGCCAATCAGCATTTAGGGCTCGAACCACCAAGTTTATAATGTCAAATATAGCACTGTGGGTGATGAATAGTGTATTCAAAGCACTGGCATACATCTTAATTTCAGCTTTTATCTGTGTATTTTCATAGCAGTTTCCCTGTGTCAAACTGTGTTTCCTTGTGAGTTTCCCCAGCTTCCTCCAAATCGCCCAACCGCCTCTTGACCCTACTACTTCCTCATCTACTACCGACCCGCCCACTGCTCAAGAAACCTGTCGCTAGGAAACTATCCTATACACATTAGTTCATACTAACTCTGTCACACTCTCCTACAGCACAAACAGGATAGGATTCCTGTGATATTATACCTACACTTATATCTACACTTATACCTACACTTATACCTACACTTATATCTACACTTTCCCAGTAAATAAAAACTCCCATAAATGTTCATATTTCCATTAAATTCCTTCTTATGATTTATCTATAACCCTCTGGCTTGGCTGAATCCACAGCATTGTAGAGGGTCCCATACAGTCCCAAAAGCACCACAGGCACCTACCCACTGCAACAATCCAACTCTTCCACATGAACTGTCCACAAACTATGGAACTATTTCAGACGTGATTTTGGGAGGGTTAGCTGCCTGCATTAGCCTCCGCTACGCAGTAGTATAAACAACTAACCATAGAATATCGACAACATTCATAACAGGTCCGTGCAGTGATGTTAACTCCAGAGCAGATTGTACCTCCCACCCCCATGGATGGTGCTGGTGACCCATTAACACATTTGACCCCCCCCTCAGAGGAATGGCAGGAGGATCACACACACAGACATTCAGCACATGCCATCAAAGGGAGGAGAGGGCTTTGGGAATACGACCCCACCAAGCCGCACTGCTTCTTGACACAGTGCTCGCTTAATCCGTAAGCCAGCTGCACCAATGTGTCGGAGGAAATGCCGTACAGCTGGCAGCCGGAGTCAGCATGCACTGTGCCCGGCCCGCCACAAGGAGTCGCTAGAGCACGATGGGACACGAACATCCCAGCCGGCCAAACCCTCCTCTAACACGGACGACGCTGGGCAAATTGTGCGCCACCTCATGGGTCTCCCGGTCGCGGCCGGATGCGACACAGCCCAGGATCAAACCCGGGTCTGTAATGACGTCTTTAGCACTGCGATGCAGTGCCTTAGACCTCTGCGCCACTTGGGAGGCCAGCTTATACTTTTACACAATACTTATATGTCTGTTATTGTCATTCCAACCTAGCCTTAAACCCTGGGTGGGTCTTGCCCTCAATAGCGGGTTTGCCATTCTACCCACCTTGCCATGGCATCCCAAGCTGTTGGGCTGGGGAGCAACACTCAGATCCTGTGACCGGCAGGTTGCAGCTGTTGCCCGTGTGTAAAAGTAAGACGAAGTGTTTGAAACAACCACGCGCTGCTGCTACCTATCAGTATGCACGCGGGAACAGCAGCAGGCAGCAGCAACCATGCTGAGCATATTGTGTGGTGACATAGCCCTATGTTATCAACAATACAAGTGGCATTTGTCCTTCTAAATGGCCTGTGCACTTATCCAACAAACAATAGCTATGTTCTCAATACCTAAGGGTGTGCAGTCTCCAGACTGCGGTCTATCCTGCACAACCCTTTGCACAGTTGGACAAACTTTTCTATAAAATAAGGGGGGAAAGGACATTCTCCAACAACGATGCAGATAACTAGATGAAAAGATATGACATGAACAATACTTAGGTATATTACCACCAGTGATCTTGATTCCATTCTGCACTATGTACAAACATTTGAACAGCCATAACACAGAGGTTAAAAAAGCACTGCCACTATCCTAACCTGAGATACATGCACCACAGGCACCTACCCACTGCAACAATCCACCTCTTCCACATGAACTGTCCACAAACTCTCAGATCTAAGAAGCCATAAGGAGTCAGATGTCAGACAATTCCACTGTAGTGAGATTGAGACTCATCCTACCTGGTTGATACCACTGTCTCAGTGTGCTTCCTCCTTGGGTAGAGGGGAGAGATTCACCAGGTTGATGAGCTGAAATCACACACTGTTCTCTGTCAAACTCTCACTCACTAATTCCTGATCACCCTGTTACCAGTCAGCCTGTCCCTTCACTGAAACCTCAGTGGGGAAATCTCTAGGTGGGACGTAACGAGAGCACTGATTGGACAAGGGCAAAGGGATGCCCCCATATTAGGAAGGTGAGGGGCAGGACTATCAAGATAGGAGGAGGAGAAGGAAGGGGCCAAAAACTTTGACAGGACTCAGTCAGAGTTGCATGAGATTTCTCCTGCTGCAGATTTGAGAAAAAGGCAGGGGGCTACTCTTCTTCAGCGACATGTAAATTGCCTGACTGGCTGGCTGCTGGTGACACGGTTTAAATTCCCTGAGGAGTCAAACAAAGTGGTGGAATAACAAAAGGAATTGTCTTCAGATCTGGGGTACTGGAGATGATGTTGTTGGGCTATTTTATTTTATCCCTAGAGCTCCAAATAAGAACAGTCCTGGGGTCTTCATTTAGAGAAAGTGTGACTCCTCTGGCGAGAGCAGCTGTTTTTGTGAGCTTAACACTGAGTGTGCTGTGCGTTTCATGGCCTGTTATAAACTGCCGTGCTTGCAGTGCTAAGGTTAGTAACCACCATGCCTGCATAGACATGGAGTAATAGCCTCCATTCTGCCAGCTGGACCCCTAGGTGAGCCACACAGGTGGTCCCAGTGAGACCAGACCCTGGCCAGGGATCCAAGCCCACTGCTGAAGGCTGCCAGGGGGATCAGGCCGCTTGCATTGTCCTAACGATGTCATTGTTGCATTACGCCGCTAACACAAAACCAGGATTTAGACAGGGGTGTGAGGAACATTGGGGGGTGAGGTGAGGCGGGCAGCTGGCTTGGCACGGGACAGATTGTCCCAGCGGCACAGCAATCCCTTCGTGTCAGCAGTTCAGTGTGCCAGGGCCAGGGAAACCGGAGCTGGCTGGCTGTGGGGGGCTACAGGGGAAAACAACCCCACTGGGATCTGGGATGGGCTCTGCTCTGGGGACAGCTGCAGCCCATAGTGTTGACTGACTCCAGAGGTTGGTCACATGTGGTTACATGAACTGTCTGGTCTTTAACCGTTTGTGTGTGTGTGTGTGTGTGTGTGTGTGTGTGTGTGTGTGTGTGTGTGTGTGTGTGTGTGTGTGTGTGTGTGTGTGTGTGTGTGTGTGTGTGTGTGTGTGTGTGTGTGTGTGTGTGTGTGTGTGTGTGTGTGTGTGCCTGTGCGTGTATGTGTACGTGCACGTGTGTACTGAAAAAAACATAGACCGAGCAGACACAAGCCCAACATCTATAGATGATGGGAAGAAAAGCGTTTCTTCAAGCTAGCTAATATGACTGCACTATGTGAGGACAGAAACCCAGACATTTGATATGGTAAAGCTAATATGAAATGTACAAACATGGCAACCAGAAAACATATATCTGCTAAGCATCCCCTCCAGCTATGGATCCCTGTCTCAGACCAGGACAAAATCCAAGCATTTAAAAAGACACAAGGAGGAAACAGATCTCAGTAGATAAGCCAGCACAGACGTCATATAACACCAGGAATGTCTGCCAGATAAGGTTATACTATCTTAACACAACTGTCAGCTAAACAATGCTCATATCCTCTTCTCATTTCACCATGACAAGGCCTTCCGTCTAGGTGTATTTATAGTCAAGAGACTTGGTGGGGAACCACCCTTTAACATAAATAACAAGAGCAAGAGATGGAATTTGTCTGTGATATGTTTCAGAAGGGAGGTCAACTGGAGTGGTAGGAGTTGCTAGTGCTACCACACAGCACGACATTGAAGCAAGTAGATGGTTAAAACTAAGAATTGATTTGAGTTGCATCTCTTCATAAAAAAACAAACAGTTAATGTGAAATAAAAGCCACTTTGGGACACACATTTCTTCCAATAAAAATACATTGGATTAACCAATAGATTTGATTCTGCCCCTGAACAGGCAGTTAACCCACTGTTCCTAGGCCGTCATTGAAAATAAGAATTGCCTGATTAAAGAAAGGTAAAAAAGTAAATTAAAAAAAGACAGAATAAGTCAATGTTGTTACTCATCAATATTGTGTCACCAGAGACTCATCTATTGAATGCAACTCAACAAAGCAATGTCTATCACAACGGGGCTAATGAATAGCAGATCCCCCATCCCTACTGACCTGCATTGGAAGAGGGTGTCCAGGTGACTCTGAATATCCCACGTAGACACTCACACATGGTACGAAGAGACGCAAACCCACAGAGCACACACACACAAACACACTTGACACACTGAGAAACTAACAACAACAAAAAGAGAGATGGGTGCAATTGGATGGACAGATAATTATCTGAAGGTTAGCACTCTGTCTGTCTGTCAGTAGGCTGGTGGAAGACCTGGCCGTTGCTGGGCTAGCGTGTAAAAAGAGTGTCCCAGGCTGGGGAAAAAGAGAGCAAGAGGGATAGATAGAGAGGGTGGGATGGATGGATGGATGGATGGAGAGAGAGAGAGGCCGACAGGAGCGAGACGGGACAGAATGGGGCCGCATTAGCTCAAGTTGAGAGTCAGCAGTTTGGGTGTCCCCCTGGTAAAGCCCTGCTCTTTTGTTCGGTGGCGGGCGGCTTTAGCCCCAGCCCAAGCAGGCTTAGTGTTAACTGGCCAATGGACACCATGTCAGACAGAGCTCAAAATAAGCCACAATATAATCAAAAGAAAAACACATTCCCCCTGCCTATCCTGTGGTAAACAGGCCAACAGACAGCCTAGTAAGATGATCATACTGTACAGTCAGTCACACACTAGTAACACTACTAGCTATGAGCCATGAGGCTGGAGGGACAATGTGAGAACTTGGGGAAAGGGTTCAACAATCGTTTTTCAAGCTTGATTCCAAATAGTGTAATCACTTCAGAGGGACTGAGAGCTGAGTCAATGCAGTGAAGTACTACCAGAGCATATTGTTGATCATGTAAGGCATCTGAAGCATGCCCAGTGGCGATTTTAGCATGTAAGTCTTGGTGGGGCAAAAAAACAAGTGGGATGCATGCCAGCAAAGCTACTACACAACACAACACTGAATAATACATTCATTGGACTATAACAGTGACAAACGATGCCCACAAACTGTTAGGGCCTCCTTAAAGCTGTCCCAACAGCAAAGTTCCAACAGCAGTCCCAACACCTTACCACTGCTACACCTTGCTATCAGCGAAGCCTTGTCTGGCAGTGAAACAGTTCATTCAGCAACATTTACTGCCTTTTAAAAAAACATAGAGGATATGGCTGACTTGCTTAAACAAATGTGGTTTCTACTGACAACTGAGATGTACAAACTATGGCCCAAGGGGACGACAAGCGCATAAGAGGCCATCCGTAATTTTGATTAAGACATTAATGAGCGGGCTAGGACGGACGTAGTTAATATAACTATTTGTTCAGCACTTTTGAAATGTACAGCAACAGAATTCAGAACATGGGCCATTCTTACAGTGTTCTCCCTGTACACCAAGTCAGAACCGTAGGATAAGTAAAGGGGGCATATAAGCAGAAAATGAAAGCTCTTACAATATTAGATTATGACATTTCTCAAAAACAGGTTATAGGCTATTTGTGCACCACCAATTCAGAACAGTAAGCAAAATTAAGAGGTGAAAATAGACCAAATTATTAGGGTAAGGCACAAGGGCTACTAACAGCTTACTACACAACATACACTTAGTATTACTTTCTTAGGTACAGTATACATATCTCCCTGGTATATTACATAATTTATGCAGCAGCATACAATACATTTTTGGACTCACCTTCTTGTGCTGTGCTCACTTGACCAGGAAGGTGGCGCAGCAGTCCTTCTCAGACAAATTTTGTCATCAAACCTTGTCATCAAAGTCTGACATTCTCTGGATTAATGGTGTTTTCAAGACAACTGGGAACTCAAAATAATAAAAAAATGTAATCATGATGATGTCAGTGATCTTCAGGTCGTAGCTCTAGAAAGAAGCCCGAGTTCTGAATTTACAATTCTGAGTTGGATGAAAGTTTTTCCTGAGTTCCCAGTTGTCTTGAATTCACTAAAGAAATATTTTGTAGTTCTGAGTTAACAGTTGTTTTGAGCGCAGCACAAATAATGCTTCATGTTGAATGTTAATCATTTTAAACTAGGAAAGGAGACCCTTAATCTTAGACTTGGGACCACACAGCTACTCCACTGAATAGCAGGCTAAGGATTGCATTGCAATGCTTGCAATTATCCACACTGATTCCTCCCAAACCACTCATTGTAGAATTTGCAATTTCCAACTTTTTGTGGAATGTTTATGTCCAATGGCCAACGTTTTAAATATAAACAAAAAATATACCATGTTTGAATGCGACTTTAACTTAATGATATATACAGTTGAAGTCAGAAGTTGACATATAATTAGGTTGGAGTCATTAAAAGTTTTTTTCAACCACTCCACACATTTCTTGTTAACAAATTATAGTTTTGGCAAGTCGTTTAGGACATCTACTTTGTGCATGACACAAGACATTTTTCCAACAATTGTTTAAAGACAGATTATTTCACTTATAATTCACTGTATCACAATTACAGTGAGTCAGAAGTTTACATACACGAAGTTGACTGTGCCTTTAAACAGCTTGTAAAATTCCAGAAAATTTGGTCATGGTTTTAGAAGCTTCTGGTAGGCTAATTGACATCATTTGAGTCAATTGGAGGTGTACCTGTGGATGTATTTCAAGGCCTACCTTCAAACGCAGTGCCTCTTTGCTTGACATCATGGGAAAATCTAAAGAAATCAGCCAAGACCTCAGAAAGAAATTGTAGACCTCCACAAGTCTGGTTCTGTCACGTTTTATCAAGGTGGGTGGAATCAGGAGCAGAGAGCAGCTTTCAGATATTTGACAGGCGGAAGTCGTGACAGTACCTCCCCTATGACGCGAGGCCCCCGCAGCGCCACCGTCCTCGAGGACGACCCGGAGGACGAGGTGCTGGGCGATCCGGGTGGAGGCGGTGGAAATCTCTCAGGAGAGAAGGGTCCAAAATGTCCCCCCACCGGAACCCAGCATCTCTCCTCCGGACCGTACCCCTCCCAGTCCACAAGGTACTGTAGGCCCCCCACCCGGCGTCTCGAATCCAGAATGCCCCGAACTGTGTACGCCGGGGACCCCTCGATGTCCAGAGGGGGCGGAGGGACCTCAGGCACCTCACCTTCTTGCAGGGGACCAGCCACCACCGGCCTGAGGAGAGACACATGAAACGAGGGGTTAATACGGTAATACCTAGGAAGTTGTAACCTGTAACACACCTTGTTTATTCTCCTCAGGACTTTGAACGGCCCTACACACTGCGGCCCCAGCTTCCGACAGGGCAGGCGGAGGGGCAGGTTTCGGGTCGAGAGCCAGACCCTGTCCCCCGGTGCAAACACGGGGGCCTCACTGCGGTGCTGGTCAGCGCTCCTCTTCTGCCGTTCTCCCGCTAACCGTAGTGAGTCCTGAACGGCTTTCCAGGTGTCCTTGGAGCGCTGTACCCATTCCTCCACCGCAGAAGCCTCGGTCTGGCTCTGATGCCATGGGGCCAGGACCGGCTGGTAACCTAACACACACTCAAAAGGGGACAAGTTAGTTGAGGAGTGGCGTAGGGAGTTCTGAGCTAGTTCAGCCCAGGGAACATACCTTGCCCACTCACCAGGCCGGTCCCGGCAATAGGACCGCAGAAACCTGCCCACATCCTGGTTTACGCGCTCCACCTGCCCATTACTCTCGGGGTGAAAACCTGAGGTTATGCTGACCGAGACCCCCAGTCTCTCCATAAATGCCCTCCACACTCTGGACGTGAATTGGGGACCCCGATCAGAAACGATGTCCTCAGGCACCCCGTAGTGCCAGAAGACATGGGTAAACAAGGCCTCTGCAGTCTGCAGGGCCGTAGGGAGACCGGGCAACGGGATGAGACAACAGGACTTAGAAAACCGATCCACAACGACCAGGATCGTAGTACTTCCCTGGGACGGGGGAAGGTCGGTAAGAAAGTCCACCGATAAGTGTGTTCACGGCCGTTGCGGAACGGGGAGGGGTTGTAATTTCCCTCTAGGCAGGTGCCGAGGAGCCTTGCTCTGAGCACACACTGAGCAGGAGGAGACATAAAATCTCACGTCTTTAGCCAGAGTGAGCCACCAGTATCTCCCTCTCAGACTCCGCACTGTCCTCTCGATGCCAGGATGATCAGAGGAGGGGAGAGTATGAGCCCACCGGATCAGCTTGTCCCGAACCCCCCTCGGCACGTACTGAGTCCCCACTGGACAGTTAGGGGGGGCCGCTCTGACTGTGAGGCCCTCTCTATCTCCGCGTCCACCTCCCATACCACCGGTGCTACGAGACATGACGGTGAAGTTATGGGAGTTGGCTCAACGGACCGCTCCTCGGTATCATAGAGGCGGGACAGCACGTCGGCTTTGGTGTTTTGGGAGCCTGGCCGGTATGAGAGGGTAAACCGGAACCTGGTAAAAAACATGGCCCGGATATACTCGAGATTATGATGGTCAGTCCAGATGAGAAAAGGGTGTTTAGCCCCCTCAAGCCAATGTCTCCACACCTTCAGAGCCTTGACTACAGCTAACAACTCCCGGTCCCCCACATCATAGTTTCGCTCCGCTGGGCTGAGCTTGCTCGAAAAGAAAGCACAGGGGCGGAGCTTGGGTGGCACGCCTGAGCGTTGGGACAGGACGGCTCCAACCCCAGCCTCGGACGCATCCACCTCCACTATGAACGCTAAAGAGGGGTCCGGATGCGCCAACACGGGCGCATTGGTGAACAGCTCCTTCAAACGACTGAAGGCTCTGCCCGCCTCTGCTGACCAGCGCAAGAGCACCGGTCCTCCCTTCGGCAGTGAGGTGATGGGAGCAGCCACCTGACCAAAACCCCGGATAAACCTCCGGTAGTAATTGGCAAGCCCTAAAAACCGCTGCACTTCTTTCACCGTGGTCGGAGTTGGCCAATTACGCACGGCTGTAACGTGGTCATCCTCCATCACCACCCCGGAGGTGGAAATACGATACCCCAGGAAGGAAACGGACTGTTTGAAAAACTCACATTTCTCCCCCTTGCAATACAGGTCATGCTCCAGCAGTCGCCCATGTACCTTACGCACCAGAGACACATGCGCCGCGCGTGTGGCAGAATAGATCAAGATGTCATCGATGTACACTACCACTCCCTGCCCGAGCAGGTCTCGGAGAATCTCATCTACAAAGGATTGGAAGACGGCTGGAGCATTCTTCAACCCGCATGGCATGACTTGGTACTCATAATGACCAGATGTAGTACTAAATGCGGTTTTCCACTCATCTCCTCCCCGGATACGCACCAGATTATACGCGCTCCTCAGGTCCAGTTTTGTGAAGAAGTGTGCCCCGTGAAATGATTCCACCGCCGTAGCGATGAGAGGTAGTGGGTAACTAAACCCCACTGTGGTGGAATTTAGACCTCTATAATCAATGCACGGACGCAGACCTCCATCCTTCGTCTTCACAAAAAAGAAGCTTGAGGAGACGGGTGATGCGGAGGGCTGAATGTACCCCTGTCCCAGCGATTCAGCAACATATGTCTCCATAGCTACTGTCTCCTCCTGGGACAATGGATACACGTGACTCCTCGGAAGTGCAGCGTTCTCCAGAAGGTTTATCGCGCAGTCCTCTCGACGATGAGGTGGTAATTGGGTCGCCTTCTTTTTACTGAAGGCGATAGCCAAATCGGCATATTCAGAGGGAATGCGCACGGTGGAAACTTGGTCTGGACTCTCCACCGTAGTCGCACCAGCGGCAACTCCTATACACCTACCTGAACACTCCTCTGACCACCCCTTAAGAGCCCCCTGTCGCCAGGAAATCACCGGGTTGTGTTGAGCTAACCAGGGAACCCCCAACACCACTGGAAACGCAGGTGAATCTATAAGGAACAGACTAATCTGCTCCTTATGATCCCCCTGCGTTACCATGTCCAGCGGCACCGTAGCCTCCCTAATTACTCCTGACCCTAATGGTCGGCTATCTAAGGAGTGCACGGGGAAAGGTAGGTCTAACGACACCAGGGGAATCCCTAGCCTTAACGCAAGCCCACGATCAATGAAATTCCCAGCTGCGCCTGAATCGACTAGCGCCTTATGCTGTAGAGAGGGAAAAAACCCAGGGAAAGAAGTCAACACATACACATGACCGACAGGAAGCTCTGGGTGAGTCTGGTGCTTACTCACCTGGGGTGATCGAGCAGTGCTCCGCTTGCCCTCCCGACTCCCAGACGAGTTCCTCCAGCACCGATCGGACGTGTGCCCTCGTCGACCACAACTGGTGCAGGAGGACACTCCTCCTCCGGTCCCCCTCGAAGCCGCCCCTCCTAATTCCATAGGGATAGGGGCAGGAGGGCTGGGAAGTGGAAACGACAGGGTCTGATCCGAACGCTCGCGGGCAGCCAGCAGGTCGAGCTGGATAGCCAAGTCAATGAGTTCATCCAGTGTGAATGTGGTGTCCCGACATGCCAGCTCCCTGCGGACGACCTCCCTGAGACTGCATCTGAAATGATCGATCAAGGCCCTGTCGTTCCATCCTGCTCCTGCGGCCAAGGTCCTGAACTCCAGAGCAAAGTCCTGTACGCTCCTCATCTCCTGACGCAGGTGGAACAGCCGTTCACCCGCCGCCCGACCCTCTGGTGGATGGTCAAAAACAGCTCGGAATCAGCGGGTGAACTCTGGGTAATTATCCCTCGCCGAGTCCGGACCATTCCACACTGCGTTAGCCCACTCGAGGGCTCGCCCAGTCAAGCAGGAGACGAGGGCGCTTACGCTCTCCTCTCCGGAGGGAGCAGGACGCACGGTAGCCAGGTATAGTTCCAGTTGAAGGAGGAAACCCTGGCACCCAGCCGCCGTTCCATCATACTCCCGTGGGAGTGTCAGCCGAAGAGCCCCGGAGCCAGATGTGGTCGCAGGAACAGGAGGTGCTGTAGAAGGGGGTGCTAGAGATGAGGTGGGGAGGCCACTCCTCTCCCATCGATCCTTCCTCTCCATCATTTGGTCCATGGCAGAACCAATCCGGTGAAGCACGCTGGTGTGATGGAGGACCCTCTCTTCCATCGATGGGAGAGGAGACTCCTCCTCCTCCTGCTGATTCCATGGAGGTGTGGGATTCTGTCACGTTTTATCAAGGTGGTTGGAATCAGGCGCAGAGAGCAGGTTTCAGATATTTGACAGTTTATTCTCCGGCGCACAAAAAACACGGTCAACCCAACACACAGGGTGAATAATCCAACACAGGATCAAAAATAGACAGGAGAATAAAACACAAGCACTACACCAAATGACATGAATACAAAAACAATCCCGCACAAAACAAGGGCGGGACAACCTACTACATATAAGGACGTTAATTAAACTAAAATACACACAGGTGAAACTAATAAGACAAAACCAATAGACAAACGAAAAAGGGATCGGTAGTGGCTAGTAGGACGGTGACGACGACCGCCGAGCACCGCCCGAACAGGCAGGAGAGCCAACTTCGGCGGAAGTCGTGACAGGTTCATCCTTGGGAGCAATTTCCAAAAGCCTGAAGGTACCACGTTCATCTGTACAAACAAATAGTACACAAGTATAAACACCATGGAACCACACAGCCATCATACCGCTCAAGAGGAGACGCGTTCTGTCTCCTGGAGATGAACATACTTTGGTGCGAAAAGTGCAAATCAATCCCAGAACAAAAGCAAAGGACCTTGTGAAGATGCTTGAGGAAACAGGTACAAAGTATCTATATCCACTGTAAAACAAGTCCTATATTGACATAACATGAAATGCCGCTCAGCAAGGAAGAAGCCACTGCTCCACAACCGCCATAAAAAAGCCAGACTACGGTTTGCAACTGCACATGGGGACTAAGATCGTACTTTTTGGGAAAAGGGCCTCTGGTCTGATGAAACAAAAATAGAACTGTTTGGCCATAATGACCATCGTTATGTTTGGAGGAAAAAGGCTGACGCTTGCAAGCCGAAGAACACCATCCCAACCGTGAAGCACAGGGGTGGCAGCATTATGTTGTGGGTGTGCTTTGCTGCAGGAGGGACTGGTGCACTTCACAAAAAAGATGGCATCATGAGGTAGGAAGATTATGTGGATATCTTGAAGCAACATCTCAAGACATCAGTCAGGAAGTTAAAGCTTGGTTGCAAATGGGTCTTCCAAATGGACAATGACCCCAAGCATACTTCCAAAGTTGTGGCAAAATTACTTAAGGACAACAAAGTCAAGGTAGTGGAGTGGCCATCACGAAGCCCTGACCTCAATCCTATGGAATATTTGTGGGCAGAACTGAAAAAGCATGTGCGAGCAACGAGGCCTACAAACCTGACTCACTTACACCAGCTCTGTCAGGAGGAATGGGCCAAAATTCACTCAACTTATTGTGGGAAGCTTGTGGAAGGCTACCCAAAACGTTTGACCCAAGTTAAACTATTTAAAGGCAATGCTACCAAATACTAATTGAGTGTATGTAAACTTCTGACCCACTGGGAATGTGATGAAAGAAGTAACAGCTGAAATAAATAATTCTCTCTACTATTATTCTGACATTTCACATGTGGCGGTCCTGTGGTGGTCCTCATGAAAGCCAGTTTCATCATAACGCTTGATGTTTTTTGCGACTGCACTGAAAGAAACTTTCAAACTTCTTGAAATGTTCCGTATTGACTAATCATGTCTTAAAGTAATGAAGTACTGTTGTTTCACTTTGCTTATTTGAGCTGTTCTTGACATAATATGGACTTGGTCTTTTACCAAATATGGCTATTTTCTGTATACCACCCCTACTGTACCTTGTCACAACACAACTGATTGGCTTAAACGCATTAAGGAAATAATTTGCACAAAATAACTTTTAACAAGGCACACATTGAAATGCATTCCAGGTGACTACCTCATGAAGTTGGTTGAGAGAATGTCAAGAGTGTCAAGGCAAAGGTTGGCTACTTTGAAGAACCTTTTTGGTTACTACATGATTTCATATGTTATTTCATAGTTTTGATGTCATCACTATTATTCTACAATGTAGAAAATAGTACAAAATAAAGAAAAACCCTTGAAGGTGTTCTAAAACATATTATTTATTTATTTTACATACAATAAAATCACCGGGCCACCAGTTGGGCAACTTTGGTTTAGACTTTGAGTCTGAGCTTTACATTTAAACACAAGCACAAAAGCACATTCATCACACATGATTCCAATGATTCAATAACTAGAAGTTGGTGGAAACTTGATTCATCCATCCTTGCTGAGAGGACTGAAGATTCCCTGACAGAGAGAAAGAGCTCTAGCAGAGGTCCAGGAAGGCAACCTGTCACGTTGGCTGGAATAATTATCGGACCAAGGCGCAGCGTATGTTGAGTTCCAGATAATTTAATTGATAAAGTGAAACTTAGCAAAGACAAAAACAAATAAACAATAAACTAACAACGAACCGTGACTAGAGAGGTGCTACATGCACTAACTCAAAACAATATCCCATAACGCACAGGTGGAAAAAAGCTACCTAAAAATGATCCCCATTTAGAGACAACTATTACCAGCTGCCTCTAATTGGGAATCATACACAATCACCAACAATGAAAAACAAACCTAGAACCCCACATAGAAATAATAAACTAGACTAACCCCACCAGTCACGCCCTGACCTACTCTACCATAGAAAATAACGACTCTCTATGGTCAGGACGTGACACAACTAAAGCAACCAGATGGAAACCCCTCAGTACTTTTATTTCTAATGAACTGTGAATATTTAAATCATGTGAGCCATTTCCCACAGGAACTTATAAATTACACAATATACTCAGGATGCTAATCACCCAAACATAACATCCTGACATACAATTGGAGATATATTGTTGGCAACTACAGTATGTTAACATTTCTAATAATCCTACTAATATTCCTACTAATATTCTGCAATAAAAATGTTACACCCTAAAATGAACACATTTTAAGTAATACAAGGCTATTGAATATATATTTTTTTTAAATCCACACTTGATTAGCTATAAACCAACGCAACTTTCACCTGGTGGTATCAGAATTCAGAGTTTGAATCTACTCCGCCGCTTACCTGATTTGCTGTCACTTGGGGTGCATGAGAATATCCCCTGAATGTGATGAAATCTAAGGGTTGTTGCTGACTATTCATAACTGCCAACAGCTGATCCAATAACACTTGAAGTGGTTAAAAGGAGGTATCCTAATTGCATGATGTCATTCAAAAGCACAAGGAGACAAGGAACAGAAGTTCAGGGTCAAAACAGTACTTTATTTCCCACATAAATGTAGTATAAACTTGGCAGCAAATCCAAAGGTCACACATAGTCCTGATGGCACTAACCTTTTGGCATTTCCATAAACATGACTAATAGTGTACGTGACAGAATTGCATAAAAAACAATCTGTTTATAACAAGTAATGTAAACATTTTCACTGCTATGAACAGGACAAATTGTTAATCGTGATTTTACTTTTTTGGGCTGAGCTACTCATCTCAACAATAGATTTGTGCTGGACATCGTGTTAGAAAGGATTGGTCCAGGACACTGCATCGCAGTGCTAGCTGTGCAACCAGAGACTCTGGTTTCGAGCCCAGGCTCTGTCGCAGCCGGCCGCGACCGGGAGGTCCATGGGGTGATGCTTAATTGGCCTAGAGTTGTCCGGGTTAGGGAGGGTTTGGCCGGTAGGGATATCCTTGTCTCATCACGCACTAGCGACTCCTGTGGCGGGCCGGGCGCATTGCACGCTAACCAGGTCGCCAGGTGCACAGTGTTTCCTCCGACACATTGGTGCTGCTGGCTTCCAAGTTGGATGGGCGCTGTGTTAAGAAGCAGTGAGGCTTGGTTGGGTTGTGTTTTGGAGGACGCATGGCTTTCGACCTTCGTCTCTCCCCAGCCCGTACGGGAGTTGTAGCAATGGGACAAGATAGTAACTACTAACAATTGAATAACACGAAATTGGGGAGAAAAGGGGTAAAATTCAAAAAAGAAAAAAGGATTGGTCAATAGACCAGGGCTTTGATCCTCTGGTCCTCCGCAATGCCTTTTCAATCCTTTGCTTTGATGGTCCTTCCAGCTGCCATCACTTGCTTGCAGAACCTCCAGCCACTGGTCCTACAGTTACGCGATAGCAGACATTAGAGTCACAAAGCAGAATACACAACTAAGGAAAACATGAAAAGGGGTAGGGAACATCAGCGAGCAACAAACCATGGCAATAGTTGAATGAATAAAATCATCATCCGTAATGAAAGAAACCATTGTGGCTACAAACCAAATCCTCCGGGACCAAATGCAGCCCACCATGTCTAAGTGTGTGGATTGGAAACTGTGTAAATGGAACTAATTTATGTAACGGGAAGAGAAATGTGGTTCCTGGGCTATAGGCTGGGATAGAGGGAAGCCAACTCGCAGTGGAAGACGAACCCATCTCAAAGTCATCTGCTGCCCACGGTGGAGCCAGACACCACTGATGGAGACATTACAGACAGTCCCCTGCGGCACCAGCACGGCAAAGGCATGCCCCTCGTCTGCATCTGGTCCAGCCTAAAGAATCTGGAAAGGGAGAGGACTGGAGAGGATCATAGGGGTAGAAAATGAGAGCTAGAGGGGACAGAGGGGGTGAAAAACTACAGCCCAGTAACTACACTTCCATAGAGAGCGACAAAAGGCGAGATCAGGCTTGGGTTCTGAATGCTATGTTAGATTACATGGCTAGATATCAATTAAGATAGAGATCTCATTCTAGGCCATTTGGAAAGAGTACATCCCAAACCCACCCCTTGCCCATACTCCCCTGGGTGAATAGAACCACCCAGATGGGTGGGCCACTCATTGGGTTGTAGTGGAATTCCAAAAGGCCCTGGGCCCGGCATGGGGAGCTCAGGCAGGGAGGAGAGTGATGACTACTGTATGCAACCTCGTCACCACACCTGCCCACTGGCACGACAGGATGGTAATTAAAGTGCATTTGTTCTTTTAGTAGGAACATTTCTATCAAAGGAAAACACCCTTTGGCTACTGTATCTACACACAAACCAAGATCCTTCCTCCTTACTGGTATGTAAGGTCATCTTCGGGGTCTTTCTGTTCCACTAAGGAGTCCAGTAACACCAGCATCTGTGTGGGAAAGGCCATATGACATGTTCATCATTCAGACCAAATTGTTAGCCCTACAGAATCAATATCAAATTCGGTGGGAAAGTTGGAGAGTGCAGCGTTGACTCCCTCTAAGGGGCAGGAAGCAGGCAAGTAGGGGGTAGTCTGAGTGATTAGGGGTGAGGAGGGTGTGCTGGCGGGCGGCTGTTCCAGGGTGGTGCTCAGAGCGGCGGCTCCACTGTAAACACAGGACATTCAGATAGAGGCATCGTCTCCTGATAGAGGACTGCACGGCCAATCGACCACCATGGCTGTAGGCAGTAGGCACGTACCACTCCCTCCTCTTCCCCACTGGGTGAAGGCATTGGCACAGGGAAATTAAAATAAACTCTGGTCTCTGCTTTGCATACTTCTCTACCTGACGACATGGCATTACAGAAATTGTTATGAGATCTGATGTACATCTGTGTTCACTATGAAGTCCTGTGTAGACTGTAACTTATCATGGTCCAGTGCAGACTGTAACTTATCATGGTCCAGTGCAGACTGTAACTTATCATGGTCCAGTGCAGACTGTAACTTATCATGGTCCAGTGCAGACTGTACCTTATCATGGTCCAGTGTAGACTGTAACTTATCATGGTCCAGTGCAGACTGTAACTTATCATGGTCCAGTGTAGACTGTACCTTTTCATGGTCCAGTGCAGACTGTAACTTATCATGGTCCAGTGCAGACTGTACCTTATCATGGTCCAGTGTAGACTGTAACTTATCATGGTCCAGTGCAGACTGTACCTTATCATGGTCCAGTGTAGACTGTAACTTATCATGGTCCAGTGCAGACTGTAACTTATCATGGTCCAGTGTAGACTGTACCTTTTCATGGTCCAGTGCAGACTGTAACTTATCATGGTCCAGTGCAGACTGTACCTTATCATGGTCCAGTGTAGACTGTACCTTATCATGGTCCAGTGCAGACTGTACCTTATCATGGTCCAGTGTAGACTGTAACTTATCATGGTCCAGTGCAGACTGTACCTTATCATGGTCCAGTGTAGACTGTACCTTATCATGGTCCAGTGTAGACTGTACCTTTTCATGGTCCAGTGCAGACTGTACCTTATCATGGTCCAGTGCAGACTGTACCTTATCATGGTCCAGTGTAGACTGTACCTTATCATGGTCCAGTGCAGACTGTACCTTATCATGGTCCAGTGCAGATTGTACCTTATCATGGTCCAGTGCAGACTGTACCTTATCATGGTCCAGTGCAGACTGTACCTTATCATGGTCCAGTGTAGACTGGACCTTATCATGGTCCAGTGTAGACTGTAACTTATCATGGTCCAGTGCAGACTTTACCTTATCATGGTCCAGTGCAGATTGTACCTTATCATGGTCCAGTGCAGACTGTACCTTATCATGGTCCTGTGCAGACTGTACCTTATCATGGTCCAGTGCAGACTGTACCTTATCATGGTCCTGTGTAGACTGTAACTTATCATGGTCCAGTGCAGACTGTACCTTATCATGGTCCAGTGCAGACTGTACCTTATCATGGTCCTGTGCAGACTGTACCTTATCATGGTCCAGTGCAGACTGTACCTTATCATGGTCCTGTGCAGACTGTACCTTATCATGGTCCAGTGCAGACTGTACCTTATCATGGTCCTGTGTAGACTGTAACTTATCATGGTCCAGTGCAGACTGTACCTTATCATGGTCCAGTGCATACCTTATTCTGACTAATAGGCCTCTGAGATTAGGTTGGGTGGATTGTGGAACAGTTCCACACAGACCCTCAAATTGCTACATTTACAGAGAGCCTTCCCTGACAATCCACAAAGCATTGATAATGGCTGTTAATTCATCCATGACGTGGTTATTAACACATGCAAGAAAAGGTCTTGTCAAAATGTTGTCTTAGAGCTAATGATGAGAATGCAAAGCAGTACTGCACGCCATCTGACCTCGCCACAGCTATGGAAACTGCATCAATGCTGCCTACCAGTGCTCAAACACTGCTACTACAATTTGGCAATATACTCTACTAATCAGACTAAAACTAATGTTTAACATTCAAATGTATCTGAATCAATAAATACTGAACGGCCAATCAGGTAACTGATCAAACTAGCAAAGAAAAAAACATGCATATTTTGTTTCTGGGCGTCTGAAATGCCCGGCACACAAAAGCTGCCCATAATTGGCAATGATCGACTGTTGGTACTGGGCGCAGTCATCCAAGGCAGGAACCTGAATGATGAAATGGTTCATGTTAACCTAACTAAACTTGTAAATAAAGTATGACTTCTTTTGACCTTGAGAAGGTTTAACATAATGAACGTGATAAATGCAGGGAGAAAAAAGACAACCCCATAGCTTTAATTCTGGGAGTATTTAGTATCTATTAAGATCCTCATTGGGCCACCCGGGTGGCGCAGTGGATAAGGGCGCTGTACTGCAGCGCCAGCTGTGCCATCAGAGACTCTAGGTTCGCGCCCAGGCTCTGTCGTAACCGGCCGCGACTGGGAGGTCTGTGGGGCGACGCACAATTGGCCTAGCGTCGCCCGGGTTAGGGAGGGCTTGGTCGGTAGGGATGTCCTTGTCTCATCGCGCACCAGCGACTCCTGTGGCGGGACGGGCGCAGTGCGCGCTAACCAAGGTTGCCAGGTACACGGTGTTTCCTCCGGCACATTGGTGCGGCTGGCTTCCGGATTGGATGCGCGCAGTGTTAAGAAGCAGTGCGGCTTGGTTGGGTTGTGTATCAGAGGACGCATGACTTTCAAACTTTGTCTGCCACTGCGAGGACGATCAGCTGTCTGTTCTGTAGCGCTGTCAGGCGTCTCACAGTACGACAGTGCAATTCATTGCCCTGGCCACATCTGCAGTCCTCATGCCTCCTTGCAGCATGCCTAAGGCACATTCACACAGATGAGCAGGGACCCTGGGCATCTTTCTTTTGGTGTTTTTCAGAGTCAGTAGAAAGGCCTCTTTAGTGTCCTAAGTTTTCAGAACTGTGACCTTAATTGCCAACTGTCTGTAAGCTATTAGTGTATTTTTTTGCTGAGTTTATATTTATTTTATCCAGTCGTTTAAACGCTCCAAACAGCCCACTTGTCCTCATGGTCCTGAAGCACACCTTGTATCACATTCCAATTATAAAACTGGGGACATATCCCCCCGTCCCGAATGAAAGTTGCGCCCCTGGCTGAAGCTCCTGGTTCAAATTTAAAGGTGATTTCCGACATATAGTATGTGTTTACCATGAATGCAGTCTCAGCAAACATTGCCATTAAATTTCAATCGAGCTAGCAATAATGATACTTCTATGATACGATTGAATGTAGCCCTTATCTATTATCCTTTTGTTTGGGGTCCTAAATGGTTCAAAGTGTGACAAATATTATACTCTGGTGTTCTGGGTATTGTTCAATAATCTTCAAAATATTATACTCTGGTGTTCTCGGTATTGTTCAATAATCTTCAAAGTATTATACTCTGGTGTTCTCGGTATTGTTCAATAATCTTCAAATATTAATGATCACAAATAATCTTATCAATTTTATTATTCTGGGCAGTGTTGGGGGAGCTACTCTGAAAATATAGTTTACCAAGCTACCAATTATTTCACAGTGGAAGAAGTTAAGATCAGTGTTGGAAAAAGTATCCAATATCATACTTGAGTAAAAGTAAAGATACCTTAATAGAAAATGACTCAAGAAAAAGTGAAAGTGACCCAGTAAAATACTACTTGTGTAAAAGTCTAAAAGTATTTCGTTTTAATTATACTTAAGTATCAAAAGTGAATGTAATTGCTAAAATATACTTAAAGGTAAAAATAAAAGTGCAAATCATTTTTAGGTCCTTATATTAAGCACACTCCAGGGCACACTCCAACACTCAGAGATAATTTACAAACGAAGCATTTGTGTTTAGTGAGTCTGCCAGATCAGAGGTAGTAGGGATGACCAGGGATGCTCTCTTGATAAGTGTGTGAATTTGGACCATTTTCATATCCTGCTAAGCATTCAAAATGTAACGAGTACTTTTGGGTCTTAGGGAAAATGTATGGAGTAAAAAGTACATACATTTCTTCAGGAATGTACTGAAGTAAAAGTCAAAGTTGTAAAGTAAATAGTAAAGTAAAGTAGTAAATAAATAGTAAAGTAAAGTACAGATACCCCAAAACACTACTTAAGTAGTACTTTAAAGTATTTTTACTTCAGTACTTTACACCACTGGTTAAGATACACTAAAGTTACCCTACCCTTAAGAAAAATATTGTTTAGTTAACAAAAGTTGCTTTGAAAACGTTGTTCACTACATCCAAACTACTTTGTGAAATGTCATAGACTACATATTGCAAGTCAGATCAATTTGGTGTCATATGTTAACAGAACTTATGAACTTTAGCCTACACAAAAACAAAAACTGTCAACACAAACTGCCTACACAAAAAAAGAGAGAATTAGGCAAGAAAGGAAATGATTGCCTACTTCACCTATATTTTATTTTGTTTCTACAAGAAAGTAGTGTGTAGTTCCAGTAGTTAGATAAACGGCTACATGGCAAAAAAGCAAACACTCTAGATTTGAATTTAGTTCAACTACTACCTATTGCAAAATGTAGTTAAATTACTAGTTGAACTACATGTAGTTCACTATTCCCCAACACTGGTTCTGCGCATGTTTTGTCCACCAATGTTAGGCTACCCCAAAGTCACCTTAGAGGGTCATTACTGATACCTTTATACGGAGTCTACAATGAAGTCAAGGCAAACCACACACATCCTATAATTTGCCTGTGTTAGACTCAAATGTATGTATAAATTCAATTTCTTTCATCAATCTATATGAAAGCCTATTATCGCGTTGTGAAACTTTAATTACCAGTGGTTTGCATTGAGAACTGTGTGTGAGATCAAAAAGGATAGTGACAAACGTAGGCTACCAAATCACCAATAAAATATGAATTGTAACAGAAATACTTGTATTCTTACCTCGTCTTTATGGTGGATGACTTAGACGCTCGAAATTCAATCTGTAAAAACTTTGGAAGCCTAACCCAGCATCATTAGATAACGGGACAATTGTCGTAGATAGAGCATGAGCTGCACAATTCTATAGCCTACCACCCATTCTTAAAAAAAAAGAAAAACAATAAACGACTGCCATAATTAACTACAAACTGTAGGGCAAAATGTATTGTGTTTGATATAGGCCTATGTACAGTCATTTTTACCCGGTCACAAACTAATTGGTGACATAACATATGCCCCTCCTTCGTCTGATGATGTGGAAAGGGTTGGATAGATGGAGGCCATGGACATCGGAATTATATTGTAGTCTCAAGGATTATGCATATAGACAAACATAGGCTACTTACTGTATGTAGGCATTCGCTAGGCCTTGTCATTTTTTTCTGCAATAAAAACAGTGAACAAATGTATTTATTTATTTGGCCTATGTACTATTGTAATAATAATAACAATAATACAAAAATCTAATAATAATACTGTATTCATACATTTTTAATCATGTATCATCATCATCATAAAGACCTAATTTGTTGTCTTATCGGTATTAATTAACTAATATAATCGATGATGATTGAGGATGATGATGATGATTTTCAAAAAATCGGTCATTTAACAAGTGAAGGTATTGTAATTTATGCAAATAGTTTAATGCTGATGAAACTTTCAAAATAGAATGCTTAGAATTGTTAGATCGCCCAGGTAACGTTCCATGGATTTAGAACTATTGACAAAATGTTTATAATTGAAATTAAAATCACTACATTTAAATAAAAAAAATCAGCATCATATCTTTTTTCCCCGTTTAAAAAAATAAATAATAATAAACAATACGAATTTTGAATTAAGAATTTGAATAAATAAAATCACTACAAAGAGAAGGAAGCAAGCTGAGAATGAGTTATCTATTCTGAAACTGAAGTCTACCACACTTTGGATATAGTGGGAAAGGGCATCTTCGGAAAAGTGTCAAAATGTTGGGGTGATGGAGAAGTAGTGGCGGTAAAAATTATGAAAATTGATATACACCGAAATAGAAAATGAATTAAAACGTATAGGTGCTCTTTCCCCGAATAATTTGAAGACAAGCCACATAGTTCAATTTCACGAGGCATGTCGAGACCAAACTAATTATTACATGTTTTTTTAAACTATTGGAGAAGAACCTGTATCAGTTTCAGAAAGAGAATGGTTTGAAGTCAAAGGCGGTAAGCAACATCTGTACCATCACGTGTCAGATGATAAAAGTACTAGCAAAGCTGAAGGAACTCACCATCATTTATGCTGATTTGAAACCTGAAAATATAATGGTCGTGGATCATTGTCGCCATCCCTTCAGCATAAAGTTGATTAATTTTGGTTCTGCAAGTATTTTTCAGTGCATTTTGTTAAGGAGACATTCATCCAATCCAGGTAGAACCTATGTTGCACCACAAGCTTTGTGATATCTTGTATTTATGAATGTGATCATTAAAACAAATTCAGGGTGTCTGTGTGAACCCAAACTGACTACTTCCACAAACAAGCATTTTGGGAAAGAAAAAAAACAACTTAAATTTGGTCTTACCCTGGTTTTGAAATAACTCACAGGTTCTATAGGTCTCCTGAAAGAGTGGACCCATGCTGTCCTATTTCAACAGGCTGTGTGAGAGCTATGGCCTGAGGCAGTCAGCGGCCAGGTCGTCACAGTCCGATCTTACCCACCGGTTGAGCTACACCTCTGGGCCCCAGGTGGACAAAACAGGTGAGCCCAAAAGCTCCAGTCTCTTTTTTAGGGACTCTACCACCCAACAGGACCTTGCATGGCCCAGGGAGCACGCGGTGGCAAAGGAGGCAGCCTGTGATTATGGCCTGGAGGTTAGAGTTATGTCATTTTGGAGATACAAAATCATGTTCAGTAGAGATTAGGATCATAATACTGTATAAAATGCTGTGGGGATTACAATTCTGGAACAGTTTTGTCATTTTGCTATCCCTCTCCCACAGGAGATCCCGTTTCTCCATTTTGAACCTGAAGGCTACTCCTGTCATTGTGGCCAATGGTGGCTGGCATGGACCTCGGATCCAGAGGTGGCCTCCTACCAGGGCTATGGCCCTCCAGCCTGCTGTAGCCATGCAGCAGCACTACCTCCACTGCAGTCTCCTGGAGGGGGGGGTGGGGGCTCAGCAGATACATGTGCCAGTACCGTACCAAAGCTGAGGGCTTCCAACAGCTCCTCTTATCCAATGTGATCTCCTCAATACACAAATCAGACACTCTGCCAATGCAAAGCAGGCTTGAATATACGAGTAAACCCACTTTTTAAAACAGTCCTCTGAGAATGTTGTCGTAATGAGTTTCATATTGATTGACTGCACAATGGATAAATAAATGTATAATTTGCAAGACTGCATGCATTACTCATGCTAATAAAATCAGAGAGGGAGGATAGACTTAGTTATTCTAAACACTTGTGCATACAACTGCTAAAAATGAAATGATAGACAACTGTTTAAATTCAATTTATTAAGACATTGCCGCATAAAAGGTAGTAGTGTGTACAAAATGCAATCAATATCGTACAAAATTAGTGCTTGCCAAATAATACGCAGTGCTTTTAAACACTTATTTTGAGTTGCATTGACAACATTCTCCACTGCACTGCTCACATAAGACACGCTCCACGCAGTGCAAATTCCAGAAAAATACAACGTTTTCTGGACTTTAATGCACACATATGAAATCAGTTACTGCACAATCCTATGGCAAACCTACTAGTTTGAAAGGAAGAAGGATTCAGAATGATATAATTTTTTTTTTAACTAGTCTAGGCTACATAGAAAAACAAGGCACAACACACCAATCATACATGAAATATAATTTAAAAAAGGATCAAACCAGCATGCCTAGAAACATCAGTCCAAACATTCAACACATAATATAGCAATTTCCCTGAGATTCACTGGGATGTATTCCCAAAGAGTTACCCAAAGTTCATTAAAAACACAGGCTTGTGTTTTGATCGTTGAGGTGATAAGACACACTGACGCTGCAGAGGGCAGCATAGTTTTACCCATCTTCTGGTACAGTACGCATCTACTGCTACTCCTGCAATTATATATATATATAAAAAAAAAAATTGTTCTGCAATTTAAGAAATCGTCCCAGAAACTGCTGCTGATTAGAACTAGTGTACAGGGACAGAGAGAAGAAATATGCATACTTGGCAACAAAAAAAAAACTAATTGGGCTTCGAATCCAGTTGACATGCTATATTGGCCTGTTTACATTCAATTCCTCCCCATGCTGGCTTGGAGGACACAGGCCCTGCAACAGTCTAGAGCGGCGGTTCCCAACTCCAGTCCTCAAGTACCTCCAACAGTACACATTTTTATTGTAGCCCCAGACAAGCACACCTGATTCAACTTGTCAACTATATATCAGGCCCTCAATGAGTTGAATCAATCGTTTTTTTTGACGGGGATACAACAAAAACGTGTGCTATTGGGGGTACTCGAGGAGTTGGGAACCACTGGTCTAGAGTGTAGTATTGTATCTAACACACCATTTTGAGGTCGGCGTGCTGGTGGATTGGGGTGCTGTAGGCGGAGTCCCAGTCCCTTTCGAACACGGCCTGTAGTTGTGCCTGGACCGTAGGCTCCACTGACTGGGCAGCCGTTTGGTTCACAACCAAAGCCGATCCAGCAGTGTTCACAAAATAGTCTCCAGACCAGTTAGAGGTACCTGGTGATCAATGGGAAACACAATAGAGTTGCATTTTGTAGTGCATGGGATCTGGTATGTGCAGAAATTCTGAGAAGTTACCTCTGGTTTTAACATGATAAATTGTTGATTGGAATGATACAGAAGCATGACTGGTGCATATGCTATCTAGGAGAGAGAATTACCTATGTAGGCAACCTTGTCTGTCACCATGTACTTGTTGTGGTTGACTCTGGCAAAGGGGATTTCTTTCTGCTTTGGATTGGCTGGCACAATAAAGAGTTTCTGTAAAACAGTGAAGAGTTTATTATCCAACAATTGCTCTTCTGGAGGACCTTGACATACTAAGGATGATAAGTAAAGTGCATGAGTAGCGAGAGGTCCTACTCACCACCTGGACATCCAGCTTGGCCTTGGGTTCCTGCATTGAATCCAAGGCTTTCAGGAAGGGGATCATGACAGGCGAAGTGCTCGCCCAACAGCTGATGAGCAGACGCACCTTCACCCGCTTCTCGTATGCCACACGTCTGATCTGAGTGTCAATTTCTGCCCAGTAACTGCAGTGGGCGCCACACAGAAGGTTAGGCCCTGTGTGCTTTATTAATTATACACTGAATACATAAAAATACCAAACTTTGGTGAGGTTAATACATTAACATAGAAGGCTTACCGTTTGGGTTGTGAAAACTCCATGGTGGGCAAGTAGTTCATGACAGCGATGTAGACAAACTCCCGTGCGTCCTCCATCACACTGAGAATAGACTGCAGGTCTCTGGTTCTCCCGGCAGCACAGAAAGATGGTGGAGAGCTCTGAGGGTACAGCACAGTCAAATGAAGTATAGTAGTATGCTGAACATAGGACCAGAGAAAATGAATATGGAAAATTTCATAACCAGACTTCACAAACCAGTCAAATTTGTATTATATGATCCAATTATTGGATTACTTTCTCTGAAAATGTGCACCTTCAGTCAATTCTTACCGACAGATACACGCTGGAGGCTGTGCCGTTGAGTGGCAGCTGCAGGGGCGTGTCCTTATTGTAAGGAGTGTTGAAACTGCTGGGCCAAGGAGACGGGATGGGTGTGTCTTTTTGCCCAAGGTACCAGTAGGCCTCGAAGATCTTCTCCAGGTCTGCAGCCAAGCAGCTGCAGTTGTACACCACAGCCCCCAGTTCCTTCACCTAAACAGGACAGCAGAGGACAAGTTTCACAGATTAAACCAAAGCTACCTTCCCTCCACTTGATGTGCTAATTTTAGACAATACCCCAACACTACAAACTTGTGATATGTTTACACTAGAAAAGGACAAGGACATGTAATTATTTCCTCCAAAAACCACAAGCATAACTCTTCAAACGGTTTAAGGAACTCATTTTGAACAATGGATGTTTTTGTTTACAAATAAAAACTAAACAGAAATTATGGGGGTGAGGCGGGGTGTGAGGGCACAGAGAAGACTCACCTGGGTAAGGGACCTCCAGTCCATGTTGGCACTGCCAATATAAATGTGCTTGTTGTCTACCACCCAGAACTTTGTGTGAAGTACTCCAGTGGTCAAACCCCGCATGTTCACGGCTCTTACATCAGCACCTGATAAAAATGAGCTACCATTATCACAACAAAAAGCAAACAGAATAATAATTCCTTACTGTAGGTAGCAGTTTGATTGGTGTCAATTTAACTTCAATGGAATTGAAAACATAAATGCAGTCAGAGAAACCCTTACCAGAACTTTTTAAGAGATTGATGTCTTCCTGAGGTTGGGACTCTGTTGGTGTATTTACAGCGATGCGAACAGAGATCTTCCGAGACACCTGAACTAGCCTATTCAGGACATCCTCACCCTATTGATAAAACATAACTGTTTAGACTAAAATAACCCACATCTACCCACAGGTTAGATCTGACATCGCATTGGCTGCCAATCACAGAACGCACTCACCTGATTTGCTGTTGCCTCGTGTGTGCCTGTATCTTTGTTGGTGAGCGTCCAATAAAAAGACGCAATGTCCACGCTACTGCGAGCCTCACTAATCAGGTTCAGCCAAGCCTGGTAGATGGATGGGTTGGTGACACTAGTGTTGAACTCTAACCCCTCTGGGATGCTCTCCAACAGAACGATTCTGGAATAGAGAAAGGAAGCGTCAGCGTTTTACTACAACAGTTAATGATAGGACCTGTTCTGCAAAACATGACCATGGTGGTTAAACACGCAACCACAAATGAGTTAAAGCTGCAGAATAATAGAGTATGAACGAGCAGAATAAGATATTGACAGTGTCCCACTCACTTGCAGGGGTCGGTGCAGGTGTCAGCGAAAGGAAGTGGGAGCTTGAAGCCGGGCTTGTTTGGGGAGGAGTTAACCATGGGAAGCAGCAGGGTCTGGAGAAACAGGGCAGCCAATAGCAGAGTGGCCACTCCAGTGAGACCCAGCAGACACCTATAATACTACACACAGAGGTGGCTGGATCAGGAGCACAGTCATGTAGAGGTGACCCTGACCAAAGAGGAATGAGATAACGGTTATGGAACAGAGGTTGTATATAATCCCCATGAGTCCTGTGAGAATCTGTTTGGGTAAAGGACTATTTTGCCTCTGTAATTCAGTGGTTGTTGTTTTCAGTAGTCCATAGGAGACACATTCACACAACAAATTGCATTTCAAAACAATGCCCGAGTAGATATTTAGCATTGAATGTCCTGATGTTCCCAATTGCAAGTTTGAGTCAATTCCTACAACTCCCAAGATTCCCCTCTCTCTAACTGGCTGGTGTGTGGTTTGAACTTGGTCCAACACGTAGGTGTTAAAAGTGCTTCAACCTCAAATATAAAGACAGGAGAGATTATATCACAAAAAAATAATAATGTTCCTCGAGTTGTCAGAGTTTAGAGTGAAGAAAAGTAGCTAACAGCCATGCTCTGTGCCCTCTCAAGTCTCGTCATTAAGCAGCCCAAGCAGAGCCATTACTATGGCTACTCACAGACACACGCAGAGCAAAGATAAGCAGAGCGCATGCAGAGCGAGCAGGGTGCAGGTGACACACAGAGAGGAATAGCTAATGGAGGAAGCTATTTGGGATTTTGGGCAAAAGCAATCTGGTCTGGGTAGGGCCTGAATGTTACTGGCATGGGTAGGGCTCAGGCAGGGCTCTAGAAAACATTGGTCCCAGAAGATCACTTGAATTACGCGCCCAATGTCAGTTGAACAGCGCAAGAGGTGAAGTTAGCCAGTGTAACCGATGTGAAATGGCTAGCTAGTTAGCGGTGGTGGGCGCTAATAGCGTTTCAATCAGTGACGTCACTGGCTCTGAGACCTTGAAGTAGTTGTTCCCTTTGCTCTGCAAGGGCCGCGGCTTTTGTGGCGCGATGGGTAACGATGCTTCGTGGGTGTCAGTTGTTGATGTGTACAGAGGGTCCCTGGTTCGGGGCGAGGAGAGGGATGGAAGCTATACTGTTACACCAGCGCGTGCTGCTTTCTGACAATCACTGGTATAGAAGAGCAGGGCGGAAGTGCAGTCTCGCATGCAACTTTTTGATAGCTATGATGCAACCATATGCTAAATGATGATATTTCCAGACTTCATGCATGGTGGATTGACTAGAAATGCATGTGAAAATTGATTTAGGGTTTTGCCCTTTGACTCACATTCTTGGCCATTGACTAAACTGTAGGTTTGAATCATATTTTGACACCATTTTCATTAGGTTACTTGGTAAATATCATTAATGTTTGATACCATCTGTCCTTTCCTGCAGGACTCTTCTCTCCTGGACTCCACATCACACATCTGCACCAGAAGAAGATAATAACAAGTTAGAAAACTTAGACAATTCTACCAAAACTTACAACAACAGTACTGACAAAAACCTCACCTTCTCGTATGGAATATCAGAAATCATTGTTACAGAGTATTCTCTTTGGACAAAGATCTTCAGGATTCTGATCAGAAAATGCAGCTCAGAAAAGGCTCTCTAAACAAAACAGAAGAAAATTACATCAAATCATGTAAGACCAAGCTATATTTTTACATTTGAGTCATTTAGCAGACTCTCTTATCCAGAGCAACTTACAGCAGGAATTAGGGATAAGTGCCTTTCTGTTTGACGTTGAAGTGTCAGGAACCATGTTGAGCTGTATCCATATGGTGCCTGATGAGTGACCTTACTCACTGTGCCCCTATATCACAATGAATGGCGGAGTACAGTACTCTGTCAGTAATGTTATTCCAGCCACGACACACCATTGTCTCCACACTGCCTCTGCCCCTCCAATTCTATGGGAGCGTGTCAAGACCTATTCATAATAGGAAAGTTCTGGGTGTCATTAACAATATAGAAGAAGAATGACTGATGTCAATGCTACAGGCCAGGAGTATTTGCAGGTGTTCACGATAATGCACAGGCATATATGGTGCACACCATAGATATAATTTGACAAACAGTAGGAGAGATCCTTCAGAGCACATTTTATGGCTCAACGTTTAATTTGTAGAACGTATTTCACATGCTCATGACTCCAATAGGAAAATATGCGTTTTCTGGACAAAATGTTCCAGAAAAGCAGAAGCATTTTACATATGGCTGAAACATCCGTTTCTGAGAAGAAGTTAAATTAGCTGTCTCCCGCCTGCAAGTCACGTCTCAACTGAGGGCAGGGCTCGAGCGAGTATGAATACGCTACATAAACTTAAAAAGGCAGAACATTAACAGAATCACGTTGACCATTTTGGTTAACACACAACAATAACACGTGCTTTTAGTCTAACAAATGACATAGTGTCGGTGCTAAATGCAACAGGGAGCCTCGCACAAAACATGTCTGTTGTGGTTGGCCTTGTCGGTTTCTCTCTTCGTACGAATCTAAATTTGCAGGGAAATACGAGGAAGAATGCTTATGGGGTGAGTCAGCGTTAGAGAAAATACTGTTTCTTTCAAGCTTCACCCTTAATGGTTCTTCAACTACACCATGTCATTATCTTCAACTACCATGTCATTAGGGAAGATAAGATTACTTTTGGAATTTGACCCATGGTAATTGGCAATAAGTCATGGACAAACACAGTTATGCGTTGTTCCCACATCCATGGTATAGTGAAATAAAAACGGATAAAACATATCGTTTCAGATGTTATGTTTATGTTTCTCTTTCTCCCTTGCCAGTAAATTGGAGTGCCGTACCACGAATAAATTGCCTATGCACATTGAAAAGTGATCTGGGTGGAATACCCAGTGTAGACCTGTGACATTTGCCTGTTTTTATTTTCTGAACTTGCCAGTCAAGTAGATAACATATTGCATGAGTATTGTACCCGTTGATAATGAATATACCTTCAGCAAAAGCTTACAGCGATAACATTGTTTCGATGTTTGGAACGTGCCTAGATGATTAAAGGCTATATAAGCGAGTAAAACAACAACAAATGGCCCTCATATCCATACCTGAAATCATGTGGCCAGTCCGTGTGAAATCTTTCATGGAGTAAAGTGTCGTTAATGTTATTTACCGGTTACATGTGGATAAACAAAATGTAATGCCAGAATGAGAAACGACCAGAGCAAACCAGTTCCAAATAGGCTATATCGTCTCGAGCTTGTGGTCATGTGAACAAGTCTAAACAACCAATGAAAATCCAACCCAACGTCATATGTGAGGCATCGCAGTCTGAAACTAGTTCCCCTACATACTGATCTTGACAAGAACAAAACTACCGGAGAGGTTATCTTCGGCCCGGTTCAGCCAACTCGGTATTATTAGTTTAAAATAGACTGTCGCCTTGTTGACGCCAACAGCGGATGTCGCGTCACAGGCTTTTTTTCCACTTCCACCGAAAACAGTGCATCCATAGAGATACATAGATGACTCATCTGTGGCATTATAGTGTCTGTGACAGGATGGCCAGCGCCATTGAGGCAATCTCCATTTGGAAGTAGTACATTTTATCCTTCACGATTAGCTGATCCCTTCTGATGACCCAGTTGGACATGCTACCAACAGGGTCACCAGGAGGGATCAGCCAATGAAGTTGGAAGTCCCACCTAGTTGACTACATTAAAATGGTGGAAGAATTCAATGGCGCTGCCCATGCTAAAATAGCTTTTTGACCACTGGAGGCCTCTATCCTACTCTATGGCTACATCACACCAAAAGCTCCTCACTGCACTCGCGATGTACTTTGAAAACCGAATGAGGGCGCTGTAAGATCAGAGCAAATCCCATTGTGTTTATTCTTGGCAGTGCCATAGAAACCTGTTGTTTACAGACAGACATTGGATTATCTGTCAAAAGAAGAGCAGCAATAAGATTAGACTAACCCTTGACTGTGGAATAGTGAATTGTATCAGGTCTAATAATCTAAATATAGGTCTACTTATTCATCATGGCCATGTAGCCTATGCTTATGATACACCTATAACTTTTGCTAAATGTATTTACACATTTTCAACATATGTTCTACTGCAATGTAGCCTAGGCCAAAAGGGGCTTTATGTCTAACCCTCTCTAAGGGAGGCAGTAGGTATATACAGTACCTATTATGATGGCCCATTTGATCTGATTATACTGATTATGGCAACAATCCACAACTACTGTGACTGATACCAAAAGCAGGTAATGCGTAGGCCAAATGGAGAAGTCCCTTTTGTAGTGTGTCGCCTTGTTGACGCCAACAGCGGGTGTTATGTCACAAACTCAATAGTGGCGCCGCTAAAGACCCCAACTCTGTTCAGATTAATGTTGATCATAAACAATAGGCAAATATATTCTTATAATAGCAAAAAAGAACAATAATCTATACATCATCGCACACACCCACACACATACACACACGGTTTATTTGATCATAAAGTGTTGAGTAATTGGCTGCGTCTTTCAGTGCATTGAGGCAAGGTGCGGGAAAACGAAGCGGTAACAACGTCCCCGGGGAGGGGACAGCGGTGGAAGGGCGAGGCCCCCGGGAACTGTTGCTCATCCAGGATACGATCCGGTGAATAACTCTGAAACTGCCGCTCATCCAGGATACGATAAGGTGTATAACTCCTCGCGTCAAGTAACGATACTTTCTCTATGAATTATTCTGTAGGTATGGACATTGTCCATATACTCGATGGTGCTCTGACCAGTTCTAAATGGTGCGATGAAAAAGTACATATATATATATATATATGTACTTTTTCATCGCACCATATATTTATAAATAAACATAAGTAAATAATGATCACTTGCATGTGAGGGAAGTGACGTTGGATAATGTGTAGACTGTTGTTTCTTGTTTCGCTTCTCGTAGGCCGACTGCAAGGCACACGTATTAATGGAAATGTTTTAAATTATTAGTTTAGAATAGATCTAACATTTTTATTAGGCCAAATTATGTTAAAAGTCATACATCCAAATATTTAGGGTGTTTTTTTAGAATGAGAGCCCAGAGACCAGGCAAGACCAAAATGTTTGCCTACTGTTTGGACGGTGTCTGCGGGTCCTTTCATGTGAACCCGGTGACCCCAATTATCCCACCTTAGAATCAAAGACGATACATACCTATTCTGATATAACTTCCCGTTCATGCCCCCGAGGGTTGACCTGACATTTGTTTAGCCAACGGCAAACCAGACACACTCCAGGCTAGAAAGACTGACTAGGGCCTAGCCTAAACCCAGATCGAACACCTGCTATTGTAAAGGGAGTTTCACCTGCTTAGCCTACCCATCTGATTCCTTCTTGATGCAGGAAGGTATTTCTTAGGCCATTAGTACAGTTATTCAGGACCATGACAGAATAACACAATTTGCGCAAGTGAAGGTCTATTATGATCAGAGGGATGTTTATTTTCAGAGATCACATTTTAGCCTACAAATCAGAACAATGACGTATCAAAATGAATCCTGGGGTGTATTGTTTCCAATCAATTTAATAATAATAATACTTTTTAATTTGTAAACTGCATTTCCGACTCTCAACACGCATAAGGTAGAAAACAAAACACAGACCAAATTTGTCAACCATACATTGAAAAGCAAGCACCATCATACCATTACCTACTAAAACAAAATACAGACTTTAATGGCTAATATGCCGAAATCACTCTGCCATTTCCTGGTTGCAAAAATTCGAATAGTTTCCCTAATTTCAGTTTATCTGTCAAAACAAGCAATGCATAGTGTAGAGAATCATTGTACCATCTAAACCGTTGGGAAATATATTTTCAATAACCCAAAATATATAGAGCTGAGCGGCCCCATGCGAGAAGGCCCTGTCACCCATGCTGCACTGGTTTGTTCCTGGTGTGACCAGGCTGTTTGAGTCTGATAATCATTGTGTGCGTACTGGGAAATGCATCACCCTTGGGGGCCTTAAAGGTGAGCAGCAGAATCTTACATTTAACCCTGTATTGAACAGGAAGCCAATGAAGGTTGAATAAAACAGGTGATGTGTTTTTTTTGTGTAGTTTGTGAGAGGATCCTGGCAGCTGTGTTCTGGATCATCTGAAGTTGAGACAGGAGCCTGACTGTGATTCCTGTCAGCAGTGCATTACAGTAGTCAAGCATAGATGTTACTAGGGCACGTACAAGTTTCTCAGCATCCGCAGCGGGCAAGAATGACCTGATTTGAGCGATGTTATGCAGGTGGAAAAATGAAACTTTCTTGATGCTGCTGATGTGTGCTTCAAATGAGGGGCTTGAGTTTTGCTTACTTGCGGTTTGATGTCATCCAGAGGTAGTTAGAATGTGCTCATCTTTCTTCGTGCACCCTTAGAGCCAATAAGCACAAGCTCTGTTTTGTTGCAATTCAGTTTTAGGAAGTTCAACTGCATCCATCTCTTGATTGCATCTAGACAGTCTGTCAGTTTGGTTGTTACCATTTCAGTGTCCCCTTTTGTCCTGACATATACACTACTTGTCAAAAGTTTTAGAACACCTACTTATTCAAGGTTTTTTCTTTATTTTTACTATTTTCTACATTGTAGAATAATAGTGAATACATCAAAACTATGAAATAACTAATATGGAAAAAAAGTGTTAAACAAATCCAAATATATTTGAGATTTGAGATTCTTCAAATAGCTACCGTTTGCCTTGATGACAGCTTTGCACACTATTGGCACACTTTTGGCACACTCTTGGCATTCTCTCAACCAGCGTAGTGTATGTGTGCGTCGTCAGCATAAAAATGAAAGTGTAGTACAAATCCTCTGATTAATATATAAAGTGGCAGGAGTGGCCCCAGAACAGAGCCCTGTGGGACTCCTTAATTTGACCCTAAATATGTTTGTGCTTTCCACAGTAGGCCTACCTACTGTAACCACAAGGTACCAGAAAGTCTGAAAGAGGAGGGATGGAGATGGTGAATTTGCTGAAGCTTACTAGTTCCTCTCTGCAAGGGATGGTTATCCAGTTGATAGGGTTAGGTTCACTTGATGGAAGCCCTCTCACAATGTGAAATGTCTGTAATCTACTTGAGGCTGAAGACTAAAACTCAATCATTAGTCTCATACAGTCTACCTTCCTCAAGAACAGTGTAGTTAAAAAGAGACATCTCCACTGTAAAACTCCCCCATAACTGATGCAATATCCTGACAGAGGAAAGGACACTTTATTAAACTATCTTTGCAGGCAAATAAACCCTTCTTTAGAAAGCTGCTTCAAACAAATCTCTGGCCGACCACAGGAGAGAAAAAACCTGTCAAATGTTTGCCTTTTGGTGGTTCCATAGTGATAAATGTAACCTGGTTTATGTAGGTGGCCTCTGCAAAGTGTACACCTTCACAATAGGCTCTTTGCACATGCTAGCTCAATTAGCTTGCTGGTTCGTGGGACCAGTATAACTGTTCAGACCAAATGAAAAGCATACCGAGTACACTCTTGAGTCAATGTTGACATAGTGTGATTAAAAGTCTAGGATTGGTGGCCGGGCAGCTATTGTTGCACCTATCAGCAGTGGAAAAGTCCTCACCTTTGCCTTTTTGGCTTGACTTTTTCTCTATATCCAGAGGATTTTTTATTTTATTTTTCATTTTTTATTTCACCTTTATTTAACCAGGTAGGCCAGTTGAGAACAAGTTCTCATTTACAACTGCAACCTGGACAAGATAAAGCAAAGCAGTGCGACAAAAACAACAACACAGAGGTACACATGGGATAAACAAACGTACAGTCAAAAACACAATAGAAATATCTATGTACAGTGTGTGCAAATGTAGTAAGATTATGGAGGTAAGGCAATAAATAGGCCATAGTGTCAAAATAATTACAATTTAGCATTAACACTGGCGTGATAGATGTGCAGATGACGATGTGCAAGTGGAGATACTGGGGTGCAAAAGAGAAACAACAAAAAAATATCGTAGGAGGAGAATGACTGTCAATCTGTGGCCCTTGAGGTATAGATTCAAGGTCTCATTCATGTTTTTTCCAAACCGTTGGGTCAAATGTAGTTTGAAAATTAGAGGGCAGGCGAAACCAGACATCAAATACCAAGAATATCAGAGGTGATATCACCAGACAGAGTGATAATAAATTCATGTGAGAGGCACAGGTGAGTGTGGCGGGTTGGTGAGGGGGCAGGGGGGTGGGGGCGGCGTTACCATGGAGACTTCCCTTATCACAGACATTTTTTTTATGACAGGGTGAGTCAGAACCCACTGACGCATTTCCCCTCAGTGGAGCTGTACTCAAGTCCTTTCCCGGTCTGTGACCTGACCGAGGGAACCTATACCTTTTCGCCCCTCTCTCTCGCCCCTCCCTCACCTTCATCACCTCTCTCCCTTTACTTCTCACTCTCCCTCCCTACCTCTTTCTCTCAATTCAATTTCTATTCAATTTAAGGGCTTTATAGGCATGGGAAACACATGTTTACATTGCGAAAGCAAATGAAGTAGATAATTAACAAAAGTGAAAACATTACAATCACAAAAGTTCCAAAAGAATGAAGACATTTCAAATGTCATATTATGCACAAATAGTTAAAGTACAAAAGGGAAACATAAATATGGGTTGTATTTACAATGGTGTTTGTTCTTCATTGGTTGCCCTTTTCTTGTGGCAACAGGTCACAAATTGTGCTGCTGTGATGGCACGCTATGGTATTTCACCCAATAGATATGGGAGTTAATCAAAATTTGGTTTGTTTTCGATTTCTTTGTGGGTCTGTATAATCTGAGGTAAAGGGCAACATTTGGCAGGAGGTTAGGAAGTGCAGCTCAGTTTTCACCTCGTTTTGTGGGCAGTGTGCACATGGCCTGTCTTCTCTTGAGAGCCAGGTCTGCCTACGGCTGCCATTCTTAATAGCAAGGCTATGGGTATGTACTGGGTATGTACATAGTCAAAGCTTTCCTTAAGTTTGGGTCAGTCAAAATTGTCAGGTATTCTGCCACTGTGTACTCTTTGTGTAGGACCAAATAGTATTCTAGTTTGGTCAGATTTTTTGTTGATTCTTTCCAATGTGTCAAGTAATTATCTATTAGTTTTCTCATGATTTGGTTGAGTCTAATTGTGTTGCTGTCCTGGGCTCTGTGGGGTCTGTTTGTGTTTGTGAACAGATCCCCAGGACCAGCTTGCTTAGGGGACACTTCTCCAGGTTCATCTGTCTGTAGTTGATGACTTTGATATGGAAGGTTTGGGAATCGCTTCCTTTCAGGTGGTTGTAGAATTTAACGTCTCTTTTCTGGATTTTGATAATCGGCCTAATTCTGCTCTGAATGCATTATTTGAGGTTTTACGATGTACACAGAGGATATTTTATATATTTTTTATTTATTTGATTTATTTAGACTTTATACCACCTTTTTCTTCCCAATTTTGTTGTATCCAATTGGTAGTTACAGTCTTGTCCCATCACTGCAACTCCCATACGGACTCGGGAGAGGCGAATGTCGAGAGCTGTGCGTCCTCTGAAATATAACCCAGCCAAGCTGCACGGCTTCTTGACACATTGCCCGCTTAATCCGGAAGCTAGCCGCACCAATGTGTTGGAGGAAACACCGTACATCTGGTGACCGTGTCAGCGTGCATTGCGCCCGGCCCGTCACAGGAGTTGCTAGAGCGAGAACATCCCTGCCGGCCAAACCCTCCTTTAACCCGGACAACACCTGGCCAATTGTATACCGCCTGGTGGGTCTCCCGGTCGCGGCCGGCTGCGACAGAGCCTGGACACGAACCAGGATCTCTAGTGGCACAGCTAGCACTGCGATGCAGTGCCTTAGACCACTGCGCCACTCGGGAGGCACACAGAGTATATTTTTGCAGAATTCTGCATGCAGTCTCAATTTGGTGTTTGTCCCATTTTGTGAATTCTTAGTTGGTGAGCGGACCCCAGACCTCACAACCATAACGGGCAATGGGTTCTATAACTGATTAAAGTATTTTTAGCCAGATCCTAATTGGTATTTGTACTTTTTTTGGAACACCATTATTTATGTCTTACTGAGATTTACTGTCAGGGCCCAGGTCTGACAGAATCTGTGCAGAAGATCTAGGTGCTGCTGTACGCCCTACTTGGTTGGGGACAGAAGCACCAGATCATCAGCAAACAGTAGACATTTGACTTCAGATTCTAGTAGGGTGAGGCCGAGTGCTGCAGTCTGTTCTAGTGCCCTTGCCAATTCGTTGTTATATATGTTGAAGAGGGTGGGGCTTAAGCTGCTTCCCTTTGTCACCCCACGGCCCTGTGGAAAGAAATGTGTGTGTTTTTTGCCAATTTTAACCGCACACTTGTTGTTTGTGTACATGCATTTTATAATGTTGTATGTTTTTCCCCAACACCACTTTCCATCAATTTGCATAGCAGACCCTCATGCCAAATTGAGTCAAAAGCTTTTTTGAAATCAACAAAGCATGAGAAGACTTTGCCTTTGTTCTGGTTTGTTTCTTTGTCAATTAGGGTGTACAGGGTGAATATGTGGTCTGTCGTACGGTAATTTGGTAAAATGCCAATTTGACATTTGCTCAGTACATTGATTTCACTTAGGAAATGTACGAGTCTGCTGTTAATGATAATGCAGAGGATTTCCCCAAGGTTGCTATTGATGCAACCTCTCTCTCGCCCAGGGCCCTATCTCTCTCCCTCTTTCTGCCCCCATCTCTCTCTCTTTTTCGCTCTCGCTCTCTCTCTCTCACTTCCCATGCTGTAATAATGAAACATCATTGTATGTCATATAATATAATAATAAAAAATAAGTCATATACTACCTGTTTAACTTATTATGTTTTTATCTGTACCAAACACCTGGCTCTGTTTTGAACTGCCTAGCCAGCCTGCGATGCAGCAGATCATGTCAGACTCACAGTGACCACCTGACCAGAGACTCGCTGTGGTACTCATACCTTTGGTGAGTGTTCCTGTTTTGGTTAATGAGTACAGACAGTGCCTGAAGTTGTAGTTGATGTAATTTAGGATACTTTGCTGGATGTATTCAAGTCAAACATAGCTGTAATCGTTTGTCTCAATACATATTTGATAACACATACAATATTTTCTACAGGACAATGTAGGGGAGACTTCAGAAACAACTCACCCCGACTGAATAATTTGTTATTTTTCATCAACCTGGTATATCTTCTTATCATCATTAGGATCTCTCTCTCTCTCTCTCTCTCTCTCTCTCTCTCTCTCTCTCTCTCTCTCTCTCTCTCTCTCTCTCTCTCTCTCTCTCTCTCTCTCTCTCTCTCTCTCTCTCTCTCTCTCACACACACACACACACTATGGTGACGTGTGATGTTAAAAAGACCTCTCTGTTTTGGCCTCCTTTCAAACTCAACATTTGTATTTCTGTGTATTATGGATCCCCATTAGCTGCTGCCAAAGCAAAATTAAGGTACAAAACAAGTTATATACAATTAAAATAATAATTTCATTACATTTCACAACAGATTTCACAATACATTAAGTTTGTGCCCACAGGCCACTACTCCACTACCACATATCTACAATACAAAATACATGTGTACGTGTGTGTATAGTGCACATGTTATTATGTGTGTGTGTGTCTGTGCCTGTCCCTGTGGGTGGGTGTGTCTAAGCTATGTGTTTGAGCTATGTGCTAGTAGTTTAAACAGACAGCTCCGTAAATTCAATATGTCAATACTTCTCACAATACTTCTCACAAATACTGTAAGTAGTGATAAAGCCAATCTCTCCTCTACTTTGAGCCAGGAGAGATTGATGTGCATATTATTCATGTTAGCTCTCCGTGTACATTAATATTTCTTTCTGAAGGTGTGCACACATATGTTCTACAGGGCAATGTAAAACATTACACATACAGAAGTTTCAAAACAGTAAAGACATTAAAAATGTCATATTATATATATATATATATATATATATATATATACAATGTACAAATAGTTAAAGGACACAAGATAAAATAAATAAGCATAAATATGGGTTGTATTTACAATGGTGTTTGTTCTTCACTTCTCTCTCTCGCTCTAACACACACACGCCACGCACACGCACACGCACACACACACACACACACACACACACACACACACACACACACACACACACACACACACACACACACACACACACACACACACACACACACACACACACACACACACACACACACATTTACTGCTACCCGGATCCTGAGAAAGCCCTTTGCACGCTGTAAGCTGTAAGGATTTGGAGCAGAAACGGTGCAGATCTAATCCTGAAGCTTGGTAGAGTGTGAAACTGGGTGGCACGCCTATTCAAACACAAGCTCTGGGCCCACCTAGTCTTATGCTCTGGCCATAACAATGATGCTCTTGGATGAAAACTTGCACAACTGCAGCGTAAATTATATTCAATATTATTTTCATCCTTTATTTTGGATATATAGGTACCAGTTTTTCAGCAACCCAACACTAATGTTTTATAACTGTCAATTGCCAGTTATAGTCAAAGTGACATCCAAAAGTCCAGAACAAAGTTAAATTCCTATGCTTGAGAATAGGGTAGAGCAATCTATCTCTAAGAGGACAGTAAGTCTTTGGCCCTAGAGATAACCTGGTTGGCAGCCTGCACTGGAAAGGGTTAACTTTCTGTTGGCTCTCTCTTTTTTGGACCTGGTGACCTGGAGACGTGTATAAGGGAGAGGGTAACGAGAGCGGATCATAGAACAGTTTGTTCACCCGGGTGAAGGCTGGCAGATAATGGACTAAGGTATGGGGGTGTGGGGGTCAGAGAGGAGGATGGGAGGGATGGACGGGATGAGTAGAGTGACTGGGAGCTGGTGGGGTGAGAGAGGTAGGGGAGGAGAAAGGGGTGAGTGGGATGGGGCAGAAATCCAAGGTAACGCATTAGCCAATCTGGTCGAACAAGGACGGTGAGCGGGAAGAGGTGGGGGAAGAGGATTATCTGAAATATCGATCCAAATTAATGCAAAGCCCCAATAGATGTTGCTCCAAGCTTTCCGGCAGTTATTTTTCTGGACAAAAGGTGTTTGCGTAAGCATCGTTATAGAAAATTACAAAGGATACCCTTTTGACTTACAAGGGTTTAGTGTGAAGTGTCTGTTTCTGTCGCATAAAGCTTTATAATAACACCTACTCCAGCAAAGCTTTTTGAGAGTTTTGGGATTCTGTGTTTTGCCAACCCGAGAATTGACAGTTGTTCACTTTTTGTTGTTGTGTAAATTCACAGTGATTATATTATATAGTGTACTTTAAAAATGAGGAAATAACAGGAAGTCGACTGAATTGGACCAACTGGGTGAGAGTTCACAGGTCACGGACCTCAGTAGTAATGGATACCTCACACACGCTGGCCCTTATAATACAGTATATCTCAACAGTCAGGGATAATAACTATTAGCTCTAGATGGAATAAGGAATCACATGGTTGGATGATTAGGATAAAAGCTATACCTTCCAATAGGTGGCTTCCAATGTCACCAACACAAGCTCCTTTGCAGTTGGTCCCCTCCCTCTTCTCCCTGGCCATTTCTGCTGGGCTGGCCTTATCTGTCGCTGTCCTTGGCCCCTACACCTGTAGCAGCAGGCCACAGCGCCACGGGCTACTCATTAACTAGGACTTTATTTTATCCACCACAGACTGACGGCCCCTGGGTCAGCGCCTGGTGCAAATGCCAGGACCGGGGGCGAAACTGAGACACAGGGAACATGGTGTAGAAGTGAGCCGGTCCTGCCTGGAACCCCTTTCCAATGAAATACAACAAATAGGGCAATCTGAAGAGGGAGGGAGGATGATACATAGGTTAGCAAGTGAAACATGAGAGGGAGGCCTAATAATTAGGTGGGAATTTTACATTTCAAACAAATACTGACTGAGTAACTGTGAGCTGGAGTGCGCCGTCCTGTTAAAAGATCCCTTTTAGACACAGGGCTATGGCTCCAGTGCAGCTACTCTGAGGGGTTTGGGTAGAACTCCTTTTGATGTTGGGTTTGGTTGGATCGTCTGAAAGAACAGAAGGAGAGACAGGTGTTGCCGTTTGTGATTGTTGAGTTCTGTTTAAGTTGTTTTAATATAATAATAATAATAATATAATAATATAATAATAATATAATAATAATAATAAATAATAATATATGCCATTTAGCAGACGCTTTTATCCAAAGCGACTTACAGTCATGTGTGCATACATTCTACGTATGGGTGGTCCCGGGAATCGAACCCACTACCCTGGCGTTACAAGCGCCATGCTCTACCAACTGTGCTACAGAAGGACCACATCGCCCTTATCAGTTTGTTTTTAGTTCTTCAAATATTACGATTTTACAGAGGGGTTCAACTGTTTTTCTAATCCAACGTGTTCTCTGGTAACTGCTGGAGTAAAAGGCAGTCTTGACCAATCATTAATACAGGTGGTATGCGACAGTCTTATCAGTTGGCGCAGCAGCCAGTGTGGGGACTGAAAAAAATATATAAAGGCCCTTATCAGTTCATTTTGGACAACAACATTGCAAGTCTGCTAGCAGCCAACCCCTGACATAGGAAACATTTTAAAAAACGGATTGAAATGTTTGACTCATCCTTTTTTGATACACAACAAACCGTGTTGATTAGTATTTTGTTAAACCCTGTTAGCAGATTGCAGTTACTTCGATAGGCTACTTTAGTTAAGGACGTGCTTCCTTTGTGATTTCAAGCTTCTATTTAGAAGTGAAAACATTGCCAGTACTGTTAAATGTTATGCTTTGAACTCTTTCATTGTTTTGGTAATGTGATTCAAGTCCATAAGAAAATGGCAAGGTGCCTTGGTCCCAACCGTCAATGGAGAGCGGGAGTAACCCACATTTCCAAACGTTGGCCTGTCAATAATGTGCATGACAAATTGGGAGAAAAGCTTGCTGCCATTGTCTACGGAGAGCCGTGGAATCCCCATCCTTCACCCTCCACCATGTCACCTCCCAGTGTATCCTCGTCCAAACTCTCCCTCTTAGCTCTCTCGGGCCAGGTTTTGAGGGAGTATTCACCTTGTGTTCTTTTGGGAGTTTTCAGCTGTCAAAAGAACACATCCATCAGACAGGTGACTGACCTAATGCTCAACAATCAACGGCAAACATTCCAGACCATCACTGCTTTACAGGCACCGTCAATAGTGGTGGAGAGGAGAAGGCTTTCCAGCAGCCTGAAGAGGTAGTTGGAAAGGGCTATAAAGAAAATAGAGAATTTACAGAAGGGAATGGGTCTGCTGAAACATTTCTTCTCTCACACACTGTGAAAGAGATTCATATACAGTAGCACATAAGCTTTGCAGGAAGAGAAATGTGTGTGTGGAAAAGAGAAAGGCGTTTCAGAGTGCTGGTCTAGGACCTTGTAACAATGGTTCATGTAACAACACTGGTCAGTGTAATAACACCGGTCGATGTAAGAACTTTTCTAAATGTAATCGTGTTTTTAAAAATTTGATTAAATAAAACCGGTTAATGTAATAACTTGCCGGTTAACGTAATAAAATGTTGAACGGTTCACTTTTTCCGCTAAATGTAATAAGTTATTACATTAACTGGTAGTTATTACATGAACCGGTAAGTAACAACTTTTTGTATTAATAATTTAATAACTCCAACCAATCATGTAATAACATACCAAAATCTACGTTTTTATGTTCAACTCCCCTCAATTTGATGCACACGCCACCACTGACTGACAATTACAACACAAACAAACTCATGCACATCATACAGGAATACTCATACATAAAGACATACATTTTTTTTACTTAGACCCGGATTCAAACCGATCTCCTTCTTTTCGGTTATGTAGCGTTTAAAGGCACTGTTGTCTTGAAGATCGCATTCAAAGCAAACGCTGCAGATGTCACCGTCCCAGTTTCTGTTCAACTGGATCTTGTCATTTTTGCAGTACCTAACCCCTTTTTGCAGTACCTGACACGCCATACACACAACACAAAGTGTTGTAACATCTCGTTTTCAGGGATACAGTATTTTCAACCTAACTTCCGTTTCGCCTGGGAAATGATGGGAACTCCGCTCAGGCTCCTTTCTACACATGCTACGGTAGATTACATGATGAGTAACCTTGCTTGAGACCTTGTGGTAGACTGGGTTATAGAGACCTTGGATAGAATCTAGTCTTTGCCCAGATGGGTCTAGAAATGTAACAGAGGTGGTTTTGGTAGTTTGGGGAACCAAACTTGCATGTTAAGTAACCTTGTGTGAGACCTGAAGACTTGTGTTAGCTCCCCTGAAATAAAGAAGAACATTACACCTTGGCACCGTTTTGTGGTTGTGCCTTGCTCGAGGGCACAACAACAGGATATGGCATCTAGGATTTAGATACAGCAACTCTCCGGTTGTTGGCCTGCCCCTCTACCATCGAGGCTACATGTGCCCCATAGTTCAGCAAGGTTATAGGTCACCCAGGTTTGAACTAAGTCCATAACACCAGCAACTGTCTGGCTCACACCAGCCAGATATTTCCCTGAGAACAATGGGATTAAAACCGGCAACCATCCAGTTACTGTCCTGCCACTTTAACCTCTTTAGGTATCAAAAAAGGTTTCTGAACACACAAGCGTGGCTTACAGAACCACCTATGTGACACTCCACCACCCATTTCACCTCCTCACAGATACCTATCCAGATCACCGCACCAATGGGACAAACTTGTTTTTAACCTACAGGTAACTGCCAAAATAAAGGAAACCACAACATAAAGTGTCTTATTAGGGTGCAGCCAGAACAGCTTCAATGCACCTCCGCATAAATTATACAAGTGTCTGGAACTCTATTGGAGGGATGCGATACCATTCTTCCACCAGGAATTCCATAATTTGGTGTTTGGTTGATGGTGGTGGAAAACGCTGTCTCAGGCGCAGCTTCAGAATCTCCCATAAGTGTTCATTTGGGTTGAGATCTGGTGACTGAGATGGCAATATGGTTTACATCGTTTGCAAGCTCATCAAACCATTCAGTGACCACTCTTGCCCTGTGGATGGGGGCATTGTCATCTTGGAAGAGACCACTCCCATCAGGATAGAAATGCTTCACCATAGGTAGAAGGTGATCACTCAGAATGCCTGTATATTTATTGGTGTTTACATTGCCTCTATGGGATTGAGTGGACCTAAACCATGCCAAGAAAATTCACCCAATACCATATCAGAGCCACCAGATCCCTAATGTTCCCTTTATTTTGGCTGTTCCTGCAGGCCAAGCTAAGCTTAAGCGTAGACAGGGAGCTTACACAAATCTTTAGGTCTCAGACAAGTTTAACCACACCCACATCACATTTCAGAGGCTATTTCCTACTGCCTTTGTGACCATGAGTAAAGACACTTTGACCCTAAACTGCTATAAGGGCAATGCTGACCCCGTTCTGCTCCAAGCCTGTTCTGTGTTTGGTGTGTCATAGGGTTGGGTACTTTGACAACAAAAAGACATGTCTCCGTTATACAATATACGTTTATTTTGAAATAAAATGTATGTATGTGTGTTATTTTGTAACATGCCTATGTGTTCCGGTTAGTGTGTATGAATGCGTGTGTTTGTAATACATGTTGAGTCTGTTTGTAGGGGCAGTGCTGAAAATATAGTTTACCAAGCTACCAATTACTTCACACTGGAAGTTATGTTACACTAAAGCTACTGTTAAGAAAAATATAGTTTATTTAACTACGGTTACTTTGAAAAAGTAGTTCACTACATACAAACTACTTTGTGAAAAATTGTCATATCTAAATCTGAAATTGCAAGAGTAGGTCACGCTGTACTCAGATCTTAACAGAATGTGTCACTATACTCAGATCTTAACAGAATGTGTCACTATACTCAGATCTCAACAGAATGTGTCACTATACTCAGATCTCAACAGAATGTGTCACTATACTCAGATCTCAACAGAATGTGTCACTGTACTCAGATCTCAACAGAATGTGTCACTATACTCAGATCTCAACAGAATGTGTCACTATACTCAGATCTCAACAGAATGTGTCACTATACTCAGATCTTAACAGAATGTGTCACTATACTCAGATCTCAACAGAATGTGTCACTGTACTCAGATCTCAACAGAATGTGTCACTGTACTCAGATCTTAACAGAATGTGTCATTGTACTCAGATCTTAACAGAATGTCACTCTGTACTCAGATCTTAACAGAATGTGTCATTGTACTCAGATCTCAACAGAATGTGTCATTGTACTCAGATCTTAACAGAATGTGTCATTGTACTCAGATCTCAACAGAATGTGTCATTGTACTCAGATCTTAACAGAATGTCACTCTGTACTCAGATCTCAACAGAATGTATCATAGTACTCAGATCTTAACAGAATGTGTCATTGTACTCAGATCTTAACAGAATGTGTCATTGTACTCAGATCTTAACAGAATGTCACTCTGTACTCAGATCTTAACAGAATGTGTCACTGTACTCAGATCTTAACAGAATGTGTCATAGTACTCAGATCTTAACAGAATGTGTCACTCTGTACTCAGATCTTAACAGAATGTGTCACTCTGTACTCAGATCTTAACAGAATGTGTAATGTATCCTATTAAATACAAACACAAATTCAAGTGAGAATTAAGCAGGTCTGACACCCGAAAAAGAAAATACATTCTTGCCTACTTCATCCATTTAAAATTTATTTTGTTAAAAAAGTAGTGTAGTTCCAGTAATTAGCTAAATTGCCAAATGGCAAAAAAGTTATTAACTACTGAAAACACTACCAAGACCAGAATATAGTTCAACTACCACCAAGCTATTGCAAAATGTAGTTAAATTACTAGTTAAACTACATGTACAGTTGAAGTCAGAAGTTTACATACAGATAAATACATTTAAACTCAGTTTTTCACAATTCCTTACATATAATCCAAGTCAAAATTCCCTGTTTTAGGTCAGTTAGGATCAACACTTTATTTTAAGAATGTGAAATGTCAAATTAATAGTAGAGGGAATTATTTATTTCAGCTGTTATTTCTTTCATCACATTCCCAGTGGTTCAGAAGTTTACATACACTCAATTAGTATTTGGTAGCATTGCCTTTAAATTGTTTAACTTCGGTCAAATGTTTCGGGTAGCCTTCCACAAGCTTCCCACAATAAGTTGGGTGAAATTTGGCCAATTCCTCCTGACAGACCTGGTGTAACTGAATCAGGTTTGTAGGCCTCCTTGCTCAGACACACTTTTTCAATTCTGCCCACACATTTATAGGGTTGAAGACAGGGCTTTGTTATGGCCAGTCCAATACCTTGACTTTGTTGTCCTAAGCCATTTTGCCATAACTTTGGAAGTATGCTTGGGGTCATTGTCCATTTGGAAGACCCATTTGCAACCAAGCTTTAACTTCCTGACTGATGTCTTAAGATGTTGATTCAATATATCCACATCATTTTCTTTCCTCATGATGCCATCTAGTTTGTGAAGTGCACCAGTCCCTCCTGCAGCAAAGCACCCCCACAACATGATGCTGCCACCCCCGTGCTTCACGGTTGGGATGGTGTTTTTCGGTTTGCAAGCCTCCCCCTTTTTCCTCCAAGCATAACGATGGTCACTATGGCCAAACAGTTCTATTTTTGTTTCATCAGACCAGAAGACATTTCTCCAAAAATTACGATCTTTGTCCCCATGTGCAGTTGCAAACTGTAGTCTAGATTTTTATGGCGGTTTTGGAGCAGTGGCTTCTTCCTTGCTGAGCGGCCTTTCAGGTTATGTTGATATAGGACTTGTTTTACTGTGGATATAGATACTTTTGTACCTGTTTCCTCCAGCATCTTCACAAGGTCCTTTGCTGTTGTTCTGGGATTGATTTGCACTTTTGGCACCAAAGTACGTTCATCTCTAGGAGACCGAATGCGCCTCCTTCCTGAGCGGTGGGTGGTCCTGGGTGGTCCTTTAGTGTTTATACTTGCGTACTATTGTTAGTACAGATGAACGCGGTCCCTTCAGGTGTTTGGAAATTGCTCCCAAGGATGAACCAGACTTCTGGAGGTCTACATTTTTTTTCTGGGGTCTTGGCTGATTTCTTTTGATTTTCCCATGATGTCAAGCAAAGAGGCACTGCATTTGAAGGTAGGCCTTGAAATACATCCACAGGTACACCTCCAATTGACTCAAATTATGTAATTTAGCCTAAGCTTCTAAAGCCATGACATAATTTTCTGGAATTTTGCAAGCTGTTTAAAGGCACAGTCAACTTAGTGTATGTAAACTTCTGACCCACTGGAATTGTGATACAGTGAATTATAAATTTAAAAATCTGTCTGTAAACAATTGTTGTAAAAATGACTTGTGTCATGCATAAAGTAGACGTCCTAACCGACTTGCCAAAACTATAGTTTGTTAACAAGAAATTTGTGGAGTGGTTGAAAAAGAGTTTTAATGACTAGAAACCTAAGTGTATGTAAACTTCCTTTATCAACTGTAGTTCACTACTCAGTATATGTGTTTTTGCAATACCAAAAGGGGTAAACATAATGCATAACACCTTTATGAAGTCATTAATGAATGTTGCAGTGTCATTCATAATAACCTTCATTCCACGTTAAAACCTCTTGAATCTAGGGGGCAGTATTTTCATTTTTGGAAAAATAATTTCCCCAAAGTAAATGGCTATTTTGTCAGGACAAGATGCTAGAATATGCATATAATTGACAGCTTAGGATAGAAAGCACTCGAAAGTTTCCAAAACTGTAAAAAATATTGTCTGTGAGTATAACAGAACTGATATTGCAGGCGAAAGCCTGAGAAAAATCAGGAAGGGACTCTTATTTAGAAAGCTCTGCGTTCCTATGCGTGAGCAGTGAATGAGATATCAACCAGATTCCTTTTTCTATGGCTTCCCTAATGTGTCTAGTGTCACAATACATAGTTTCAGGCTTTTATTTTGAAAAATGAGCCTGAACGTCAACATTGCATCAAGTGGTCAGCTGAAGTCTCTCAGAGTGTTTTGTGCGTAAAGGACAAATGCGGCCATTGTTTCTCTCTCACCTATTAATAAGCCACCAGTCCTGGTTGATATATTATCGAATAGATATTTGAAAAACACCTTGAGGATTGATTATAAACAACGTTTTCCATGTTTCTGTCGATATTATGGAGCTAATTTGGAATATTTTTCTGCGTTGTAGTGACCGCAATTTCCGGTCGATTTCTCAGCCAAACGTGAAGAACAAACGGAGCTATTTCGCCTACAAAAATAATATTTTGGGAAAAAAGGAACATTTGCTATCAAACTGGGAGTCTCATGAGTGAAAACATCCAAAGCTCATCAAAGGTAACCGATTTAATTTGATTGCTTTTCTGATTTTCGTGACCAGGTTGCCTGCTGATAGCTAGTCATAATGCTATGCTAGGCTATCGATAAACTTACACAAATGCTTGTCTTGCTTTGGCTGTAAAGGGTGATTAACAAAAGGCTAAGCTGTGTTTCAATATATTTCACTTGTGATTTCATGAATAGGAATATTTTCTAGTAATATTTATGTCCATTGCGTTATGCTAATTAGTGTCAGTTGATGATTACGCTCCCGGACCCGGGATGGGGAGTATCAAGAGAATACATCAATCATATGTAATCTTTGAAATAAAAGTGATGTTTTCATTAAAGTATTACAAGTAATTTTATAGTATAAATATCTGGAGGAATTTAGCACATTTTAAAATGACACCAATTGCCCTACATGAAATAACCACCGGATAACGTAATTATAGTCAGAAAAAGTTATTACTATAATCATTTAACATTTTATCACGTTATCAGATTGAATCCCGGCCTAAGTAAACTTGTGTTCTATTGCGACTTTTATTTTTGAAATCACATTCCGTATTCATGAATGGTTTCACAAAGGTGTTTTTATTACGATTGCCAATGTTTCCCGGGTGTGTATGTGTGTGTGTATACATTTCAATGTGTTACTTTGGTGTGTGTGTGTGTGTGTGTGTGTGTGTGTGTGTGTGTGTGTGTGTGTGTGTGTGTGTGTGTGTGTGTGTGTGTGTGTGTGTGTGTGTGTGTGTGTGTGTGTGTGTCTATGACGATGCATGTGTGTGCATTTCAAAGTGTGCTTGTGAGTGTCTCTATGTATGAGTATTCCTGTATGATGTGCATGAGTTTGTTTGTGTTATAATTGGCTGTGGGTGGTGGCATGTGCATCAAATTGAGGGAGTTATTACATAAAAACATTGATTTTGTTATGCTATTATACTGTATGATCGGTTAACGTTATTACATTATTCATCCCAAAAATGATTACATACCGGTTAATGTAATAACCCCATTTTTGTAAACAAAATAAATGTAAACAAACACTGTATAGCCTCAAAACATGGTTAAAACTATCATTTGAATATTATGGATGATCAGTCCTTGCATCTATAGCTCTGTCTATGCCTTTGAGCGAGGTTACATTTCTTTAGCCCCATCCCTGAGGTGTTTTTTTTACCAAAAAAGGGGTGTGCAGTGAGCTTTGTGATTGTTTCAACTGCTGATTGACCCTTTAAGCGGCAAGTTATTTCATTTTTTAATTTTTAATTGTGTTTTATTTTACTAGGCAAGTCAGTTAAGAACAAATTCTTATTTTCAATGATGGCCTAGGAACAGTGGGTTAACTGCCTGTTCAGGGGCAGAACGACAGATTTGTACCTTGTCAGCTTGGGGATTCAAACTTGCAACCTTTCGGTTACTAGTCCAACGCTCTAACCACTAGGCTACCCACATTTTATTTGTCAAATGCTTCATAAACAACAGGGGTGGACAAGCAGTGAAATGATTACTTACAGGCCCTTCCCAACAACGCAAAGAGAGAGAAAATAGAGAAGTACTAGAAAAGTAAAACACATAATAATACAAGTAATAATATATACACAAGGACTCACTGTTTAGCAGTCTTGTGGCTTGTGGGTAGAAGCTGTTTAGGGTCCGTGCTGCTTGCCGTGCGGTAGCATAGAGAACAGTCTATGAATTGGGTGGTTTGAGTCTTTGACAATGTACTGGACAATATGCATTAAATTCTGTAGTGCCTTGCGGTCAGATACCAACAGTTGCCATACCAAGCGGTGATGCAGGCAGTCAAGATGCTCTCAATGGTGCAGCTATATAACTTTTTTAGGATCTGATGGCCCATGACAAATCTTTTCAGCCTCCTGATGGGGAAGAGGTGTTGTCGTGCACTCTTCACGACTGTGTTGGTGTGTTTGAACCATGATAGATCCTTAGTAGTGTGGACACCGAGGAACTTGAAGCCCTCGACTGGGTCCACTACAGCTTTGTCAATGTGAATGGGGCCGTGCTCGGCTCTCCGTTTCCTATAGTCCACGAACAGCAGCTTTGTCTTCCTGATGTTGAGGGAGAAGTTGTTGTCCGTGCACCACACTGCCAGGTCCCTGACCTCCTCCCTATAGGCTCTCTCATCGTCGTCGGTGATCAGGCCTACCACCGTTAGTGATGGTGTTGGAGTCGTGCACGGCAAATTAGGTTAAACAGATTTCAGTTTTCTGCATTTAAATCACCGGCCACTAGGAACGCAGCCTTTGGATGAGCATTTTCTTCTTTGCTTATAGCCCTATACAGCTTGTTGAGTGCGGTCTTAGTGCCAGCATCGGTTAGTGGTGGTAAATAGACAGCTACAAAAAAATATAGATTTAAAAAACTTTCTTTGGTAAATAGTATGGTCTACAGCTTATCATGAGGTATTCTAACTCAGGCGAGCAGAACCTTAAGACTTCCTTGACATTAGGGATTGCGCACCAGCTGGTGTTAACAAAGAGACACACACCACCCCTTCGAGCTTACTCGATGCTGCCGGTCGGTCCTGCCAACGCATATAAAAAACAGCCAGGTGTATATAATCCATGTCCTTGTTCAGCCACGACTCAGAGAAGCGTAAGACATTACAGCTCTTCAGGTCCCGTTGACAGGATAGTCTCAAACTGAGGTTGTCAAGTTTGTTCTCCGGGTGAATGTATATTCGCCATTAGAACAGAGGGTAGAGGAGGTTTATTTACTCACCACCGTAGTTTCATCAGGGTGGCCTCTATATCACCGTCTCTTTCTATTCCGAGCGTCGGGATTAGGGCCTTGTCTGGGGTGAGCAGTATGTCTAGCTCCGCCGACTCGTTGAAGTAGAAATCTTCATCCAAAAGAGGTTAGTGATCGGTTTTCTGATGTCCAGAAGCTCTATTCGGTCATAGGAAACAATGGCGAAAACATTACGCACAAAAAAAGTTCAGATCAGTGAAGGAAAAAAAACACACTAGCAGAGTTAGTCAGGAGCCTGCAATTATAACCAATTTTATGAGAGAAAAGATATTACAGTTATTAAATGGACTACTGTTATTACATTAACTGTTGTTACAGACCTTTTCCCAGTGTCAGGTCATAACCACTACATTGCAGTTTTTGATTCGGCCTAGGAAAATGAACTGTCCGTGGATCAGTAGTGAGCTGTAATGTAATTTACGGCGCAATGAATCATTATGTCTGAATATGGAGGTTTACATAATCTACAGAGCTGAGTTCATGGATCGTAGCCCTTTCCTGCAGTCAAATGACCTTGTGGCCTCATGGGTGGATTGTCATTAATATTTTTCACAATTAATAATAATATTTTTAAAAGGCTGCAAATCCGGTGTTCCTGTGTCAAACAGTTTTGTTATATTTCAGTCTTCTGGGATATATATAAAGTGGATTATTGGAATGCAAACTCAAAATTGAATACATTTCAACTCTGTATCTGACTTGGTAGAGGTGTCCAACTTTTTGTTAAGCCCATATCATATCAAATCAAATCAAACCTGCTTCTACCCATAACCATGTGCTTGAAGTGTATGTTTACTTTTGTTTCAATGTAGTTTTGTTTAAGACGACCAAGAAACACTCTGTGTGACCCTGATTTAGCCCACTGCAGTAAACAGTGAATGGGCGTTTCATTTATGTTACAATACCTGCTTCTACCCTCTTCAGTTTCAGATCTCACATTATTGTTGACATTATTGGAGACCAAACACTGACTGGATTGCTTTCCTGTTTATTCTAATTAAGACACCATGACAAGGGGTGGAAATCATACTGATAAACCCAAACAATTACACTTTCAACAGTGCATGTGTGTACTCTCTGATTGAACCTGCTATCATTAATGGTGATTGTAATCATAATGTCTTTATTGTTTGTGCTATTATTTGCTTGGCAAACATCTTGGTCTAGTATAACCACCAACTCTCACCACTGTTTATAGATGAAGTGGTTATATATCACACATCACCTGTCGAAACAGTCTCACAACGGTAAACTGGGTTCAAATACAATGACGAGCACATTCTATATTTCCAGAGAGCAGTCAGGCCCTCCTGAGTACTCCTCACAATACTATTCCAAATGCAATGCAGAAGAGGGGGAAAAGTCTGAATGAATAACGTCTTCCCCTTTTTGGGTTCACACCATACTTGAGTAAAAGTAGAGATACCTTAAATAGAAAATGACTCAAGTAAAAGTGAGTCACCCAGTAAAATACTACTTGAGTTGAAGTCGAAAATTATTTTATTTTAAATGTACTTAAGTATCAAAAGTAAATGTAATTGATCGAATATACTTAAGTATCAAAAGTAAAAGTATAAATAATTTCAAAGTCCTTTATATTAAGCAAACAGGATTATTATATATATATATTATATATATATATATATTTACGGATAGCCATGGGCACGCTCCAACATTCAGACATAATTTACAAACGAAACATGTGTTTAGTGAGTCCACCAGATAAGAGGCTGTAGGGATGACCAGGGATGTTCTTTTGATAAGTGTGTGAATTAAACCATTTTATTGTACTGCTAAACATTCAAAATGTAATTTTGGGTATCAGGGAAAATGTATGAAGAAAAAAAGTACATCATTTCCTTTAGGAATGTAGTGAAGTAAAAGTAAAAGTTGCCAAAAATACAAATAGTGAAGTAAAATACAGATAACCCAAAAAACTACTTAAGTAGTACTTTCAAGTGATTTTACTTAAGTACTTTACACCACTGGTTCACGCTTATGCTGTATATCGAAAACCTCCAAAATACATAACCTATATATCTGGGGTAACCCAGATTTAGAGATTGCGGGATCACACGGTTGACGTCACAGTGAACTTAATCTTAAAGTGCATCCTTCCCACAATGCACGTTGTTTCTTGCTGAGTCATTGTCTCGTTACACTGCACCCTTCACAATCTTGACAGCCTACACATTATGTCAGAGAGGCACACAGAGGCGTGTGTGTGTGTGTGTGTGTGTGTGTGTGTGTGTGTGTGTGTGTGTGTGTGTGTGTGTGTGTGTGTGTGTGTGTGTGTGTGTGTGTGTGTGTGTGTGTGTGTGTGTGTGTGTGTGTGTGTGTGTGTGTGTGTGTGCTCATGTGCGTGCAAGTGCATGTGTGTGTGTGTGCCTTCCCTGTCCTGGTTGACACACTAAACAAAGATAGCAAATTCATCAACGTCCCCCTTAAAATTAGAGCACAACTCTGACTTTAGAGTGCATTAAAGTAGGAGTTTTACTATAACTTCTGCAGTGCACTGTCGGACTAACCAAGTCTCGGGCCCTGGATAATAACATTTTTAATGCCCCCCCCATTCTTCGCATCGGAGATAACATTTATCAGTTTCCAAGGTAATTTCCTGCAATTTTACACATTTGCCATGGGACAGAAAGAACATTTTGCTGTTTTAAAGCAAATGTCCTGCAATTATACACATTTTCCCATGGGGCAGAGAGACACTTTTGCCGTTTTAAAACTTAAATTACAGTGCAATACAGTATTGAGTTGAAAGTTGGATCATTGATAGAGTACTGTGGATCCCTGTGACCCCCCAGGCAATGTTGTGCATCTAAGTTGTAGCTTATAATGTAGATTAATAATATTACATGGTATTGTAATGCACCCTCTAAACTTGTTTAACAGACCCCTTGGCCAAATTAATTTAATCTGATGTTGCTAGCATTTTTTAAAGATTTGTTTTAAGAAAAACTAATTTGGGTGCGGGGGAGATCTGGCCGTGGACCCCTGCAGTACCTCTGTTTGAGAACTCCTGCACTAGAAGACAATCACCCGATGCCCTCACGACCAAACAAGGGCTGGACCGGGGCAGGTTCACACAGAGGCTTCTCGCTGATCCCATTAAAAGCAATTAGCAGTGTGTTGACTCAGTTGTAAAAGCCACAGTGGACCCTTCCCCTAGTGTCTCTCCCCCAGCTTCTCTCAGAATCAGGTGTACACAAACAGCCTTCTCTCAAACTGTAGGATGCACTGGTTGTCTCGGCAGGCGGGAAACTTCCATCATCAGGTGATAATATGAGCGAGCAGCACTGTTGAATTTACCCTACATTCTTAGAAAAAAAGGGTTCCAAAAGGGTTCTTCGGCTGTCCCCATAGGGGAACCCTTTTTGGTTCCAGGTAGAACCCTTTTTGGTTCTAAGTAGAACTCTTTTGGGTTCCATGTAGAACCCTCTTTGGAAAGGGTTTTACATGAAACCCAAAAGCGTTCTTCAAAGGGTTATCCTATGGGGACAGCCAAATAAATATTTTAGGTTCTAGATAGCACCTTTTTTTCTCAGAGTGTAGAAACTTTTAGGTTCAATCACAAAGTGTTCAAGTGTAACTGATGCTGTTAAATGGGAAAACCCATTGTGAATGGATACATCTACAGCTGGTTCAGGGAAGCATCTACAACCGATTTTGAGAACATCTTCTCACTGAACTGTACAATAACAGCCCACACAGAATATAACGACTGTGCCATTAACAGTATATTCAATACATTCCATATACTCCATATTATTCATAACATTTGATAACCTTTTCATCTCCTAACACTATGCATCCTAGCCCTGCTGCTGCCTAATCCCTGAGCCAGGCATTGTGAGTGGGCTGAAATCCTCATCCCAGCCATCCATTCACAGATAGAGCTATCTGCCAGGTGAGTAAATGAGCAAATAGTGGACACAATACCAGTCAACCCGATCATCCACTCTCCTCTTACTCTGAGCAGCCAGGCATTGTTTTGGCCCCGGCTCTGGATGTGAGTGATCTACCTGAGCTTGTCCCCCTGCTGCCCCCCACTCCCTGCCCCCTTATCCCTCACCCAGGTGGTTCAATTATCTGCAGAGTCTCCCACTGGCTATCTGGAACTATGGACCCGCCCCCTCACAGAGGCGATAACACAAGGGAGGGCTAGGCTCACACAGACCAGAGGCTAATTCCTCTCTTAGCAGCCGGCCGACTATAAACGATTATAGAGCCGTTTTATGACATCTCGAAAATGTGTCTGAGAACAACCGGCTTCACGTACTGTGTTGAGGGAGTGAGAGGAAGCTTCTCCTTATGGCAGATGGGTTTTTTGAGGGTCAGCTGTTGGCTTGTTTTACATGCACCGCCTCAATAAGAGTCATAAAGACCTTATCTAGGCCCAAGAGAAAATGTGCGCTCATTGAAATGTTGAATTAAAGTGCGTCAATGTGAATCATATGCCAATATTGTATGAACTGTAATTTAGTTAATATATTGTAAGTTTGTGCATTGTTTACTGTAGAGTTACATAAAACGTTGAGGTACTGTACATCCCAAAATGGCAAAGTGATATCATCGATACAAACCTCCAGCTGACATTATAATGCTGAATAAATGTGTACTATTCTATTACCATATTTTTTTAACCAGGCAAGTCAGTTAAGGACAAATTCTTATTTACAATGACGGCCTACCCCAGCCAAACCTGGACGACACTGGGCCAATTGTGCGCTTCCCTATGGGACTCCCAATCACAGCCGGATGTGATACAGCCTGGATTTGAACCAGGGACTGTAGTGATGCCTCTTGAACTGAGATGCAGTGTCTTGGACCGCTGCGCCACTCGGGAGCCCAAAGTATCTAGCTATATCCATTCAATAATCTATCAACTTGTGCCTAAAAATCTCTGTTATTGTGGAACTGATCCGTTAACCTGCTGCACTGCTGGTTCTTTAAGTTTTATACCTTGGGATCTGTTCTGACACTGTCTCAGGCTGTCTCCCCTCTCTCTCCCCAACCAGTGGTCGCCCCATCCCCAGCCCCATGGCCCTGCTGCCCATATTGAGCAAACAGGACGAACAAACAGCGGGGAGTGCCTCAGATAGGTCCCCCTGCCTCCGCCCAGCGCCCAGGACGTGAGCAAACACTCCAGCCTGCTGAACAAAGGGGGATGAATAATCGGAGGGAAATGTCAACGTTTCATCATGGCTGCCTTGGCCCGGTGAGTTATCCATTAACCACAGACTGAGTGCTCTATCGCAGGGACACCTGAATGTACCTACAACAATGGAGAGAGAGAGAGAGAGAGAGAGAGAGAGAGAGAGAGAGAGAGAGAGAGAGAGAGAGAGAGAGAGAGAGAGAGAGAGAGAGAGAGAGAGAGAGAGAGAGAGAGAGAGAGAGAGAGAGAGAGAGAGAGAGAGAGAGAGAGAGAGAGAGAGAGAGAGAGAAGGAGGGAGGGAGGAAGGAGGAAATGGAGAGAGAGAGAAAGAGTGAGAGAGAAAGAAAGAGTGAGGGAGAGATTGAGGTAGAGGTGAAGAGGAAAGTGTGTAATGGAAGTAGTTGAAGAAGAAGTGAGAGACAACATGAGGTGAGAGAGAGAGAGGGAAAAACAAGATTCTCATGACATCACATTACTAATCACCCTGCACCTGTTGGGGGAGTAGTAGAAACTGAATCAAAACTATTATTCCAAAGCCAAGTTACATAACAGTAAGTCATGCTTACCAACAATGTTACCAAGTGCTTAGTCAATTCTAAATGGATATTGGATTATTTTGTGGCAAAACCAAGTAATGACTTTGAATCTGATGCTTGTATTTATGATGATATATCAAATAACCTGCATATTAATTTGCTTTCATCCCAATGTTCAGATCACAGCCCTGTAAAGGCAGACTGTGGAGGTGCTCTGTAATAAGGCCTATAACTATATCTACACCCCTATGAGTTACCGTATCAATGTCCACAGTACATCTCACCTGCCCCCCCCCCCTGCCCATACAAAGAAATATACGATGCAATTAAAGGAATGTAATTATATTTTCATTTCATATGTATAGTGTACAAAGAGCTTAGTGTTGGTGTCTCTCTACCCAGCTTCGAGTAGGGAAACACACCAGGGTATTTATTCCAGAGAGAGTTGGACAGAAGAGGGAGGTGGTCAAGGCGGTGGGGGAAGGGGGGGTGGCTCTGCAAATAAGATGTCTAATTCATGGAGCGGATGTTTTGAAGGAAACTGTCTAAGGACGTCGCTGCACTAACTGTACCTTCCAGTGGCTGTTTCTGTGCCCGTCTCCTTCCCAGGTTCCTTAAGTATAACTGTGGTGAGTCGTGTTATTTCTCCTCTTTAAATGGACTAGAAAGCATGGCCTTAAACTGGACACATAATTCACCCATTGATAGACTTGTGAAGCCTGTGTCCAAAGGCCATTCAGCTGGTATATGTAATTTGCGAGAAAAGTAAAATTCACTACCCTCCATTTATTACATTCAAATAAAGGGTGATTTCCTTCCTGACAATACAAAAAAACTATTTAAGGTAGAAATATTACATTGGGCCAATTGAGGTGTTTGCGCTGGGTAAAGTCTGAGAACTTGTCTGACCTGTGGAAGTTCAACCATAACCTTTAAATTGCCACTCTATGCCACTCTATGCTTTCCTATTTATTCTTCTATTTATGTCGAATGTGGGGAAGGTTTTTTTCAGCGTGGACCAGAGGGAAAAAAAACAGTAAATTCATCTGTGTTATTCATTTGGTTTGGAGCCCTGAACCTTTAGCAGTGAAAAATCACCCACTGTATCACTAATTCTGTCTCCTCCGGCTGCCTGTGGAATTAAAAGACCCCTGAAAGAAACTCTGAACAGAACCAGCCTGTGTGCCCTGCCCTGCCGGACATGAAGGATTTCGGCAGCCATGTGCAAAACCAACATTTTTGCCCCTGACTACTGCCGTCTTCTGATGGAGTGGCCTGAATCTGATGTGGCCACACATTTTTGGTCTTACACGTGGATACCGCCATTTGGCCAACGTCAGATTCAATAAGGACAAGTGCAAAATTGAACCACAGGTCATAAGACATTTGTTACACAGGGGAAACAATTGACATCTGCCAGCCGCAAACAGCAAGGAAAATGGCCCCCATATTGATAGAGTGAAGCCAAAGAGACAGAGGAGAACAACAGCATCACCTGATTCGTGCATGTAACATGAAAGAATCATCTGGGGTTTCATTTTTGAGAGTATGATTATGCTACACCATAGGCACACCTTCATAAGGAGATATAATGGTGAGTTTGAAAAAAGGCCTGCACACAGAGAGTTCTTTTTAACAGCACACATTACTGTGGTAGAGAGAGAGAGAGAGAGAGAGAGAGAGAGAGAGAGAGGAGTTGTGGGTTGTGTGAGGGATAAGTGACGGTGAGTCATGAATGAGTACACATTGTTAGCGCAGTGAAAATCCTCGCAGGTTCCTGGAAGAAAAAAAAGTATTACGTGACACCAGGATGCAAGACAGCTCCTGAGAACAGGATCACCCACCCCTCCTCGCAGCCTGCAGCCAGGCATCCAGCTAGCTGCCCCAGGCCTTCTACCTCCTCTACGGTCGACAGAGGGATTCTCATTCGCCTACAGACTGGACTGCTAGGACTGCTTTTTGTTTTTGACATTTGTTTTCAATGTCAAACTCCTCGATTCAATGTTTTGATCAGATTTAATTTCATTTGTAATGTTGAGATTGAGAGCCACTCAAAAGATAGTAGCGCAAAGGTCCGACAGGACGTAACATAGTAAACGTAAATCCAAAAACCCTCAAATTTGTGTGATACGTTACGTTTGGTGTGGTCGCGTAAGACAGAAGGCTATTTAAAGCAAAAACAAAAGGAGGGTGGGTTGTATGAAGTGAATTTCTAGCAACCCAAAAGGTTTTATGCTGTGGTTTATTCCTAAGTGAATCCAGCCTTGCTTATCATTGACTTGATAGGTCTGTGTCCTACCTATGCGAAGACATGGGAAGCAATGATCACTTTCATTACCGACAGTATGTCTTTCATTCAGGATGTGAAGCAGTGATGTATGTTTTGATGATCAATGATGTTTTCTGTTTCCAGTCTGAATTTGGCACGGCGAGGCCGTCCTCAGATATACTGAATACCGACACTCATCTCAAATCCCCCTGAATCTGAGCGTCTTTGTTGATCTAATCTTCATTTGGCGTTTACCGCAACTCTTTGAATAAGGCACACAGCTCATTTACGGGAAACACACAGGGCACCATCACACCCAGCCCCCTCATGCTTCCAAACCTTTTCCAAATTGGTTTGCACGAAGCAAGCCATTTAGAGATGTCTTTCAAAAAAAAATCCTCCTCCACGACAACCCCAGTAGCTAAAAGAAATGGTCAGTGGTGAAAAATAAGTTGTTCTAAATATAAACCTGTAAAAAGGTAGCTTTGTAAACCAAGGTGGCTTGAGAGAGTGAAAGTGAGAGTTAGAGACCTTCTCCCTGCGGCCTAACTGCTAAGGATGGAGCCAGGGGCCGAATTTTTTGCCCACTATGAAAGGATTGATTGTCCCGGGTCCCACGGAGCCAGGAAAGTTCCCCCAGCAGCGGTTAGGACCCTATCTGCCAGGAACGCAGAGCGAGAGAGAGGACGCAGAGAGAGAACCAGCACTAGTTATGTCAGATACCTTTCAAGAAAAATACCTTTTGAGCTGTTTATAAATGCCTGCTGCAAAGTGAGCAGCATTCACCGTGTGTTCGGACCATATAAATAAAAAAGAGGTCTCAATCTGTTTGTTTTGACAGAGAGGAGTGAGAGAGGGTGGGGGGGTAGAAGGAGAGAAAAGAAGGAGGGAAGAGATAGATATTTCGGGGTAGGACATTCCACTTCTTTGAAAATAACATTCCATTGAGTGTCTGTTGAGATGGACAACATGGCAGACATGTTTTCAGGCACTTCGTAAATGTTAGAATGCAAATATCAGAGCCTGAGGGAATGTGGAGGGTGGACTGGGAGCCAAGGTGTCTCAATATAATGAGAGCCTGGGACCCTTCTCTTCCACTAACTCAGAAGGCCCTGTAAGGTTTATATCACTGTACCAGCCCATGCCCCTTTGAGATCAAGCCAGTTCAGGGAGAATTGGCCAATGTTCAGTATATTTCATATAGAAATGTAAATCTTATTTGATACAAATGCCATTTTAAGAAGACAAAAAAAAACATACAGAACACAGTATAGAGAATCATGGCAGTTCCAGAAAGGAATTGTACTGAACGTTGTGTCCCAGCTGTCCCAACAGATTCAGGAAATTGTGGGGTGTGGAACAGGTGTTCTAAGCAAATCTCACGGACACTTGATGTTGTTGATGTGAGAATGGGCCCGTTCTACCGGTGCTGTGGAGAAAACCTTGAGTTTGTCTATGGTGCATGAGACGTTCTGGGCTTTCGTGAAGTGAGAGAGCCGTCGACTCAGGAGCCGTGGACATACAGTAGGTCTCATTCATCCCTTTAAGGCCCAGCTCCCTCCCCTGCTTTTTTTTTGTCCCCCATCCTCCTCTTCCTCCCCCTCCCCCTCACCCAACCGCTGCCGTTTATGGTGCCCGACAGTCCGAAAACAGACTGGAGGGAGAGGTGTGCGGGACGGGACAGGGCAGGGGATGCGTGGTGGTCACATCCGGGACAAACACATGGTGTTCAAACCAGTAGTGGTACCCAACGTAAACTGCTGCTCCACTGTTAAAGCTGCATCCTGCCATGTCGAAGGGGATAACCGTATGTGTTGGTGGGATGTCGTTGTGCACAATAGTAAGGTAAATGTGAGTCAACATGTATGTGAGAGAGAGAGAGAGAGAGAGAGAGAGAGAGAGAGAGAGAGAGAGAGAGAGAGAGAGAGAGAGAGAGAGAGAGAGAGAGAGAGAGAGAGAGAGAGAGAGAGAGAGAGAGAGAGAGAGAGAGAGAGACAGAGAGAGAGACAGAGAGAAACAAACTCAGAAGGAGTAGGAGTGTGTCTACATAGGTCCAATGAGAGTGAGTGTGAATGATGGTGTAGGCTCGGTACATAAAGTGGCAACAAAAGGTATGTGAACCGTTTGGAAATACCTGGATTTCTGCATAAATTGGTCATAAAGTTTGATCTGATCTTCATCCAGGTCACAACAATAGACAAAACAGTCTTTTTAAACTAATAACACACAAACAGTTATAGGTTTTCATGTCTTTATTGAACACACCTTGTAAACATTCACAGTGCAGGGTGGGAAAAGTATGTGAACCCTTGGATTTATAACTGGTTGACTCTCCGTTGGCAGCAATAACCTCGACCAAACGTTTTCTGTAGTTGCGGATCAGAGCTGCACAACGTTCAGGAGGAATTTTGGACTGTTTCAGTTCAGCAATATTCTTGGGATGTCTGGTGTGAACTACTCTCTTGAGGTCATGCCACAGCATCTCAGTCGGGTTGAGGTCAGGACTCCAGAAGGCATATTTTCTTCTGTTGAAGCCATTCTGTTGTTGATTTACTTCTGTGTTTTGGGTCGTTGTCCTGTTGCATCACCTAACTTCTGTTGAGCTTCAATTGGTGGAAGGGGCGGCAGGGTAGCCTAGTGGTTAGAGTGTTGGACTAGTAACCGGAAGGTTGCAAATTCAAACCCCCGAGCTGACAAATCTGTCGTTCTGCCCCTGAACAGGCAGTTAACCCACTGTTCCTAGGCCGTCATTGAAAATAAGAATTTGTTCTTAACTGACTTGCCTAGTTACAGAAAGGTAAAATAAAAAATAGCCTAACATTCTCCTGCAAAATGTCTTGATAAACTTGGAAATTAATTTTTTCGTCGATGATAGCAAGCTGTCTAGGCCCTAAGGCAGCAATGCAGCCCCAAACCATGATCCTCCCTCCACCATACTTTACAGTTGGGATGAGCTTTTTATGTTGGTGTGCTGTGCCTTTTTTTCTCCACACATAGTGTTGTGTGTTACTTCCAAACAACTCAACTGTAGTTTCATCTGTCCACAGGATATTTTACCAGTAGCGCTGTAGAACATCCAGGTGCACTTTTGCAAACTTCAGACGTGTAGCAATGTTTTTTTTGGACAGCAGTGGCTTCCTCCGTGGTGTCCTCCCACGATTCTTGTTTAGTGTTTTACATATTACAGACTCATCAACAGAGATGTTAGCATGTTCCAGAGATTTCTGTAAGTCTTTAGCTGACACTCTAGGATTCTTCTTAACCTCATTGAGCATTCTGCTCTGTGCTCTTGCAGTCGTCTTTGCAGGACGGCCACTCTTAGGGAGAGTAGCAACAGTGCTGAACTTTCTCCATTTATAGACAATTTGTCTTACCGTGGACTGATCAACATCAATGCTTTTAGAGATACTTTTGTAACCCTTTCCAGCTTTATGCAAGTCAACAATTCTTAATCTTAGGTCTTCTGAGATCTCTTTTGTTTGAGGCATGGCTCATATCAGGCAATGCTTCTTGTGAGTAGCAAACTCACATTGTGTGAGTGTTTTTTATAGGGCAAGGCAGCTCTAACCTACATCTCCAATCTCGTCTCATTGATTGGACTCCAGGTTAGCTGACTCCTGACTCCAATTAGCTTTTGGAGAAATCATTAGCCTAGGGTTTCACATACTTTTTCCAACCTACACTGTGAATGTTTCAATGATGTATTCAATATAGAGAAGAAAAATACAATCATTTGTGTGTTATTAGGTTAAGCAGACTATGTTGGTCTATTGTTGTGAATTGAAGATGAAGATCAGATCAAATTGGATGACCAATTTATGCAGAAATCCAGGTCATTCCAAAGGGTTCACATACTTTTTCTCGCCACTGTATGTGTATGAATTTGCGACACTCGGAGTGTGTGTCTGAGAGAGTGTGATAGGCATGCCGGATTTGTCCTGTGCTCCTCCGGTGAATGATGTGATTGTTGCTGGCAGCCCTCTCTCCCATTTCTCTCACGCCTTCATGTTGTTTTTAGCCCCTCACACCGGTCACCCGAGAGGCAGGCGGGACGTCGGTAATCTGGCCCAGCTGGGTTCCTGTCGTTGCTAATTGGTGCAAACGAGGGGGACCTGGGATTGCGGGGCCATGAAAACAAACCCCCCCCAGTAACAGGCTCGTGACAGGGCGGGGAACCAGGCCACAGGGGCTGCTTCCACCAAACTGTGACCTCTCACTCAGCCAGGACCCAGGGGTGGGGAGCGCACAGGGACTCCAACCATGGACCAACCAGATACTCCACAGGCTCTTATAGATGTCAAGACACGAGGAGAGGCTTTTTGTGGACTGACTCAATTTAGAGTTATCATTCTGCCTTTAGCTCTTGACATGTCTAACATCATTATACAGCCATAACTGTCCCCTCAAGTGAGATTTTTAAGATCGTGTAATAACCGTGAGTGGTAGATGAAGTGTCAGTACTTATAACTAGACTTTTGCCAGGTAAGTGAGGATGATGCTAATGATGGTCATAATGATCATGATCGCGATGAGTAAATACAGCCAGTGTTATTGATGATAAGTCGATTCTGGAGGATTGCCATTTCCAGGGTAATATAGTTACCACTCACAGAGCTCCGGTATTATCCATTTGTACAGCTGAATAGACACTAAGGTCATTCACTTTAAGTGTCTGGCTCAAGTTCTCACACCCGTGTGACAACCTCTGACCCTCTGGTCAAAAGTTCAGGTCTGTCATAATAGCCTTACTACTCCTTTACTACATCTGTCAGTGGGTCGGGGGAAACTAGTGTGTATCAGATACAGGACAAGACAGAGAAAAGCTTATCTGATTGGACCTCGTAACGAGGTCACATGCTGCAACGGCAAAGGTGCGGGGCGGATGTCACTCACACACCTGGGGCGGATGTCACTCACATAACCGCTTGGAGGCATTGCGGAGGTTGGGTGTGTCAAAAGTACAGAAGTCCTTGTTGGGTTCCTGAGGTGTTGTTACCTACATCCGTTATCTACCAGTGATCTCTGGCAACATGCTTGAAGAACAGGAAGAGGATCTCTAGGTTTCCTCGTCTAAATTTTAATCAGATCATTAAACTTGGCCTGAAGCCTGTGAGATCCTAGTTAGATCCTATCTTGTCGACAGTTGAGCACATTAAGTTTCCCAGAATACATCAGTGTCAGGGCATGAGCAGATAACCTTATGTGGTCTATCATATATTCAAATCCACCTGTCCATCCTTTTTGTAAGGATGATAAAAATAAAATAAAATTTAAACGACCATGTATCGTGCAATGTGTAGGGGCCATGTGTTGTGGCTGCTCAGGTTCTTACTCTCCAGGACCAGAAACAGAAGCTTACGTGTGGTGGTGGAGGTGTTGGAGGTGGTGGTGGTGGCTTCACCCAGGAGTGGCTGGGTGGGTGATGAACGCCTCTGGAATGTCCTCCGCCATCTGGGGTCCATGTGGACGAGGTGGCAGGCCCAGGACCTGGCCCGGCGGGAGCAGAGGAAGAGCGTGTCAGCCCCGGCTAGACCTTAAGACAACACAGCCAGGTCTGACAGCCACTGTCCACTGCCCCGTAAATCACCGGCTACACTATCACACACTGTCTCTCTCTCCCTGCAGCGAGACACTGCTCTGTTTGGACTCGGAGAGTGGAGTGTTTTTGGAAAGGAAGAAACAAGCATTCCTCCCTCTGTCTGAATGTCCTCTTCAAAATGTGTCAGCTCGCCTGTCGCAGTGTTACTACCAAGAGGCAAATGAGGGTTAATGGACGTTTTGAGCGACAAAAGCTGTATCAGACGTACAGAGGGCAACTATTACAGGCCATAACAACAGTATGTGTTAGTTGGACATCAGCCAAGACATAAGAGCAGACATAAGCTCCTACGTGCCGAGTTAAAGCCAGAGGTGTGACTGTGGCACTGGGCTGGCCATGGAGCTTTTCTCTCTGCATTGTTGACTCAACACTCAGACCCTGATCAATCCAATAGTTTTCGTTCTTTCTTTCTCGCAGGGAAATGTAATCAGTCCCCTTCTCTGTCTCGTTGTCTCCCAGTCCTGCTTTATCAGGAGCCACTTTAACAACACCCACAACCCAAAGAGCAAAGTCCAGCGTATTATCTCTGGCTCTGCCTCTGTCTCTTCCATGTGCACTCACTGACTGGTCTCCTCCGCACAGCACAACATACAACAGGCTGGAGAGAGCTAGAGCAGGATATGAAGTCTAAAATAAAATGTTTATATATGTGTCCCGTTACTACACTCTTAGAAAAAAAGGTTATATCTAGAACCTAAAAGGGTTCTTTGGCTGTCCCCATAGGTGAACCCTTTGATTAACCCTTTTTTCCAGGTAGAACCCTTTTGGGTTCCATGTAAAACCCGTTCCACGGAGGGTTCTACATGGAACCCAAAAGAGTTCTACCTGGGACCAAAAAGGGTGCTCCTATGGGGACAGCCAGAGAACCCTTTTGGAACCCTTTTTTTCTAAGAGTGTACAACGATATAAACACAATACCTAATGTACACTATCTACATTAAATATATAACAAGGCATGTTTTTGTAGTCTCGTATCTAATGTAATTATCATACAAGAGATGAAATGATGAATGTATACTATCTATTATAACTTAAAAACATGTATTATCGCAATTTTATATTTCACAGGGCTCAAATTGGTAATATTTCAGTGTATGCTTCAAAGGGCAGCTACGTTTAAAAGTGCAGTCATCCCACCTGCGCAACAAGTCTTCCATTATTCCACTATTTCTTCCTCCAACAATCCAACATGAGAGTATAGCCTGAGGGTTGAACTGTAGGCCTCAGTGTGTTCTATCTTTTCTTTCACTGCTTGGGAAATGTCAACATACGATCCAACAGGATGCAGTGTTGCATCCAGGATGCAGCTCTCATTTACATAGTACATCTTCAAGGGATGAGCCAGGAGCCACCCGTCCCTCTCGTTTTATCTGTCACATCTACAGGTGAATGCCAGAATAAAGGAAACACTTCAGTCAACGAGGGATACAAAAGTATTTTGAAAAGCAGGCACTTCCACACAGGTGTGGTTCCTGAGTTAAATAAGCAATTAACATCCCTTCATGCTTAGGGTTATGTATCATAAGTCTGGGCCGGACGTTATTTTGGCCTCCATGGTTATGCCCCAATGGGATGATAATGCACCCATCCTCAGGGCACGAGTGGTCACTGAATGGTCTGAAAACGATGTAAACCATATGCCATGGCCGTCTCAGTCACCAGATCGCGACCAAATTGAACACTTATGGGAGATTCTGGAGAGGCGACTGCGACAGCGTTTTCCACCACCATCAACAAAACACCAATGTATGTAATTTCTTTGGGAAAAGAATGTTGTTGCATCCCTCCAAAAGAGTTCCAGAGACTTGTAGAATATATGCCGAGCTGCATTAAAGCTATTCTGGCCCAACTACCTATTTAGAGACTCTATGTTGGTGTTTCCTTTATTTTGGCAGTTACCTGTACATACGACGAGAGAAAAACACAGCCAGGCTATACGTATCCGACATTAACCGCCTTCTATGACAGCTTTTAACTTCCCAAATGATGAATGATGGCTGACAAGCCAGGAAATCCAAAGTGCATTAAGCAACAATTTAATTGAGGGGGCAAATAAATAGTTCATTAGATATGTGGTCTGGATGAACAATACATCTGGTCTATCAGTGTCCTTGTCGTATATCCACCCATGTTCCCTAACAATCAACCAGCTCGCCGGAAGCCATTATTAACGTGTTCTTTCTGTCAGCGCACAGAACATCCAAAAAGTGTTGCATTGTGTTTTCCCCCTGTGCACTCCTGACAAGAGCACAAATTGCCGTCACCTGTTCCTGTGCCTTAGGCGAAACGTTAAACAAGAGAAACGACAGTGGAGTTGCTCTTGAGGAGGACATTCTGAGATGTTTTGCAAAACTAGACCCTCTTGGTTAAACTGGATTGGGTCAAAATAATGGACTTGCTATTTCATCTTACTTCAGCGACATGACTGTAGTTGGTTGAATTGGCAAAAATGTCTCAAATTGTGGCTAACATTTTTGTCTCATTATGCTGTTGTCAAAAGTGAACTGATTCTGATCATCAATAGTGCTCTGTTCATACAACTATCTGAGAAGTGTTTGAATGGGGTTATCATGGATCACAACAGAGTACAAGACAAATCACAGCTAATATACGGGGGTGACATTTTGTCCCAGGTTAGTCATAACTGGGCAGGACTCTGTCCCTTGTTCCCAATGCACCTTTGTGTAGCTGTGGCTACCATATCAGCTAAATACTGGCCTATCTTATCAAACCAACTGCACCATGTTGTGTGGAAGGTGACGAACGGCCATAGATTCCTATTAAAAGATTCAGGCCAGTGTGTGTGTGTGTGTGTGTGTGTGTGCGTGTGTGTGTGTGTGTGTGTGTGTGTGTGTGTGTGTGTGTGTGTGTGTGTGTGTGTGTGTGTGTGTGTGTGTGTGTGTGTGTGTGTGTGTGTGTTTTTGTGGGATCTACGGTCAGCTTCAAAGGCTCCCTCAGTGCGACGTGACACTGGAGAATGGTTTTGCACCCCTACGTGACAACTCCGGAAACACAGAGCAGTGTTGAGCAAGAAGGCTGTGGAAGGCTGTCCTACTGTCGATGGAATGCTGGTCTCTACTAAAACTCAACATAAAGTTCTCCTCTGCCTGGACGTCTTCTTCTTGTAAAAAGTGAATAACATGCCGTTATAACCTATCCATGAACGACACAGACAATGACAAAGAGCTCAGTTGACTGATACATAACATGAATGATACTTTTTACAGAACTAAAGAGCGACATCACAAAGACAATCACTGGTCACTTGAAGGAATGTTGTTTCTAAGAAAAACATCTATTTATGCTCCACTGATGTATGTATCATCTTATTCTCAATTCCATCCTTTCTGGAATTTGTCCAACCAATGCAAACTCAAGCAAATTCAAATAATCGAATAAAGTCTAGGTTTATTGTAAGTAGGAATAGTCTGTTCTGTTGAGTGTCTTATCTTACAGTACATGACCTATCTTCAGTGTCATTATACGTAGGCTATTTGCCACTTTAATATGGTGTGATGTGTAATCATTGTAAAATACTTTCCATGTATGCAAATGTTAAGGTTTACTGTAATTAAGTCATGTCGTGGTGTTTCCATCATCCCAAAGTTGGTTTGGTGTTTCTAGCATGAATGGTTAAGAAAGCAGTGGCACTTTGAATATCTAGCTCTCATGGTCACCCTTGACTCCCATGTTAATTATGCAAATATTTAATGGTTGTCATTTCTAAATTATAAATAATATTTAAAAAATCTGAACAGAAGCAACATAATTTACACTAGACTCGATGTTTTGAAGTTGCAAATCTATTATAATAATATGAATCCTGAAGTTGTTTTGGTGTTTCTAGCTTGAATGGTTAGTATCATTTTTAACGTCTACATCTCATTGACTCCCATGTTATTAATTGGGCAAAACATAATCCGATACACAACCAAAACAAACTGCAAATGCATCTCACAAGCTTGATGCAGTCATTGTGTGCAATGAATATGGGACCAAATACTAAACGTACACTAAAGCGCTTTCATTTATATCTTGTAAAACAGATAAGTATGAAAATACCTTCAAATAAAAGCTGACATACTGTACTGTCACCTAACACGAAACGTTCTATCTCAAATCTAAAATGCTGAAATATGGAGCCGGATTTAAAAAAAAGTTTGCTTCACTGTCCAAATACATAGAGGGAAGTTAATGAGTTATTATTTGCAGTAAAACTAGGATATCCTCAAACTGCAGTTAGAGCTTTTTTAATTACTAGAATTATGCTTTTTGTTCAAATGTGAAGGCACCCAATCCCAATTAAAACACTGTGAGATGATTCACTGGCCATCACAGTGAAGTAGTGTCTAGAAGCCTGGCCCAGTTTGTGTTGGGGCCAGAGGGCCAGCGTGAGTTCAACACTGTTTAGTCTAACCCACCCAAAAGTCACATACAAGAGTCATTTGGTAGGAAGCTGTTTCAACAACCCTATAGAATTCAGCTGAACCTGTCCATCCTGCAGCAAGACCTACATCACAGAGCCTCTGTGTTACCATCCAATTGTAAATATAAACAAAATGAACATGGAAATGACATATAAGGATTTTGTCAAATAACATATACACCCATTTCATCAAGTCTATAGATAATTTCATGTATATATTTATTTCAACGGAACAGGCAACAATCGTGTTTCTCCCCCCCAAGTTGAGTTTTTTAATAAGAAAAACATGAATAGTTCAAATCACAACATTCAAACCATAAACAACAACCTGACAATATATACAATATATACGTCTGAAAAGCAAAATTGTTTAAATAGTATTTTTTGAAACTAAAATACAAGAAATAAAAAAACAGCATTTCTGACCTGAAACTCAATGTTTATCTTTGAAAAAGTGTTCCTTCAGTGAAAATTCAATTATCGGTCCTCCATTATCAAAACATCTTGAAAGGCACTTTGAGGATGAGGGTTGCGACATAAAGCTCAATGTTGCATTGACATTGTTACAGTGATCCAATTCTAGTTTGCCATTTGCAGTTTAAAAAAAAGGGTTATCATATACCATTGTTGTAACACACACTGGGCCTCCCCAGCTGTGTAAAACGGTGGGGAATCTCGTGCAAAGTACTGTATGTAAATGGTCCTATTAGTGCATTTCCATTCAACTCCTATCTTAGTAACGGACATACCATAGCTCCTCTCCCTATTAACCCTCGGTATGTTGTGTAATATAATGTGAAGCAATTCCAAAATATCCTATGCCATGAAGAGCTGGGGAACAGCAGGCTCTCATTATTGATAAGAAAAGGGGTCTCTGAATTTATTTTTTAAAAACAGACAAACAAAGCTGAAATTAGATTTACCACAGTTTCGTCCATTTTTAAACAGACGTCATCTTTTTTCTTTAAAAGGATACCTGGTAAAAGAATACAAGAAATGGCTCTCTTATCAGTAAAAACAACAGCCTCCCACCTCTTGTAAAAAATGAACCGTGGCAGCTACATTTGTGTTTATGGATGGGTATTTGAAGAGATTAAAACAACATATTAAAATGGGAATGAAGCAATATGTTGTAAAACACAACAAGAATTCCCTGTAGTGCAGTAACAACTGCCTCGAAGCAGTAACCTGAACCTTTTCTCACTCCCACAATCCCTCAAATTGTTTCATGTCACATTTGTTTTGTAACTTGTCAATACAGCACTGTACAAGATATATTAATTTTCTTCCCTTCATAAATAAATGCACAACTCCTTTCCCCCACTCCATCTATTTACAATGTGTACAACCCAAGTAGTCCTGCTTGTCTGTTGAACAAACCAAAACCTAGTTTGAAGTAGTCTACAAAAAGAGAAAAGCAAAAAAATGGCAAAGGGGAGACATGACTTCTGTGTGAATGTATCAGTTTTAAAGACCTTCTGATGAATAGGTGTCAATCCAGCACTGGGTTTTTACCTTTGTCTTCGACTTCATGTAACTGCAGGGTTCCCCTTTTGAACTGTGTATCAGCACTGCTAAATGTTCTTTGGTCCCTATTGAGTAGCCCTTAAATGGCAGCCATCTTACATTTTGAGATTTCAAGGCTGCTAAAAGTCCTTGTCAGCACCACTTGGCTGTGGTCCAGAAGGCCTCCATGTTAGGAGGCATTGAGGACCGACCGGCTGTAGAGGGTTTGGTAGTAGGCCCCAGAGTCCATGGCCGAGGGTCCCGCGCTGTCGTAGATCTGCTTGGCTGCTATTGGAGAGGAGGAGGCGTAGCAATTGTAGGCCATCACCTGGTCCTGGTACGTCTTCAGATCCATCTTCTGCTCATTGGACATGAGGTTGGTGATGGAGAAGGGGTGATTGAAGTTGTAGTGGGGATCCATGGCCTTGAGAGGGTCATTCTGCAGGTCCAGATTATGCATGGCGCTGGGAAGGAGGTGGGGGCTGCCTCCCATGATCTGGGAGTGGAGGAGAGGGACGGAGGGGGAGATTGAGGAGGGCACGGAGGAGGGAATTTCCACCGGGGTGCTCTGGACGTGGGACTGGGGCTGTGGGGCGCAGTCCAGCTGGACCATGCTCCTCTGCTGCTGCTCCTCTGAGGAGGAACCAGGGTGGGAGTTGTCAGAGTGGGCCGAGTCAGCCCCCTCCGAGCCCCCCGCTGGGCTGTGCTCCTCCATCAGGCTGTCTCCATGGCTCCCCTTCCCCGAGCCTCCCTCCTGGGCCTTGCCAGATTTCTTCGCAGCCTTCTCTTGATCGATCTTGAAGCGCTTCTGGCGGCGCAGGTAGCAGCCGTTCTCAAACATGTTGCCTGAGTTGGGATGCAGGGCCCAGTAGGAGCCCTTGCCAGGCTTGTCGGGTGAGCGGGCCACCTTGACGAAGCAGTCGTTGAAGGACAGCGAGTGGCGGATGGAGTTCTGCCAGCGCTGTTGGTTCTCGCGGTAGTAGGGGAACAGGTCCATGATCCACTGGTAGATCTCGTTGAGGGTGAGCATCTTGCTGCCAGATTGCTGGATGGCCATGGTGATGAGGGAGATATAGGAGTATGGTGGCTTGGCGTGGGTCAGTGAGCGGCGGTATGGCTTGGGCACCTCCTTGGCCCGGTTGAGGGAGGTGGGAGAGGGGTAGCTCAACTGGCTCATGGGTTGGCCCATGTTCTGATAGTGGGAGAGGGAGCCCAGGGAAGGGGCTGGGGAGCCCAGCTGGGAGAGAGAGTTGGGGTTGAGGGATGAAGTCACCGGGGACATGTTCATATGGTTGGCCCCTCCGCCCATGGAGGCCAGTTGACTGTTGAGCCCAGAGCTGCCATAGCCCATGTTCATGGTGGCTGGAGAACAAGCTGGGTTCAGGTTGATGTAGCTGTTGATGGTGCTCATTGAGCTCATTGAATTCATGACACTGGGAGAGGAATACATCTGAAAACAAAAAAGAAAAGAGTTGATTTAGTCATTTGGAAACAAAAAAATATAGATATATAGGTTTAGACAACAAATAATGTAATTGTATTTGTGTCCAAAAGCCTGTACTTATGGAAAGCATAAACGGACAATGATACAACTGCTGAGAAAGGGACATTGATTTCACAAAGCATTGATAAACCTGAAAAATGGGAGAGAGAAAAATACGACTCAAAATAATAAACTGAAAATGCGCGTCCTGGATTCGTTCCCTTTCATTTCGTAGGTATCCTACTACTAAGTACTACAAAACCACAGCAAATAAAACAAACTTTTAATGAAACGTTCCAAAATATCTGACCATAGGCTATCGGTGATATAATACGCGTAAAAAAAGGATCACAGAGCCGTAAAATACACAATCATCTATGTAACCTAATATTTATTTGAGAGCATATAATGTTGATTAAAGACAGGATTTCAGTTGCCTTTCATTTAATGACGAATTTCTTGAGGAAATGTATCGCTTATTTAAACTTTCGGAGGTACAAAATGAACTGCTAATTTAATTTCCGAGATGCTTTAACATTCATAATTTGCGTATTTAAATAGTTTGGCCAATACGTGTTAGTAAACAGACCAGGGAATTGCAACACAAAAAAAGATGATAGATTTTTATGTAAACAGGCTTCTAAATGTCACATTTACAATTTCAACAGGTCACACAATAGACAAATTGAGCCAAAGTATATCACGTGTTGTATGTTGAATTGTAAAATTCTAACATTACTATATTAAAGATAAGAAATTGCAGCCACACGTGAAAATGGAGTGAAAAATATAAAAATAAAGCCAGTTTGTGTTCGTAAAATACTGAGCTTTCGATTCAGTAACTTAATTTCAAGAAACTCTAGAATAGACTTTAAATAAACATATATCCAGCATCCACACACACATAGCCCATATGGTATATAGTATAAATGTTTTTACCTCACTGGCTTCGCTGTAGAAGGCATTCCACTCTGGCAGTTCATGAGACTCCATCTTCACCGAGCTCAACATCCCCAAATACAACTTTTTATAGTAAGAAACTATATTTGAGCGAATGAGACTGCAAATCCTTGTTTGAGTTTATAATAGCTTTGAGTCTGCTCAAAATTCAGGACACCGGCAAAAATAGTACAATATAAATCCAAGGTAACGAAAGAGTTCCACTGACTAGATAGAAGGCTAGAATAAAAATAAAAATAAACAATGCTTCTTCGGTCTATGAGTAGGTCTTCAGTTACATGTCAATATTTATTCGTTGATTTATCAATCATCCATCGTTTCATAATCAATAGTAACAGGTTATTTATTAAAAGCTGACGTTCTCTTTGGGAACGCTTGATCCGTATGAAGTCCGCAGAATGCTCCGGTGCAACCCCCGATCCGTGTGAGTCAATGTGCTATGGGCAAGTACAGTAAAAGTTGGCCGTGCCTTCTTAAAAACCCAGGTAAGGTCCCGCCCCATAAGGGCATTTGAATATCGTCCAAGGCTATTTGAATATCGTAAAAAGACCTCTCTTGCCCCCTGGTGAGGGTGTATATTGGCCCGGGACAGACACATCCATCTCAATTGCAGCATGCATCCTCCACTTATTGACGACAAACCGCTGCTTAAACCTCACTGGATGTGTCTGATTGTAGGCTATTTTCATAATTTATTTTACACCACAATTATACAATCAAAACTAAATGTATGGGTTTCAATTATTAGAATATGAATTTATAAAGTATTGCTTCAAGCTGAGTCGCCTTCTGAGTCGCCAATTGAAGTCAATCTGCAGCTCAATGGAAATGAAATTATTTTATTTGTCTCTCATTTTAATACACTTGACCATTGAAAAGATCAGCTCAATAGGTCAATATCTGAAATGAAGACGACAACTCAAAGGATTTATTCCAGGCCTGGATGAGGTCTTGATGTAGTCAGAGGGTATAACCTTCTCACGGGTTAAATTCATCAGTGGGAGGTCTGATTAGGGGAGCCCGAGGTGAATGACCAGTGGGAGAGCTGTTAACCAACATTTCTCTGGAGCTCTATCGGCTTTATATGGAGAATGATTAGTTGCTGGGGAAATTGACTTCTCAGAAGCACTTTGGTCCCCAACTCCCGTAGCCTATGCTCTTACTCGTTGTAGGCCTGCCCAGTTTAAGTCCAATTGAACATTACAATGAACGAAACATTGAATTATTCATGTGCAATACAGGCTGTTGTCTGCAATAAGAAGGTAATATTAAGTCATGAAAATATTGGCAAACCAAAATAACGAAAAACAATAGATAATGTAGCCCTAATCCAACGTGTGTAGGCCTACCCTTGGCCTGATTCAGAATACACATCTCGTTGTCAGGCGCAGACAGTAAAATCTGAATGTCAATGCATTTCCTAATTGCCAATGAATGGAGCTGTAATTGATGCGCATAGGTGGTCGACAGGATTAGCTGAGAAAAGTGCTAAGGAAACACGCAGGAAGGACACGTCGTGTTTAGCGCAATAGGCAGAAATAGCTTACTCCGGGACAGTTTGGTTTAAAAAAAAATAATTGAATGTATGAAAAACAACATAATTAATCAATAGTTTTAATACAAGCGAATTCGTTCATTAATACATATTTTTGATTCAACATTAAGATCACGAGGACTACGGAATGCATGATCTCTATTAGGCCTATTGGTCTTAACACTTCCAACGATTTGCGCCCGTTTGCAAAATGTTGTCAGGTCGATTAACACATTCAATGAGATCAATCAAACGTATTTATAAAGCCCTGTTTTACATCAGCCGATGTCACATGGCGGTCTGTAATGATAGTAATTAAGCTATACAGAACAATTATTTCCTGACCAAGTACATGACTAAAGTCGGCTATAAGAAACAAGTTTGAGCACTGCTTTGAACAAGTATATTTCGGCATGGGCCAACATTTGATTTAATTGTTTCCCAAGGCCAGATAAAAAGCTAGGCTATATTGTTTTGAATCGAAGGCCAGCTATTTCGATAGATATAGATAACCCGTCCAATGATTCTACTACATTATGGAGAGCTTTGGAGGAAGATGCTGAGCGGGCTGTACTGCATTTGAGTAATGAGTAGACAGAACTACTTGCTCATTAATCCTTTGACTTTACACGGTCTATTCCCCTAACACACATCCCTACATCCTCCTGCAGGTCGGCCGCTTCTAATGCCAATGTGACAGTAGATCGTTCATTAACACCTCAATAATTAGCTAACAATAGCTTTAATGAGTTGACATTAATAGAGGAAGACAGAGATTTCAATATGCTTTCTAGTGGGGGGAAGTTATGACTTGAGATTCGCCCTCTACAATATCTTGGTAGGCAGCGTTTTTCAATTAGGCTAACCTTTATGTGGGTGGGTTTTAAGAAGTGTAGGCCGACAGTAAAATACATAGAGAAATAATATAATAATATATGCCATTTAGCAGACGCTTTTATCCAAAGCGACTTACAGTCATGTGTGCATACATTCTACGTATGGGTGGTCCCGGGGATCGAACCCACTACCCTGGCGTTACAAGCGCCATGCTCTACCAACTGAGCTACAGAAGGACCAAAGGTTCCCATCATTGCATAACAGAACCTATTATCTAAGTGAAATTATGGCTGATGTCAAATACGACGCCATCTAATTGATACATTGGAAAATGAAGTGCCCTCCTGGCAGACTACAAGTAAAGTGGGCAGTAGTTCACAACACATTTTTAATGTAAAGATCTGCACAGGTTAAAGTCCGCCATCTACTGGACATAGCAAGACAATGAACATCGAGCGTACCTTTGCAACACAGTGTAAAACCGTGTCAGTGTTTATATTTTAATTGTATTTATTTATGCTTCAAATTTGTCGTCAATTACGTAGAAGCTTCATGAAAAATAACAAATCAAAAGTGACATTTACACCCAATGAATAAAAACAGTATATACAGTACCAGTCAAAAGTTGACACACCTACTCATTCAAGGGTTTTTCTTTATTAAAAAACGATTTTCTAAATTGTAGAATAATATTGAAGACATCAAAACTATGAACACATGGAAGGAATCATGTAGTAACCAAAAAAAAGTGTTAAACAAATACATTTAAAAAATTGAGATTTTTCAAAGTAGCTACCCTTTGCCTTGACAGCTTTGCACACACTTGGCATTCTCTCAACCAGCTGTATGAGGTAGTCACCTGGAATGCTTTTCCAACAGTCTTGGAGTTCCCACATATGCTGAGCACTTGTTAGCTGCTTTTCCTTCACGCTGCAGTCCAACTCATACCAAACCATCTCAATTGGATTGAGGTCAGGTGATTGTGGAAACCAGGTAATCTGATGCAGCCCTCCATCACTCTCCTTCTTGGTCAAATAGCCCTTATACAGCCTGGAGGTGTGTTTTGGGTCATTGTCCTGTTGAAAACAAATGATAGTCCCACTAAGCGCAAACCAGATGGGATGGCATATCACTGCAGAATGCTCTGGTAGCCATGTTAGCTACGTGTGCCTAGAATTCTAAATAAATCAGACAGTGTCACCAGCAAAGCACCCCCACACCATCTCATCTCCTCCTCCATGCTTCACAGTGGGAACCACACATGTGGAGATCATCTGTTCAACTACTCTGCGTCTCACAAAGACATGGCGGTTGGAACCAAAAATGGCAAATTTAGACCAAAGGACAGATTTACACTAGTCGAATGTCCATTGCTCGTGTTTCTTGGCCCTAGCAAGTCTCTTCTTATTGGTGTCCTTGAGCAGCAATTTGACCATGAAGGCCTGATTCACCCAGTCTCCTCTGAACAGTTGATGTTGAGAGGATGGTAACTCTAATGAACGTATCCTCACAACACAACTGATAGGCTCAAACACATTAAGAAGTAAAGAAATTCCACAAATTAACTTTTAACAAGGCACACCTGTTCATTGAAATGCATTCCAAGAGATTACCCCATGAAGCTGAATGAAAGAATGCCAAGTGTGCAAAGCTGTCAAGGCAAAGGGTGACTACTTTGAAGAATCTCAAATATATTTTGATTTGTTTAACACTTTTTTGGTTACTACATGATTCCATGTGTTATTTCAGTTTTGATGTCTTCACTATTAGTCTACAATGTAGAAAATAGTCAAATAAAGGAAAAACCATGAATGAGCAGGTCTGTCCAAACTTTTGACTAGTACTGTATATGAAATGAAACTGAAAGTTGCATGAACAATTAAAAAAGGGACACCCAGTCCTATAGCCGACATTCAGGGGTTTATTTAATTTAACTAGACAAGTCAGTTAAGAACAAATTCTCATTTACAATGACAGCCTAGGAACAGTGCGCTAACTGCCTCGTTCAGGGGCAGAACGACAGATTTTTTTAACCTTGTCAGTTCAGGGATTCGATCTAGCAACTTGCAGTTACTGGCCCAACGCTCTAACCACTAGGCTACCTGCCGCCCAGAGTAGGTTTCCATTAAAGGAAAATGTTTTTTTTTTTTTAAATAACAAAAAAAATAAGGGCAGAAATAGGCTAGTGTCAAGTAGAAATAGAGTTGGAATATACAAGCTTTAACCTTGAACTATGTTGAGATAAGCAACTCAACAGGAGTCCATGGCAGACAGGACCATAAAAAGGCAAGACAATCAATCCAAGACAATCTTTACTAATTTAGGGGCCAAATACAAAATACTCCTATTTTTTATGATTTAAAAAAAATATATATATTTTAACAAGTGCTTTCAGACAGAGCATGCCATTAAATGCACCTTTTTTAAAATGTATTTTTTAATTTAGCTAGGCAAGTCAGTTATGAACAAATTCTTATTTACAATGACGGCCTACCTCGGGCCAACACTGGGCCAATTGTGCGCTGCCCTATGGGACTCCCAATCACTTGAGGAAAGTTGGATGAACATCAGTGCTTTTGTAGGAAATTCATTTTTGTTGTGAGGGCTACATTTGACTTACCGTATTTTAGATAACTAAGAGGCCTAATTTTACGACTACATACACTTTCAGATACAGCTACTAGTGTACAGTATACATTCATGCCAACGTGATCAGCAATGGCTTGATGTCTTGTCCTCATTCAATTTCATATTTACACATGCACATGGTAAGGTATTGATTGATTGGCACCAGCTTTGCAAATTGATAATTCAATTAATATATTAATTTTGGTGACGAACATAAAAGGTTAAGGAAAACCTGACAGAGAAGTATTTTGATATACATGTATATATTATCTTTTAAACAATTCAAAGAGTTAAGTTCATTGGTAAAACAGAGCATAAAACAGGGATTTTATAGAACTTTTTAAAAAATAATCAAGAGGATCACGTGAAAAACTTGAATCTCAGTCAATATAGAAAAAACCTTTGACTTTACATAGAGTAAATTCCTTTAAATTAAACATCATAAAGTACACAATATTAGTTTAATCTCTACACCCTCTACAACTTCAGTTAACAGATAACCGATAACTATCCTAACAAGAACCATTTCACCCACTATTTCCCTGGCACATATTGAAATAATAAAGTCATTTAACACAAAAATAGTAAGATTACAGAAAGTCTACAACCCTCTTGAACTTTTTTTTTCTTCACATTTTGTTACATTACAAAGTTGGATTAACTTTTTGTTCCCCAACAATCTACACAAAATACTGTAATATAATGTCAAAGTACATTATTATGATTATTTTTAAGACAAATTAAAAATCAAACACTAATATACATTGATTGGTTAAGTATTCACCCCCCTGAGTCAATGCATGTTAGAATCACCTTTGGCAGCGATTATGAGTCTCTTGAGTAAGTCTCAAAAGAGCTTTGCACACATGTATTGTGGAATATTTGCCCATTATTCTTTTCAAAATTCTTCAAGCTCTGTCAAGGAGTTTGGGATCATGGCTAGACAGCCATTTTCAAGTCTTGCCATAGATTTTCAAGCAGATTTAAGTCAAAACTGCAAATTGGCCACTCAGGAACTTTCACTGTCTTCTTGGTTAACAACTCCAGTTTAGATTTGACTTTGTGCTGTAGGTTATTGTCCTTCTGAAAGGTGAATTTCTCTCCCAGTCTCTGGTGTACAAGCAGACTGAAGCAGGTTTTCCTCAAGATTTTGCCTGTGCTTAGCTCAATCCCGTTTCTTTTCATCCTGAAAACCTCCCCAGTCTTTGCCTTATGTCAAGCTTCTGAACTAATTTAGACTCGCCTAAATAAAGGAGGTGAATAATTATGCAACAACTATATTTGTTATTTCATTTGTAAAACATTTTCAAAATGTTCTTTTCCCTTTGACATTACGGAGTATTTTGTGTTGATCCATTTTTACAATGAAATCTATTTCAATCGTACTTTGTAACACAACAAAATGTGAAGAAAGTTCAAGGGGGTGTAGAATTTCTATAGGCACTGTAAATCTACTTTAACATGAATCTATCTTTGGTTTCTACGCACGTGTATAGGCTACACAAGCAGTATTGTATCAAAACTATAGATTGCACATCTATCACCATCGAGAGAGATTGTCTTACATTCAGTATAAAATAGAGAGGTATCCATCCCACTTCTTACATGCTGGATAAAGCATCTTTGTTGGGCACTGTGAAAGCCATCTTATTGTATCGCACTGAAAGTCCCTGTTTCTGTCTTATAAATCGATGGCGACATACATTAACTGCTGGTTTGAGGTTTCAGCAAAGAGCAAACAATTAGCTCCGTGACAGTAAAAAGTCAGTTTTACGTAAAGGGCAAATGTGACTCAAAACAAACTCCCAAAAAACGGTCACAAGAGGAACAGTCCAAGTCTATACGTTGCTGGAACGTTTAGGGAAGTCATCAGTCTTTTTCAATGCCACTCAGATATATATTAGAAAGATGTTCCACGAAACAGAAAACAGACCTACAATCAACTATAAACAGGACAGATTTTATTTAACTAGGCAAGTCAGTTAAGAACAAATTCTTATTTTACAATGACGGCCTACCCTGGCCAAACCCGGATGACGCTGGGCCAATTGTGCGCCTCCCTATGGGACTCCCAATCGGCCGGTTGTGATACAGTCTGGAATCGAACCAGGGTTTGTAGTGACGACTCTAGCACTGAGATGCAGTGCCTGAGACCGCTGCGCCACTCGGAAGCCCTAGATGAAGTGCATACTTCCCAACCATGGTCCACTGGTTTATAAAGTCAGTGACTAATACTAATAAGTTGATGTTTGAGGGACAAAGGGGTGAATTAGGTATTATAGGTGAGCAAGGGCTGGGGGTATGGTCACCCTCTATCCAACCAGACAGTGGTGTGGTAGTGTAAGGCCTGCCCCATGGAGGTAGAGGTGTATGATGATTGGCTGCGAGGTGTGGAGAACCTGGTGGATTGTCATGTTGGTTAGCTGTGCGGTGGGGAAAACCTGGTGGATTGCCGTGGTGATTGGCTGTGAGGTGGGGAAAACCTGGTGGATTGCCGTGGTGATTGGCTGTGGGGTGGGGAAACCTGGTGGATTGCCGTGGTGATTGGCTGTGAGGTGGGGAAAACCTGGTGGATTGCCGTGGTGATTGGCTGTGGGGTGGGGAAACCTGGTGGATTGCCGTGGTGATTGGCTGTGGGGTGGGGAAACCTGGTGGATTGTTGTGGTGATTGGCTGTGAAGTGGCGAGAACCTGTTGAGATTGTCGTTATCTGCAGGCACCAGGCTGCTGCTCCACTCAGGCGTCAACAGCCTTCTGTCCAGACAGACATCACATAAACAAACAGATTAACCATATTCGGTGGCTAATCATATTCGGTGACAATTATACTACATATCATATATTATACTCTATCATAAAGCACGTCACAAACACTAAATTCGCATATGGCCTAGCTACATAGAGAATACTTTGATCTAAAGACTGATTCCAAGACAACAAATTCAAAGGAAATCAAGATGTAGTGAAATTGCATCTTACAGTCAGGTATCCCAGAGGATTTAGGGGTCGCGCTCCTTCTTCACCTTGACGTCTCCAGCCAGGATGGTAGTGACCTCTCCCTGCATGAAGGCCCAGGGCACGTTGGAGCCTACCAGGGGACACCTCTCTCCACTGGGGCAAAACATCTCGCTGCCGGCCCCCTGGCTCCGGATAAAGTCTCTGGTGCAAGGGAAGCAGAATTTATGGGCCGCAACAGACGGGCACTGGACAAAGTGAGTATCCTCCAAGCGCTCGTGGCAGATGGTGCAGCAGAGAGGGGGACCAGAGGAGCCGGAGGGGTCCCCTGCTCCCTGGTCCGAGGCCCCAGCCAGGGGGAGAGCTGCCGTGGTGCCCCCTGTAGAGTTGCTAGCTCCCTGGGGTTCCCCGTTCCTGGAGGCCAGGTGGCGCTGCTGCCCTGCAGGGCAGGCTGCCATGGGGCTGCTGCTGCTTTGTCTCACTGCCAAGGAGGAGTGGCCCAGGCCTCCACCACCACTACTGCTGCTGCTGCTAGGGGCTTCTCTGGGTGACTGGCCAGCGGCTGCACCCGCGTTGTCAGCCACGCTCATCAGTGCTGTGATGGGGGAGGGGTCGCTGCTGTGGGAGTGGGAGGCCGAGCCCTCCTGGTGAGGAGGTGGCTGGCTAGTGCTGGGTAGGGAGGAGGCAGCTAGGTGGATAGCCATGCCTGGGTACATCCCCATAGGCCAGTGCTGCCGGAGCTGCTCCTCTGTGGTCACTACCTCTCCACCCTGGAGCTCTGGGGAAGCCTTCCTCCGGCGCAGGCGGGCTGGTGGTGCCGAACGGGCCATGTGACACAGCGCTGTGGGCAGCATGGAGCAGCTGTTGTCCAGGTAGGGCTGGGGGAGAACGTCAGGGCCGGGGGTGTCCTTAAAGGCCCGTACCGAATCACTCAGTAGCTCAGAGAGCAGTCGCCAGTCCCCCGCGCCATGCCTTTTCTCGTACTCCACATACTTCAGGCCCAAGTTGATCACCTTGTTCCCAGAGTCTTTCTGGCTGTCGTGGAACATCTGCTTGACCAGTGCCGCCAAGCTGGAGAACATATACCCCGAGCCGCACGGGTACTCTGCAAAGATTTTCAGCTCAAAGTCCAGCGTCAGCTTGGCATCGAAGGCAAAGATCCGCCCCACCAGGCTGTGGTCCTTCTTGAAGCGCACGTTGAAGGGGGTGCAGCCGGAGAGGGTGAGCAGGGCCCCTCGTACAGCCTTGGGTCGGCCGGCCCAGTCGTCTGCTCGGTTCCGTACACTCTCTGACAGCTCGGCCAGAGCCTCTGCGTTCCTCTGCTTCTCCCTCAGCTCCTTCTCAAACTCAGGGCTCAGGAAGGAGGCCACACCCATGCCCATGCTCAGCTGCCTCTTGGTGATCTCGTTCAGCATGGGGGCAGAGAGGGTGAGGGGGGTTCCTCCGACTCTGGTATTTAAACCGGGCACAGCTGCTAGCAACCCGTGCGGAGCACCCACAAGGCCTTGTGTCATTAAATTGGGTGGAACGGTACACACCATGGGTCGTCTGGCGTTGTTAGGGCTCTGTCCACCGGCATCTTGTTGTGGGCCCCCGTCATCGATTCTGTGCAGACCGTTGGGGAGCCGTGCTGGGGTTCCGTAGTCCCCTCTACCCCTTTCAAAGCGTTCAGGAGGTGGCCTACCACCCTCCATAGGTCCATCTCTTCCACCTGGGCCATGTTTGGTGGGCTGTGGACCCGGGGACCTGTCACCCTGCATACCATGAGTTATTTTCAAATGCCTGGCCGTCTCTATGAGGAATTCAATACGGTCTGCCCCTTCATAATTCACACAGCCTCGGCAGACAGTCTCGCTAAAGTCCCAGATCATAGCCCATGGCATCTTAGGCAAATCGCAAAGGTAACAGCACCACTGCCGCCTTGAATACGACTGGGAGGAGGACATATTTGATAGGCCCTCTTATCTTTCTGGCTTTCTGAGGTCCTGGTTAAACAGATTTATCCTTCAATAGTTCAGGAACAATCGCCGCTTCTGTTACTTCTCAAATACCTCAAAAAATATATATGATACACTTTTTTTGTAATAAACACACAAAAAATAGTGTTTACCCTCTTTCGGTCGCCTGCGCCCATGAAGTGTTTCTACTAGAAGACTGTCTTTGCTGGAACTTACACAACTCCGTGATAATGATGCATTCTGGGATTTATTGTTTTCGTTCTGCGAGGGCCTTCGTGAGTACGTGCCTCGTGAATAGCATCAGTTGCGTCTAAAATGCGAATATAGACTGCACACAGACCAATGTTTACGAAAAGTTATTATATGGATATTAATAAACACTGTATTTAAAATAATATATATTTACAAAGGAACCGACATGCGCAACTCACGCAGCCCAGATCCTCGCGAACCGAGCGAGCTAGTGTATCCAGGTCAAAGGTGACTTTTTTTTAACAACACATGTTCTTGCACCCATGCGCATTTAGTTGGACTAAGTTACAATTTTACAATTTAGCAGTACACAGAGGTCATGTCAAACGATGTATCTTCGTCAAGTGATGAGGCAAGTGACACCGAGGAGGTTCCGCAAAAACGGAGAAAGCAGGGTAAGTTTTTTACATCTTAAATAACGTTAGTTAGCTATCTAGCTAATGTTAGCGACTACAATCAAGTCCATCAAAGCTGTCTGCCAGGTATCTAGTAAATCCTGTTAGGAATCAAAATTAGGGATGCTGCAATGGGCAGACAGCATTGTGTATTATATGGCGAATTCCAAAATAAACACACAGATTACGTTCACTTCGCTAGCTAGCTAGCTAATAACAATAACTATGTTTATCCCTTCAGCTTCAAGGTATCAGTGTCCAGCTGATTTTGTGGCATTTGCCCACAAACCCTGTGCCAGTACCCTCATCGAAAGGGTTTGTGAGGACAACACAGAATTATGGCTCATCAAAGCTCCCAGCAGTTTCAACCCGGCCAGGTAGGCTATCCTTCTTTCCATTTATATGAATTATCATAGAAGTGTCATGATTCACTTCTAATAACAGACAGAGATATCTAACAAAGTCCTCAGAATTTCTTGGTCATTTATTAGAAGTGAGACACCATCCACTTCCATTGCTTTACACCCACATGGTCTATATCTGGTGTGCGTAACCTCTTAACATACTGTAATCTCTCTCTCCCCCACAGTTTCAGCAGTCTGAAGATGCCTCTGTCTGGGCTGCAGACCATGCAGGCCCCTGCCCAGCAGTCGTGTAGTGGTGGGAACATCAGGCAGATCTACAGCGTGCTGGGTGGGCCCTCTGGTGCTGCGGACCTTCATCTCCTCACCAGTCACCCCCAGACGCTCGACTTGGTGGTCTGTGCCCCGGCCTTCAGCGGGCTCCTCAACATCTGTGAGAGCTACGGTGACTGCAGCACCAACCAGACCCCCATTGCCATCCCAGCCACCCCAGCCCCCACTGTGCCCCCGGGGCTCCGCCAGCGCTTCCAGCCTTTCGGAAGCAGGACCCCCACCCTCTCCAGACTGATGGAGGATACACCGGATACTCCGCTGCCGTCTACACCAGAGACGCCTCTCAGGGTCGCACTGGACCCGGGAGAGGAGAGGAAGAGCAAGAAGAAAAAGAAGAAAGACAAACTTATAAAGACAGAGGAGATGGAGGAGGGGATCAGGGTGAAGCAGGAGCTGCTAGAGATGACTCACAGCCCAGAGGAGCCATATAAACTTCCTGGGCAGGAAGCTGAGCTCTCGGAAGAGAAGAGGAAGAAGAAGAAGAAAAAGAAGGATAAGAACAGGGAAGAGGCGGAGGACACTGTATATTCATCTTTTAATGTAATTAAAAAAGAGGTGGAAGTTAAAGTTGAACCAATGGACAATTCCTATGGTGAAGTTGAAGATTCTGGAAAAAGGAAGAAAAAGGTGAAGAAAAACAGGCATGATGATGACTAGTCTGTTGTTTTTTTGTGGTAATCTGGCTTTGTGAAGTTATAATAATAATAATAATAGTATCATTCAATTAAGCAGTTCAACAAATAATTATTATTCTACTGTACAGTCATTTGGATTTTGGGAGGGAAATTTGATCATCTAATAAAGCCGAGACGATAACACATACTGGAGTGTACAGACTTGTGCCTCTTCACATGAAACAAAAATATAAACGCAACATGTAAAGTGTTGGTTTCATGAGCTGAAATAAAATATCCTGAAATTTTCCATACTCAAAAAAAGCGTATTTCTCTCATTCTGTGCACAACTTTGTTTACATCCCTGTTAGTGAGCGTTTCACCTTTGTCCAGATAATCCATCCACCTGACAGGTATGGCATATCAAGAAGTTTATTAAACAGCATGATCATTACATGGGTGCACCTTGTGCTGGGGACAATAAAAAGCCACTCTAAAATGTGCTGTTTTGTCACACAACACAATGCAAGTATTGAGGGAGTGTGCAATTGACATAACTGCAGGAATTGAATGTTAATATCTCTACCATAACCTGCCTTCATTGTTTTAGAGAATTTGGCAGTACGTCCAACCGGCCTCACCATGTGTTACCACGCCAGCCCAGGACCTCCACATCTGGCTTCTTCACATGCGGGATCATCTAAGACAAGCCACCTGGACAGCTGATGAAACTGGGTTTGCACAACCGAAGAATTTCTGCACAAACTGTCATAAACCGTCTCAGGGAAGTTCATCTGCTTGCTCGTCGTCCTCACTAGGGTCTTGACCTAACTGTAGTTAGGAGTTATAACCGACTTCAATGGGCAAATGCTCACTTTCAATGGCCGCTGGAGAAGTGTGCCCTTCACGGATGATTCACTGTTTCGACTGTACCGGGCAGATGGCTTGTATGGCGTTATGTGGGCAAGCGGTTTGCTGATGTCAACGTTGTGAACAGAATGCCCCATAGTGGCGGTGGGGTTATGGTATGGGAAGGTGTAAATTAAGGAAGATGAACACAGTTGCCTTTTATCAATGGCAATTTGAATGCACAGAGATACCGTGACTAGATCCTGAGGCCCATTGTCGTGGCATTCATCCGCCGCCATCACCTCATGTTTCAGCATGATGTTGCATGGCCCCATGTTGCAAGGGTATGTACACAATTCCTGGAAGCTGAAAATGTCCCAGTTCTTCCTTGGCCTATATACTCACCAGGCATGTCACCCATTAAGCAGGTTTGGGATGCTCTGGATCAACATGTACAACAGCGTGTTCCAGTTCACGCCAATATCCAGCTACTTCGCACAGCCATTGAATAGGAGTGGGACAACATTCCACAGGCCACAATTAACAGCATGATCAACTCTATGCAAAGAAGATGTGTTGCTCTGCATGAGGCAAATGTTGGTCACACCAGATACTGACTGGTTTTCTGATCCACGCCCCTACCTTTTGTTTTAAGTTATCTGTTACCAACAGATGCATATCTGTATTCCCAGTCATATGAAATACATAGATTAGGGCCTAAGGAATTTATTTAAATTCACTGATTTCCTTATATGAACTCAGTCAAATCTTTGAAATTGTTGAATGTTGCATTTATATCTTTGTTCAGTGTAGTTAATTTATCCTCAATGCTACCATTAACTATTGATTCTGCTGCAGGCCTGCAGTACTCTGGCTCCACAGGCAGATAGCGCTGTGGTACAGTGGTTCTTCCCTGGTTACCGGACACAGATTCGGTGGCTTGCCTCTCTGCCTGCTCTCACTCTGCACTGGAGTGTGGTCCTGTTTTCTAATGAGTTCAGAGACACCTCTGGTGCTATCCGACTCAATGTCTGTACTTTCCTCCCACTACACTCCATGTATGCATCACTTACTCACTGCAAGGCTGTGGCAGAGACGCTTTTCCCTCTCTTTTCAGACACATTATTGTATTTTTAAAGGTTGCATTTGGTTGGTTTGATGTTGAGTAAATTACGCGTTGTGAACAAAATATTGTTGAATATCCATAAAACATAAAACACATTTTTAAAAATGGTATAAAAGGTTATGTTTTTTATTTTTAATTTTTAATTCTGTTCCTGAATAACTAAAAAACTTGCATGGAAATTCTAATCAGAATTAATTTTTCATTCTTGCTGCTCAGAGAGTATCTCGAAGACAACAGCTGCAATTTTGTAGCTCTGGTATGGAGAGAATAGAACTTTGATGTTGGATCTTTTGCGATATTTCTATGTATTCACACATTGCACGTCTCACAGACACGTGCAATGTGTGTCTGTGTGTGTGTGTTAGGGATCTGCTTCAGGTATGGTGCTGCAGATAACTTGGCTCCTAGCTAGTGGGTTACACAACAGGTCAACAGCAGAACATTCACTCCTGTTCTGTGGGTGTCTTACACCGCCACTGCCCACCTTTGCTGTCTCACGGGCTAACAGATTTAACCATGACTGGTTATTTGTCCGTTTCCATTTGATCCACTTGAGGAGAGCAGTCGTTGTCCTCCAGCAACAAACCATTCTGGTGCTTGTGTCTTCCTCCACATTGTGCACACGGTCATTAGTGTTCAGTGGATTAGCCATAGGGTCACCAGGTCAAGTCACAGCTGGGACAATGAGGCCCTCAAGTGAAGCACCTGGACGTGAAACAGAATTCTAGTAGAATTCTTAGTATGTTCCCCTCTATCTCTATGCGTTGATGTATTGTGTCATGGGGATGGTTTTGCTATGTGCGCTGCAGGTAGCTTGAACAGTAATTGCTGTCTGGTGAAGCAGATTAATAATTGAATGCAGTCTGAAGTTAAGATACAACGTGTCCAGACTGCAGAGCAGGATTGGGCCTTGCGCGCCCCAACCGATGCAAATGATAAGATTTGTGGGGAGGGAGAGGGGAGCGACTAGTGGGGGTAATGCATTGGAGAACCAATCTCGCCGGCTGTACCCCCCCCCCTTCTCTTCCCCCCTTCTCTTCCCCCCTCTTCCCTCTTCCCTCCCCATCACTGCAGCGATTCCCTCTCCCTCTCCCTCTCCCTCTGTAGTGCTCTCCTTTTCAACCAGCGCTCTCTAGCCAGCCTGCTGCAATGTGAGGGTTTCCATGGCAACGCAGACCTGCCAAGGACCATGGTGCTCTGTTCTGTGGCAATGGAGAGAGAGAGAGAGAAAGCGCGAGAGGGGTTCGGCTCATCAATGTATTATACGTGAGCTCCACCACTTTGGGCATGCTAAGATTGGTGTCTCGGAAAGCTGCAGTCCCCCTCTGCTTTCCTCTCTGTCCTTTTCTTTCCAAGCCCATAACACTCAGCATTTGACAGGGATTAAAGTGCATGGATCGATGCAGAGAGAAATGGTCCATTGGTTTAAGGATGACAGTGAAATTGGTCTGTGTCGCTAAATGTAATGAGAATTGGCATTGCGTTCTGGCGTTGTTTGCCCTTGGATGAATAAGTGCCTCCCTGACATTGCTTTGGCTGCAGGAGAGCGCCTCCAAAACAAGTCCTACCACACCAGCAACTTCATTGCATACTAATGCCTTAACATGACGCACACTCAGCCCTCCCATTCAAAGAGTTGAAATATGTCATTGAACCGAACAGGCTGAGGCCGCCTCTGCAATCTAGAAGAAACACAATACAGAAGTACGTCATCTTTAAAAGTGTTGAATACACATTGTGCTCAGAATGATAAGACGTACTGTCAATGGAGACTGACCCTGTACCGTTGATCAGGTGGACGAGGGTTTGGGAAGCTGTCGCTGATGATGTTTGGGGTCTTTTCTTCTCCTGGGCTTCATGTTGATTTGAATGGGCTCCTCTTGTCTACTTCTTTTCTGTTGAATGTTACCTGAAGAACTGGACGCCATGAATGTGCTGTGCCTATTGGTGCTCGAGGGAAAAGCATTCAGCACAAATGGCTATCTAATGTAGATAAGCGTGTCGATAATTGATGATTGTAGATAAACTGATTGAAAAGCAATGTATTTACTTTTGATATTAGCCATTCAAATGAACAAAACTTCAATGGGGAATGGTCTGCACTGAGGAAAATCTGTTGCTATGCACTAAGTCAAGTCAGACATATGCTATGAAAGCAGCCCGAGCTGTCTTTGCAGCCAGTCTCCATGACAACCTCAATGCTATTTCCCTCATTGTTGTCTTGGACCAGCGTTAGACATCCTGAAAGCGTTTCTTGGACCCTAATTCGTAAAAGCCTGGATGTCCTTCTATGGGCTTGCATGTAGTCTTAGTCGTTATTCCCAGGTGGCAGTGTAGACTTCTGGAGGAACAAGACAGCAGAGAGAGACAGCAGTCCCCTCGGGGAGAGACAAGTCCTTGCTTTGACCTTCACAGTGGCAGGGAAGAAGGAGCAGTGAGCAGTTCAAACATCCCCGTAGCCCATACACTGGAGACTAAGACTCCTAAAAATCAACCTTGGTGATACTACATTGTCTGCATGCTGTGCCGTGCCACTAAACACTGGCATTAGCCATATAATACTGAAGATCATTCCCTCCTTCACTCCAACATATGAACTTCAACTAGTTCCATGTCAGTGGCGTTTAAACATTTGTCACTTAATTGTATTCACATGTATGGTATAGAATGGAATGTGTATATGTACTGTACACCCTAAGACACATTATGTCATAGAATATACATAATATTGGTGGGATGTTAAAACATTTTGTAAATATTGAATATGGACAGTAATGCGGGTTACTTTTATTCGAGAATGACGTCATTGACTTCAATGCAGTGAAATAGATCACATAACTACAGTCAATTGTAACCGTAATTCCTCCATTAATTCAGAGTGGACTGCACAGCTGATCTGTCTGTGCAGCTGGACAAGCTGTGCAGGTTAAGTGCTTTGCTCAAGGGCAGAGCAGCACTATCTCCTCCTGGGACTTCACAAGGACCAGATGACACCATACCTTAGTGAGTCCTTAATAATGTATCAACTCACTGTCTCTAATGCAGTCTGACTGGCATCATTTGCGATCTTTCAAGACTTCATAGTATCTCATTTAACAGAAGGAATCAAACAAACATTGTTAGCAGAAATGTGTGCAATACTATTTAATGTACCACTTCATACAGTTGAAGTCGAAAGTTTACATACACCTTATCCAAATACATGTAAACTCAGTTTTTCACAATTCCTGGCATTTAATCCAAGTAAATATTCCCTGTTTTAGGCCAGTTAGGATCACCACTTTATTTTAAGAATGTGAAATGTCAGAATAATAGTAGAGAGAATGATTTATTTCAGCTGTTCATTACATTCCCAGTGGTTCAGAAGTTTACGTACACTCAATTAGTATTTGGTAGCATTGCTTTTAAATTGTTTAGCTTGGGTCAAACGTTTCGGGTAGCCTTCCACAATCTTCCCACAATAATTTGGGTGAATTCTTGCCAATTCCTCTTGACAGAACTGGTGTAACTGAGTCAGGTTTGTAGGCCTCCTTGCTCGCACACGCTTTTTCAGTTCTGCCCACAAATATTCTATATGGTTGAGGTCAGGGCTTTGTGATGGCCACTCCAATACCTTGACTTCGCTGTCCTTAAGCCATTTTGCAATAACTTTGGAAGTATGCTTGGGGTCATTGTCCATTTGGCAGACCCATTTGCGACCAAGCTTTAACTTTAACTGATGTCTTGAGATGTTGCTTCAATATATCCATATAATTTTCCTTTCTCATGATGCAATCTATTTTGTGAAGTGCACCAGTCCCTCCTGCAGCAAAGCACCCCCACAACATGATGCTGTCACCCTCGTGCTTCACGGTTGGGATGATGTTCTTCGGCTTGCAAGCCTCCCCCTTTTCCCTCCGAACATAACGATGGTCACTATGGCCAAACAGTTTGATTTTTGTTTCATCAGACCATAGAACATTTCTCCAAATAGTATGATCTTTGTCCCCATGTGCAATTACAAACCGTGGTCTCGCTTTTTTATGGCGGTTTGGAGTAGTGGCTTCTTCCTTGCTGAGCAGCCTTTCAGGTTATGTCGATATAGGACTGGTTTTACTCTGGATATAGATACTTTACCTGTTTCCTCCAGCATCTTCACAAGGTCCTTTGCTGTTGTTCTGGGATTGATTTGCACTTTTCGCACCAAAGTACATTAATCTCTAGGAGACAGAACGCATCTCCTTCCTGAGCAGTATGACGCCTGCGTGGTCCCATGGTGTTTATACTTTCGTACTATTGTTTGTACAGATGAACGTGGTATCTTCAGGCATTTGTAAATTGCTCCCATTGTTGAACCAGACTTGTGGAGGTCTACAATTTCTTTCTGAGGTCTTGGATGATTTCTTTTGATTTTCCCATTATGCCAAGCAAAGAGGCACTGAGCTTGAAGGTAGGCCTTGAAATACATCCACAGGTTCACCTCCAATTGACTCAACTGATGTCAATTAGCCTATCAGAAGCTTCTAAAGCCATGACATCATTTTCAGGAATTTTCCAAGCTCTTTAAAGGCATAGTCAATTTAGTGTATGTAAACTTCTGACTCATTGGAATTGTTATACAGTGAATTATAAATGAAATAACTTGTCTGTAAACAATTGTTGAAAAAATGACTTGTGTCATGCACAAAGTAGATTTCCTAACCGACTTGCCAAAACTATAGTTTGTTAAGAAGAAATTTGTGGAGTGGTTGAAAAACGAGTCTGACTCCAACCTAAGTGTATGTAAACTTCCGACTTCAACTGTATATAGCCCTACAAAAGGATTGTCTATTTTGCACAACATCCTTATTTTTAGCAGTGTAGCTAATTCAACCTTGCATAAATTGTCATACCAACACAATGTGTTTTAGTAGTGGATGAGATTTGTTAGTGTGAGTGTGCTGTGGACAGTTTTGTCTCTCTGTGTGGCCTGGGGGACCGTCGTTTTGTCAGAGGCCAGGTTTCAGGGGCCAGGGCGCTGGATGAGGAGCACGTAACCTGTCGAAGGGGGCCACCGCTGGCCCTGCCAACCCTGCTGTGCACCCATCTGCCGCTGGGCAGCAATATGCCCACATGGCTCCATCTGTCCAGTACCCCCCACACACACACACACACACACACACACACACTTACATGTCTTCACCCACCGTCTCCATTTCTTTTAGGGGTGAACTAGATAAATGGGGAAGCAGCGGAGGAAAATGGGTCACGGGTGCTTTGTATACCTCCTCCATGTGTATGGTTTAACCTTCAAGTACTTGCTGCTGTCGCTGGAACCATGGACAGGCATTTTATATGACTCAAAGTGGAAATCCTGACGTGTGATCCAATTACAAATATGGCAGAGGCTTTTCCCCCCCTGCCATTTTCACTATTACAGTATGCATGAAGCTTGAGCCAGAGTTTTTGGTTCAGAATAGTATCAAATTAGAGTTAAGTGGGTCAAGATTGCAGTAGGCTAATTTCCTTCCTTAAATAATCACTGATTAGTCCTGGATATTAACACATTAGTGGTCCTACAATCAGAGAGTACTCCATGCATGTATGATAGTAGAAAAAATGTATCTCGGCTGAAACTGGACTTCCTCCCATTATGAGTTCTCAGAAAGCAGGCTCAATAATCTGAGTTATGTAAAACAGGATTATGTCTACTGCAAGTATTGCATAAATACCCCTGTCATTCTAAATTCTCTGTGTGGTGTTCATCCATTAGTTTGTAATACAAAGGTGACCCTTCAATCCTCAGCCTTAAAAGTCAGTTTAGTTGACAATTTATCCATTTTGATAAGTGATTTTTCTGCCAGATGTCGATTGTCTAACCGTTATGTGTTGTCTTGGTCTTTGGGAGGAATAAATAGCAGACGTTTCGTTTTCCTGCCCATTTTATCTGATTAGATTAGTCTGACTTACTGAATGGCCATAAAGCCTATAATAACTCGAAGGGGTTCAGTCCAAAAGGGATAGTATCAAGGTCATTAATCCACTATTCATTGTGTACTACTTAATGTGTCTAGTCTACGACCTTCCCCAGTTGAATAATGTCTTACCTTTTGTACTTTCTTCAACCTTTACCTTCTTGTCCCCTGTGTTCCTCTGTATAACCATTCTCGGACTCCTAACCCCTGTTCTTCCCCTGTGTGCCTGCTCAAGGCTAAAGTAGCAGCTCCTTACCCCATCAGCCCACGGGGTAAAATCCACAACTGCCTCCATCTGTCTCAAACTGGGCCAAGTTATTTGGATCTCCCCTGGCTTCTCCCTTATGGTTCGTTGGCATGTTGCAGAATCTTCCATCTCCGGCCGCCTAAGTGTCAGGCCAGGCCTCCTTAGAAAGGTCAAATATGTTTGTGTTTCCCGCGGCCTGAAAAAGACTAATGTGTGCCTTCAGGGTTAAAGCCATCCTTGGAATGTCTCCGGGTGGCGGGTGTACAGTATAAGTCTGTGGCAAGACAGGAAGTCAGGCGTCAGGTGATGAGTGGTCGGTTGGTGTCAAAGGACTTTGAATTTCACCATGCAGTCTGTATCGACCAGTGTAGAGTACCTACGAGTACCCTGCTGTCTCTGTAAGGAAATCACAGTGTTGCACCTCTGTGATCGATTAGCAAGCCCTGGCTGGAACTCATTAACCATAAGCAAATGGGTGAGTCAGTGTACTGTTTAATATACCTGTCTGCCTTGTTTTGTAATTGTTCAAATGAGCTGTATAACACAAATTGTTGGGACAATGACTATACATGGCACAGCTATGGTTGATAATCAATTATGTGAGCATTTAGTAAGTACTGTATGCAGTTTCCTTGGGATAATGTAATGAAATGAAGTATCATTTACAAAGACAGTTAAGGATCACACACACACACACACCATCATCGGTTGGCAAATTATATGCACCCAAAAAACATCTCCATTGTGCAAACCCACCCACAACCCACCCAGGCTCAGAATTCTATTGGTATGCTGCACTGTCACTTCATTTCCCTGTAGGATCATGTTGAAACTAACCACACAGAGACAGTTCCTATATAGGATATTGGAATAATACAGCAGGCACTGCTTAGGCTTCCCTTGTATACCGTAGAAAATGTATTTATTAAAGCATATGCTCGAGAACTGAAAACAACAACTGCAAGATTGCAGAACATATCATGTACCATAAAATTGATAAAGGAATCACTGTACACGCTACAGTGTTTTAAAATCACAGCTTTTGCATCGCAATTTAAACGTAATTATTCTAACTTGTATTTATACACATAATAATCAAACATTAATTACATTTGAAGTACTTTTTGGAATAGTTAAGAATGTAATGTGTTTCTTATTTTAAACATAGTCTGTAATGTTGGTTAGAAATATCACAACAGCAACAACAACAAAAATAAACATACAAAAACGTACAATCATTGTTCAGTATTTTGCTTATCTGACTGGCATAAATTATTAAATCAATTTGATTTAAAGAGAATGATAAACCAGATGGAATAAATACAGATTTTGGTCTGTATAATAAATGTTCTGAAATATAATCTATAAACTGGCCGTGAAGCAAAGTACCATAATTATAAGATCATTGGCTACACCTGTCATTGCATAGGCCCCGCCCTCATACACATTTAACTACCTGTGGAACAGCCTATTACACTAACAGGCTAGTAAGTTCAATGCCTATGTAATGTAAAGTGTTGCCAAAGGACAACAGGCATTTTCCACTTTAGTTGCTTAGGATGTTGGAATCATTTTTGCATTGTTGCTCGTCAAATATGGACAGCTCTTGTACCAGTGCAGATGGCACGTTTAAGTGGGAGAGGTCCGTTGAGGTTTTCTTCAACCTTGGGGTTTGTTGTAGCTCAGTGGGTTTAAGCTCATTTCCAGGTCCAGGAAATTGATATCACTTTCTTAAATGATGGATACTTGTTAAATGCATAGAAGGTACGTGCAAATGGTAGACAGCAACAATTGAATGCTGAAAAACAAGTGTGGATTTAGTTACAAGATTTCAGTCTTATGACAGTCTACAATTTGTATCTTCCTCAATCAAAGACAAAGTATTAGTTTCCTAGACAAACATGCAACAAGTAGATGAAAACATTCAAGAAATAACCCAAACATTGACCTGAGTCCTTGTAAAAATGCGAACATTTCGGTATAACTGTTAGAACACAAACTTTGTCTTACGCTGGCAGTCGAAATACAAATTGCATTCTGTTTGTCAAAAATATACATTCCAATTTCAAATGTAATTAAATTACAAATAATCTCCTTTATCAGCCAATACTTTAAAATCTGATGTAGTCTATAATTAAACATTTGTCTTCCCTAATTTTTATACAAAATATTGCATTAAAAATACATGTATCTATTGATTCAAGCAGAGGTAGGGTGAAATTGTCATTCAATGTCTCTGTAGCCATGTTCATTTTTTAGTCAAAATTTTATCTTTAATTCTTGGTCAGAACTTTCTCTTAACTCTTGGTCAAAATATCTCATAAGGGAACAAATCTCAAACAATGGCTGTTTGCATTATTATTCTTATCCTCTGTATCAACCTGTGCCTGGAATAGCCAAGCACAAGAGAATAGAAATGAGCTTCCATGGAATTCAATTAGGCAGTATAGCACTGTGATTTGCCAAGGATTAGGTGCTTGTGTATTTTTCAAATTCAAAACATCTGCTGTTTATTCTGGCAAATGCATAGCCCCCTTACCAGCGACCTAGGTAACAGAGCAGTAGTGTGTGGGTGGACACGGGTGTGCTGTTGCGGACAGGAATCTGAACAGCTACACACAGTAGGTCTGGTGATGGGACTAATGCTACTGTACTGTAGCCACAGTCAAAGCAGGTCCGGTTTACAGTCTGATTGTGCTAAACGCAGATAAAAAATAATTATTAGCAACACATTTCTGTACACATCAATTACTATATGTGTAATGTAGCACCCCCCCATGTTTGCTGAAATTGCCTTGGAGGATTGCCTTGGAGGACTTATCCTGTGAACTCCATACGGTCAAGTCCTGACTTGGCTGTTATTATGACATTATTAATGGGAGTTGTCTTTGATGTCCTTGTTCTTAGGTGAGGGAGCAAGTAGAAGAACTAGGTGCACAATCTAGTCGCTCCAGCCTCAAGCATACTGTATTAGGGCAAACTCTTTGTCTCTCACTCTCTGTCCTCTAGGACTAGGATGTTAGCCAACACTAGCATCAGCTGAGAAGCAGTGAGGAGAAGCACAGAGATCTCAGCAACAAGGCATTACGTCTATCCTACCTCTCCTGTCTAACTTTCCGAATGGGACAGGGGAATTCCATGGAACAGCCGGTCTGGGATTTACAGGGATTCTTGGGATGAACAAGGGAATGGAAAAAGAGCAGCGAGGAGGAGAAGGAAAATCAATGTCGCCTCAGGCAGGAGAGATGCACAATTAGCAGGATTGGCAGCATTGGCGAAGATGAAACACAAGCTGTCCTACCACCAATCCAGTCCAACTGGCAGGAGAGATAGATGGGACGTATAATGGAGGGGCCTAATCTGTCATTGTAGCGGCTTCACCAGATGCCCAGAGGTTTTCACAGAAAACACAAGCCACAAATGGGGCTTACAGGGATTGAGTAGTATTCCGTTGAGTGAATAATACAGTGCAAACGCACCCTTTAAAGGGATAGTTCACCCAAATTCCAAAAATGAAACGTTGGTTTCCTTACCCTTTAAGCAGTCTATGGACAAGGTATGACAGCAATCAATGCTTTGGTTTGGTTTCCCTAGCACTGTTTCAACACGCTAACGTTTTTGAATTTGTAGCATAAATCTCATTCAAGTCATTTTTTGCACATCCTTTTCGAAACATACACTACCTTTCTGGCCATTTTGAGCCTGTAATCGAACCCACAAATGCTGATTCTCCAGATACTCAACTAGTCTATAAAAGGCTAGCTTTATTGCTTCTTTCATCAGAACACAGTTTTCAGCTGTGCTAACATAATTGCAAAAGTGTTTTCTCAATTAGCCTTTGAAAATGATACACTTGGATTAGCTAACACAACGTGCCATTGGAACACAGGAGTGATGGTTGCTGATAACGGGTCCCTGTATGCCTATGTAGATATTCCATAAAAAAATCTTTCAAAAACAAGGACACTTCTAAGTGACCCCAAACTTTGAACGGTGGTGAAGCTCAACAAAATATGTGACTTTGTTGAGCTTCACAATCAATTTTAACGACCTTGGATGATTTGGACATGATGAGTGAAAAGTGCTAATACTGGTCCCATGACTGGAATGGGATTTGTGCCACAAATGCTAAAACGTAAAGCATGTATTGCTGTCATACTTTGTCCATAGACTGCATACAGGGTAAGGAAACTGTGTAATGTTGTAATTTGGGTGAACTATCCCTTTTAGGTTCAGTTATTCTCCATTCATCTCATAACTTACCTCCTTTCAGTTCATTGACGCTCTGGATGACTACAAAGCCATCAAGGACACAAAACAAACACATCTACTGTAGTGCCTAACAAAAGGCGCATCAAGGTTCTGACATTGTTCTATTACGAAAGCTCAGGGGCTCATTACAACTTTTGGCTTCATATTGTACCATAACGTTATTTTAGCTGCCTTACAAATTGCCTTGATTTGGGAGGTGTGTGCAGTAAACCATAAACTCTGCTTCATTCTGAACCTTGGAGGTACTTCTTTAATGTATGGAAGGTTTGTGAGACAGGTTTGGTTTTCAGACCATGCTGTGAATGTTGATAAACCTGGGGACTCTCTGCTGTGCTGCAGGTCAATAAACCAATAGCCAATGCATGGAGAGGTCTAAGCCCATTGGCCAGAAGTTGCTTGGATCTGCCTACATCCACAGATCCTGATAGGTTGGCTGTGGAGACATGGTGAATGCGGGGGGTGGTGTTTGCTGGTTGGATGAACTGGTTGGTGCACAGTGATAGTGGGAGGATGAAAATGTCAAAGAGCAACATAGCCTCCATCTTGATTGTGTCATTTCTATTGCATTGGGTGTACTGGATGAGGTGAGACGAGTCCCAACCTTTCCGATCGTCTCATAACCTCTGATTGCTATGCTGCTTGTTCAGCAAAAGCATGGTAATGTCCAACATTGTCATTCATGTCCTCCTTAAATACCTAAACCCGCTTGAAATATTCTTTCTGCCTCGGGTAAACATGTGTGTTTGTGAAACACCACAATATCATGAGCAATGTTGTATTACAGGACAAGGGGTGTTTAACTTACCTCTTTTGGGGATTGGTTATAGTAAGAACTGTATTCTGTCCAATATCAACTGTTTTTCAAGCACCTCTTTGAGTATTAACATGGTAAACCAATGTGTGGGCCTTGATGAATTAATTAGTAAGACTAATGATGTCTACCTGACAATTAGCTTCAATGGTTTATTTAACCCATTATTACCATGTACAAATGAACAAAACCGTTACAACATTTTGCATTCATTGGTCCAAAACCTCTCCTGATGGTGACATTAACACGGACACCAACGTTTGTTTTATTATTAGCGTCTAAATGTTGCACTAATTTGACAATGTACCATCCATTCTAACAGTTCAAAAAAAGATGTTTTCATTGCAAAAAATAGTAACATGCAATGACTCATAATTACATTAACTCATGTCACACAAATTGTGGTTGAAATGTCATCATTTTGCAATACGTATAATTTTTTTTGTCCTACACATTCGTTTTCAACAGCGTTGGTCTCATTTAGGTTGTAAACAATACAGCATTTGCTTGCTCCTTTAAGTGGGTGCACATCATCCCTCAGAATAATTGCTAAGCAACCATTACATGAGCATTGGAAATCATCGTCGTCTTTGGGCTCCATAGAAATCATTAGGGCAGAATAAAGTGGGACAACTGCAGAAGGCAGGATATAAAGGGAGATCAAGAAGATATCCTGAGAATCACTATTTCTCTGTCTGTCTATCCTCTTGTTTTTAGACGAATGGGCCTGGCCCCGGCAGCTAGAGAGGATGGTTGAGTATCATGTGGGAAGCAGGTTGACTGGCAACGTGCTCCTTTTGGAAACATGGAGGAGACATGTTAATGTGGATCTGGTCGAGTAGTATGTTATCGATGGAGAACATCACATGGTGCTGGCGTGTGGTAGGGGATGACTCAGGGATAGGGTAGTGGTGGAGAGTGGTTGGGTGGGAGGGTTATGAACGATAGAGTCGGCTCAGGTCACATGATGAAGTTCCAGCTATAACGGAAGGGGATTCCATTGGTGAATGGAAGCCCTCCAGGTTTTAGCTTTGGTGGACATTGGACAGAACACCCACCCACCAAGGCTCAGACAGCAGCCTTTCCATTCACACACTCTCTCCCTCATACACACACACACACACACACGCACTCACATACACACACGCCACTCATACCATATGGCCCCGCCCCCAGACCAAGCACATGGTTTCAGGCACAAACTTGCAATGTGTTACTTGGATGAGACTGAGTGTAGTGGGAGGTGAAGAATAAGACAACAGAAGACAGGTGATGCTAAAATGAACATTTATAATGACTGTTGTTGCTGTCGGAAAAGAATAATCCTTAAAAAAAGATTAAATATATATTAGCACTAGATTGCTGACTTCACTGGTAATCCACAAGTCAATAAACACAACTCACTACTTTTTTTTACTTTTTTTTTTACAAACACAATGCTACAATTACATTAAATATTCAATACTCTTTAAGTCAGTTAATGAATGGTGTTAAAAGCAACCACTAAAATACTAAAAAACAAAACAATAATTCACCTTTCCAGTCATTCCCTTTTTCTTGTTGTGTTGTCATTTATTAATAGTATATAATAAGTTGAAAATAAATAGCTCATGAAGTGTTATCAGAAAATGAGGCTGGCAGCATAAAGCATTGTGAGTGGAGCCCAAAGCTAAGCAATGATATGGTCAGTCCAGTCTAGCTGTGTCAAATGAATACTTTCAGTCTTCTTCGATCTACTAAACCCACTGACCGAGATATGTCTCAGTTGGCACTACGGGCACCTTTGTCATGTTGGCATTTACATTCAGCAACGCCCACCAACAATATGCCCAATTAACATAATCGTAGTTATAAACGATATCACTTTTACTCTATTGCACTAAAGAGGGCTCAACTTCCTTTTTGTGGTTTGGGAGCGACACAGGTTTTCCCTAGTCTTGTGTGCCCCGCATCTAGTGTAAGGTGCCGAGTCTAGCAAGTTCTCCACATTGATATGTTCTTCCAACTACCAAGCATGTACAATAACTACGACTCACACTAAGCAAAACGAAACCACCAACGAATACAGCTACGGTAGCAAATGTAAACAATTCTATCATGAGGATGATTTTCAGCTCCAGAACTGAATTCTCTTTTGCGTTTTTACATCCTTTTATCGAAGTGGAGCTAGCATGGAAATAAACAACTACAAATACAGCAGGTCACACCAATGTCAATACAACAAGCTACTGTAGCAGAACAAATGAGTAGATGTATGGGGTGCGTCTTTCTTTTCCCCTTTCCCGCTAGGTGGGTTTTATGCTGCCGGCCCCATTCTGTTGAACACGCCTCTCTTTACAGCTCAACAAAATCTGACAAAAATATTTACAATGAGAGAAAAATGAAATTGTGGAGAAACAGTTGTTTCGTTTTTTTTGTTGTTGTTTGTCTGTATTTTTTTTGTGTGGATGATTTTTCATTCTTTATCTCTGAGAATTGCCCCAGTGATGAGAAACAAGCAAAGCAAATCCAATCATTTCAACTAGAATTGCACAGTCTCAAATCGTTTTGGTGATGGAATGGAGATTTAAGTCCAAACAGTTTGATGAACATAGAAGGGAAGGAAGAAGGTCAATAAAGTTCATGAGGGGTGAAGAGTTCAAAGTTCAGAAGACAGAGGATGGCTGCGCAGCTGACGATTACACTCCTCACACCATTCTGAGTGTGGTTTAATGTTAAAGAAAAAGAATCGTCATTAGAAATGGATTTTTTTTTTTTTTCCCCCATCGAAAATCAAATGGAGAGACTTGGGGAGTGAGGAGAGTGACAAGTGCCCCCAACACTATGGCACACAATCAATGATGTCCTGGAGGTTGAAGAGATGGTAGAGAATTAGGAAAAGCAGTTTATGAGAGGTAGCCAGCCTTTACCGGGTTAATCCAGGTCTGCTTTTAGCTCATCTGTTTCTTTTGGGTAATGTTGAGGCGTCATGACTGACATCATGTTATGAGGGAACATGCTGGCTTCATGGGTGCGTCCAATGGATGTCCAACATACAGGAAAACTCAAAAAAGTTTGGAATGGTACTGTTTTTGTTTGGCACTCGGGAGAAACTCGAGGAGGAGGAGGAGGAGGTGGGGGGTTTGGTGGTGTGGCGGGATCGGAGCAGAAGTGTGGGGGAGTGGTTGGAAAAGGGGGGCAGTGAATGTGCAAAAAGGAGAAAAGGGGGAGGAAACAGGATACATATGAATGGCATTTTGTTATAATTGGTCTAGGTTAGAGAGCGTAGTACAAATAAAAAACAGGAAAACAATAAAGAGGAACTGAACAGTGATATGACAAATGCAGTCTAAAATTGCTGGTGCTTCGATGGGGTACAAGCTCAAGAGTGGGACCCTGGGTTCCGTGAATGTCTGGCTAAGGGTGGTGGGAGTGGGTGTGAGCGAGGAGGGCGGGGGTTGGGGCATTGTGAGGTTTTGGAGTTGAGCACTAATAGCCACACACCTACTGAAAAGCAATGATGTCACCTACAGCAGGTGAACCATAAGTTTGCATTCCTCTGCACATCACAAAACAGATCTGTTCACCCAGCGACATGGAGACGACACCATGATGCTGACCTACTGCAGACACACAGACACGAGAGAGCCAGACAATAGCACATGCACAGCTGTACAGTAAGGTACTACATTAATGCACAAACCCCCATCTCAGCTTACTCTACAGGGATATACAGTATACCTCATGCTGACATTGTATTGCAACTGAGGCATCGCTAGGAACAGGGATGTCAATTTGGTTAAAGTTTAGACTGAGTGTCCCTTTTTGACACTGTTATTAAAAGCTTCGGAAATATACATAAGTCCAAATTCTGTGTTAAGTGAGGAAAAGCTATGTTCTCTTGTGGCTGACCAGCTTTTGTCATTTACAATCCCCTTTTGAGCATGCCAACACCAATCAGTTGTCTAATGGCGAAACTGAATGACAGTTGGGCAATGGACAACATGGGGTATATTGGCAATATATATATATGTTTTGTCGTAGAAAGTGTAATTATGCAATGAGACCAAATTCAGTGATTATAGAGTCAAACACACTTTTGTCCCAAATTCTGGAGAGAGACCCAGGATTTTGAGAAACACAAAAGCTGAACAGCAACAGAGTGTGAAAAATCATGGGTCCTACGCACATCAAAATACTTTTCCTAGTTTCCTTTCAGGAGATGGGGGTTTAAATGAGAAAGCTGTCTAAATGAGAAATATAAAGTGCATATTTACATCAAGACAAGAGCTCAAGCTCAGAGGGAGCCGAAAGGGTAAACAGATGGTTAGAATGACACTAGGGCCAGATCTGGCCTTACCTGATGTTAGTTATTCACACAAAACACATGGACACTCAAGCCCTGAAGTCATGATCGAAGAGTGATATGCAAACTTATGCAGAGGTGAGTACACTCCTGGACAATATCTCCATATCTATGTAAAAAAAGCATTCAAATTCATTCAGGATTAAATAACTCCGTTTTAGAGATTTAGTAAAAGAAGCACAACCAGCAAAAAAAAACAAATTGCTTCATGTTTGATTCAAAGTTTGTTCCTATCTCTTTAAGAATGTTTTAACGCCTAGACAAAGTTCTCACAAAATACTCATCCAGTCATACAATTTAATTATACTGTGGCCTTGCTCTACTGGACGATGTCCCTGCATGTTCTTAGTGAAAACAACACAGGTTTGAAATTGTGTCACTGAACATGAAAAGGCTTTTCCATTGTTGGCATGCAACGATTTGTCTTCAAAATGAAGAATACACACCGGGCCAAAAATGTTGTACGATATTTTTTTTCTAACATGTTTTTGTTGTCCACGCTTCACGTTGATATCATGCAATATAGACGTGCAAAAAAGATAACATCTATCTCCACAAAATACATTTTCAGAACTATAAAAGGCTGTATTAAGAATGTTAATATCATGTGTATCATTAACCATGCTAATCTATCTCTACGTTGATTCTTCTGGCCCCGGAGTCTAAGTACTGCAATATTCAAGGAATTCTGGATTACTAGCTAACAAGATGGCTCCCTTCCTCCACAATCCCTTATTTCATGTCATATGGTAAGTAAAGGGGGAATTAAAAGTTGAACTAAAACCTTTTATTTTTCAGCGATTTTTACTCAACAACAAAAAAGTCACTTGTACCATTTCCTTCTATTTACAATTATAAATATGGTTCGTTTGGCACTTTTACATTTTTTTCCTTATAAAAGTATGTTTCCTTTCACGTCATGTTTTTTAAATCACGCGCATTTTCAGTTTTTAGTCTTTAAAGATCTATTTTGGCACAGGTTTATTTGTTGAGTTTGTTTTTACAGTAATTATTATCTTATCAGCATGTATAGCATTTAGCACACCTCTGGGAACTACAACATCCTGCTAAACGACCAATCAGATATGTTTTAACTTTATTTGTAGTACATCACTTATTAAATAGCAGCAATTTCACAAATTAAAAAAAATCGCAATTATGTAAATCTATTCAACGTCTAGGTAAATCCTAAGCTTTTACAACGGACAGAACGAAAAGACAATACAAGGACAACATGCTACTACGTATATTGCTTCCAGTACTCATCACATTTGATCTAGATCCCCTAAATTACAAACCAGCCAAAAATGGACACCCTAAAACCCCATCAACATGGGGTAATTTTGCTGAATTAGATAAAAAGATAACAAAGCCGTCCTTTGACAAACTTTGTTGGCACCTTCCCGTGATCTCCAACTACAGGTATTTGATATTGTTCTATTTGATATCATTCACATTGATTTGTCACAGTTGTAGTATCGCTTATATCCAGTAATTTCTGTCATTTCTTAATGATTTCAACAAGCAGTATTTCCCTTATTCTACTCGCAATCTCTGTAAATGTGTTTATGAATGTACTGTATGTATCTGGGCATGTGTACCAAATGTAGCATAATGTTTTCACTCCTATCACTAACATACAGGATAAAATATGGTTTCAAACCACTGGCCAGGGGATTGACAGAATGAAGTCAGATAGTAGCTCTCTCTCTCTGAGTTGCCTGGTTGCAGGTTCTCTTTCTTACTTCCTCTTGCCACCTACTAATTTGTTCTCACTGCTGCTGGCAAAATGGTCACTAACTACACTCTAATGCTCAGCTCTACAACCAAGGGAACTCTGTTCTCTCTACCCTCAAAGCATTAAGAGACTCAGACAGTCATTGTTTTGGAGTAGTTGTGGTCTGGAAGGGCAGGCAGACATGCATCGCAACACCAGACACTATCACCCATGGAGAGATGTGAGAGGGGGGCTCTGGGTTGATGTTTAAGAATGGGGTGCACGGAGGTACAAGGGTTGGGGGGGTGAGGAAAGTGGATGGTATTAGATGGGAATAAAGAAGACTCCTTACCAATCTGTCGAGATACGCGCTTCACTTTCGCTCCAATAGACAATAGAGAAAACATTCCAATGTTGAATACTAGTGAGAGTTCACCATTGGATAGATTTCCTTTACATTACAGTGTCTAAATGTCCAATTGGGGAGATAGGTTCCCTTACCAGACCAAGTTAGATTGTTTAGTGTCAAGCAAAATGTGCCCCCCCCCCTCCTTTGGCATTTTAGAAGTAATCACATTTAGGTGAGCCCGCCATTTTCAGTTAGCTAACAGAATACATCAATTTCAACTGTTTCTGAAAACAGCAAATATGAAAAGGGAAGTCGGACGATTAGAGTATCTTAAAAAAAAGAGCAACCCGGTCAAAATTGGGATAAAACTCCACATACCTCCAACTGTTGTCTTTGAATAGCAAAAGCTGAACATGCACACCTGCCACTCCCCCCACTCCCCCCACCACCACATTACTTTCAATGCCAAATTGAGTCAAAGCGCATCCAAAGCCTCAATCCAGGATCACGGTTTCAACGTAGTGTTTAGAAACACGAATACTCTTTCCTCGTCTTGCATATCTAACTGAGAACTGATATTGTATGCAAATAGACTTTTGTTCATGAGATATGATTACCGTAGTTTCCTGGTATTTTCATGTGTACATTTCCCTGACATAATAATAACAACGCATATGCCTGTGACCAAGCTCCTACAGCACACAGCCCTGACCTCATGGGCAGAGAAAAAGATACCCACACTTCACAGTGCATTAAGATGGACTTCAGTGTACTCCGATTGCAAAAAAAACTAAACAAGATAAAACAAACCAAAACATCTTTAGCAGCTTATAGGTTAGTGGGTAGTATCCATTGCAGGGAGTGTGTAGTGGGAGGTCCCTACAGTTTTCCAAAATCAGAATAACCCACAACTGTTAGACAGACTTGTAGTTAATGCCCAACAGACCGTACCACCTTACATTCCCCCCGTTCATCGTGGACAGAAGAACACTGCTTGATAAGAACAAGTATTAGGGAAAACTACTTCTAAATATGAACTACCTTGAAATAGATCTGTTTGCAATGAGACGGGGCCTGGCAATCTGGTTGGACCCTAGTGAGATCGTTTCAACTATCAACTTTCTCATCTTCAGTGTTTGTATTTTTCAGTAGTATGTACGTATCCTGGCGGGGCCACCACCTCTAGGTTCTAAGTGCTCTTGTTCCTAGTGTCTCGCCTGGCCTGTCTAGACAGTTAAGAGTTATAGTGCCACAGGCAGAAGAGCAGCGCTCGCTGGATATCTCAGTGGAGACGGCTATGGCCCTACAGTCGCAACAACACTTTGGCTTTTCACAATGTTGAGGGACACAGACTAAGCTGGAGAGAGAGGAGAGAAATCTGCGCTCACACAACATTGAAACAACTTCGGGGGTTGACGTTATTAGAGAACTTTGTTCCTGCAAGAATGTGAACGCTGCTCTTGGGCCTGTTGTGCAAGTGGCATTTTTCATTGTGCAGCTATGTATGTATATAGAGACTAGTCTGCTTGATTTCACCGTAATCTGCCATGTAGATATGTTATAATCCCTTTTAGCACTGAAATGTCATCAGAGGGTTTGTGTGTGTGTGTGTGTGTTTTCATGTGAATATTTACTGTCCTGCTCTTTGCTGGATATCAAAGCTAACCCTTCCTCTTCGTCGTCACTGTAGTGGTCCTTATGGTGCAGTTTTTACTGGTCTTAAATAAGACATACTGTATATTACACTACGTGACATACTATTAAATCCACTTAAATTAAACAAATCAAATCAAAAATAGTCTTTACATTCATGTCAACCTGAATTCACAGATTTAAAAAAACAAGGAAAATACCGAACTTGGGTGAAATCATATGAATAAATAATGATGATGATATCTATAATAATCTTAATAATAATCATAATATCAGACTGCAAACCTTGTTGAGAAAAATGCCCCAACCTCTATATGTACTCTTGCGCTACGCTAGAATTCTGACCCAATGAGATGCACCACGCGTCTCTGCCTTCATCCTACATACGAAACACGAGCATCCCATATATAAATACGGAGCGTGGCATAGCATGCATCTGGCTAAATCAGAACCTAAGGCGCGAGGCAATAGGGATAGGAGGGCACATCTCTCAACCTCCTTTGCCCAAAACAGGGGGCTGTGAGAGGGGCGAGGGATGGGGGAAAGGAGGGGAATGTCATCAACTACAGGGATTTTCCTTAGATCTCAAACCAAGCACTTCTTTGCAGTCTTCTCAGACCCTTGTAGGGGGAGGGTGAAAAGTGTGTGGGGGGCAGGGTAAGGGGCAAATTGAAACTGAAGGCAAATCTGAAGAAAAAAAATCAGTGAGCTACACAGGAATGGGGGTGGGGGTGGGGAAGGGGCTGATTCCATGGGGGTCGGCCCCCAGTACCCCCACCGCCCCCCTTTTCCAAACTGCAGCGCGGCAGCATGCCAGTTTAAAATCGCATTCACCACTGTCCGGAGAATACCCAAACAAACAAAAGAACAAAAAGACAAAACAATAAAAAATCCCGAAAGATCAAGACTTAAGTAATAAAAACGTATTTACATTTTACACCTTATTTTCATTTGTATTCCGCATTACACTTTCTCCTCTCTCCGAGCATTTTTTTTGCGTCACATCATTTTTACAATACTGAAACACGAAAAAACGTGTGAACGATCCCTTCCAACATTCTTGCTCTCCTCTCCCTTTCTCTCTCACTTTGCATTACTCCCCAAGCCCCCACTCGTTTTCCTCCATTCCATTCCCTTTTTCTAGCCCACCTTCTGTGGGTTGGTGGCGCGCACACCCTGCTCATACGTGATCCGTTGGCTGATCAGATACTGAGCTGCCTGCGTTGACGCCGGAGAGCCGGTTATGGTAACTTTACGGTTCCGGGTGCCGGGAATGAACTCTCCCTTTTTGGAGATCTGGATCCGTGCTCCAGTCAGCTCCTGGTACTCCACTAGCGTTTTCCCTCCTTTCCCCAAGATGGCTCCTACCAGGTTTTCGGGAACAGCGATCTCCACCACGTCCTTGGCCCCCTCCTGCATCTGCTTCTCAGTGGCCATCAGGGATTGTGCCATCAGCGGGGATGAGGCGCTCAGGTAGCCGTTGGTGGCCCCAGTGGCCGCGGCCAGCGAGCCCAGGGTGAAGCCTCCCAGGGAGGCGGCCTGGTGGCCTGCGCTGGTGGAGGCATCGCTGGCGTAGGATGCCAGGAGGTTTGCAGCGGCAGCCGCGGCGGGGTTAGCGCTAGCCGCTACGGCGGCCAGGACTCCTGAGGCTGCCGCGGGGTTGAGCCCCAGGCCCAGGGAGTTGGTGTTGTAGCCGTAGCTGGCTAACGTGTTGAGGGCCGAGGTGATGGTCAGGAGGTCGTTGCCTGAGAAGCTGGGACCCATGGTGGTGGGGAAGCCGCCCATACTCTGCATGGTGGCCTGACCCAGGAGGCTGGAGGCTGTGGCAGCGGCGGCAGCAGCAGCAGCGGGGTTCACCTCGGCTGAGTTGGCGTAGGGGGAGCCGGTGGGGTTGGAGTTGGCCACAGGGCCAGAGATGTTGGAGTAGCTGATGTTGAGGCAGCTGCTGCTCTGGGGGTCCTCCTGGATCTTCTGAACAATGATCTCCACGGCTTTACGGTTCTGCTCGGGCTCTCCGCTAATGGTGACCACGCGCTCCTGCAGGTTGATGCCCTCTGGTTTTTGGGAGAGCTGCACCCAGGCGCCTGACTGCTCCATGACGGCCTTGACTGTGGCTCCACCTTTACCAATGATCAGACCTGCTGTGCTGTTTGGTACTATCAGCTTGGCCTGGGGAGAGGAGCAGAGAGAGAGGACATAGAGATGGTTACTGCACTGATTTCACACTGCCTTAACATTGTATCTCTACATGACAGAAGTGTGATATCAATTGAATAGAGGAAGGGACTGGGCGAGGGAACGGAATAAAAGAGATAACCAAGATAATAACTTGAAACAACCCAGAACAATAGAGAAGGGCGTAAGATAACAAACAAAGAGTGCGAATAGGGACTATGTTAGAAATAACTGGCAGACAGAGAAAAAGAGAGTGAATCGAGCTTGAAATAAAGGGGCTAGAAAAAGGGAATAGAAGTATAAAAATGGTTATATTCTCCAGATCTTTTTTCAATGCAGTAGCATAGGGGAGAAATAAGAGTGAGCTGTTTTTACTCCTTCGACAAACATTGTAACATTGACAGAGAGAGAGAGTAGTTTCTGGAGAAAAAAAATAGGGAGAGAGAAAGTGTATTTTTCCCCTTTGTTTCCGAGCTGTGAATCCATTATAAAGAGGCTCCTGGTGAAAAGCATCTACTCCCAGGGGTCAGTGTTACCATGGAAACAGCTCCAGCATTCAAGGGGTACTGAATGGGTACTGAATGTCGAAGCGACGCGTAGCAACTAGACCCCCCCCACCCGAATTCACACAAGCGTGCCCACACACACATATACACCTTAAATAATTCTCGATACAACTATGTATATACACGTACTGTATACACAGTATACACACTCACATAAACACCGATATTAAAACATATGCACGCCTTCACTGTCCTTTGTCATTCAACATTAGAAAAAAAGGTGCCAGCTGGGGAGAGTGAGGAGGCGGATTCTTTTTCTTTCTTAATAAGTATGTACTTGATAAGGGCCACAAAGAATTTATGACGCATTAAATGTGCTGTAGTGCTATTTTGAACAAGGGTAGTTTTGCACCAAAGCCAGTCACACAATGTTACAAATGAACCTACTATGCGAGGATGATCAATGAGAGGAGTCTCACAGGGACGCTAATAGTTACCTACAATCTGTCCATGCCGTGCGATGTGGAAACAGTTACAAAACTCTTCTTTTTATTTGAATATTTGAAAATCCATCTTGAATGGTGAAAGAAGAAAAGCAAGTGAGTGTTGGTCGGAGGACAAGGCAAAGAAAGTAAGGAACAAAGAGAGAGAGAGAGAGAGAGAGAGAGAGAGAGAGAGAGAGTGTGTGTGTACAGGGGAAGTATGGGGCTAGTAATTAGCATGGCCTCCATGTTTTTCGCACTGGGTGGCTGGATTTGATCTTTACACTTTCTCAATGTTTGCTGCAGTCCTTCTAAAGACATCAACATTTCTTTACAGAGGCGCTGCTGTGACCTTGATTCTGTAGCCTTGCTGGCCGTGGTACACTGCAGTGAATTTACATAGAAATGGGAAATGAAGAGAAGGCATGGACAGAGAGAGATCAAGACTTGACTTCAAACTATTAAATAGAAAATATTATTTTTGAGTATTTGTAGTAAAATATTTTCTTCACATATTTATTTGTGACAGTGACGGAGAATAATCATGCATTGGAATTGAGGAATTGTTTTATGTTTAGTCCCCATATGGATAAGTGCCATCTAAATTGGTCTTGGCTCAGTGCAATTTCTCATCCAGTTTCTCACAAGCAATTTTCACCACATTCCCCCTAATTTTCATACAAATGTGTGTGGTTCAATGTTGAGGCAAAAATATTTCCCTCTTTTTCACTCAAGTACGTATTAGAGATGGGTTTGAGGATCAAAACACCTGAGTGGGGGAGGAAGAGGTGAAGATTCTCCTAAGAATTATTTTCATCTTCTGCATTGCACATACGCACGCACACACACACACACACACACACACACACACACACACACACACACACACACACACACACACACACACACACACACACACACACACACACACACACACACACACACACACACACACACACACACACACACACACACACACACACAGCTTTTGCATGATGTTGGATTGGATGTGTAATGATTCAGTTGGGACTTGCCTCCTAAAGATTAGAAGCAGCTGAATAGTGCGATGTATAAAACCCATTACTGCTAATGATGAGTCTCTAGGACCACATTCAGTTCTTTAATATTTAATAGATGTTCAAAATTGTAATTGTCTTTCTCTCATAAGTCCTTTACCCCACACGCACTGTTTCGAAAGCATTCATTTTTCTAGTTCCTGGTCACCGTTGAGTTTCCCTCGCTATGTCATGTTTGGCCATTTTAATCTAAAGTAATCGTCCTCATCCCCAAGAGTTATAGCTGACAATCAGATTTTTCGTGTGTGTTTTTTTTATGAAGGGGAGAACATTTGGCCTGTGCGTCGGAGCAAGCTGATTAAAATGTAGGCTCTTTAGAGTGTGGTAAGAATAGAGCAACGTCGGCGGATACGCCAGGCTAATTTAGCTGAATGTGTCTTAATGCAGGCAGACTGAGAATGAAGCCTCCTACCTCTTCCTTCAAAGACAGAGAGCAATAGAGAGAGAGAGAGGGGGGGGTTGTGAAGGAGGATTGGGAGAGGGTATGGGGAGAGCCGAGAGAGAAAGCGAAGATGAGAGAGACCTGCTGCTGTTTCATCAGCCGTGGCTAGTCGTTCATTAGGTTCTGTGGGTTGGGGTGTGGGATGGGAATAGGGGTGAGGAAGGAGGTTGGGGCTGCGCTCATATGGGGACCAGGGATGGGGACCATAATAGCCACGGAGGGTGCTGAGCCATGTAAATATGCTTGAACCAGCTTTCGGAGATAACAAACATGAAAACAAACAAACAAACAAACAAACCACAGAAGTTAACAAGGCCCGTAGCCATCAAAGAGATAAAACATTTGCTAGGCTGCCGCCGCCCCCGATGTAGAAACCACTTCTTTTTCGGTTCCAGGTTTCCATCACATCCATAGCTTGACAGAATGTATTGCTGGAGCAGTACTACACACCCACTGTTCATCACCCCCTCTCCTGGTTTCTCTCGCCATGCTCAGGGATACTGAGAGTCTCAGCTCATGTCATCTCTATGTCAAGGGCTAAGGCTAAACCTAAACCCCCCCCATAGTACTGTTTCAGCAAGGAGCCCAAAGGGTGTTATTCTCTGTGGATGCCAGAACCACACCCCACCCTCCTCTGCCCTCCCCAGTACCCCCAGCTACGTAGGTGTGGGGACACGGAGCAACTGTTCACCCGTGCTCCCTCTGGCCATCCTTTAGACGGGATCTGATCCGTGAGCAGAGGGCTATTTGTACTTTGAAGTTCTAAGCACCAGACTTTAGGTTAATCGCCTGTCTCCTGATCCCCAGGCTTAGCCGCTCCTCTTTGCCTCGTCTGCCTTTCAGTGTGTGGCTCTCTCTCCGAGGCTGGGGAAAAAAAACCTGGTTAAAAATAACACAGAAGCATCACACTGCAGCCGACCAGCCGCTCCGCTCCAAAGGTTGACAAGAACGGTCCCGGGTGATGGACCTTCTTCCGCCCACTGCTCACGCACAATCCAAATCAAATGATGGAATTTAAAAAAAGAATGCGTGCCTGGAACGAGCGCTGTGGCATGAACTCTGGGCCGCTAGCCTGATGTAAAAATTGTATTTTTTGTTTTGTTTTTTTTGTGGCCGTAAGGATTATCCCTGGTGGTCATCTCAACCCATCCCTGTGTCAGTAATGTTAATCCGCTCATTCTCCCTCCATTTCACTGCCTGTCACACTAAGAAAGCTGAATTTAGACACGCTGGTGATATGAAGGGAGTGTGTGACTTTTCTTTCTTTCTGATGACATAGACAAACACAATAGGGTGGAACTGATATCTAAACAGAGAGATACAGTATTTGAGGGGAGGACTTAAAGTGGAACAGACAGCGTTTAAGATACTTTGCAGATATGAAACAAACAGACAATCATAATATTAGTGAAAAATATCAAATTCCCAGTTTATGCTACAAAACCAACTTCATAAGAGGTTAAGAGAATAGATGGATGCAGTTCAATGCATGATTTAGTGCCTTCAGACAGTATTCAGATCCCTTGACATTTTCCACATTTTGTTACCTTACAGCGTTATTCTACAATGGATTAAATATATAAAAAAAGCAATCTCAGCAATCTACACAGAATATGCCACAATGACAAAGCGTAACCAGGTTTTTAGAAAATTGTACATTATTTACATAAGTATTCAGACCCTTTGCAATGAGACTCGAAATTGAGTTCAGATGCATCCTGTTTCCATTGATCATCCTTGAGATGGAGTCCACCTGTGGTAAATTCAATTGATTGGACATTATTTGGAAAGGCAAACACCTGTCTATATAATGTCCCACAGTTGACAGCGCATGTCAGAGCAAAAACCAAGCCATGAGGTCGAAGGAATTGTCCGTAGAGCTCTGAGACAGGATTGTGTCGAGGCATAGATCTGGGGAAGGACACCAAAAAATGTCTGCATCATTGAAGGTCCCCAAGAATACACTGGCCTCCATCATTCTTAAATGGAAGAAGATTGGAACCACGAAGACTCTTCCTAGAGCTGGCCGCTCAGCCAAACTGAGCAATCGGGGAAGAAGGGCCTTGGTCAGAGAGGTAACCAAGAATCGAGAGCTCTGTAGTTCCACTGTGGAGATGGGAGAACCTTCCAGAAGCACAAACATCTCTGCAGCACTCCACCAATCAGGCCGTTATGGTAGAGTGGCCAGACGGAAGCCAATCCTTCGTAAAAGGCAAAAGACAGCCCTCGTGGATTTTGCCAAAAGGCACCTAAAGACCCTCAGGCCATGAAAAACAAGATTCGCTGGTCTGATGAAACCAGAGAATTTGGCCTGAATGCTCAGCTTCACGTCTGGAGGAAACCTGGCACCATCCCTACGGTAAAGTATGGTGTCTCATCATGCTGTGGGGATGTTTTCAGCAGCAGGGACTGGGAGACTAGTCAGGATCGAGGAATGAATGGAGCAAAGTACAGAGATCCTTGTTGAAAACCTGCTCCAGAATGCTCAGGATGTCAGACTAGGGTGAAGGTTCACCTTTGAACAGGACAACAACCCTAAGCACACAGTCAAGACAACGCAGCAGTGGCTCCTGGACAAGTCTCTGAATGTCCTTGAGTGGCCCCGGACTTGAACATGATCAAACATATTTGGAGAGACCTAAAAATAGCTGTGCAGCAATGTTCCCCATCCAACCAGAGAGAGCTTCAGAAGATCTGCAGAGAAGAATGGGAGAAACTCCCCGAACACAGGTTTGCCAAGTTTGTCTTATCACACCCAAGAAGACTCGAGACTGTAAATTCTGCCAAAGGTGCTTCAACAAAGTACTGAGTAAAGGGCCTGAATACTTATGTAAATGTCATATTTCCGTTTTTTAAATTTATAATAAATTAGCAAAAATGTCCTAAAACCTGTTTTTGCTTTGTCACTATGGGGTATTGTGTGTAGATTGATGAGGGGGGAAAAAGGATTTAATACATTTTAGAATTAGGCTGTAACCTAACAAAATGTGGAAAAAGTCAAGGGGTCTGAATACTTTCCAAAGGCACTGTAATTCACCAATATATTTCTTGGTAGTCCAAGTCCATCAGGTTGTAAATCACAGCTGGCCTGATACATTGTTTGCTGCCTCCACCCATTCAGGATGCACTATTTTAGTTTCAACTAGTCAATATTTTGAGCAAATACAGACTGGGAATATCAATACAATCAAACAAGCAAAGGCAATGATCCCAAGTCAGTTGTAACATGGCTAATAGGCTAGCGCACCTGTGTCAAGGCCGTCGGGCCAAATATGATACACAAGCGATTATCAACCGTTGAGTCATGAAGTATTTAGTGCCTGCTGCGCTCGCATAGGTGAATTCGACTTCAATTGCGCTGGTTTCGTGTGTCCTGTTTACAGCATGCAGCAGAGGGGAAATGTGCAGACACATGCCACAGTCCTAGCTAGGCTACTAAAATGTTGCAGTCTGGCATCGTTTTTTAACGCTTGACAATGAATAACCAAAAAAACAAAACATGCAACAAAACACCAAAACATGTTGGCCTATTACAGCAACATTTGAGCAGTAGCCTAGGCTACAGCAATGCTGCATTCAACATCACTGGTGATACATGCAGCGCATTAAAAACAAAAAAAAACATGTTACATGTTTAAACATGTCGTTTAAATGTTACAACAACCTATAGCTACGTTTTTGTTATTTGGAGTTATTAAATACTTTTCGATTAGGGTCGCGGCATATTATGCACATCTGCAAGCCTAGCAGCAAAGGCTGGACAAATACTATTTCTCTCTTTTGTTTTAATATGTTAAAATGCTATATACATGTGGACATTATAAAGGGCCATATCTTTTCGAATAAAACATTGGCCCGCGAATTCGTTGTTTTTCAATACGGCCAGTGCGCCCCTGGGCTAGCGTATCTATTTATTTTGCTAGCTATTTTAGCGAGCTAAAAACATGGAGCCTAACATTTGCCAGCTAGCTGCTGGGAGGAGTGGGTTAGTGACAGACTTTCCCCCCTTCATATTATTGTCGGTGGCGACAGCTAAAGATTCAGGTGTCATTCGTTTGGCTACCAAAGAAATGTGAATCGCTTTACTAGCTAGCTTGCTAGCTATGCTGAACTTGATCGACTGTTATCCACAGTTAGCATATCTCTTAGTTGTCAAATAGATTTGGCATCAAGGGTTTTGCCGGGTTTGAGAACTGGATAGGACGGAAGATGGTGGAAACCAAGGTTTTGTTTGAAACTGCTAGTGAGTCGAGTGAAGCTAATAGCACAGAAAGTGAGAATGAGTGGGTGACAGCGGCGAAGAGAAAGGGAGACAAGACAAGTAAAGCTATGTTGGAAAATAGGAAACCACCAGACTTTTTTGGTCAAAGTCAGGGTTTTGGATCAATGCTACTTGGGAAATACGTTTAATGTCTCCAGGAAAAAAATCTGTCATGTGTGGAGTCGGTGAGAATCACAAGAAGTGGTCTTGTTTACTTTTTTTGTATGTGTCTGCGGTGCAGAAGAAGTGTGTTTTAAGACTCAAAAAGATACCGGAGTGGAAATGTCGTAGCATGGTGCCTATCAAGGGGGTTATTTCTGAGGTGGCACAAGAAATAAAAGCAGAGGATATAACTGAAGACATCGATGGAGTGGTTGATGCACATCGACTGACCTGTATGGTGGACGGAGGGAAAAAGAAATCACTTCATCCATGCTACTGTTCTTTGATGAAGAGTTTCTCCCTTCTCATATAAAGTTAGGATTCATGCGATACCCTGTAAGAGCTTTTGTGCACAAGCCTCTTCAGTGTCATGAATGTAAAATATTTGGTCATGTGTCAATTGTGTGCAGAAGGGAAGAATATCATATGCCAGATGAAAGGAAATGCTGCAACTGTGGAGGTGAACATGTGCCTGAATTCTTGGGGTGCCCTGTTAGGGTGAAGGAGAATGAGGTGGCAAGGGTAAGGAGTGCCCTGTTAGGGTGAAGGAGAATGAGGTGGCAAGGGTAAGGAGTGCCCTGTTAGGGTGAAGGAGAATGAGGTGGCAAGGGTAAGGAGTGCCCTGTTAGGGTGAAGGAGAATGAGGTGGCAAGGGTAAGGAGTGCCCTGTTAGGGTGAAGGAGAATGAGGTGGCAAGGGTAAGGAGTGTCCAGCGTGCCTCCTATCTGAAGGCAGTGAGAAAATTGGAAGGAACGAGTGGTGGGGAAGAAGCAATGGTAGTAAAGCCACCACAACCAGTGAAGGTCTCTTATCAAATGAGGGATAGTGAAATGCTACATGATAAAAAGGTCAACTTTGTATTATTTATTGCAATGGTCATAAACTGAGAAGAGAAGAAGTCTAAGAAGAAGAAGAATCATTGTGAATGCCGCTGACCATTTCTTTGGGTCTTCATGATTTCACAGCCGAGGACGTGCAAGAAATCCTGTCGGTGAATGTAGCCCCATCACAGGTCCCTGAGCCTGTGTAGGGATATATTTTGGAGTGGATATGTCGGGATGTATTTTGGAATGGAACGTGATTGAAGAAGTGTGATGGGTTTTGTTAGTTGACGTGTTTTATTTTGTACGACGTCGTTTTCCCCATTTCCCAAAATGTTATTTTTTTGTTTCTTATTCAATACCCCGTCCAGCCGGTGGCGGTAGTGCAGCATTAACATTGGATGCCAACCGCAGTTAAACCCCCATCAAAGAAGAAGAAGGTTTGGCTTTGATCAAATAGACGGGCAGGCAGGCAAGTTCCCATTCAGTTGTCAAAACGTGGGTTAGGACAAGCATGCATTGGCAGCCAAGCTGCAGAAGGACGAGCAGTCTGCTGTTCGCTGTCGTTTATCAGTGCAATTTTGACAGCTAACTAGCTGAACAAGTCTGAGAAGGTTTGTCTAAAGATCCCTTGTTAGATTGTTTGCTCATCTCGCTCTGGCTAGCATTAGTTGTTGATCGTGTTCGTGTTGATGTGCATAAGAGACTGAGGGATAGATAGCCTACCTTTTCATGGTTATCTGATAAATGGGGCTTTGAAGATCCCAAATGTAAGAGGACTACCTTGCTATTAACATATTTGCAGAAATCCATTCAGGTGTATTTTGTGGCTTTTGGTGAATGTGTTAATGTGATCTAATGTCACGCCGTTGCTACTGCCTGTAAACACACAATTCAGTTCAAAATGGCAGGCCGTGTGGCAAATGGCTTATTTGCATATAGGCCTACTGTAGCTATGATTGGCTGTGGCGCACTGGTCTGTGTAGACTTCGGTCCAGAACAAGACAGAGGTTTTTTTTGGGGGGGGGGGGGCTTATTTACTGCAGTGTCTATTAATTGTCCAAACGCACGACCGCTCTCCCACTCTATATTGCTATAGAAATTTCACAAATGCCATACTAGACGTCATTCCCAGATATTCTATGTGTTTATGAAACCGCTGAAATGACCATATCTAAGTGCTCGTGTGTCAGAAAATGTAAAAAAAAAAAAATAAAAAAAAAATATATATATATATATATTCTTCATGGGGGTGTATATGAACAGATTTTAATAAGATTTCATGTTGCTAAAAGTTCCACTTTAACTGTATTAAGAAAGCAGTGAATTTGACATGGATTGTGATCTAAAATAGGATCTTAATTACATTATTTGGATCAGTATATTCACATATACTCTAATATACAGTACATGAACATATGCATGTGTGTTGCACACCAACTTTGCTCAGATTCGTGGCTGGCTCTGACCCCAAACCTGGGCCCTCGATCATGTATTAAGTGACCTCATGAGGCCTGCCATCTAACAAGTGCTGATGAGGGCAAAAATAGCCTGTCCTTGTGGGGCTGAGGTGGGGCCACGTCCGTCCAACCGAGAGGAGCCTCAGTGTGCTGCTGAGCCGGGCCGATGGGCTGCTCCACCAGGACATGTTCACTCACAGACCCTAACACGCTGTGACAACATGGAGCGGTTAAGAGAGAGAGAGAGAGGACTGAGAGGAAGACCTTCTCCTTCCAGTTCCAACGGAAACAGGGCTGATGCTGTGTTCAGGCTTTTAGCCTTGGAAGTACCATTCAACCTTAAGTAATACAACACCACTGTCCACTTAGCCCCCTCACGGCTTTCATTAACAGAAGAATCCTGAGCTGCGGCACAGCTGATAGAGAATTTTAAGTCACTAGGGAATGGCAGTGTGTTTTGAGGCTGGGCTGGGAAGCCCATGTCAAACACTATCCAACCAGAGGAGGCGATGGATGACACGTTCAGAAATGTTGGCGACCACAATCTTATCGGATTGTTTGTACAGACATCTCTTCTCACATTGGATTACAATAACTCAGAACCCTGGTGTGCCACTGGGAAGGAAAGTTGCTCTTTTCTCACGCATATTTAATAAAAGGGGATTAGTAATGAATTGTTCTAGTATCCATGGCAACTGCTGACCTCCATCCTCCATCTTGGTCCCATTCCCAGTCCAAGCCTTGCAGACAGACATTAAATTGTGGCTACACATTTATTAATTTAAAAAAATTACAATACAAAATATACACATACAAACAGCATACAGAAGCACACAAACATCAATGACATCACACCTGCCCAGACCCACCTGCTCACACCCCCATCCCCAGCACCCGCATCAGTCTCCACCACATGGCCTCAAACTGCACCATTTTGTTTCTCTCCACGCCCACGTACTTTCAACATTTAGATAATAAATAAAGCATTTGACCTTTCCATTGTGTTAACGATTGAGGATTGGTTAATGTCCTGTTTTTAAGTATACGTTTAGGCTATACATTTAAAATGCTGGACATATCACATACACACACATACAAATACAAAATTAACACCAGACGTTAGTGTCGCTTCCACAAAAGCCTGATCTAAACCTGATCTAATATTCCTCTCCACACATACTGTAAAGCAGCAGATGGATAAACGTGTAATTCATAAACATAAAACACTCTCCTTCAAAGGACCTCTCCCTCCCAACTACACACACGCATGGAAGCACGCTTCACACACACATCCATACAAAGTGGCAAATGCGTCCTTCCTTCCTAAGAGATTTAACCCAACATTTACGGGTGCACATCCTTGTCAAACAACAAATATATTGTAGTGCCTCTCTCCGCCGGCTTTCCTACGAATGGGATCGATACTTGGCGGAGGAAGTGACCTTTTCCTGAGCCAGCTGATGCATCTGAAGGTTAAAAACGGCATTAAACTATTTTCTGCTGGCCATCGGTCCTCCTGAGACAAGGCTGGAGAGGGAGGGGGTGGAGGGTTGTTGGACAGGTTGCACTGCTCAGTTTTCTTTTTTCATACGTTACAGCGATTTTCCCTGATGTAGCTTTTAATTTAGGAGACGAACGGTCCACTCTGCTTGCGCTAGGCCCGGTTGTATGGATTAGCCGGCGCTGTGTGCTGTTCCAATGAGAACAGTTATTAGATACAGGATGCTGGGTAATGAAATAGACTGGGCTTGGTGGAGTTGCGGAGGGAAGGTTGGGCTGAAACGGCGCAGCCACTTAAAGCAATCACTTACAGTGATGTCATTACAATGAAAGAGAACCTCTGCGTCACCACTGAGTGAGGGAGCATTTTAAGAGTTGAGGTTTATGGCTCACTAAAGCTTTTGAGAGATTAGGCCAAAGAAAGATAGTTTACTGCGTAGCATCTTCATGGTCGCTTAAATGTTAATTTTCTGAACCGTTAAGAATATAAATGTTACTGTTTCTGACCCACAAGAGTAAGATCTAACTTTCAATCCCTAAAGAACTAAATCCCTAAAACACAATTCCTTGTGTTTAACCACCCAACCTCAGTTACAATACCAGTCAAAAGTTACTCATTTAAGTGTTTTTGTTGATTTTTACTATTTTATACATTATAGAATAATAGTGAAGACATCAAAACTATGAAATAATACATATGGAATCATGTAGTAACCAAAGAAGTGTTAAACAAATTGAAATTTGAGATTCTTCAAAGTAGCCACCCTTTGCTTTGATGACAGCTTTGCACACTATTGGCATTCTCTCAACCAGCTTCATGAGGTAGTCACCTGGAATGCATTTCAATTAACAGGTGAGCCAATCAGTTGAGTTGGGACAAGGTAGGGGTGATATACAGAGGTTTGCCCTATTTGGTAAAATACCAAGTCCATATTATGGCAAGAACAGCTCAAATAAGCAATGAGAAACGACAGTCCATCATTACTGACATGAAGGTCAGTCAATGTGGAAAATGTCAAGAACTTATAAAGTTTATTCAAGTGCAGTTGCAAAAACCATCAAGCACAATGATGATACTGGCTCTCATGAGGATTGCCACAGGAAAGGAAGACCCAGCGTTACCTTTGCTGCAGAGGACAGGTTCATTAGAGTTAACTGCACCTCAGATTGCAGCCCAAATAAATGCTTCACAGAGTTCAAGTAACAATTACATCTTAACATCAACTGCAGAGCAAAGGAAAAGCAGCCAACAAGTGCTATATGTGGGAACTCCTTCAAGATTTTTGGAAAAGAATTCCTCATGAAGCTAGTTGAGAGAAAGCCAAGAGTTTGCAAAGCTGTCATCAAGGTAAATGGCTGCTTTGCAGAATATTAAATATAAAATATATTTTGATTTGTTTAACACTTTATTGGTTACTACACGATTCCATATGTGTTATTTCATAGTATTGATGTCTTCACTTGTCACGAGTCCGACCGAGGGTGTTTCCCCTTCCCGGGCGGGTGGCGCTCGGCGGTCGTCATCACCGGCCTATTAGCTGCCACTGATTGTTTTTCCTCTCCCTCCTTGTATGTTTAGTGGTAGCACCTGTTCATGTGTAATTAGTTAATTAGTTTGTCTTTATTAGACAGCCGGCCCGCCTGGTTGTTGTGCGGGATTATTTCAGTGTAACCTTCGGCTCTGTTGTAGAGGTACGTGTTAGTGCCTGGTCGTTACTTTTCCGTTGTACATTCTCATTCCCTGTGTTTGGGGCCGTTACTATTGTGAGCATCCTGTGGTGCGTTGGTGCTATTAAAGACGCACAGCTTTGCACTCACTGTCTCCTGCGTTTGACTCCACACACCTACGACACCTGAAGCATTACAGAATCCCGCACCCCGTATCAAATTGAATGGAGTCAGCAGGAGCAGCAGCCAACCCTCTCCCATCGATGGAGGAACGGGTTCTCCACCACACCACCGTTCTCCATCGGATCGGATCCGCGATGGATCAAGTGATGGAGAGAATGGACCGATGGGAGAGGAGTGGTCTCCTCTCTCCACCTTCGGCACCCCCGGCTCCGGACTCCCCATCACTGACTCCAGCACCCTCCGTCTGACGCTACCGAGGGCTTATGATGGAGCGGCGGCGGGTTGCCAGGGGTTTCTGCTTCAGCTGGAGCTATACCTGGCCACCGTTAGACCCACTCCCTCAGGAGCGGAGAGGGTGAGTGTCCTCATCTCCTGCCTCACGGGTCGTGCTCTGGAGTGGGCGAACGCAGTCTGGAATGGCCCAGACTCAGCGCGGGAGCACTACCCAGAGTTTTCCTGCCGCTTCCGTGCCGTGTTTGATCACCCTCTAGACGGCCGAGCGGTGGGAGAACGACTTTTTCATCTCAGGCAGGAGAGGAGGAGCGCCCAGGATTACGCGCTGGAGTTCCGGACCTTGGCAGCCGGATCTGGGTGGAACGACAGGGCCCTTATGGACCACTACAGGTGTAGTCTCCGAGAGGACGTCCGCCGGGAGTTAGCTTGTCGGGACACCACTCTGTCACTGGATCAGCTGATTGACATGTCCATTCGACTGGACAATCTGCTGGCTGCCCGCGGGCGTTCAGAGAGGGTCCTGTGCGTTCCACCACCCAGCCCCTCCGCTCCCATTCCGATGGAGTTGGGAGGGGCTGCGCCGAGGGGTACCGGAGGAGGAGGCCTTCCCTGCACCAACTGTGGTCGGAGAGGACACACGTCTGATCGGTGCTGGGGGGGTCCGTCTGGGAGTAGAGATGGCAGGTGGAACGCTTCTCGGTCACCCCAGGTGAGTCAGCATCAGACTCACCCAGAATCCCTTGTTGGCCATATGTTTGTCTTAATCTCTTTCCTTCACTTTTTTCCCTCTTCCCAGCATAGGGCGCTAGTCGATTCAGGCGCAGCTGGGAACTTTATGGATCGCGGACTCGCCCTTAAGTTAGGGGTTCCGCTGGTGCCGATAGATTCTCCTTTCCCCGTGCACTCCCTAGATAGCCGGCCATTAGGGTCAGGGATGGTCGGGAGACCACGGTCCCACTGGACATGGTGACGCAGGGGAATCATAGGGAGCGTATCAGTTTTTTTATTATTGATTCGCCTGCGTTTCCAGTGGTGCTGGGGACTCCTGGCTGGCCCGGCACAATCCTAACATTTCGTGGAGACAGGGGTTCTCCAGGGGTGGTCAGAGGAGTGTTCTGGAAGGTGTTTGGGAGTTTCCATCGGTGCCACGTCGGTGGAGAGTCCAGACCAGGGTTCCACGGTGTGCATTCCCCCGAGTATGCCGATTTGGCAATCGCTTTCAGTAAAGTGAAAGCGACTAAATTACCACCTTATCGACCGGGAAGGGATTGTACGATAGATCTCCAGGTAGACGCTGCGCTTCCCAAGAGTCACGTGTACCCGCTGTCCCAGGAGGAGACGTTGGCAATGGAGACATATGTCACGGAGTCGCTGGGACAGGGGTACATTCGGCCCTCCATTTCACCCGTCTCCTCGAGTTTTTTTTTGTGAGGAAAAAGGAGGGAGGTTTGCGTCCGTGTATCGATTATAGAGGTCTAAACGCCATCACAGTGGGGTATAGTTACCCTCTACCTCTCATCGCTACGGCGGTGGAATCGTTCCACGGAGCGCAGTTCTTCACAAAACTGGATCTCAGGAGCGCGTATAGTCTGGTGCGTATTCGGAAGGGAGACGAGTGGAAAACCGCATTTAGTACTACATCCGGCCACTATGAGTACCTCGTCATGCCGTATGGGTTAAAGAATGCTCCAGCCGTTTTCCAATCCTTTGTAGACGAGATTCTCAGGGACCTGTGCGGGCAGGGAGTGGTTGTTTATATCGATGACATTCTGATCTACTCGCCACTCACACCGCGCATGTGTCTCTGGTGCGCAAAGTGCTTGGTAGACTGCTGGAGCATGACCTATACGTCAAGGCTGAGAAATGCGTGTTCTCTAAACGAGCCGTCTCTTTTCTGGGATATCGCATTTCCACCTCGGGGTGGTGATGGAGGGTGACCGCATTAGGGCCGTGCGTAATTGGCCGACTCCAACCACGGTAAAGGAGGTGCAGCGGTTTTTGGGTTTTGCCAACTACTACCGGAGGTTTATCCGGGTTTTGGCCAGATAGCGGCTCCCATTACCTCACTGCTGGGGGCCCGGTGCGATTGCAGTGGTCAGCACAGGCGGACAGAGCATTCAACAAGTTGAAGGCGCTGTTCACTGATGCGCCCGTGTTGGCGCATCCGGATCCCTCTCTAGCATTCATAGTGGAGGTGGACGCGTCCGAGGCTGGGGTGGGTGCCGTGCTATCACAGCGCTCGGGTACGCCACCAAAACTCCGCCCCTGCGCTTTCTTCTCAAGGAAGCTCAGCCCAGCGGAGCGTAACTATGATGTGGGGGACCGGGAGTTGCTAGCGGTGGTTAGAGCTCTGAAGGTGTGGAGACACTGGCTTGAGGGGGCTAAGCACCCTTTTCTCATCTGGACCGACCACCAGAATCTGGAGTATATTCGGGCTGCAAGGAGACTTAACCCACGTCAGGCAAGGTGGGCTATATTCTTTACCCGGTTCCGGTTTACTTTGTCTTATAGACCGGGCTCCCAGAACGTGAAGGCTGACGCACTGTCCCGCCTTTACGACACCGAGGATGGGTCCACCGAACCTACTCCCATCCTTCCCGCCTCTAAGCTGGTAGCCCCAGTGGTATGGGAGGTGGACTCGGACATCGAGCGGGCGTTACGGGCTGAACCCGCGCCTCCTCAGTGTCCAGCGGGGCGAAGGTACGTGCCGCTTGATGTTCGGGACAAGCTGATTCGGTGGGCTCACGTCCTACCCTCCTCGGGTCACCCTGGGGTGACGAGGACAGTGGGGAGCCTTCAGGGGAGGTATTGGTGGCCTACGTTGGTTAAGGACGTTAAGGGTTATGTCTCCTCTTGCTCAGTGTGCGCTCAGAGTAAGGCTTCTAGGCACCTTCCTAGAGGGAAGCTACAACCCCTCCCCGTTCCACAGCGGCCATGGTCACATCTGTCCATAGATTTCCTGACCGATCTTCCGCCGTCTCAGGGGAACACCGCGGTTCTAGTGATTGTGGATTGGTTTTCTAAGTCCTGCCGTCTCCTCCCGTTGCCCGGTATCCCTACAGCCCTGCAGACTGCGGAGGCATTATTTACCCATGTCTTTCGGCACTACGGGGTGCCGGAGGACATCGTTTCTGATCGGGGCCCCCAATTCACGTCTCGGGTATGGAGAGCGTTCATGGAACGCTTGGGGGTCTCTGTCAGCCTGACCTCCGGTTATCACCCCGAGAGTAATGGGCAGGTGGAGAGAATGAACCAGGAGGTGGGTAGGTTTCTGCGGTCGTATTGCCAGGATCGGCCAGGGGAGTGGGCACGATACATTCCCTGGGCTGAAATGGCTCAGAACTCACTACGCCACTCCTCTACTAACGTGTCCCCTTTTCAGTGTGTGTTGGGATACCAGCCGGTCCTGGCACCATGGCATCCGAGCCAGACCGAGGCTCCTGCGGTGGAGGAATGGGTACAGCGCTCCAAGGAGACCTGGAGGGCCGTCCAGGAATCTCTACGACAAGCGAGTGGACGGCAGAAGAGGAGTGCTGACCGCCACCGCAGTGAGGCCCCCGTGTTTGTACCGGGGACAGGGTCTGGCTCTCGACCCGAAACCTACCTCTCCGCTTGCCCTGCCGGAAGCTGGGTCCGCAGTGTGTAGGGCCCTTTAAAGTCCTGAGGAGAATAAACAAGGTGTGTTATCGATTACAACTCCCTTCCTATTATCGTATTAACCCCTCGTTTCATGTGTCTCTCCTCAGGCCGGTGGTAGCTGGTCCCCTGCAGGACAGTGAGGTACCGGAGGTCCCTCCCCCTCTGGACATCGAGGGGACCCCGGCGTACACGATCCGGGCCATTCTGGACTCAAGACGCCGGGTGAGGGGCCTGCAGTACCTCGTGGACTGGGAGGGGTACGGTCCGGAGGAGAGGTGCTGGGTACCAGTGAGGGACATCTTGGATCCATCCATGTTGAGGGATTTCCATCGCCTCCATCCGGATCGCCCTGCACCTCGTCCTCCGGGCGACCTCGAGGCCGGTGTCGGCGCGCTGCGGGAGCCGCGCGCAGGAGGGGGGTACTGTCACGAGTCCGACCGAGGGTGTTTCCCCTTCCCGGGCGGGTGGCGCTCGGCGGTCGTCATCACCGGCCTATTAGCTGCCACTGATTGTTTTTCCTCTCCCTCCTTGTATGTTTAGTGGTAGCACCTGTTCATGTGTAATTAGTTAATTAGTTTGTCTTTATTAGACAGCCGGCCCGCCTGGTTGTTGTGCGGGATTATTTCAGTGTAACCTTCGGCTCTGTTGTAGAGATACGTGTTAGTGCCTGGTCGTTACTTTTCCGTTGTACATTCTCATTCCCTGTGTTTGGGGCCGTTACTATTGTGAGCATCCTGTGGTGCGTTGGTGCTATTAAAGACGCACAGCTTTGCACTCACTGTCTCCTGCGTTTGACTCCACACACCTACGACACCTGAAGCATTACATCACTATTATTCTACAATGTAGAAAATAGTAAATATAAAGGAAAACCCTTGAATGAGTAGGTGTGTCCAAATAGGTGTGATCAGAGAATATTTTACATTATTCAGGAATTGTTTGGGTCATGCAGTGAGGGAGGGTTCATGTTGTATGGGAAGTGATTGTTTATATTGTGCAGATTCACAATTTATGAAACTATTTCTGTACCACAACAAATAGCCCTCTAATTACACATGGTGAGCTAGCCACAACTGCAATGCATTTTGGTGTCGTAGGGCGGAACAACACAAATTTGAGAGAAATTCCATATTCCACATATCCACTCACTCACATCTAACTCGAAGTTAACCTGACTCCCGAATTCCTATACATTTTTGGGCTACTTTCTGTGTGGCCAGGGCAATAACAGGAAGTAGGAAGCAGGTGTTCCTGCATGGGGTGAAAGGTCACAGGAAACTGCGTTTGGCCAGAGGAAATCTGGAGGGAGGATTCTGAAAACATTTGAGACCAAAGGCAGTGGGGCACAGCTCAAAGTTGACACAACTCACTGTCATTGTGTTATTGTAGACGTCACAGTCTTGCCATAGTGGGCAGTTGTTGCCTTGCAATGCCAGATCTGATCAACGTTAGCTAGCACGACAATGCTATTTAGCATTTCAGCTAAATTAGTCATGTATTAGCCTAGGTATCAGTTTGAGTACTGAACGTTGCTCCATGTTAAGGGAGATTCAGTGTCAGTGGGTGTGGATGCTTTTTGTGCCTGCCTGTCTGTCTGTCCTGAGTGAAAGATTTGGATTTGATTGAGTTAGGTGTTTGCTGCCTGTGCTCCTACTTGTCCCGTCTCCATTTGGCTGGTGGAGATTAGCGGCTGTAGCTTATAGAGAGCCAGGCTGGCAGCTGTTGCTTAACATGACTTCACATCTTATCTTACATCTCTCACTCACTCTGCTCCCTGGGGAAACCAATAATGAGACACATGCCACGACAGCCGTGCTCGTGACAACAACCAGGACAAAAAAATAACCACACACACACACACAACCAAAATAGGCTCTGAAAGCGCATGCGTTTTGCCTTTGAGTTGAGTATGGAGTATGGAAGTCCATTCATCAGAAGACCTCCCTTCTCACTTGGTGTTTTGGTTACAACCGTTGTCTGAGCAATGTCGACCATGCTCTGCAGAGAGTAGGGTATGGACCATTGGAGTTTGGAGAATAGCTTACGTTACTAATAGCCCAGCAACCAACAGGCTACACTGTCTGTCTCTGTTTATCTCAAACACAGAATCATTCCAAACAACACTCTCAAACTCATTATTATTAATAGTAAAAGAGAGACACAGGAATAATTTCTGTCTAAAATAACTGCCCTTTATCTGATGCCATAGGAGCTGTTCCTTTTTCCGGCTCCTCCATCAATCCATCGTTCACTCAAAAGCTTAAAGCAAAGAATCACCCATTTTGAATGTTCTATCAATTCCCGGGGTCATTTCATGTTTTCATGTGCATCTGAGCTTATTGCCATTCAAGCAGGCAGAAATACAGGCGGTATGTCAAATGTGCATCGAGATGCACAAAAACCACATACCATTCAAAATGAGTGAATCTTTCCTTTAAATACTGGTTTGTGTATAAGAGTGCATTAGTTTCGATATACAGTTGAAGTCGGAGGTTTACATACACCTTAGCCAAATACATTTAATCTCAGTTTTTCACAATTCCTGACATTTAATCCTACTAAATATTCCCTCTTGTAGGTCAGTTAGGATCACCACTTTATTTTAAGAATGTGATATGTCAGAATAATTGTAACGGTATCCGTCGTCTGAAGATGAGGAATCATCGGACCAAAGCGCAGCGTGGTAAGTGTTCATGCTTCCTTTATTAAAACTGAACACTATAACAAAATAACAAAGGGAATAACCAAAACAGTCCTGAAAGGTGGAAAACATGAAACAGAAATTAACTACCCACAAAAACCCTGTGGGAAAAATCTACCCAAGTATGGTTCCCAATCATAGACAGTTGATAGACAACGATAGACAGTTGTTCCTGATTGAGAACCACACCCGGCCAAAACAAAGATAAACAAAAACATCACATTCCCAGTGGGTCAGAAGTTTACATACACTCAATTAGTATTTGGCAGCATTGCATTTAAATTGTTTAACTTGGGTCAAATGTTTCGGGTAGCCTTCCACAAGCTTCCCACAATAAGTTGGCTGACAGAGCTGGTGTAACTGAGTCAGGTTTGTAGTCCTCCTTGCTTGCACCCGCTTTTTCAGTTCTGCCTGCCCACAAATTTTCAATTGGATTGAGGTCAAGGCTTTGTGATGGCCACTCCAATACCTTGACTTTGTTATCCTTAAGCCATTTTGCAGCAAAGTTGGAAGTATGCTAGGGGTCATTGCCCATTTGGAAGACCCATTTGCGACCAAGCTTTAACTTCCTGACTGATGTCTGGAGATGTTGCTTCAATATATCCACAGAATTTTCCTCCCTCATGATGCCATCTAGTTTGTGAAGTGCACCAGTCCCTCCTGCAGCAAAGCACCCACACAACATGATGATGCCACCCCCGTGCTTCACGGTTGGGATGGTGTTCTTCGGGCTTGCAAACCTCCCCCTTTTTCCTCCAAACATAACCATGGTCATTATGGCCAAACAGTTCTTGTTTCATCAGACCAGAGGACATTTCTCCAAAAAGTGCGATCTTTGTCTCCATGTGCAGTTGCAAACAGTAGTCTGGCTTTTTTATGGCGGTTTTGGAGCAGTGGCTTCTTCCTTGCTGAGCGGCCTTTCAGGTTATGTCGATATAGGACTTCTTTTACTGTGGATATAGATACTTTTGTACCTGTTTCCTCCAGAATCTTCACAAGGTCCTTTGCTGTTGTTCTGGGATTGATTTGCACTTTTCGCACCAAAGTACGTTCATCGCTACGAGACAGAACACGTCTCCTTCCTGAGTGGTATGACGGCTGTGTGGTCCCATGGTGTTTATACTTGTGTATTATTGTTTATATAGATGAACGTCGTACCTTCAGGCATTTGGAAATTGCTCCCAAGGATGAACCAGACTTGTGGAGATCTACAATTTTCTTTCTTGGCTGATTTATTTTGATTTTCCCATGATGTCAAGCAAAAAGGCACTGAGTTTGAAGGTAGGCCTTGAAATACATCCACATGTACACCTCCAATTGACTCAAATGATGTCAATTAGCCGATCAGAAGCTTCTAAAGCCATGACATCATTTTCTGGAATTTTCCAAGCTGTTTAAAGGCACAGTCAAATTAGTGTATGTAAACTTCTGACCCACTAGAATTGTTATACAGTGAATTATAAGTGAAATTATCTGTCTGTAAACAATTGTTGGAAAAATGACTTGTGTCATGCACAAAGTAGATGCCCTAACCGACTGGCCAAAACTATAGTTTGTTAACACGAAATATGTGGAGTGGTTGAACTACGAGTTTTAAAGACTCCAACATAAGTGTTTGTAAACTTCCGACTTCAACTGTATACTATATTTGTGTGTTCCTAGGATACGTGTGTGAGTGCGTGTGCGTGCCTGTATAATGTGAGTGGAAGTGTATATTATGTATAAATTCCTGACTATATCAGAACCCCAAAGTGTTCACTCTGCAGTAACTTTTTCCCAGTGGAGTATTCTTTGCCTAGCAGACGTGTGTAACATGTCTGATAACTCCTATAATTATACACGTTAATAATCAGGCTGGCCTCGCGGCAGAAGGAGCAGGAGCCGCCATCGGCAGGCCCTCGTATTGTGTTCCACGAATTTAGGTTATTGCCTGCCATCACTGAGTCTGCTCAGTAAGCACGAAAGGGACAATGCCGTGAGGGATTAGCACAGCACAGATACCAGAAAATAACTAACGTTCTGAATTATGAATACCCAACATGTGCTCTTTGTCCTAAGAGGTGATTGAATTAACGGGACGATAAATAGAATGTTGGGGTCAATGTTGCAGATGAAAACAATGCAGGTCCTCCCCGAACAATCAATGGGGTGTAATCATCAAGTGACCATAAGTGATAATCACTTAAAGAGATTGGGAGGGGGAATCAATGGCGTGGCTAACTGAGCCTGTTCTGTGTTGGTATGAACTGGTGGACTCTAAAAGGCCAAACAATAGAGTTATACATGACAAAATACAGTGACAATTTGTCTTGTCATTTTCATTCGATAGTGCTGCCATGGTTGATTTTAAAGGAAGTGGAAGGCGAGAGAGGGTGATGGAAGGAGCAAATCATCTGGATGGAATGCCGCAGCACAAATGAGCTGAAAGTCTCAGCCCTGATGTGGGACAATGTGGATTTTGGCGGATGGCCTTTTTCACTTCTAACACCTCATCTATGTGTTTTAGCTGGACAACACTTATGAGCCACACTTCCTTTGCGGTGCTGGGGGAGCTTCCTTCCAGACCCTGGTCTGTGTGATAGCTGGTGACAGGTTGAGGGTAGTGAGGTTAGCCATCCATTGTTAATGTCACATGTGTGGGTTTAAGGGGGCCTATCTGGAAGAGCAAGAAACCCCACACCCCAGACGCCATATCCTGTCTGGGTGGATTATATCACAGCCGGAGGATGTCTCTTTCTGTCTGTTTACATGGAAGCTGGGAACACTCCCTCGAGCCTCGTGCAGACACAAAATCAGAGCTTGGCCACAAACTTACACTGAAAACATTTATTAAATTGTGCCTTCTTTCGAAAGACAAATAATCATGACTTCCAGCCCCTTGTTGTGAGATGGTAGCTGCCAACACATAGACAATGGGGTGAGGCTATATACAAACTAATGACTGGGATTAGAATCATCCATTTTGGTATGACTAGCTCAGGGGTCAACATTTTGGCTCAACTACCGCAATGACGCTCCTCCATAAAGGTTCGGTCCAGGATTGTCAGTTTGCTAAATCATATTCAAACCTACCTACCCCAACACACATCTAGAACCACACACTCACGTGCACACGCACACAGACACTTTCATTGCCTCAGTGGAAAAAATCCCTTTTACATTCACTATACACTCTCAGGTTGAACTGTCATTTATAGTCCAGGGAGAGAATGTAGTCTCGGTCTCAACACTAGAGGGTCTTGAGAGAAAAGAAGCAGGGGTTGGGATCATGGTAATGGGCTTCACCTGTTTGATGCGGTCAGGGTTGACGGTGGTCTGTGGCTGCATTACGCTGACCGGTTCGGATTTCTGGGTGCTTTGTGGCATCTCCCGCACCTTCTCAGCGATGAAGTTATGGACTCCATTCAGAGCCTCCACTGTCCCCTGGATCAGACACACCCGCTCTGTCGTGCCTGGAGAACAGACGGAAACACTTCAATGTCTCATTCATACATACAGAACATGACTTACTAACTTAAGGCTTTTGGTTCCTATAAAGTTGTTTATAGGTTGTTGACAAATACATACAGAACATATGCAACTTTAATTAATGGTAATGTACTCTCATTACCAATCAAGCATCTCGAGAGAATGTCATTTTATGAGTATGTGTAGGCCTAATCAAACATGAAAAAAACACACAACACACAATACTGTATTATTGACTGTATGTTTGTTTTACTCCATGTGTAACTCTGTGTTGTTGTATGTGTCGAACTGCTTTGCTTTATCTTGGCCAGGTCGCAATTATAAATGAGAACCTGTTCTCAACTTGCCTACCTGGTTAAATAAAGGTGAAATAAAATAAATAAATACAAATCAGTATGTGTATTTCTTTAATGTCCAGTGACTCCCTCTTTTCCCAGATTTCAAAAGTTTCACTTCTGGTCTTTCCCAAGATGGCGGTCAACATAGGAATTGGTTAATAATATTTGCCATCTCATAAAATACAACCGTGTACGTTCTAACTACAGCCTCTTCTAGTTGGTTCCCCTTAGCAGACGCTCCCTACGGTATCTATGCAATGACTCAATGTAGTTTGTTTTTATGAGCATTAAATGTAGCTATTTAAACTATTGTGCAGATTGTTTGCCGTTTCCTGACTTTCACATCTCCCATCTGTGAAAGTAATATCAGTAACGCCTGGTCAAATTCCATCAGTAACGTCATACAGAGTCAGCAGGATGAATACAGCCTGGTCCCAGATCTGTTTTGTACTGTTTTGCCAACTCCTATTGTCATTGTCATGTCACATTGACCATATAGGAGTTGGGTATACATCACAAACAGACATGGGACTAGGCTAGGAATGTCAGGTCATTTGAAATGTACACAGTGGTGATATACCTAATGAAGCCTGTTAGGCAGCACGATTACTACTGAGTAATTAACATCACCCCAGGTCAAACTGTGCTTACAGAAATACAGCAGATTAAGGAAGCTATATGCACTGGTCCTCTCTCTATATATATATAGGGGGTGATGTTAATTAGTCCCATATCTGTTAGTGATGTATACCCAACTCCTATATATATATATATAAATATATTAGGAGTCCGTCTGCTACATTCATCCTCAACCATTTGGTATCACTATTGCATGTCTACAACCATGATTAGCAGGGAGGAAAAAATGTTTAAAACGTCCACATGGCCACATCTGTTCAGTGTTACACTGTACTGTGATCCCATGACAGGATGAAGTTGTGAGCGCAGCTGAAAAAACAGCCACACGGCTATGGAGTGTCTTCTTATCCGGAGCGTGGGCTACAGTACATGATGACTAGTGTGGGACAGGGAGTCTACTGAAAGACTCCGTATTGGAACTAATTCGATAGTAACACGAGTCATTGACTGGTCTGACATTGGAGTCTCCCTCGGGAGGGAAATTGGACAATAAAAGGGTTTATTTACAATGTCGACCTCTGCATTACCAGCACTATACAGTAAGCACTTAATTTTTAGGTCCGGATTCTATCAGTCTGGCTACAGACCTTGGTTAATTATCTTCCTCTACTGCCGTTATCAGGTGCATTGGCGCCACGCATCCAAGACAAACACAACTTCTCTCTGTGTAAATATATCATCACCATTCTCTCTGAACATGAGTGTGTTTAGACCATGAAAGGAAAACAACCCGCCTGAAAACACTCATAACGTGGCAGAAACTAGGCCAGTCCCAAACCGAGCCGTCTCCCTCTCTCTCTCCCTCCCTTCCTACCTCATTTTCTCCCTCCCTCTCTCTTCTGTTAGGGCCGGACTGAAATCTGTCCTTATCGCCTCCGACCAGTCGCAGCTTCCTGCTTCACGCTTTCCCTCCATTGTTTTCTTGGGCCAATGGGGTTGAGTTTGGCCCTACGCAGTACCAGTTGTGGCAAACTATTAATACAGGGACATTTAGGAATTTCAGACTATGGGTTGGGGTGAAGAGCCTCTGTGAGTTTCTGACAACTGGTATCCCAGGGGTAATCTGGGCCCGAAAAAATCAGCCAGTGTATTATTAGGGCAGATATGGCCATTGTCTTGGCATGGGGATGTGGGTAAGGGGGATGGGGAGGGGAGAGCAGACTGGTTAAGCAGCAGCAAAGGCCATCCTATCAAATTGTACCCTTTTTTGCAATACTTTTTCTGTATTTCAATTGTACACAAGAGGTCATTTCTATAGATAGACTGTCTGTCTGAGGTTTGATATTCAGCAGCACAGTTGAACATTACTAGTTAGATGAAGGCCTAGGAAAGCGATGACTATTGTAATGTAGTTAAAGGGGAAAAGTGTTTGTGTGTGTCTGTTGAAGCACCTGTGGCAGCAATTACAGCCTTCTTCTTGAGTCTTCTTGTATGTGTGTGAGTGTGTGTGGTGGGGGGGTACATAGGGTAACCCTGCCCGAGAAGTGACACTGTTTGACAATGCCTTTCTCTGCTATGTTGACATTTCCCACAGTGCTCACAGAGCATGCTCAGTTGGCAGTCCCATCACCACTGCTCTGACTAACCTCTACCTGGTTACTGCTATAGTCAGTTACTATGGTTGGGAATCCCCTTGTTTCATCCCAATCAAAAGCACAAAAGACCGCTTCCTCTTGGGGCTAGGGGGCAGAATTTTCATTTTCGGATAAATAGCGTGCCCAATTTCAACTTCCTGCTACTCATGCCAAGAATATAAGATATCCATATTGTTCATATATTTGGATAGAAAACCATCTGAAGTTTCTAAAACTGTTTGAATCATGTCTGTGTGTATAACAGAACTTATGTAGCAGGCAAAACCCCAAGGACTAACTGTTCAGTTTTTTTCCCCCTCTCTCTTTTCCCTTGGTTGTCATTGCCCAGGGATATTTCTTAGGAACCTGTTTTCAGTTCCTACCACTTCCACTGGATGTCACCAGTCTTTGGAATTCGGTTGAGGTTATTATTTTGTGCAATGAAGAAGTAGGCCATCTAGGAACTGGGTACACTGTTGAGAGTTGCGCAAGACGTAAAAGGTATCGCTGGTTTGTTTTCATTCCTGTATTGAACACAGAAAGACCCGTCTACAATTTGATCGATTATTAACGTTTAAAAATACCTAAAGTTGTATTACAAAAGTAGTTTGAAATATTTTGGCAAAGTTTATAGGCAACTTTAGAAATATTTTGTAGTGACGTTGCGTTTTTTTTGTAAGCTGTTTTTTCTGGATCAAACGCGCTTTATAAATTGACATTTTGGATATATATGGACGGAATTAATCGAACAAAAGGACCAATTGTGATGTTTATGGGACATGTTGGAGCGCCAACAAAAGAAGCTTGTCAAAGGTAATGCATGTTTTATATTTTATTTCAGAGTTTTGTGTAGCGCCTGCAGGGTTGAAATATGCTACCCTCTTTGTTTACTGTTGTGCTATCATCAGATAATAGCTTCTTATGCTTTCGCCGAAAAGCATTTTAAAAATCTACCATGTTGGCTGGATTCACACTGAGTGTAGCTTTAATTGAGTATCTTACATGTGTGATTTAATGAAAGTTTGAATTTTATAGTATTTTATTTGAATCTGGCGCTTTGCATTTTCCCTGGCAATTGGCCAGTTGAGACATTTGCATCCTGCCTATCCCAAAGAGGTTAAAAGTAAGTTGTATTTTCGTATTTACTGTGTGGCCAGGATTTCCTTCTACAATAATCTGAACCTGAAATGAATGAAAATAGGAATTACAACTGAACTGTTCATAGGCATTATAGGGAATGGGTAAAATATCTTCTTCAAATGTGGCCCGATGAACCACGTGTTGGAGCCTTTGGCCTGACACTAGTCATTGAGAAGCCCTTCATGTAGTAGATGGGATGGCCTGGCTAGGAGAATTCAGCTCAGCAACAACTGCCATGCTGAGAGCGATGGGCCATTTCAAGAGCAGTTGTTTTTATGGAATCATTAATTGTGTGACTCATTCATTCCCTGCACGAATGGGCAGAGATGGGGAGCTGCTGAGAGATGATGTGTGCCCTGGCCTCCCCTGCTCCCCTGTTCCCCTGCTCCTGAGAGCATGACAAGCCTTACATGCAGTAGCAGCAGAAGGGGGAAACCCTCCGCCTCCATGTCCTCCTCCACAGCTCTTACATACACACTTCTCCCAGATAGTTCTGGTGGACGTCCAATGGCAGAGCCCATCTCTGGATCACCAGGAAGTACTTGAAGATGTATTTAATTATACCGCTTTCACTGAAATCATGCCAGTTTAATCCCTTATTCCAATTCGGAGACCTCTTGAAAACAATCCAGGATTCTATTATGGTTGGATTCACACTGGGATAACCTTAGAGAGGAAAAGCCTGATAAATACCAATCTTAAACAGTGAGATATGGTGGGTAGGTTTAATGTAAGCTCATTAAAGGGAGCTCCTTAGGCCCTGGGTAAACCCAGTAAACTGTGTACCTTTGATCTAATAGCAGGATTATCTGCCTATGATAGGTGAGACTTTCATCCATTTGGTTTCAATGGGTTAAAAATCACCAAATAGGAAATGTGACGAGGTAGAATCACTCAGCCATATGCTGTGTTGACACAGGTAGCCCAATTCTGATATTTTCCACTAATCAGATCAGCTCCTTTGCCAATAATCAGCAAAATACCAGAATTCCCCTGCCTGTGTAAATGCAGCCTAAGAACAAAAACTAATGCAGATTAAAACGTTTTTTTTTTTTAAGTTCTCTCAGACACTGAAAGTGTGTTGTTCTCATAGGTGAACAGAATGCATACTCTGAAGTATCATTATGGTCATACTATGGTGGTAAACTATTTACAGATTACAGGTTAACTCTGAGTCACACCACAACAGTCTCCAAGGGAAGAACTCACTGTCATTTAGAAAAGTGCTGACCACAAGCTAATACCAGCCAAGCAGAGAGAGATTTATTGATTGACAGGGCACTGAACCCATAGAAATGACCATGGCCGCCTCAATAACCAATTAAATTGGTTTTAATGGCTTAACGACCGGCGACAAAGGACGCAGGGCTATCTGTCTCAGCAGACAGGGGGACACTGTAGCAGAATACTCTGCCTGCCTGCCTGTTCTGACTAGGTTTTGGAACATGAACTCTAACCCGTGGAAGGGGTTACAGATGTTTCCTGGCTTTATGACCATCAGAGAGAGAGAGACAGAGAAAGAAAGAGATTGTGTGAGAGAGAGTAGACGAGGATGACTGAGAGAGGGGGGAGAATATAAAAACAGGCTTCAGCCTTCCTCCGTGACTCGTATTTTCCTGTCCGCCCATCGCGGCTCACTTGATTGCACTTTTGAAACAGATGGGGCCCCTGAGAGTCGGGGGCTCATTGTCTATAGGCTTGGAGCCGGAGCCCTACTCACCAGGGACAGGGGACTCCAGGGACCCTATGCAGTGTGTTTATGTGTGTTTTGTTATAGAGAAGGGGGTTTGGTTCAGTCCAGACCCATGATTATTCCTCATAGTCACCCAGGCAACCAGCAGGTCCCCCGAAAATATTGCAGGGCAGCTGTTGCCTGTTGGGTGACGTAATGTGTTATTATTTAAAAAGGAGAGGTTGCATGTGAGGAGACTGCACTGGATGTGGACGTTGCATGTGAGGAGACTGCACTGGATGTGGATGTTGCATGTGAGGAGACTGCACTGGATGTGGACGTTGCATGTGAGGAGACTGCACTGGATGTGGATGTTGCATGTGAGGAGACTGCACTGGATGTGGATGTTGCATGAGGAGACTGCACTGGATGTGGACGTTGCATGTGAGGAGACTGCACTGGATGTGGATGTTGCATGTGAGGAGACTGCACTGGATGTGGACGTTGCATGTGAGGAGACTGCACTGGATGTGGATGTTGCATGCACTGGATGTGACGTTGCATGTGAGGAGACTGCACTGGATGTGGACGTTGCATGTGAGGAGACTGCACTGGATGTGGATGTTGCATGTGAGGAGACTGCACTGGATGTGGACGTTGCATGTGAGGAGACTGCACTGGATGTGGATGTTGCATGTGAGGAGACTGCACTGGATGTGGATGTTGCATGTGCTTATGCAATCACGAACAGTAAGGGAGGTGGGGGTGGGGGTCAAGGAAACTTGGCAAATGGTCTCTGTCAAAAATCACTTTATGTCTTTTGAATGTGCTCATGTCAGCCATGTTAGAGAGAGAGAGAGAGAGAGAGAGAGAGAGAGAGAGAGAGAGAGAGAGAGAGAGAGAGAGAGAGAGAAAAAAAACACCCACAGCGATCGAAAAAAAACACCCACAGCGATCGAAAAAAACCACCCACAGCGATCGAAAAAAAACACCCACAACGATAAAAAAAAACACAACGATCTGCAGCAGTCTGCAACCACTGAGTCTGAGGGCCAGGTTGGGTCGGTGTACAGCTAAGGAACGCATTTAGGTCATTTATGAAATCATATGAAAACTGAGTGTTGGTGTGGACAAGGGGCCTGCAGCTTACTAGAGGAATTACGTACATGTAACAGCAAATCAGCAAATGATTCACAGCCTCCTTCTCCTCAGCCTTGCAACGATTGAGTGCACGCACCAGAGGAAGTATAAGAAAGTCTCAAAAGAATAACTAAAGGACTTGGAAGAAACAGTAACTTCCTCTATAGTGATGTCACTCTTTTGAGTGGGTCCAGGGCTTTCTCCCCCCCCCCCCTTTCCTCAGTTCGACTTCAGCCAGCAAGAATGGCGTTGTCATGGTTACGGGGCCCATGCCGTGCAAACAGCTGAAGGATGCCGTGTTTGCTCCCTCCGCTGGTCTGCCCTTCATCTCCTCTCACACTCTCTCCTTCACCCTCCCAAGGCCCTCTATCACACCCCTCTGAGACCTTCCAGCTAGTAGAGAGTACACAGAAGAGAGGGGGGAGAGAGAAGATAGGGAGGGAGAGAGGGGGGTGAGGGGTGTTACCCAGAGAAAAATCTATTTTGCCAGGTTGCTGTAAGGACTCTTAGAAGTTGATGTTTCTATGGACAGTTGTCACAATTTCTTCCTTTTCAATTTCAAACGGGTCTAACTGCATGTTAACATGGCCACAGAGCCAGAGTAGGGAGATGTGTCGAACCAGCCTTGTTTGGCTGTGTACCAGGCTGCGATAGCGAGGAGCAACGTGTTTACTATGGAGATGATTTCAAGTGACTGATACTACTAACATCCTAAAACATATGACCCACAATACACAAAGACACAAGGACAAGCGCACACACACACATGCACACACAAGCTGCTCGCCTGTCCATGCGGAGAAAACTCACACGTCCAAAAGCATACCCACAGAGGACTATATATACAGCCATAATCACCAGACATTCACTCTGCTTAACACACACATACCAGCCTGCAGACACACAGAGCAAGAAAGGAATCACACACACACTGACACACACATAGCTAGAAAATATGCTCTCTTCCAGCTAAACCGTGCACATTGGAAGCACACAGAAACACAGTTAAAAATACACATTTCAGCAGCTCATTTGTCGTCTCAGGGCTTGTGTGGTAACTGGACCTCGTGTAAATTCCTGGTCAGCCCAGATGAGTCTAACGGTGACTGATTGCCATCCGCATTGGGCTCGAATGGAGGGAGGAGGAGATGAGATGAGAGGAGGAGGGGGCGCTGGAGCACTCTGAAACCCTGTCTCATCAACCCCTGGGCCGGGCTGTACTGCACAGACGGCCCTAATTATGATACACCCACATTCCCCGTCTCACAAACACACAACCCCCACTATGAATAATGAAGCAGCTACTCTTGGCTCATGGGTGATGGAGAGGAGTGAGAGGAGGAGGGAGGGAGGAAGCGAGGGAGGGAGGTTTGGAAGAATGAGGTTAGGGGGGAGAGAGGAGAAGAGAGGCTCTTGACTGAAGGAGGAGGCAGCATGCTGCCCTCCCTCACTGAACATCACCCCCCCCCCTCTCCTCAACCCCTCACCACAGCTAGGTTACAGAGGTGTCCCTCAAATCTCCTCTACCACAGATCACACTTGAGAGGTGTACGGGGACCCTGCTGTACTGCCATGTCATCTGAGTCAGCTAAACCACTGTGCTGATTACCTCAGAATCTTTACAACCACAACAGGAGGATAGTTGACAAAGTGTCTGTCCTGCTTTTCTACTTGGATTCTATTATGTTGAATTTACTATTTGACTTCCCACCCTAACTATCCCTCTAGTACCCTGCAGTGTGTGTGTGTGTGTGTGTGTGTGTGTGTGTGTGTGTGTGTGTGTGTGTGTGTGTGTGTGTGTGTGTGTGTGTGTGTGTGTGTGTGTGTGTGTGTGTGTGTGGGTGTGGGTGTGGGTGTGGGTGTGTGTGTGCGTGTGTGTGTGTGTTTGAGGAGGGCAGGAATGGAGGTCTGTGTTTAGACTGGCAGCAGTGGCCCGGGATTTTAGGTAGCATTAAGGTTGACTTTGACCTTCCCTGCAGTGGGCCTGGGCTCCAGGGTCAACCAGTCCATGGTGGCTCCTGTCAGTGGAACAAGACGGGGGCCTGGTGAAGCCTTCACTCTGGGGATGGGGTGGGGGCAGCTGAAGGCGGTGGATAAGGGACCTAAGCCTCTAACCCTCCCACCCCAAATGCTCCCTGTCCTCAACTCTTTTGAGCACCCGTTAAGAACATCTCCCCTTTGACGGTATTGGGTATCACCTAACTGCCAGGCGGAGGCCTGGTTACCGCACACCTGTCCCCGCTCACCCTGCATCCGTCAAAGTTGTCTAAACATCCCCCTGGTCTGGTCTGGTCTGGAGGAAGGCCAGACTGTGTCAGCTGGCATCAACCGCCCCACCCTGCCCCCGCCCAATCTCTAAACCCTAAAATACCCCCCAAATCCATCTCTGTACCCGTTGTCCCTCTGACTGTCTCCTGCCCCTGTATGTCAGCTGCCTTCCTCCCTCCCCACAGTTACTCACCCTCCCATGCCACCCTCCTTCCTCCTTCCTCTATCCTCCACCCGGTCGTGTGGCTCCTCTGCTGAGCTGCAGGGTTTATTGGGACGGTTGCTCAACTTTACCTCCGTTTTCACAACTTTATAGACTGCTCTAATCCTGCCGCCGCTTCTCTCCCCTTATCGCCCTGCTAGCACCTCCCCCATCCCTCTAAAATATAACCCCATTACTGCCACACATACTGCTACACACACCCTGGCAAGACTGCACTGCCCCTCCCCCGACTGCCAACAACATCTCTTCTCCTCCACCTCTTCCCCACCACACCTTCTCTACCTCTTCTTCTCCAACTCTTCTTTTCCACCACACCGTCTCCACCTCTTCTTCTCCACCACACCTTCTCCACCTCTTCTTCTCCAGCTCTTCTTCTCCACCACTTCTTCTCCAGCTCTTCTTCTCCAGTTCTTCTTCTCCAGCTCCTCTTCCCCACCACACCATCTCCAGCTCTTCTTCTCCACCTCTTCTTCTCCAGCTCTTCTTCTCTAGCTCTTCTTCTCCACCACTTCTTCTCCAGCTCTTCTTCTCCAGTTCTTCTTCTCCAGCTCCTCTTCCCCACCACACCATCTCCAGCTCTTCTTCTCCACCTCTTCTTCTCCACCTCTTCTTCTCCAGCTCTTCTTCTCCAGCTCTATTTCTCTACCTCTTCTTCTTCAGCACTTCTTCTCCACCACATCTTCTCCAGCCATGATGATGGAGTCCAGTGGGAGCCACAGATTGGAAACAGAGCTCTTTTCATTGTTTCCATGGGCACGTGTTGTTAGTAGTGTTGTTCCTTCTAAACTGTACTAATCTGCGGCACAACGTTTACTCAACCTTTTCCATGGAGACGGGGATGCTTGCCATTTTACATCATACACAATCTGTTCCTCATTTTATACAGCTGCAAACTGCAATGAGGCAATGGAGCCTGTGAACGGGCCTTAGCCAAATAACAGAGGCTGTGCAGTCTGCACTCATCCCTACATGGGCTGCTATCTGAAATGCACAATCACATGGAAAAAAACACAAAACACAAGCTTGCCAATGTTGGCACATTCTTTTCAAAAGCGTGTTTACTCTACACTATGTAAATACTATGAAACAAAACTCATCTATATGAATTAAGATGGCGCTGAAGAGTATGGCTAATGTTTTACATGTTGTTTGAAACTTATTTTGTACATAATGTTGCTGCTACCGTCTCTAATGACCGAAAATAACTTCTGGACATCCGAACTGGGATTACTCACCACGAACTGGAAGAAGCTTTTTCCTTTAACGAGTCCGACGAGAAGGATATACTGCTCTCCTGGGAACAGGCCCAGATCCCCGTTATTTGCGTGAAGAAAAGATGGTGGAAAAGAGCACGCAGATCGGGCTGCCTTCTGAGAATCCATTGGCGAGCGAGTAAACTCCCACTGCCTTCCGTTCTACTTGCTAACATACAATAAAATAAATTAAATTAAATTAAATTGATGACCTATGATTGAGATTATCCTACCAACGGGACATTAAGAACTGTAATATCTTATGTTTCACTGAGTCGTGGCTGAACAACGACACAGATAATATAGAGCTGAAAGGATTTTCAATGCACCGGTAGAACAGAGATGCTACGTCTGGTAAGACGAGGGGTGGAGGTGTGTGTCTTTTTGTCAATAACAGCTGGTATGTGATGTCTAATATTAAATAAGTCTCTAGGTATTGCTCGCCTGAGGTAGAGTACCTTATGATAAGCTGTAGACCACACTATCTACCAAGAGAGTTCTGATCTACAGTGGGGCAAAAAAGTATTTAGTCAGCCACCAATTGTGCAAGTTCTTCCACTTAAAAAGATGAAAGAGGACTGTAATTTTCATCATAGGTACACAGTAGGAATGGTGTTCTTTGGATGCAACTCAGCATTCTTTGTCCTCCAAACACGACGAGTTGAGTTTTTACCAAAAAGTTATATTTTGGTTTCATCTGACCATATGACATTCTCCCAATCTTCTTCTGGATCATCCAAATGCTCTCTAGCAAACTTCAGAAGGGCCTGGACATGTACTGGCTTAAGCAGGGGGACACGTCCAGCACTGCAGGATTTGAGTCCCTGGCAGCGTAGTGTTACTGATGGTAGGCTTTGTTACTTTGGTCCCAGCTCTCTGCAGGTCATTTAATTGGTCCCCCCATGTGGTTCTGGGATTTTTGCTCATCGTTCTTGTGATAATTTTGACCCCACAGGGTGAGATCTTGCGTGGAGCCCCAGATCGAGGAAGATTATCAGTGGTCTTGTATGTCTTCCATTTCCTAATAATTGCTCCCACAGTTGATTTCTTCAAACCAAGCTGCTTACCTATTGCAGATTCAGTCTTCCCATTCTGGTGCAGGTCTACAATTTTGTTTCTGGTGTCCTTTGACAGCTCTTTGGTCTTGGCCATAGTGGAGTTTGGAGTGTGACTTTTTGAGGTTGTGGACAAGTGTCTTATATACTGATAACAAGTTCAAACAGGTGCCATTTATACAGGTAACGAGTGGAGGACAGAGGAGCCTCTTAAAGAAGAAGTTACAGGTCTGTGAGAGCCAGAAATCTTGCTTGTTTGTAGGTGACCAAATACTTATTTTCCACCATAATTTGCAAATAAATTCATTAAAAATGCTACAATGTGATTTTCTGGATTTTTTTTCTCATTTTGTCTGTCATAGTTGAAGTGTACCTATGATGAAAATTACAGGTCTCTCTCATCTTTTTAAGTGGGAGAACTGGCACATTTGGTGGCTGACTAAATACTTTTTTGCCCCACTGTATATTATTCGAAGCCGTCTATTTTTACCATCACAGACCGATGCTGGCACTAAGACTGCACTCAACCAACTTTATAAGGCCATAACCAAACAAGAAAATGCTCATCCAGAAGACGCAATGCAGGCAAACTTAAATCAGTTTTACCAAATTTGTACCAGTATGTCACATGTGCAACCAGAGGAAAAAACACTCTGGACTACCTTTATTGCACACACAGAGATGCATTCAAAGTTTTCCTTTCAAAGAGCGGGACACTAATCTGGATGCTTATAAGAAATCCCACTATGCCCTCAGACAAACCATCAAACAAGTAAAGCGTCAATACAGGATTAAGACTGAATCCTACTACACCGGCTCTGACGCTCGTCGGATGTGGCATGGATTGAAAACTATTACGGACAACAAAAGGAAACCCAGACGCGAGCTGCCCAGTGATGCGACCCTACCAGACGAGCTAAATGCCTTTCGTGCTCACTTCGAGGCAAGCAACACTGAAGCATGCACGAGAGCACCAGTTGTTCTGGATGCCTGTGTGATAATGCTCTCGGTAACCAATGTGAGCAAGACCTTTAAACAGGTCAACATTCACAAAGCCGCAAAGCCAGATTACCAGGACATGTACTCAAAGCATGCGCGGACCAACTGGCAAGTGACCAACTGACATTTTCAACCTCTCCCTGAGTCTGTAATACCCACATGTTCCAAGCACACCACCAAAGTCCCTGTGCCCAAGGAAGTGAAGATAACCTGCCTAAATGATTAACGCCCCATAGCACTCACGTCGGTAGCAATGAAGTGCTTTGAAAGGCTGGTCATGGCTCACATCAACATCAACATCCTCCTGGATATCCTAGTCGCACTCCAATTCACATACTGCCCCAACAGATCCACAGATGACGCAATCTCACTCCACATGGCCCTTTCCAACCTGGACAATAGGAACACCTATGTGAGAATGCTGTTCATTGACTACAGCTCAGTGTTCAACACCATAGTGCCCACGAAGCTCATCCCTAAGCTAAGGACCCTGGGACTAAACACCTCCCTCTGCAACTGGATCCTAGACTTCCTGACGGGCCGCCTCCAGGTGGAAATGGTAGGCAACAACAGGTCTGCCACGCTGATCCTCAAAACTCGGGCCGCTCAGGGGTGTGTACTTAGTCCCCTCCTGTACTCCATGTTCACCCGCGACTGTGTGGCCAAATACAACTCCAACACTATTATTACAGTGCCTTGCAAAAGTATTCATCCCCTTGGCGTTTTTCCTATTTTGTTGCATTACAACCTGTAATATAAATATATTTTTATTTGGATTTCAGGTAATGGACATACACAAAATAGTCCAAATTGGTGAAATTAAATGAAAAAAATTACTTGTTTCAAAAAATTATACAAAATAAAAATGGAAAAGTGGTGCATGCATATGTATCCACCCTCTTTGCTATGAAGCCCCTAAATAAGAACTGGTGCAACCAATTACCTTCAGAAGTCACATAATTAGTTATTTAAAGTTGACCTGTGTGCAATCTAAGTGTCACATGATCTGTCACATGATCTTAGTATATACACCTGTTCTGAAAGGCCCCAGAGTCTGCAACACCACTAAGCAAGAGGCAACACCAAGCAAGCGGCACCAGGAAGACCAAGGAGCTCTCCAAACAGGTAAGCGACAAAGTTGTGGAGAAGTACAGATTAGGGTTGGGTTATAAAAAATATCAGAAACTTTGAACATCCCACAAAGCACCATTAAATCCATTATTAGAAATGGAAAGAATTTGGCATCACAAAAAATCTGCCAAGAGAGGGCCGTCCACCAAAACTCACAGACCAGGTAAGGAGGGAATTAATCAGAGAGGTAACAAAGAGACCACTTAAAGAAAAAATAAAAGCAAATACATTTGGTGGGAGACACCCCAAATATATGGAAGAAGGTACTCTGGTCAGATGAGACTAAAATGGAGCTTTTTGGCTAACAAGGAAAACGCTATGTCTGGCGCAAACCCAACACCTCTCATCACCCCAAGAACAACATGCCCACAGTGAAGCATGGTGGTGGCAGCATCATGCTGTGGGATGTTTGTCATCAGCAGGGACTGGGAAACTGGTCAGAATTGAAGGAATGATGGATGGCGCTAAATACAGGGAAATTCTTGAGGGAAACCTGTTTCAGTCTTCCAGAGATTTGAGACTGTGACGGAGGTTCACCTTCCAGCAGGACAATGACGCTAAGCATACTGCTACTAAAGCAACACTCGGGTGGTTTAAGGGAAAACATTTAAATGTCTTGGAGTGGCCTCGTCAAAGCCTAGACCTCAATCCAATTGAGAATCTGTGGTATGACTTAAAGATTGCTATACACTAGTGGAACCCATCCAACTTGAAGGATTTGGAGAAGTTTTGCCTTGAAGAATGGGCAAATATCCTAGTGGCTAGATGTGCCAAGCTTACGGAGACATACCCCAAGAGACTTGCAATTGTAATTGCTGCAAAAGGTGGCTCTACAAAGTATTGACTTTGGGGTAGGTGAATAGTTATGCATGCTCACATGTTCTGTTTTTGTCTTATTTCTTGCTTGTTTCACAGGAAAAATATTTTGCATCTTCAAAGTGGTAGGCATGTTGTGTTAAATCAAATGACACAAACCCCCCCAAAATATATTTTAATTCTAGGTTGTAAGGCAACAAAATAGGAAAAATGGGTGAATACTTTTGCAAGCCACTGTAAGTTTGCTGACGACACAACAGTGATAGGCCTGATCACCGACAACGATGAGACAGCCCATAGGGAGGAGGTCAGAGAACTGGCCATGTGGTGCCAGGACAACAACCTCTCCCTCAATGTGAGCAAGACAAAGGAGCTGATCGTGGACTATAGGAAAAGGCGGTCCGAACCGGCCCCCATCAACATCAACAGGGCTGTAGTGGAGCGGATCGATCACCAACGAACTATCATGGTCCAAACACACAAATACAGTCGTGAAGAGGGCACTACAAAACCTTTCCCCCTCAGGAGACTGAAAATATTTGGCATGGGTCACCAGATCCTCAAAAAGTTATACAGCTGCACCATTGAGAGCATCCTGACTGGTTGCATTGCCGCCTGGTAAGGCAACCGCTCGGCATCTGACCGTAAGGCGCTGCAGAGGGTAGTGCGTACCCCCAGTACATCACTGGGGCCAAGCTTCCTGCCATCCAGGACCTATATAATAGGCGGTGTCAGAGGAAAGCCCATAAAATTGTCAGAGACTCCTGTCACCCATGTCATAGACCGTTTTCTCTGCTACCGCACGGCAAGCGGTACTGGAGAGCCAAGTCTTGGACCAAAAGGCTCCATAACAGCTTCTACCCCCAAGCTATAAGACTGCTGAACAACTAATCAAATGGCCACTGGACTATTACATTAACCCCCCTCCATTTGTTTTGTACACTGATGCTACTCGCTGTTTATTATCTATGCATAGTCACTTCACCCCTAACTACATGTACAAATTACCTCAACTAACCTGTCCCCCTGCACACTGACTCGGTACCGGTGTTACTTGTAATTATTTTTGTAATTATTTTTTTACTTTAGTTTATTTGGTAAATATTTTCTTAAACTCTGCACTGTTGGTTAAGGGCTTGTAAGTAAGCATTTCACGGTAAGGTCTACACTTGTTCTATTCGGCGCATGTGACAAATAAAGGTTGCCTTGATTTGAATGCACTCTCGCTCTCTCCTAAACACACAGACTGTCACACTCACTGGAGTGTCAAATAGACAGCTACGTGTCAGTCAATATGTTGTGAAATAGTTCAACAACCTCATGGTACAGGCAGGACTGCATGTGTTAGAAACCATGGAAAGAATTCTCAAGTGGAGAACACTACTAGTAAAGATTCTACAGCTGAATACTGTATGTGGATCTGTGGATCAGACATGTTTCCTTTCAAATGTGGTTCAGCATGAGAACGCCAAAGACTTGAAATTTAAAAAAGTAAGCAACTTGTATGTCGGCCCTGTATTAAAGAACAAATGGTTAAAGAAAAATGTGATAAATAAAAACATATACCAATTTCATTTAAGGACCAAAAAACTGACAGCTGTGCCATATACATTGCAAAATAGTTGGGAAGAGATTTTTGATGTACCCATTCCATGGCACATGGTTTATGAATTGATACGCAAAACAAAGCCGGATTCAAAACTTCAAATGTTTCAATATAAATTACTATACAAAATTCTTGCAACTAATAGAATGTTATATATATGGGGGATACAATCTTCCCAGCTCTGCAGATTCTGCTGTGAGGAGGCAGAGTCATTAGATCATTTATTTTGGTATTGTCCATATGTAGCTCATTTTTGGTCACAGGTCCAGGAATGGCTGAAGAATTGCAACATTTGCCTAGAACTAACACTACAGATAGCAATACTGGGTGATTTGAAAAGCCATGGTAAATCAATCAATAATATAATAATTATTTTAGCAAAAATGTTTATTTTTAATTTACAATCTGTAGAAGCTATGAGAATAGAAAGGTTCAAAATCGTTTGTGAAGCATCACAGCACAGTTGAAAAATATATGGCAAGTAGAAGTCTGAAATGGATGATGTTGATAGACAGATGGGAGGGGTTGAGTGGAGCTGAAGGGTGGGACTAATAACAAGATAAACAATGTAGGGCATAAGGGATCTGTAGAATGTATATAGGTTCGGAGCTTTTGTGAAATAGCATAGTTACAAATAGAAATCAAACAGGATGGACATCAGAAATAGAGGAAGGACTAAGAACAAACAAGAGAGAACTATTGTAAAGTAGACTGTGTCTGTAGAGTGTGTACAGTATAAGATGTATGGATTGAAGTTAGAAGCAGAAGTGTTTATTACTTTACTCCAATTGGGGGATCGGCGGAAGGTTTTGCGGGGAATAATAATAAATGTATATTCTTTAAAAAAGTATGTATGTCTATATAGGTATGTGTATGTATATATGTGTATATATATGCATGCGTGTGTGGATACATATATTTACCCCAAAAATATGGGGGATTGGATATGATGCAGACAATTACATTGGAAGCAACATTCTTTCCGCAATATTAAGCTGATCCACCCTCCCCCAAAAAAAGAACAAAAAAAAGACTTGAGTTTATGGTTCAAGGAGAGTCATAGGGGCTTTTCCCAGGAACTGTGGGGGTTTGTCATGGTTAGAATGCTGCCTTCCTACCTCTCTCCCCCCTTTCTCTCTCTTTGCCTGTTGGCAGACGGACAGACGATCCCCTGTCCCCTCACATCCCGGGTAGAGGTGTAAGGCGCTATAGCGCGCGGCTCTAGAAAGAGGCTCTGAAAAGCAGCCTTCTCCTCTCCTCTCGCACCTGCCAGGAAGAGGAGGAGGGGGGGGCTGAAGGCTGGGATTGCACGTGCGGCCCATGGGCGACCCTGGCCTGAGCTACCTCTCGTAGGTCTCTCTGTGTTTAGACTAAAGACATAATCGGCAGGACTATAATTATGCAGAGGAGAGCGTCTGACTCAACTAAAAAAAATGCATAGGAGGACACCATTCCTACTTCGTTCATTCCCCTTCTCTCTCCTTTCAACTCTACCTCTTTCTACAGATCTCTTTTACTCTCTTTCTCTCTCTCTCTCTCTCTCTCTCTCTCTCTCTCTCTCTCTCTCTGTCTGATTTATGGGAGCAGTATCCCCTTTCAGTCTGTCTTTTTGGGGGGTGTTTGTGTGGTTGCAACAGCGGAGTGAGGAAATAGCAATTAGCTATCAGCAAAACAACAATTAGCAAAGTCTTTAGTGACTAACGGGATCAAGGTTTCACCCGTCTTTACTTATGAAGTGGAGCTGAGGCTGCTGCTCTAGGAGTGACATGAAAAACTCACTCACAGTAAAGCATCCTCATCCATCCATGATGTCATTATCATTCATCAAAACCATATGGCGTTGGATGGCTATGATTTCAACTTCCCCAAAAAATGAGGTGTTTCATAAACAGCCTCACCAATTCATGCACTGCAAACATGCACTGCAAACATGCACTGCAAACATGCACTGCAAACATGCACTGCAAACATGCACTGCAAACATGCACTGCAAACATGCACTGCAAACATGCACTGCAAACATGCACTGCAAACACTGTTTCCATATATCTCCCCCAACATCGTAAATCATCATATAGTGTATTTATGGTTAGAGTTGATAAAAACGGTCTAAAATGATCATCTAGAGTGTGTCATGCAAGAGAAGAACAAGACCCCAGAATGTAGACGCCACCCATCATCAGACGCAGGTCAAGGGTTATAAAACCCATCAAGCTCTCATCACAAGCCCTCTCAGGGCTCCAGCATCCATGTGACAATGGTTCCGGCTGTCTCGTGACGTGGCTGGACACCAAATGTACTGACCCCAGCCAACACACCCACAGCCCTGCTCCCCTGCCCCGTTGCCCCCTAACGAGAACCCTCTGTAGGGTCACAGTTAATTAGCGCTCCCCGTTCTGCCGCAATTAAAGCGAGAGTACAGATTGTGTGTTGAAGGGGCCGTTCCAACAACTAATGGCTTTGGGGACCGACCAACCGGAGGGGAAATTAATCACAGAGGGGGGATGAGGATATAGGGGGTTGGGGCGGGGCGGACCCGGGGTGTGAAGGGGGGAGCTTTTCACTGGAGATTAGAGATAATGGAGGGACAGGGGGCGGAGCTAGAGGCAGCTGTGGAACCTCGTCTTTTTCTAGGGGGGAGATGGGGGGTATGGGGAGCAAGTAGGAAGGGGCACAGGGGGAGCTTTGTCCCCATGTAAGAGATTAGGTCTGTAAAGAAGGAGGAAAAATCCTCTACCGGGCCAGCTCTCCTTTTCAATGAACTTCTTTGTCAGCGCTCACCTTCCATTTTAAAGGGAATGCAACCTCCACACAAAGCAGCGCTCCATTGTCAGGCAGTAAAAGTGCAGCATGCTCCTTTATGACCTTCCACTTCTTCCTCCTGAAAGTTGCGGTATACACTCTCTTTTCCTCAGACAGAGTCTCCACCCACGGCAAGGACACTAGGAGATTCAGACCCTTGCTTCCAACCATCCCCCATTCTGCAATGGGGGATATCTCCATGGCAATCATAAACGCTAAGTGTCATTGTTGTCAGGTCGACCTTTTATGATTTTTCAACGCCGATACCGATTATTGGAGGACCAAAAAAGGCGATACCGATTAATCGGCCGATTTGTATTTATTTATTTGTAATAATGACAATTACAACAATACTGAATGAACACTTATTTGAACTTAATATAATACATCAATAAAATCAATTTAGCTTCAAGTAAATAATGAAACGTTCAATTTGGTTTAAATAATGAAAAAACAAAAGTGTTGGAGAAGAAAGTAAAAGTGCAATATGTGCCATGTAAGAAAGCTAACGTTTCAGTTCCTTGTTCAGAACATGAGAACATATGAAAGCTGGTGGTTCCTTTTAACATGAGTCATTCAATATTCCCAGATAAGAAGTTTTAGGTTGTAGTTATTATAGGAATTATAGGACTATTTCCCTCTAAACCATTTGTATTTCATTAACCTTTGACTATTAGATGTTCTTATAGGCACTTTAGTATTGCCAGTGTAACAGTATAGCTTCCGTCCCTCTCCTCGCTCCTCCCTGGGCTCGAACCAGCAACACAACGACAACAGCCACCATCGAAGCAGCATTACCCATGCAGAGCAAGGGGAACAACTACTCGAAGGTTCAGAGCAAGTGACATTTGAAACGCTATTAGCGAGCGCTAACTAGCTAGCCATTTCACTTCGATTACACCAGCCTCATCTCGGGAGTTGATAGGCTTGAAGTCATAAACAGCGCAATGCTTGACGCACAACGAAGAGCTGCTGGCAAAACGCACTAAAGTGCTGTTTGAATGAATGTTTACGCGCCTGCTTCTGCCTACCACCGCTCAGTCAGATACTTAGATATTTGTATGCTTGTATGCTCAGTCAGATTATATGCAACGCAGGATACGCTAGATAATATCTAGTAATATCATCAACCATGAGTAGTCAACTAGTGATTAGGATTGATTGTTTTTTATAAGATAAGTTTAATGCTAGCTAAACTTACCTAAATAAATAGACAAATCGGCGCCCCCAAATACCGATTTCCGATTGTTATGAAAACTTGAAATTGGTCCCAATTAATCGGCCATTCTGATTAATCGGTCGACCTCTAGTTGTGAGTGTGCAATCACAGGAGACTATGCTCGGGGCCCAATGTTGTCGAATCCAAAAAGGCATCGAAACAATCCAGTTCTGTTCTCAAGGAAGTACTTGAATAAAAGGTGTTGTGTTTTTACTTCCCATCCTTTCCCAAGCGCACAGAAACGACTGTTCGCTACCCATTGGTTCCCTGAATCTGTGCGCCCTCGATGTGAGTCGAACAACGGAGAGTTGCAGATGAGCTGCGCAGCCGCATTCCCACTTCACTCTCCTCTCCTCTAGCAGAGACACAAGGTCAGAAGTGACAGACATCTTTCTCTTCCTGCTACACCTGCTGGGGCGGGTAGGGAAGAGGAGGGGGGAGGGAGATGGCGAGGAGGAGGAGGGGAGAGGGCTCTGTTGCTTGGGGAACTGTCACTTTCATTCCGATCACCAAGGCAACCGGGTGTGCAGCGCAGTCCCACAAAACCCGCTTTGTTTTGGGAGTTGGAGTACGAGGGGCGTGTTGTCTCCGGCTTTGTACCTCGAGAACACCGTACACACGTATACACACCAAAGCATGCATGCGCACCAGTGGAGGCTTCTGAGGGGAGGACGGCTCATAATAATGGCTGAAACGGAGCATATGGAATGGCATCAAACACATGAAACAATGTATTTGATACCATTCAACTAATTCCGCACCAGCCATTACCAGAAGCCCGTCCTCCCAAATGAAGGCACCACCAACCTCCTGTGATCGAACACAGGCAGTCGCTCTCTGTCTCCCTTTCAGCTCTCTAATATATCACAATTCTTCCAATATCATCCCATCCGCTCAATTCAGATCACAAAGCAAGTCAATTTTGGTGGTGATTCAGACATCTCAGTGGGTGGGGCTGAGCTTTGTGACAACATGTTTCAGGAGAGAACATGTCAAGTCCTCTCTCCTCTCCCTAACTTGACTCTGTTATTGAAGCCAGAATGTCTGTTGTCTCCTATACTGTCACTCATGGCGTGTTCCACAGTAACCCCCCCCTCTTTTCGTCTGAAGAGGCAAACCTTGTTGCTTAGCCAAGCAAACCTAAATAAAGACCACTGACTTTTCTGATAAATTCACAGAAAATATGCAGCTGATGACAAGATGAGAAGAGATAGGCAAGCGGTTGTCTGTTGTCCATCAACTATATTCTGCTGACTTTAGCAGGGTTGTACACAACAACAACATATATTGTGATTATATCAAATCATACTCATGGCATTGACAAGACATGGAGAGTGAGTTGCATTATTTGATTAACTGCTAGGATAGTACAATGAGTTAGAAAGCCTGGATTTGTATCTCCTTAGATAATAGATTTCAGTGGAGGCTGGTGGGAGGAGCAATAGCAGGCCAGGCTCATTGTAATGACTGGAATGGAATCAGTGGAACGGAGTCAAACGTGGTTTCCATATGTTTGATCTGTTTGATACGGTTCCATGTATTCCATTCCAGCCGTTACAATGAGCCTGTCCTCCTATAGCTCCTCCCACCAGCCTCCACTGGTAGAATTACTGTAGCTATCAAACTTATACGACACAACCAAACATGAGCTCAAGCTAGCAACCAAACAAATGCAGTACATTCAAAAACTGATACAACTGTAGTCCAGTTCTAAAGGCCTGCCTGCACACACACCACACACACCACGCACGCTACACCACACCACACACACTACATCACACACCACACACGGTCTGACATGACCCTCTTGAGGCAGATGGGAGACTCGCTCACCCTTTCCCCCACCCTTGAGGGGCTGAGCGGTCACAATGTCAAAGACTCTATTGTCATTAATAGTGGCCCACCCCTCTCTATTGTCACTGACAGTTTGGGGCCATCATTGACCATTCAAACCACTGGATATTCAGTCCACTGGATATTCAAATCACTGCATATTCAATCTGCTGGATATTGCTTTCCTTCATCCCTCTCTCTTTCACTCTCTCATTCCCTTTCTCCCTCCCATTCTCTCTGTTCCCCCAATCTGTCACATACACATTTCCACCTCTAATTAACGCACAACTCTCTCCTTCCACTTTCACTTCATCCCTTTCATACAGCTTCTCTCTCAGAAACCTCATCCATTCATACAGCTTCTCTCTCAGAAACCTCATCCACTCATACAGCTTCTCTCTCAGAAACCGCATCCATTCATACAGCTACTTACTCAAAAACAAAAAACCCAGAGCCATATCTTTCCTTGTGCCTTCAACCATAGATATGAATAGACCTACATCAACACCCTCCAACAAACAGGCTCTAGTAGGTCCTATGTAGGTCTGGGCCTCTTTAGGCCAGGCAGTAGCAGTTGTTGCATAGTCCCAGAGAGGAGACAGCACAGCTGGGGCAGAGCTTTGTCATGCCAGCACAAAGGAATGATTGAGGCGGGCTATTTTCGACTCCCCTCGTACATAATCGGCCTGTAACAAAAGCCCCCGTCCCTCTCTGCCAGCCAGCCCGGCTACAGCCAATCCCAGGATAGCTCTGGTCTGTCTACAGTGCCGGCAACCACAGAGGTGTATTCTGATTGGTTGCCAGGTCTGATGGTGTTGTGATTGGCAGGTGCCTTGTGGAGTGGGATTCACAGGGTCAGATATCCTCCATTTAGACACAGAAAAGGATCCTATTCAAAGATTCTTAAAAGAAATTAGATAATGACTGGATTCACTGTCCCCTGCATTCTTTTCCCGGAGAGAATATTTGAAAAATGAGCTGTAAACAAGTTTTGTTGCATGACTTAAAAAAAAAAAAAAAAAAACTTGTTTCATGACATAAAATTTCAGCTGGAATGATGCCCCCCGTTTAGTTTTTATTCAAGCACTTTCATGAAAACATTGCTCTTTTTTAACTCTAACTTAGGTGTGAGTTATCAGATTAACTGGCTGTGGTGGCGCAGGGGGAGTCTGGGGGGATATGAGTAACTAACTGTGTGATAAAACTCACCGGGTGGAAAAGATGACTGCCTCTCTTCCCTTAGCCTTTCTCTGCACACTTAATCACAGTTCTCATTTCCAGAAGTAAACACAGACTTAGGCCTGTTAGATCAACGGAGGTTATGCAGTGATTGGGTTGTCGGGGGGTTGATAAACAGAGTGTAGGGGGTTGATGACAATCATATTTCACCATGCAGGAAGCAGGCGGGCATGGTGTAGTACACTGCAGACCCTGCTCCCACTCCCGGCACAATTGATCTGTGGGAGATATTGGTGGAAGTATATTTATGGCCGGTCCCAGTTTGCTCTTTTTTATTATTATATCTGATTAAAAAGCTGGAGCACATGGAGCCGGCAAAGCTCCAGCACCCTAGAGACTGAAGAGATCAGGGAGAGAGAGAACAAAGGATACAAGATGAATGAGAGATCAAAACAGTGAGGAGACTTGGAAGACGAAAGAGAGAGAGGTAGCTAATGAGAGAGAGAGCGAGAGAGAAAGCAAGAGAGCGAGAGAGAGAGAGAGAGAGAGTGCGCGCGAGAGAGCTGGAAAATTGGATAGCTGCAAAGGGTAGGAGGGAAGAAGAGAGATTGGGGTGAATGCATGTGGGTATACATGTCTGCAGGTAGCTACAATGTCCTGCACTCCACTCTGGATGTGGCTATTAGATTGATTAGCCATACCTTTCTTGGCTGGGCAGGGTGATTGATATGGCCTGACGCAGGCTGTAGCAGAGGTGAGTGAAGCCTCTGGGCTAGTTACACAAGTCAGCTGGGTGATGGAGTGGACAGGGAAGCATTCAAAATGTCCAGCAAACTGAATACGTCACAAAAATAGCTGTCGTACGGTCAATAAAGGCCACCTTGATAATCCCAGAAAACCATTCAAATCAAAACAATAACCTGGTGAAGATAATGTGATAATGTGGATGATGAGGCTGATAAGTAGTAGTTTAATCACCATCATTCTAATCCTCCCTGTGCTCCTGTGTGCTCCTGTGTGTGCTGCCTGCCTGTGACGTGACAGCCCCATGGTGGCATGGTAGGCTGCGCAGTGATTGCTCAGGCACTGACTGGCACCGAGGAATTATTCAGCCAGTCGGCCATTCGTTGGCTTGACAGTGACATCACACATGATGGAAAACAAAAACAAAGCCAGTGGGATCAGGGGGACCTTCTCTGTCCCCACGGTGACGCGGGACACCCTGTCACCAGCCTGTGATCCTCTACTGCTGGAGACACTGTCACTACTGGTGCTCAACAAAGACCCTCTACATACTAGGCTGACATGCACACAGGCACTGAGTATAGCTAGATAGCATTGACCTAGCATCAGCCATGTGCTGTGGATTTTATGATATTGTTTTAAATGGAGATGGAGTGTATTAAAATGAGAATTGCTGCTTTTGTGGAGGTTGCTGAGGGGGAGGACAGCTCATAATAATGTCTGGAATGGAGCAAATGGAATGGCATCAAATCATATGTTTGATGTATTTGCTACCATTCCACCATTCCGCTCCAGCCATTACCACAAGCCCGTCCTCCCCAATTAAGGTGCCACCAACCTGCTATGAGCTGGACATGTATGCCAGTGGCATAATGTTGGGAATGGTGGATATGGGAACATTTTCTATGTTTTCTAAAAGTAATCAATGACAGAAATCATTAACAGTTCATGGCACAGCTATCTCAGCCCAATCAAACTGGCCAGTCTCTAGGTGTGAGTTCACAGAGAATAACTTCAAAAGACAGTCAAAATAGTGGTATCCTTCTACCATTAGCCTTAAAATGCCCCATCCCATATCTAACTACTCCCCTGGACAGCATCACTTCCTGGAATAAAACTACTTCCTGGAACATGGCTGACCAGAAATGAAAAGGGAGAGTGCAGTCTAGATAATGACAACACAACTTCATATTAATAGTGAAGGTCTTGGTTAGGCAGCACAGCACATCAAACTATACATTCATCACAATATTTCTGAAATTCAGTCAGAATCAACATAATAATAATTGTATTTCGATGATATACTGAATTAACTGAATAACTGAATTAAACCACAGACGGTAATAATGATTCAATCTAGAAAATAGACCGTAAATGAAAACAAACAGGAAACTCATTTCAGCCAGACGAGTTGGATATGCAATATTGCGGCTTTTCATCTTTCAGTCAAAAAGCTTATAGACTAAGCGGCTCGGAAGGGAAAAATCAGTGATGTTGATAATGCTTTGGTGGAGGGGGGAGGGGGTGGCTAGGTATTAAATCCTGAAAACTGCAATCATGACAGAGGATTAAGACAAAGCTTCAATATGGTGCCACGCTCCAGCGATACGGGGGGACAGGGGAAGATCAGTGAGCGGTTGGTCGGGACAAACTAAACGTGGAGGGAGTCCACGTTTAGGAACAAATGACAAGACTGTCTCTCACTTAACCTCTTCAACCTATGGGGGCGCTATGTCATTATTGGATAAAAAAACGTGCCCGTTTTAAGCGCAATATTTTGTCACGGAAAGATGCTCGACTATGCATATAATTGCCAGCGTTGGAAAGAAAACACTCTGACGTTTTCAAAACTGCAAAGATATTATCTGTGAGTACCCCAGAACTGATCTTACAGGCAAAACCAAGATGAAACTTCAAACAGGAAATGAACAGGATTTTTGAAGCTGTGTTTTACTGACGTCTCCTTATATGGCTGTGAATATGCTGTGAACGAGCTTATGCGCTCTGCTGTTCATCCAAGATGTCTGCAGCATTGTGGCGTATTTGTAGGTATATCATTGGAAGATTGGCCATAAGAGACTACATTTGCCAGGGGGCCGTCCGGTGTCCTTTGTCTAAATCGGTGCGTAATTCCCAGTGACATCCATTGTACCTTGCGTTACAGAAGGAGACTCATACTTCCAGGAACGATACATCATTGAAGAGATATGTGAAAAACACCTTGAGGATTGGTTCTAAACAACGTTTGCCATGTTTCAGTCGATATTATGGAGTTAATTTGGAAAAAAGTTTGGCGTTTGGATAACTGAATTTTCGGGTTTTTTTGGTAGCCAAACGTGACGCACCAAACGGACCGATTTCTCCTGCACAAAAAAATCTTTCAGGAAAAACTGAACATTTGCTATCTAACTGAGAGTCTCCTCATTGAAAACATCCGAAGTTCTTCAAAGGTAAATGATTTATTGAATGTTTTTGCTGGTTTTTGTGAAAATGTGGCCTGCTAATGCTAATTGCTAATGCTAAATGCTAACGCTAAATGCTAAATGCTAGTTTGCTATGGTCGAGAAGCATATTTTTGAAAATCTGAGATGGCAGTGTTGTTAACAAAAGGCTAAGCTTGAGAGCTAGCATATTAATTTCATTTCATTTGCGATTTTCATGAATAGTTAACGTTGTGTTATGGTATTGAGCTTGAGGCTATGATTACGCTACCGGATCCGGCATGGCTCGACGCAAGAAGTTAAAAGGAGAGTTCTTTATTCTTCCACCATCACCTTTGAGCCCCATTAAACCGTCCCTGTGGTGATGTCATACTGGGAGGTCTTCCTAAGGGATGGGGTGTCACAGGGCAAACATTTGTAGGTGGTAACCTGTAGGTGGGTTCATGGGTCAAAGACATGTTAAGGCTGTGGTCTTTATGAACCATGTGTTCATAAGCATTTGTATCTCCCAAATTTGAAGCAAAATGGTCCTCATATTAAAGGTGGGAAGAGACGCCACCACCGTTCTCTTGACCTACTTATAGTCTCTGGAGACAGTAGACAGCTTCCAAAGACTGGAGAGGTGACCCAGAACAAGTAAGCTCATCACCTGGATGATAATTGGACTGGAAAACACCTAGCTATCTTCTTGTATTCCATAGCCGGTAGCTAACATATGAAAGCGAACGAGCACATAGCGCCTTGAGGCTAATTGCCATGTGAGGGCATGACAATAGAAATGTTGATGTTGACTTTCTTAATCCGTTTCTGGCATTTCTCAAACTTCAATATCACATAGAGCATGAGAAAGAAAAGCCTGATCATTTCCAATTGCACTCTGGATGCAATAGCTAATGTCTTAATATCTTTATTCCAATTGTGATCCCCAAAGAAAGAGTAATGGATGACACGAGTGGCTGCAGCATCCTTTACCTTCTCTCCCTATAGGCCCAGACACCTGCAGGTATGAGCAATGAGGCTGTCATACAGAGATTTTTTTTTTCAGCCCATGTAAAATAGAGCAGCGGGCCTCCACTCTGCCGACGCAAGGTCGCAGTAAAATATGGTCGCTACTTTCCAGTAAATGTCGCAGGGCCTGTATTTGCAAGAGGCTGTATCTAATAAATCTTGGCTCCTATAATAATGAATGGTTGCCTGTCTTGGCCCAATACTGCTGTGGCCAACTAATTGGTTGGCAATGAAATGCTGGTGAGGCACTATCCCAGGATGAATTGAAGGAGCACGTCTTGTGCTGTGGGACAGAGTCTCAAGCACTACACAGCCATTCCTTCTGGCTTGACTCTACTTTTCCCCCCATCATTCCCCACGGCACCCACCTTGCCCAGCGCCTACCTCCGTGCCTCCCTGGTGAAACCCCAGACGGGACATCGCAGCAGGTGGACCTTTTGATTTGTCAGCCAGGAAGAGCAGCGCCAATGCTCATTTGCATACAGATGCCTCCTTCAGTGCAGAGGAAGGACACCCCCCCCCCCCACACAGTTCCTCTATACCCCCACCTCCATAACCCCCCCCCCCCCCCCGCGCACTCCCCCCAAGACGACAGAAAAGGGCCTTTACAGCCATCTCTTTCATTTTCTTTATCTTCTTTCCCTTTCACTCTTTCCCTCTCTCTTTCTGTGGTCCTTTTCAATCTCTATCTCAACAAGGCCGTTCTCAACATTAGATCACTGGTTACTGCCAATTCCAATAAGGGAGGAGGGTTTGGGATGTTTTGGGGAGTTGAGGGTGGTGGGGATCTCGCACCTTGCATCTGCTCTAGTTGGCTGGAGTATGGGGTCTTCAGTCCCAGGGAGAGAAGATACAACAGAGATGGCCTGTTCTGTTGACAGGGCTAGCAGTAGAAGGATGTACAGGGAATTACAATGCCCTTCTCCCATTTCACATGTCCAGACAAGAATCCCATTGAGTGCGATAGAGATATAACATGTACAGCGATTGGTTCGTCTCATAATTTCAATGTATCCCTTCCTGCCTGTGAAGTTCAGAGCAAATTCTCATCGAGCACACAAGCTGCTTCACTGACAGGCTGGGCACACAGCTGAGGCGCATCTCATGTGTCTAGCCGTGCAGAAAAGTCATGTCATGAGGGAATTAAGAGTTTAGGCAAATACAATTTCACCTTTAACTAACCCTTTAATCCTGTATCTGTGGCGAACTTGACTCTGTGTTCACTCGCATGTCCCTATGTGATCCACGGCTGCATGAGCCCTGACAGAGGCCATGTCTGTTACCCAGTGGAATCAGGTTCCAGACATAAGACGTCTGGAAAAGGGGAAGCCTCTTTGAGGGGCAGAGGTCAATAAATAAATACATATAGGAGAGTCCTGAAATAAGCTCATTTATATTGAAAGATCTCTAAAATACAACGTCATTGATTGAAATATAGCAGTGGTCAACGAGCACTCACCAGGGTAGAAGTCCTTGGATTTGGACAGTTTGATGGTGGCGCCGGTCTCTTTCTGCAGCTGGACGATGGTCTGTCCTCCCTTGCCAATGATGGAGCCGGCCGCATAGCTGGGGATCAGCACCTTCAGGAAGTACTCACCTTCCTCTGCAGGCAGGAAACGGAAAAAGAAAGTGAGAATGTACTACACTCAGGTAGGTGATCAATCTACCTATACTAAAATCGCACAGCCACTCTCATCCATCTCTGTTTTACACAGTCCCCCCACCCCCACCCCACCCTTCTCCCCCTCAACCTATCCATTCCTCTTTCAGGCATCCTTAAACTCTACAGAAAAACATCTTAGTGCATGATTAGATTATGACGACAATCCACAACAACTATCCTCTTTCTATGCATTTACAGCCGTAAATCATTTCACAAATTGATTTAATCTCATTTTAGCGTTTCACAGAAGTATCTGCTCTTTGTCATCATCTTGGCAGACCGTTATTAATAAAGGGCTATGGGATTTGTTAAATCTAATCAAATAGATGTAATGCTTTTGGAAACACACTCACACATTGCATAACCATACTCCCATATTCATACCATCTACCCCCTACAGTCTGGTTTCTATAAATGTCCCTTACACTTTGGCCAGTTTCAAAACTACTGTACACATAACAGGGAAAACTTGTACACTGCTCTCAGCTCCTGTTCTTCCGCCCACCCTCCTTGGATATAGGACAAAACCAGAAGACACACAGGCTACTGTAGTAGGAACACAACTGAAACATCAAAAGCTTGAAGACATGAAGGCGTTGCTTCAAAGTGGGCAAATGGGGGGTTTAGCAGCAGAGAGGAAACAAAGCTACCCACCCCCTTTCGGAAACAAAAGTGCCTTTGTTCTGTATGGCGATGGCTACCTGCCTGCTGAAGCGTCCATATGCTTCCTATCCAAAACAGTTCAGTGATTGGTCAACAGTAGGGATTCTTCAATTAAGGGTTTGTTGCCATTCAACGATAGACGACTCATTTTCATGAACATTTTTTCACTTGAGAAATACTGCACCAAACATCCTAGTTAGATGTAAAATTGCGCGACTAAGATCTCCAAAATAAATGAATAGGTTGAGGAAGTGTATACTGGCTATGGCATCTCTAGATGGAGAAACTTTTATATTGTAGCTTTTTTCTAGTTTTTCAAGTGGTCGAGCACACTCACATACCTAGGCGCCAGCCGAACCGAAGCATGCGGAAGCCTTAAGCCAGCAACCGGCCATAGCCTCTTCCCTGACAGGGACTTTAAGGTCTATAGCTTCTTGCCTGAATGTGACTTTAAGGTCTATAGCGTCTTGCCTGACTGTGCCTTTAAGGTCTACAGCCTCTTCCCTGACAGGGACTTTAAGGTCTATAGCCTCTTCCCTGACTGTGACTTTAAGGTCTATAGTCTATTGACTGACTGTGACTTTAAGGTCTATGGCCTCTTCCCTGGCTGGGACTTTAACCCTCAAACTACCGACTTGGGTCATTTGACCTCAAAGGCATACTTTTGACCATATCCCAAATGTGGTTTATTCTATTCTTATTTTTAATTTTATGAATTTGTCAATCAACTTTTTCTTAATACATCTAAATAATTGTTTAATATGTTATCCATGCCACCAGAGGGTGGAAGGGGAGCAGTATCAGTGATTTTGACCAGATAGACAGATCATCTGTAGAGATACAGCTCCCCATGTACTCACCTAAAATTGTACTTTTTTTATACCACGTATCATATGACACTGTACAAAACCAGAATTACCTTATTTTTTGTGAATATAAAAATCTGCCAATGGTATACAAAGTATGCCAATGGTGTAAATACTTGATAGAACTGTAATACAGAAATCCGATATGTTCTGAATCCCTTCAACCCTGTTCCGAGAGAGTTACCGTCCTGCGGGTTTTAGCTTCAATTCAAATCTAGCACACCTGACTCTAATAACGAGCTAGTTGATAAACTGAAGCAGGTTAATTTACAACAGGGATTGAAAGGAAAACCGATAGAAGGGTAGCTCTCCAGGAACTGGGTTGGAGATCCCTGTTCTAGGGCAAATCTAAAAAACGATTTATTTGGTTTCTCCAGAGACATAATATTAAGCTAGACAAATCCTCAGAAGGTGGAGGAGGACCTGTTGGAGTGATCGTAATTGTTTACTCCATGTGTAACTCTGTGTTGTCTGTTCACACTGCTATGCTTTATCTTGGCCAGGTCGCAGTTGCAAATGAGAACTTGTTCTCAACTAGCCTACCTGGTTAAATAAAGGTGAAATAAAAAAATAAAATAAAAAAACCTGTTAGACAGATCACCTGCAAACATGGAGCACCTTATGTACTTGGCTATGGTTATAACATGTAACTAGGTATGACCGTGTACAAAATCTAAATGACCTTAGACATATGCTTAGTTGCATTCAAAACAGCTCATAAAAGTATGTCAGTGGTATGAATGCTTGGTAGAATTATAACACAGAAACCAGCTAGCTCCCCCCTGAAAGTACACATAGTGCTGTATTGGTGTTTATTCTCAGAAAAATAGTTATATAACATTAAAAAAAATGTTATATAAATACCAGAATTCCTTTAATACTCTACAATATTCTATATTTGTGCAACTTGTTATGTTTTTTTGGTTGCTATAACATTTATTTTGAAGTTACTTGAGGATTTGGGTATGCTTTTTGAAGCATCGTGCCAGAGGCCCTACCACTCCCATTGTTTCACTAGCAGTAATGCTAATGCTGGCTGTGGGGTATGTAAATGAAGAAAACTAAGCCATATGTCTCTCAGGATCAATAGGTGAATTCCATTTCATCCCAAAAATGTAGCATATTTCAAATTTTGGTGTACTGACAGACATTTTTACCACAAATATGACACAATTAATATTTACTTAACTGAATGATACTACAATCAAATTATGGTAAATCTGCTTTTCAGTGTTCATGTGGATGTGTATAACGCCATTATTTACTTCAGTTTTACAGATGCTAATGAACTGTACATTTTCTAAAATAACAGTCTGTTTTGGTAAAAATAAAATAAGATCTGAAAATAATAAAGTTGTTATTTTTCTATGAATGTTGCTTTTTCCAATAGTTTCTTCTTGGGGTCAAAATTGGTACAAAATTGATACAAGTTGGTAATACGCGTATATAAAATATGTTGGTAGTTTGAAGGGTTAAGGTGACATTGTATCCCAGTATCTCAACCAGTCCCCTCGTCTTCTCTTAATATTCCACCACAAGTAATCCAGGTTGCCTCCCCCAAGGCGGCAGATATAAATAGGATTATTATTACGAGGGCATGGTTTTGTGTCACTTCACGACACACATGCACTGTTGATGTGCAAGCTACGCTATGGATGGAACATGCCATAATACCTGTTCCATAGTAACGCAACAGAAATCAATCCACTGTGCAAGATGTGGAGAAGGTGGTGGTGGTGTGTGTGTGTGGGGGGGGGGGGCACTGAGTACCTTATAGAGCATTGGTTGAGGGAGATGGTGAGAGGGGTGCAGGCAGGCAGACATAAGAGGTTTTTGGCCTAGCTGGGGGAATCAGCAGCTAATTAAGAGTTCATTATCTTTCATCAAAACACTCACTGGTCCTGCTATAATCTCATTAATCGATGCACCCCCATTTGTTGTGTTTTCTGTGACTGTTTGTTTGTGGATGGAAGTGTGTGTGTGTGTGTGTGTGTGTGTGTGTGTGTGTGTGTGTGTGTGTGTGTGTGTGTGTGTGTGTGTGTGTGTGTCCAAAGAGTCTGTTTGTTAGAAATATCATTTTCTCAGCACTGCTGTTCTCCTCAGCATTCTCCAAATCATAAAATTGCACCATTGGCACCATCTGGGACCTGGTCTGTTGAACCCACCCAAGGGTGATGTACAGAGAGCGCTTTACACAAGGAGGAAATACGATACTTTCCGTTCTAACTGGGAGTAAGGTCATAGCAATGAAATCATGCATAGAGCTGGGATGGCCTTTTAAAGCAAGTTACAGAATTGTTTTCTCCCACACAGCAATGTCTGACAGTAAACCTGCTTGCACTGAGTATAAGAAACAGCAGAACTGCCTGCGTTCTGCATTGACCCAAATTCCCAATAAAGCCAAGACTGACCTCGTTTTGATTGGGATGGGTCTACTTTTAACCAGCCTCAATTAATAATGGAATGAATAAATAATATCAAACACAAACGGGTTCTGCTGCTGCACATACAAACTACACCATACAAGTACACAACACACACAAATACAACAAAAAAACAGACAGGTGGACATACATACATACATACATACATACATACATACATACAACCATACATACATACATACATACATACATACATACATACTGTATATCCATATAAACATCTCATAAACAGTAAACACATGCCTTTCATACACAGCGGGTCACTTTTATACATAGAAATTATTTCTAATTGTCTCCGTCTTTAATCATTTGTTATACAGATGTGCCTGTATCATGGCTAGTCCCAGTTGCTCAGATGATACACCTGCATGCAGCCCGTACTAATCAAGCATGATGACTGCGCACAGTTGCTCGGCTACTCCTGTCTAGACAAGCACACATTCTACATCGATCTCTGATAGGTAAAAATAAAACCACTTGCCCTGTCAGATATATTTCCCAGGCGCTGTCAGAAAATAGCCAAGTCAGGCTAGGGCACAAGATCCTCAGATTGAATTAGTATGTTTTGTGAGAAGAGGCTTCATGCTGAACTGTTGTGGGTTTTAAATAATTGTCTGATGCATCCCAGTGAGGACTGTGGATGGATTGATTTAAATGAGCATAGACCTGAAAGAGATGTGATCCGCCCTGAGCAGATATTAGGCATCAGGATTGTGGTTCCTGGTTGCCAAGGGTCTTTGTTTTCTTTCCCCTCACACAACAAAAACAGGGACACATCCCAGCAGTTACAATTTCTGCCGGAACACAGTCATTTCCCCTCACTTGTCATTGCATAAGACTCAAAGGGATACGTCAATATTTTGGCAATGAGGCCCTTTATCTACTTGTGGATACCATTTTTATGTCTCTGTGAGCAGTTTGAAGGAAGTTGCTAACTAGTGCTAGCGCAATTGCTAACTAGCATTAGCGCAATGACTGGAAGCCTATGGATATCTGCTAGCATGCTAGTTAGCATTGGCTTGCAAAACTACCTCTGGCTTCCTTCTTATTGGACACAGAGAGATGAAAATGGTATCCATTAGTTCCTCTGACTGGGGAAGTGCCCCTTTAATGGAGGAAAATCAGTCACCTATTCTGTGTGTGTGTGTTTTTATGCATGTTTGTGTATGCATGCGTATGTGTGTTTTAGAGAAATGCTTCCAACTCACCACTCCCAATGTGCTCTATTGGGAAAACAACAAAGTGAGCCAGCTAGGTCAGAATGCATCCCACATGTCTTACTCCTAGTATGCTTGGCGTTGGATCAGTGTCATTCGTTCAAGTGTGTGTGTGTGTGTGTGTGTGTGTGTGTGTGTGTGTGTGTGTGTGTGTGTGTGTGTGTGTGTGTGTGTGTGTGTGTGTGTGTGTGTGTGTGTGTGTGTGTGTGTGTGTGTGTGTGTGTGTGTGTCATTATGTGTGTATGTAAGGGGTAGCTACAATAAATAATGAATAGGCATCTGACATAATAAACTAGTTTGTAAACACAGCAATCCGTTGCTAGGGGCTCCCAGGAGTCCTGGAGCCCAGAATAGGCTCCATCAGCCTGGACGGTTCAAATCTGGAGATCTGGTGTCGGCGGCTGGGTGGGATTCTGGGCTAAGCTAAAGCAATGGGGTGTTGGAAAAATGCAATTCACTTAAGCTGGGGAGATTGTGTGGGGGAGCGGGCCTTGGTCTCACTCTCCACTCCTTTTGTTCAAGTTAAATCTCCAAACCAGTTAGTGGACAACCACCTGTCTTGGTTCTATATGGGAGCTACTCTGAGTAAACCCTAGAACATGAATAAGACAAAATAAAAAAGTATTTCACATCTGTAGCCATTCTGCTGTCTGGGAGTGTTTTCAAGGTCACCAGTTCATCTGTATGAACCTCCTAGTGGCTGTCCTCTGTTTCTTATGTAGCCAGGCGCTTAATGTGTTTCGGTTTGGTCTAACCCGTGTGTAGCTTTTTCAAAATGTCACCCCTTCTAGTGTCCACTTTTGAGCCTTTCCGGACACGGCTATCTGAACTATGCTAATGCCCCGAGTGGCGCTCCGTCTCCAGCGCGTGAGTGTGTGAAAGGCGCTGTGCATTGTTCGTCGAGCACGGCTGTTTCGAGAGGGGGCTAGATCTTCCCCTCTGCATCGCTCTTTTCATCACTCTCATCCATATTCATCGCGAGGCCTCTCCTCCACTCAGCAACCCGCTGGAGGAGACAGGCGACTCCTGCGCCCAATTGTAAGCCACCATTTCACCCGCCCCAACCCAAACCCCGCCCTATACAATGGGATTTTTTTTTTGACGCAGTGCTTAAAAAAAACTGATGATGAAGAAGAAGCAGCTCCCCCTTCATGTTCATGGTAATCGATGGGCAGACACGGCTGCATATGCGGTTGCTGGGGGTAGGTAGTCAATGGCAGCTGGCGAATGATGAGGAGGTGGGTGGAGGTGGAGAAGAGGGAGCAGTTGTGATGGGCTGAAGGAGAGTAATGATTAGCATGGATGGAGAGAAAGAGAGAGCCGTGCTGCCTAGAAACGCTCAGCTGAAAAACAGCTATGCCGCAGAGAAGTGTTTCGGCTACAACAGCCCGGGCTAACACACACTGGGTGGCTACGAGATTGGTAGGCGATGGGCAAAGCTTATATTTGCTCTTTGTTCATGGTGCTCCTTCAACATCATTGACAGATCAATTTGCAAATGTTCATGCAAAGCCTCTATAAAAAGCAGCTCCGCTCCCTTTTGGGGTTTTTCACTCTGTGAAAGTGTGACGCATTCTCCTCAGCACCAACGGTTTGATCCAAGGAAGGTAAGTCACTTAAGCATGCGTGAGAGGCGCTCAGCTCCGGAGGGAAAAGCAACACAAAACACTAGCGATGCGATCGATAACATCAAAGGCCCTGTCCTATAGACCGATGGCTCAGTGCTGTGTATGGTATCTGCCAGAGGGGGGAGGGTTGGGGAATCATCACCCCCCTCCCATCATTAGCTCGTCTGGGTCCTCGTCATCTTTGCACCCCCTCTCTGTCCCCCCCCTCCCTGGACTTATTCCCAGTCTCCTCACGTCATTTGACAAGGCCATTAGAAGGCCTCCTCACCACTATCCACTAAAGACACTTTGGTGCGAGTCCATCCATTTACAAAATGACTTCAACATATCTTATTATAGTGGACAGAGGGGAATATAATGTATTTATTTATAAGAGGGGAGTTGGGCTGAAGACCTATCTTAATATGCGTCCCATGGGTATGCAGTGGGGAGCAAGTCAAGCATCTGGATTGTAAAATAAATCAAACCAGGTCAGTGATTTTCCCCCTGATAAGAATGTCACCTTTATGTAACATATAATCATGATTTACAGCCTCTGCAGGCTACAGCACAAAGCACTCTCAGACAAAGATGAACATTCAGTAAAGTAGACATTATTTAGAGAACACAACATTCATTGAGGTTGAACTATGTCTAACCCACTTTATCATCATTCCCAATCAATCCCCCTTTTAACAATTTCATGCAAAAGGAATGAAGGTGATCATGTTAATTATGAAATTATAAACAACCAATTGAATATACACAATATATGCAATAGATATGCAAATATTATAAATATGATTCCACAAATATGAATAGCATGGCAAAATAAGCATGGCAGTTTAACATGAAAATGGATGCTATGGACTTAATTATATAAAATTGAAAACATATGGCTACATTTGTTTTGCAGATGATATGCTTATGATCTGAGCTTCCATGATAGTCCATATACATAAGATGCTTATGAATTGAGATATCTTCAATAAAAGATGTAGGCCGAAAATGTGAAATCAGATTTAGAGGTTTTCCCAAAATAGTTTCAGAAAAGATTGGGTTATTGTAGTCTGCAGACTATTTTTTGCCTTTCTTTAGGAACTATACATATCACTGTCAAACTGCTATAGTAATATTGTAATTTAGTAAGTGAATAGCAAAAGAAAGTAGAATAATAACAAAATCAAAGTGTCTCTCTTACCATGTGCCTCAGAGTGTGATTCCTGGTGAGGGAATACAATGCCTTCAGTTTCAAAAAGGGGCTGCAGGAAGGCCACTATACAGGAAGAGGAAGCACATTGTGTGTGTGTGGCAAAACTAATGTTATCACAAATGATTATGAGGTACTGTACCCCCCTGTAACTAGCTTCAATGTCCTGAAGTACTGGTTCTGTTCAACCACAAACAACCTGCACACGAGGCCTGTTGATTAAGCTATTGGGCTCCAATATGGAAAGGCCGCCAGCTAGCCTACATATAGTATCAATGGTTGCCCTGCTACAGAACACAGTCAATCACTTTGGGGTATTATGATCACGAGAGTATTGTTTAGAAAGGTCTCAGTAAAGCTTTTAGTTAACCATTTCTAAATGTTTGTGTGTGATGCAAATATTAAAACATCAAGCTATTGAAGTGGTTGGTAACACTGAACTCGATATAATCGACTGCTATGACGCTCTACTACTTTTTAAGCATGTACGAGCCTTTATAATGTGTTCTTATCAAGCTTGTATCTTTCCAGGATATTTGCTCTTTATATAATTTCAGAGAAAGCAACTCAAATGTGTAAACAAAAACAACTTCATTGAGTAGATGTGTGTGTGTGTGTGTGTGTGTAAATATTTTGACTGATCGTCTGTTGACTACAATACTCCATGGGAAAGTGTGGCTACTGTACTCTAGCTGTTCTCATAATCACAGACATTTCATTTGGTCAAATGGATGAGATGTGTGTGTTGGTAATGTCTCCCAAGAGTGCTGCATGGTTTTTAGATATGTGCAGCTGTGCATCGATTCCTTTTAACAAAGCTGTCTCACTTAATTTCCTTGACAGTGTTTAATCATCGCAAGAGGTTATGGGAAATCACTTTTTTTGTGTCACTATAGGCTTATTTCTGGTTGTAAAAAATACCATGATATTGTTATGTGTGTGGTAGGTAGGTGTGCCACACTAAAATAGCTATTCTACAACTTTTTTTTTTTTAACCTTCAATAATGTTTTGTAGGCCTATCAAAAGTCCACGAAGACAGGATAAGTAAATACTAATGGTATAGTAATAATGCCAGTAGAGGATGATAATCCTTGGTGCATGATAGCATGTAAACAAAAAGCAAATGGTGATTACCTACGGTGACATCCATGTTTGCTCCAACCAGTGAACATAATCATGATTGGAATGTATTCAATGTCAACGTAGCCTTTCTTTTAATGAGCGTTGCAGTATTTTTAATGCTACAATGACAATGATGCATAAGCAGTGACTGCATGATAGCAGATGACAATGAAATGGCGACATATACTGTAAGCTCCTTTATTAAGGCCTACTAATAATGGTGTCTGCATGAATGTTACTGTCTTCTTGAGCAATTGCACGCAAAGAGACTAGAGTAGCGTAGCCTATGTGACAGTTATCGACTATCACACACGATTACCCGTCACAAAGCAAGGGATGTGAGCGCGGTCAACAATGGAATGCTTTTCAGTTATTTGTAGTTTCGAGACTGTTCTGTTATTTTGGACATCCACAATTTCCTTTGCGTGAAACTCAAAATGGGTGAAATAAAATATGAATGAAATAACCCTTTTAGGTTCAAGATAGCGCATTTTTTTCTAAGAGTGTACATGAGACCCGAGGGTTCCCTCCAAATCAGCACCCTCACACTCACCCCCTTCATTGTACTCATTCCATCAACACAAAGGATTTTCCTTGTTTTGTAAATAGATGCAATGAAAAAAAGACTACAACAAGATGCAATATATTTCAAATGTTGCTTTATACATGACTAAATAACACTAGTTTTAGTGTTGTGTTGAGCCATGCTACACATCAAGATGATAATCAGACAATCAACCTGCCATCCTTTCCCTTTTGTCGGTGCTACCCCAGTGTGCGCATAAGGATAACCTGGATTCACACATTCGAGATAATCCCTCGCATCCCCCCATCTTTTACTTACCTCCCGTGTTTGTGCGTTTAGTGCTGCTCGCCTCGGTTGGGGTCTCCAGTGGCCTTTTACGCGAATCAGGGGGATCTGACTCCATGTGCGGCTGTTGATTGTGATGGTGAGGATTCAAGAAAATCCCGTTTTGTTGTACTGCCCCGCCGGCCATCATTTTAAAAGTAGGTTGGGTGAAAATGCGTTTATCCCTTTATGCAACGTAGCCTATTGAAAAAAAATGTATTTAAATAGACGAAGCGATTCAAAAATCGAAAATGCGTATATTCTTGCGAATGAAATATCTTGCGCGTTTATCCTCGCCTTTTCAGAGAACACCGAGATGCTACGCAGAGTATGGGTTATTTGTTCTAACGGAGGAAGACGATGCTTGCGCTGCGTATGGAACGTAACCTCAACAAAAATCCAATGAACAGATAAATTATGTCCCGTTCCAGATACTATAAACGTGTTGTAGAACGTAGGCTAATTTAATCTTCCATTAATTTCTTCATATGTGTTATTTCACTCCACTGCAATATTCCTATCAGGCAATGGAGAACGATGGCGCTCCTCTCTGTATTGCGGTTAGGCAATGGTCAACAAAATAAAAGATCAAAACAAAAATATACAGACGACAAAAGAGGTTAAATAAATAAAGGGAAAGGAAAAGTGCTGAAATAAAAATATGGTGTTCTATCCGGTCGTCCTTTCGTGCATGAAGACACCCTGCAGTCGATGTTGGAGGGCAAGAGGTGGGTTTTCAGGAGGGTCCAAAGGGAAGAGAATGCCGAGAATGGATACAAAGCTAGAGGGAGATGCGAATTGTTTGTAGTCTCTCAGGAAAGATGCTGCAATCGTTCGTTCAGAGCATCCCTTCGCTGACTGACTGTAGGAGCGCAGGGTATCGGGTGACGTCACGAGGATCAGAATCATCCCTGTCAAATGTTGAGAAAACGAGCCGCCCCTCTCGAAACGCGATTGGATGAACTGATTTTCTCCGGCAAACAGAGTATAAAATAAATGTCACATGATAAAGAAAGAGGAGGTGTCGGGGACAACTAGGTCAATGCTAGAAGGGATACAGATTTTGTCAAATTAACGTCAAAAGTTGATTTTTTTTTTTTGCATTTTAGCGAACCCTAACTCTTTTCCTAAACTTAACCTAATTATCCTAACCTGCTACGTTAATTATCCTAACCTGCTGCGTAAGTTCTCCTAACTTGCTATGAAATGTCAAATCTGAGAGAAACTGTATCCCATCTAGTGAAAATCGGACAACTAACTAAGGGTCGATGGACAGGAAGATGTACAGGAAGGTGTAAATATAGGCTGAATTGGAGCCGTAACTTCTAACGGCGCTCCACAGTGCCTCATTCACTGGAATTCTTATCGTGCACATTTTATGAAAATAAAAAACAGCCACGATGAAGTGGCTTAGTCAGAGATTACTATTATTATCATTAATAATACATTAGCCTATTAGGGTAGGCATAATTATTATGTTATTCGCCTATGTTATAGTGTAGACCTACAGCCTATAATTGCCATAACAGGGTTGACTAAATATTTATACATAATTACACCCCTTAACAGATTCTAAAATAAACCTTTTTCAAAAACTGCTCTACCTATAGGAAAGGAAACTTGGAAGTATATAGTAGGCTACTTACTACCTGTGTGGAATCCAGCCATCTCCGTGTGGAAGAAACCAAATGGAGGTGATCCTCCGTGCGCGCGAACACTCCGAGCCGGGCTTTACTGCCTCTGTCACACACATACACACACTTGCCGGCACACACCCTCTCTCCCTGTCCCTGTCCAGTCCTAGAGACAGATGCTGAGCGCCCCTCGTGCTCCTCTAGATTCTCGTCAAGGTGACATTACGTCGACCGTGGCCTACACACAAGCAGGGATCTCACACGATTTCATATTGCTGTGAAATTCTCAGCCTTGAGCCATCTCGGTTTTCTCCGAGAATACGCCGCTTGATGTGTAGAAATACGTGGCAAATCCAAGGCAGATGTATAAAAACACTTTATTGGACCGCCAGAGTTCGGATAAGAAACAATTGCGCAGTATCCTACTTTTTTCAGCCCATGTTGTGGACCTATACTCTTCAGCTATCTTTTAGTGGTTGCCTGCTACAGTAATATCGAAAATATAATGTAGCCTAGCCCATAAACTATTTTTACAATGAGGCATAGTAAGAACATTTTTTGGGTTTTATAAGGCAGGATGTATAGGAGCTAACAGCTGTTGTAGCCTAGATTATTCTGAAGCTATATGGGTGTAAAATTTCCTAGATTGCTTAATAAAAAATGTAGGATACTATTTGTACCTGTTGCTAGAAAGGCTGATTATTCAGGCGATGCACAGCACAACATATGATATGCATGTATGATATGAAATATGACAAGGTTTCAATTGGTTCCTCATCGTAGGGGCGGACTGGCACCAGAAATCGGTTCTGGCATTTCTAACACACTGGACCATTTCCCCGCCTTGAGGCCCACACAATGGCCCATTTTCGTCCCCTTGAGGGACCCACACCAGAATATTTAACTCCTTGAGGCCCCCATTATTATCCAGAAAATTATAATTTTGCTTCAATGAAAATGAGGGAGTTGGGGTATACACACACACACACAAGCTAAGGAACTGCAGTTCTCTCTGATTACCACGGAGAAAGAAAAGCACTCTTTACAACTGTGACCCTTTGGCATTATTCAAAACTCTGGACTGTCTAGGCAGGCAGTAAGACGGACTATAGCTGAGCCCAGGGCCTGCCCTAGGCATAGGCGACATAAGCGGTCACTTAGGGCCCCCGTCGAAGCTCTCATCCACTGCAAATGTACTTTCTATACCTGTGATATGTTGTTGTCCCATCTAGCTATTTTAAGATGAATGCACTAACTTTAAGTCTGCTAAATTTCAAAAATGTTACTTCTCCCCATGCAAAATGTGTAGAACAGCAGGAAATCAACTTTCAAAATTAAATCTCTCCACTTTAAAGCGGCAGGGCACTAAAATATTTTGGCCGCTAGGTGGGAGGCCCCCCAACCAGGGACCCTAAAAGGCTAGGGCCGGCCCTGTCTGACCCTACTGAATCGCAGATGGAGCCTGTCCGATTGGCTCCCCATGTGGTAACTAGGGTGAGGAAGCAAGATTGGTCTGTGAATATACACCAGTTATGTTTTCTCATTATTGTTTTCACGTGTAGATTTTTGATTTAGTTTTTTAGACAATCAAAAAATCCAAATGATATGCTGTAGACTTTTGATTTTGACACACAGGTTTCAAACAATAATGTAATATCAATCAAATAAATCACATTTTATACGTGTCCGCACATTTGAAGTCATAGGTCACAATAGAAGTCCCCCTAAAGAAAAGTGTCAGGCCACAATGCCATGAGAGCACAGCAGGTCCAAAAAAGGAGCAGATGAGACTGGAAGAATCTTTAACATAGCATGGTCCGGTACAAAGGCTCCTCTGAGAACGGGAGAATAATAGAGATAAGAAATATGCAATAAGGAAAAGCAAAATTCTGTGTGCAAGAAGGACAACATAAATACCAAAAGAAGTGCAAACATTGGACAAGGTAATTAGAACGATATTAAACTATCAGGAGGTTGATAGAGATCGTTCATGTAACAATGGCAACTAGATCCAATGCCACCATTAAAATAAGTCTTTTTTTTTCCAGAGTGATTTGGCACGTATTATGTGTAGGTAAAGCCACCAATCTCAGCATTTTCCCATCAAAGCATTGGATTCATCTGGTAATTTTGGACAGATGGCCCGGGGTAAAACCCCTCCATTCCAGCAATATGGGTTTATGAGCTTTCACATAAACCCATGTGGCTCTCCTTCTGTGCTAGAAGTAAAAGGCTAAAGCCAAGCTTGATGTAGACCAGCAGCAGATGATTCTCCATGCATAACCCCCATCCCATTGTTTGGAGGGATCCCCATCTGCCCCCTCCTACATGGTGTTGGGACTACTGTTCCCTCCTGACCTGCAGCATGAAAGGAGCCGGTCCAATATCCACATCTGGTGTGATCATCTTTATGTTATTTAAGTTATTCAAGTCTCCATTATGCACTTTTATGATTTATTATCATAATTAGTATTAATAATAATAATTGTATTATTCAACTACATGAAAATTAGGTCCAAGTTTTATTTTTAAATCGCATTGTTATTTACTGGTAATGTTTTGTAGATATATTTCATATTTTTTCTGGATCCTTGATCCAAAAAGTAACTGTGTTAGAATCTACAAACCCTCATCATTTTGCATTATAGGCCTATCCACATTGTGATTGGTGAAAGTAAAAGTAGGCTATGAGAGAGGTGGAACTAGGATTATTATAAAATGTCACCACCTAGTGGTTAAACTGACACAGTTTATTCTACAGCTAAACTACTCTAGATACAGTATGTAGCAGCATCTAGTTGCAGTCCCCGACAAAACATGGCCCCTGGCTAATGTTAAATCTTTTAGGCTACTAAAACTACTGCTAACTGTTTGTAAGATCTATTCAAAGTACAGGTTCTAGGCCCATTTATAAACATTCAGATATTTGAAAAAAACAAGCTTAGTTTATTAAAGGTTAGAGGTTTAGGTTTGCTTGTTTGAACCAGGTTAAGGCTACAGTAAAACACATTGACACAAGGACGCAAATATCTCAGTTCCTTTCACTGGATGGCTATATCACTTTCAAAATGTTGCAGTGCTCACAGACTACTAATCTTGGACACTTGATTAAGTTCTGAGACATGTTAGAAAATGTACAAACAATAATAGTGACGTCTCCCCCGTCTCAACGGAAAATCTCAGCCAGTATCTGAAAAGCCCCCCCGAAGTTCAGAAAATTCCAGTGCCTGCAAAATCATTATTTGTCCAAATGATCAGTGAGCAAAAATTGTGATTTGTCAAATGGTCAATAACACTGATATAGAGAAACAAACATATCTCCTAAACAGATTTGACCACACCCCAAACAATTGCTCACGTGAGTGTTGCACCTGAAGAGATCTAAGAGGTGCTTTTATGGTTAGTGCTATCCTGGATCCTGGGACTTCCCTACCCTTACCCAAACCATAACCTGAACCATAACGTTAGCGTTACTTAAAGGTGCAGTATACAGAAATCGGCCCGCCATTTCTTGGTTGCTAAAAGTCTAATAGTTCACCTAACTTCAGTTTATGTGACCGAACAAGCAGTAATTGTGTAGATACTCATTTAAATATCATCTAAATATTGTATTTTCAGCTGTTTGAAGCTGGTGTACAAAACCTAAAGTAAAAGAACCAAAAACTAAACTTATAAATGGATGCATTGTAGCGCAAGTAGAACTTGTTAGACTTGCTTTCTATGAGAATGGCAGATCTATAACTTATATTTCTATGTGAATTTGGTCGGGTTGCCAAAAAAAGTGACACATTTCAGCTGTAAAGGCATAGTGCAGTCAAAAACTGAATTTTCCAGTGTTTAATATATACCACTATGAGGTTGGAATAACACTGTAAAATTGTGAAAATTATGACAATGCCCTTATAGTGTAAGAGCTGTTTGAAAAGACCGCCTGCAATTTCTGCTGTTTTGGTGGGATGGGGTTGTGGCCTGCCTCCTGCCTATTGACATCACCCGTCAGTAAATTAGTTAATAGACCAATAAAGAGAGTTCCAAATCTTTATGCTAATAACAGCTAGTTTTCAGTTTCCCCTCCTCACTTAGACCACTCCCAGTCCTAGCAAAATTATTTATTGAGAAATTGCTCTTTGCTATTAAAAAGCTATTTTTTTTTATTTTTATCATTTTAATAGAAATAAATCACAGTAATATACTTAATTGTTACCCAGAAAGGATTTGATGTTGATACACAAACAGCTGCATTGGACCTTTAACAGATTTACATTTCAACTTCAGTGGGGTGATGGTCAGAGTTGAGACATCCTAAGGATTCCATTTAGACATTTTCTATGTGTTTATACATGTAATTTCTGCATGCCACCACTAATTAAGGTCCCTTGTGAAACACTGACCAAAACGTTTGTTCTGCCACAGTTTTATTACCACAGAAGCACTAGACCACTATTTAGTGTGATTTAATTTAATAGTTTTGACAAATTTGAGGGATATTTATCATTGACTTCTCCCTGGATGTATTGTGTGGCAATAGCTGCGCTGGTAAAGATAATGATGCAGACTATCAGGCAGAAGCTGGAAAATGTAGAAAGGTGCACATGACTGTACACTAGGTGGCGCTCTTGTGTCTTTACCTTTGTCCATTTTAAATTGTTCTACAGCAACAGCTGTGTACTTGTGGTACAAGGCCAATTGTGGTACATCAACACCTATAAAACATACTGGACATTGTGTATTTGTTGTATATTGCCAAAGTGTTGTTTTCTTTTCATCATCTAGTTTAGGGACAACATTATAAGCAAGTAATTTCTAGATGTTCCTAATACACCTTTAGAGGTATTAGTCGCTAAAGGCATTGATTCATGCTTATCGTACATTTGTACATATATTTGTATATACTAGTATATTTTAAGTGTGGTCTGTTCTTGCCTGTCTAGCACAGAGACATTGTCCCCCACAGTGAATGTTGGTACATGTGATATGTTGTTGGAAGACAAATAGACACGATATTCTTTTACCACTCTGTGTTTATTTTTCCAACGTTATTTTCTGTTTGGATTGTGTGTGGGGAAAATGATCCCTGGTTCAATGCAGAATTAGGCAACGTACATCTCTGTCTTGGTGTCTGGGTGCCTTGCATTCACAGGCCCATCACTGGGGCCACATCCTCACTGGCTTCTTCATCTTCATTTGCCGCACAATAATAAAGGATGAACAGGAGTGAAGCTCCCAAGTGAAACCCGTTCTGACACGTTGATTTTGGGGCAGAAGTCCTGCTGATTTTACAGTGGTGAGTTTTTGTTGTAGTTTTAGTCCACTCTTTGGGTACCAATCACTAGACCAGTGTTTCTAAAAGAAATTCAGCTCGAGACCCAAATCAGAAATGGACCATCCTTCTGGGACACAAATCGTCCTCCAACTACCCAAATTAAGAATAAATCATTGTGATTAATAGATGGATTCTTATAACTCACTGCCCACCACTCACATGCCCGGGGCCCACTTTGGTTCACTACCCATAGCCTACGAAAACCTGTACTAGACAATCAATGATGTTTGTTCCCAACGAGACACTGAAGTCTATTCCACTTCCTCAAAATCCCCAGAATGAAGATAACTCAAGGAATCTGTAGTAAATTTTGTAGTTGAGCAATTTGGTGCAGTATTTCTCAAGTAAAAAAATGTGCCACATGTTTTAGTGTCGCAATTTGGTGCAGTATTTCTCAAGTAGAATTTGTTTTGCAACATGTCTGTTAACAAAGTCGTAGTTGCTGGGCAGGTCTGTCTCATGGTCTATGCTATTGGATAGAGCGCAATCACCGCAGCTATTCACCCCATATTTGTGGGCAAATGGACATCATGGACATCATCCCAGCCTTCATTTACCCATTGTCAGTACACATGTTCCAAACTCTGTTTTAGACCAGCTTTTCAAAGAGATTTGTTGTTTTTAAAGGCAGTTGCTCTTTATTAAGGCCGTGCAGTGCATGATGCTTGGCAGGAAATAATTACAGCAACGCTAAGAGGTCATTCGCATTCCCATGTACTGTGCACTGAAGAGATTGTCAAGAGGACTTACAGGGGCTTACATTTTGAAATTCACTTTTGACATACAATTAGCCATACGAGCCAACTTCCAAAGCAAACCTGTTGATAAAAGTACCTTATGTCACAACAGTAAAACAGTCTGACCATTTCTTTTTTGAGGGATTTAGGCCTGTCGCTTGTACGCTTCGCCATCATCCACCATTCACCCTCTCTCTCTCTCTCTCCTCTCTCTCTCTCTCTCTCTCTCTCTCTCTCTCTCTCTCTCTCTCTCTCTCTCTCTCTCTCTCTCTCTCCCTCTGTCTGTCTCTCAGGCTCCCCACTGGCGCAGAACACGGAGTTCTTGGAGGGTTTGTTTACAGAGAGGATGGGAATGCGGGAAACATAACCGCATCCTGAATCTGTCTCTGTCTCCCCTGGTCCCCCTGGACTCAACACTGCTGGACCAGCTGGAATCCTGTCTCCTCGGTGACCCAACAGTGTGACGAACCACGAACCACGAGCCATCACCATGACGATGACACCAGCAGGAAGTGGGATGCGTGCAGCCTACACTTTGTAGCTCAGTTGGTAGAGCACAGCACTTCTAACGCTAGGATAGTGGTTTTGATTTCTGGGACCACCCATATGTAAAATATATGCACGCGTGCCTGTAACTCGCTTTTGGATAAACGCGTCTGCTAAGTGGCACATTATTATTATTATTATGATATTGTTATATTATTACACTCCAGATGTCCCTGTGGCAGAACCCTTTGTGTTCCAAGTTTAAGCCTCTGTGGAAAGGGTTCTACATAGAAACCAAAAGGGTTCTTCAAGGGGTTCTACCATGGGGATAGTCTAGTGGGGAACAGTTAGGGCCTTCTATGCCTAAGGATTTATAAAATAATAGTTTTAAAATGTAAATGTCCTTTTCATTTCTATGTTATCTTTTCAATAATATTTCAATGATATTCTAATTATATTATTATTTTCAATGATATTCTGATCTAATCTCTTTAGTTTGTTGAAGAGGAAAAAAATATTGAATCAGGATCTTTCTTTGGCGGTCTCTGGGGTGATAAATCTGGCTAGCCATTGGCTAGGCCCTCAGAAGTTATATTAAAATTGTCTGCCATTCAAATGTATTAGGGCAGAAGCGACTCGAAGGAGTCGGAGGTTCACTCCAAAAACTCTAGTCTGCACTCAACTCCGCGGATGTAATATTGTAGTGTTGAGATATACTGTACTTGGCTAGGATAACACCTACTGCAGCCAGTAGCTAGCTAGACTGTGGGAAAACTACTACGCTCTATTGCGCAGTGACCTGTACGCCTTTGAGAAGGTGGACGATTCCATACGTTTTTGTCCAGTCCCACCCATTACAAGTCCAAATGTGATTGGTTAATTCCACTGTCACTCCAAAATTCTACCCTAATAAAGTTGAACGGCAGATGCCTTCTATCTACAGTGCAGTGACTTCAGAAAGTATTCATACACCTTGACTTACTCCACTTTTTTTGTGTTACAGCCTGAAATAAAAATGGAATACATTTGTTTTGTTCTCACCCAACTGCACACAATACCCCATTTTTATTTTTTTATTAATTTGCCAACATTTCTAAAAATACATTTCCACTTTGACATTATGGCATTATTGTGTGTAGGCCAGTGATACAACAACTCAATTTAATCAATTTTCAGGCTGTGACACAACAAAATGTGGAAAAAGTCAAGGGGTGTGAATACTTTTTGAAGGCACTGTAGCGTCTGTTAGTCTAGCCAATGGCTGATTTAGCTAGCTTGTGTATGTATTCTTTTTGTATTCTTACGATTGGGACCTACTCTCTTATTATGTCCGCGTGAATGTGCTGCTTATTCTTTAACATCACGCTGTGTTTGACTGCTGTCTTTCCATCGGCCCTATGTGCTTTACAAAAAAGTGCGCTCTCCTACATGCGGGGCGCTGCATATTACGGTCGTTGTCCGTTCAGCATCACAAGACTGTCACACTCCCATCTTTTGATGTGTCACTGTTGTCGCTTTTGGTGATGGTGGGATAGTGATGGCGTTAGGCTACCACAGGTTGTGTAAGCAGTGTGGTTGTTGTTGCTGGTAGCATTATCCGTGCGGATGCCATCTCTGTGTGAGTGGCAGTCCGAAGCACGGCTCAGCCTCAGGCCTGTTCGATTCAGTTGGGCGCATTAATACGTGATGCTACGTTTCTGTAATTTCTCTTGATTTTTGAGTTTTGTACATGTTGTAAAAAAAATAATAATCCCCCCACTGAAGGCCTAGGTCCAATAGCCATGGGTCGCCATTGCGTAAAACCCTTTTAGGTTCTAGGTAGAACCTTTTTTCTAAAAGTGTAGGGTCTGTCCTGATTTTAAATTGTTTCAAAGTTCTATGCTAATGCTATTCTACATTTGCACAAAATTATATGACATTTTTCCCATTCAGTGCATTAGGTAATTTAATAGGAACCACCAAACTAGATCACAATGAAATAATTAAGCAAGTTGTATTACTGGGTAAAGGATCCATTCTGATACAGTGCCTGTCATATACATAGAAAAATACATGTTCTTTCATATGTAAATATTTTTTCATAAAATGATTCCCCATTTCAACTATGTAAAGAGAAGTTATCCTAGCTGGAGATCAGATTTCATGGAATGGATATGAATACAAAACCTTAGGTTAAAATGTTTTACATCTGGTGAAAACAACCCAGTTTCCATAAATACAGCGTTGTTATCTTTTGCCAGTATGCTCTCAACAGAACCCGTGTGTTTTACAGAGGATATCTCAAAATACTGTGGTAAAGAAAATGATGGTTGTGTGAATTGAAAAAGCCAGCACAATGAGACAGTAATTACATACAGTAAGAGGTTATCTGTAGCTCTGCATGAAAATTCACAATATTACACGTCACTGCTTTAAATGTACCCACTGTGTATCATTGTGACACAGTAAACAGATTTTCATATATATATATATGAATATATTTTCATATATTCAGAGAAAAATTACTTAATTCCATGTTGAGACCAACAGCACGGGGAAAAACACACTAAATGTAGTGTTGACTTTGACACAACACCCTAAAAGGGCCTTGGACCGTTTAGCATGACATCATGAAGGAAAGCAAAAACAGACATTGTTTTCACATTTTCCTGATTACAATCCTATCAGGCACACCTCCGACCAACCTGGACTGAAATGAGTATGATATGTCACATTTGGTATGGTATGTATTAATTTGTGGATCCATTTCATATGATATGTTATGAATTGCAATTCGTACAATATGTTACAAATTTGCAATACGTATTATATGTTATGAATTCCCATTTGTTGTGGCTAACGTTAGCTAGGTGGCTAACACTAATGTTAGCTAGGTGGCTAACGTTAGCTAGGCTAGGGGTTAGGGTTAGGAGTTAGGTTAAAGTGTTACGGTTAGGGTTAGCTAACATGCTAAGTAGTTGCAAAGTAGCTAAAATATACTAAGTGGTTGTTGCTAATTAGCTAAAATACTCAAGTTGTCCGTGATAAGATTCAAACATGTAACCTTTGGTTTGCTAGACGTTCACATGATATGGCAACCCATCCACGTCAACCAAGCACTCTCCTTTTGTTTGCGGGCTCTATTTCTTTTATGCCGACTTTTATTCTTTGGCCCTGCGCCCCACTAAAGGATGTGTGTTTGATGACACTTTAATACCATACATAAACTATTATACTAATTTGAGTGGCCAGGATTTTCGTTTGCTATGTTATGACTAGTCTATGAGACCAGACTGCTCTGACAGTGTGTCCTACTGTACCATACAAATTAACGAGTTCATTTAGGTAAAAGCTTACAGTAATTTCAAGCTTGGGTTCCTCGGAGAGTAATATAGTATACCAATTATCATATGCATGACAATCCCAACTACAGTAGTAACACAAAGATCAGTATTCACAGTGTTAGTTATTTCTGATTGATATAGGACAACTGGGGTACACTAACACCTTGTCTTACCACTGAGGATATCAATCAAATGAAATGCCTCTGTAGATTGTATTTTATTTTGTATCAGTGTCCAGCCAGTGATTTGATTTGTGGGAAATGTCAAATGAGATTTAAATTCTGAATAAACATGGGTTTGTGATGCCAATTAATTAATTAGCAGTGGAAAATTCTGCATTTTGTGTTTTATCTGTAGGTTGGCAGGGCGCATTGGAGAGATCCTGTTTGTGGTAAAATGATTTGAAAGCAATGCAGCGGGATTCGTTCGGCCAATTCTCAGCGGTGCTCACTAAAGCAAGGGGTGGGCTTGTCATGCTAATAATAAGGAAATGACTGTTTCGGTTACAGCATGGCCATTATTACATCTGATTAAGTGGCCTACGCCAATAACAATAACAAACATCAGTGGAATGGAATAGTCTAAGGCCGGGATATTTTACTGGTCGTTCGTTCCCGGAGTATTTTTGTGACGAGCTCCTTTAGAAATAACATTTTGTACAGACTCCAGACAAACCTAGTGTATGTCACTTGCTTACACCTCCTCCTGAACTTTCCACAATTAGGTGATTCAAAATCCATTTTAAAACATAGCTTAATCTAATTTAAACACTCATTCGTATTTCCATATTGACTTAACAAAGTAGGTCACCAGGCTCGCTTTAAATCCATTAATATCAATGAAAACATAACCTGCCTCTCGGAGATAAGACACCCATTGTATTTGAACTATTGACCTTAATCATTTCCATGTCATTGAGCAAAACCATTAAAACCCTGGAGGCAGAGTGAGAGGCTGCAGATGGCCTCAATCTGATCTGGGAAACATTTGACTGGCAGAGCTGTGATCACATCTGATTAGGAATCTCACTGGCTCATTAGCAGGTAAGCAGTGGCGATGAGGGTGATAGCAGCCTTGCCCTGCTTACTTGAAATAGGCACATCATGCAGGTCTTGCAATGCCAATGTAGCGTGGATCTGGATCTTTTACTTTGTATTTGATTTCACCTTTATTTAACTCGCTCTGTACTGTTACCATTAGGAGGAGTTACGTCTCCCTGACATCTTAAGAACACCCACCCTCTGCATGCAACAATGTGACAGTCCCATCAGCCAGTGGAATTACCCATCATCCTCACATCAGGGAATGGTATTGCAGTGTGAATGTCATTATGTGTGATTTCCAAATATGACAGACAAGACACAAGAAATGTTAATGGGGACATTAATCTTAAGTGTTTGTTATTTTATCTATTCAAATAGGCACCAACTGCAAAACAATGAACCTTGAAGAAAGACCGCGACACAACACTGTTATCGGGCCCATGGTCAACACACTAATGCTTTTACGGCAACACATCAACCATACAGTTGAACCCCGGACTTCGGGTTCCTGACGTGATATTTGTTCAATGTACCGTCACAGCAGACACAACACAAGTTGAAACGATGATACACTTAATTTATTTCCCAGTGAAATTGTCGAACTCAAAACACGTAGCATTGTGCTTCACTCTCCGGCTGACAGAACACATTTAGGATTTTTGGAGCTGTTACAATGCATCTGGAGGCTCATTGAAAGAGAAATGTAAACATGTCAAATCCATTGTTAGATAACTCTGTCCCGCCCAGAACACATACCTACAATAGATGACGAGGTGGAGAAGGACACAGTTTGATGGCAAACATCCTTAGTTTCACGTTGCATCACATCTATGCGACTGAACTTAGTGTGGTCTTTCTTACTGTCGTCACAATGTACTCATGGTCAATCTTGATATGATTATTTTCATCTGTATCAAACACATTTCAATCGCAAGTTTACCATTTGAGGTACATAATGAGGTGTCATCCCCAAAACTGATAAAACATTTCACATGAGAATTCTAAAATCTCCCCCACGTTCTATTCTACATAAACTGAATCATCCCCCACTTCCACATAGTCTTGTGCTTTCTCATGTCCGCCCATTGCGATTCAGGATGGCTGTTCATTTCTTAACACCGAGTATGGTCATCTGAAGACACTCCTCTTTGAGGGCCACCAGCTCTGTCTTGTAGGTGCTGGCCTTGACCTCGCTGTACAGGCCCAGCTGCTTCTTGGTGGACAGTGGTGTCTCCAAGGTGACAGAGCCAGCTGTCAGTGCGTCAGCTGGCGAGGGCGAGTTCCGCTTGAAGACCCCCAGCAGGGTGGTGAGCGCGTGACCGACGTCATGGCGTGCACCCTCGTTAACAAAACAGTAGAGGATAGGGTCAGCCACACAGTTCAGGCTGGTGAGCGCCAGCGCCACATGGTAGGCTGCAAACAGGTCCTCCTCTGCGCCACAGTTGCAGGGCTTCTGGAGGAAGAGGATGCTGCGACACAGCAGGAGCACGTGGTATGGCCCGAAGCACAGCAATACGATCAGGATTAGGCTCAGCGCCAGGCGCTTGATCTTGGCCTTCTCGTGGCACTCCGTGGACACATTGCCGCGCACCGCCCGCAGAATGCCCCGGTACGCACCCAGCATGAGCAGCCAGGGAACCAGGAAACCCAGAAAGGTCCGGTAAAGGTTCATGCCCGCCACCCAGTCTTGCATGGGGTACTTCTCGAAGCAGAAGGTGTGGTTGAAACGGTCCTGGAAGAGCTCGTCGTGGAAGAGGGGTGCAGAGTTGGCCACTATCTCGATGGCCCACACCACGGAACTGACCAGCACGGCGGTTTTGACCCTCCGGACCTTGGCAAACTTGAGCGGGTAGGCCACGGCCAGGTATCGGTCGATGGAGATGCAGCAGAGGAAGGCGATGCTGACGTAGATGTTGGTGTAGAAAATGAATCCGAACAGCTTGCAGGAATTCTGGCCGTGAATCCAGTCGTCGTGCTGGAGGAAGTAGTCGATCCATAGGGGCAGGGTGCCGATGTAGAGAAGGTCAGCCACGGAGAGGTTGATCAAGTAGATGCCCAGCTCATTTTTCTGCTTCACCTGCAAGTAAGCTGCCCACAGAGCCATGCAGTTGGTGGGCAGGCCCAGGACGATGACAATGATGTACAGCGTAGGCTGGAAGTACTGGTCGATCTTTGAGTCCACATTGCAGAAGGAAATGTTGCACATTGTCCTCATATTCTGTAGGTGCATTGTTATTTTGACACTAAGCATTTGCAGGGTCAGGACAATCTGACATGTTGTTGTTAATGAGAAGGGAAGAGGGAAATCGACATTCCGTACAGTGACGTTTCCTTCTTGTTGAGTAATTCCTTATATCCAGGCCTGAAAGCAGACATTTTCTCCAGGCGGGCTTCACATGTCAAACAGACGTCTCCCATTTCACAGTTGGGTCCCACACCTTTTTCAGAGGAAGAAGACAAGAGAAAAAAAAAGTGGTGAAATAAAACCCCTCTTATTGACAAAGAGCCAGGCCACCACAAGGACCACATAAATCTCGGAGAGACTATTGTCCGGGGTCTGTCGCTAGCTGTGGAGAGATGGGTGGGGAGGATGATGGGGTGAAGGGGGAGGACCGGGCCACTGTGTGCTGGATAAGAGCTCTTCAAAGGCCAAACACACACACTTCCTCCAAGAGCGTCACTGACGATCCGTGCCACGCACACAGCAGCAGCAGGCGATCTGTTAACTCAGGCCTCAGGCTCTGCCCACCTGAAACAGAAGAATGGAAAGCGTGTGAGATATTGGAATTGGCAGGACACACTTCGTTTGAGTTTTCCAACCCAGTCAGTTTTTCACATACTAGAGTTCATGTTTATGCACTTGGAGTGAATTGTCAAATCCATTAAATTCTCAAGTTACTCTATATCAACTTTCTGCTGCCTATTGTTTCTGGTATTTAGTCAAACGTTGAACTTCCAATACTCCTCACCTCTCTGCTTGTTTTCATGTTGTTTTCAAGCCATTATTTCTTAGGTCATTCCGGTCTTTCTCAGTTTCTTATGTTTTTACACATAGTGTATGCTTTACACGAGAATATAATTACAGTGGGGCAACAAAAAAGTATTTAGTCAGCCACCGATTGTGCAAGTTCTCCCACTTAAAAAGATGAGAGAGGCCTGTAATTTTCATCATAGGTACCACTTCAACTATGACAGACAAAATTAGAAATAAAATCCAGAAAATCACATTGTAGGATTTTTAATGAATTTATTTGCAAATTATGGTGGAAAATAAGTATTTGGTCAATAACAAAAGGCACTGCAGGATTTGAGTCCCTGGCGGCGTAGTGTGTTACTGATGTGTTACTGTGTTACTGATGGTAGGCTTTGTTACTTTGGTCCCAGCTCTCTGCAGGTCATTCACTAGGTCCCCCCGTGTGGTTCTGGGATTTTTGCTCACCGTTCTTGTGATCATTTTGACCCCAAGGGGTGAGATCTTGTGTGGAGCCCCAGATCGAGGGAGATTATCAGTGGTCTTGTGTGTCTTCCATTTCCTAATAATTGCTCCCACAGTTGATTTCTTCAAACTATTGCAGATTCAGTCTTCCCAGCCTGGTGCAGGTCTACAATTTTGTTTCTGGTGTCCTTTGACAGCTCTTTGGTCTTGGCCATAGTGGAGTTTGGAGTGTGACTGTTTGAGGTTGTGGACAGGTGTATTTTATACTGATAACAAGTTCAAACAGGTGCCATTAATACAGGTAACGAGTGGAGGACAGAGGAGACTCTTAAAGAAGAAGTTACAGGTCTATGAGAGCCAGAAATCATGCTTGTTTGTAGGTGACCAAATACTTATTTTCCACCATAATTTGCAAATAAAAAAATAAAAAATCATACAATGTGATTTTCTGGATTTTTTCCCCCTAATTTTGTCTGTCATAGTTGAAGTGTACATATGATGAAAATTACAGGCCTCTCTCATATTTTTAAGTTGGAGAACTTGCACAATTGTTGGCTGACTAAATACTTTTTTGCCCCACTGTACATACTTGATACGAAAGTGTACTTTTCTATTGACAACACAGCACTCAACACAGCCACATTCCAAGTTCCTCCTTCTTGAAAAGAAATACAGACGGACACGAGGGACAGCCCTGTCTTATCCACCTGTCATGATTGGTCCAATTAGTCCCAATTCTGATGGAAACTACACCAATCACCGGTAGCATAATATGCAGTAGTGAACAGTAGTTCACTACTGAAGTAGGCCCCGAAAGATACCAGGCTAGTCTTTGTAGAGAAAGGAAGGACGGACCACTCCTATGGTGACCTTGTCGAATACAGTTCAACGGGAACACTCCTATTGATATACAGGGTCACAAAACACGTCAGCAAGCCATAATAAAAAGTGCTTAGAGTTACGGCTCCCGTAAGTACCCACAATAGGACAGATACAAATGACACAGTCATGG